>NC_047111.1:68058278-68718191 GCF_902500255.1 Thalassophryne amazonica
GGTGGCGGTCTTGCTGGTAATATGTTGTGGTATTCCTTGATAAAATTTCTGGTCAATAAATTGATTTCATCCACAGTAGGACAGCTCCCACTGCTAGCCATCCGAGCCCTAGAAGAAAGCACAAACGAAACAGACAGAGAACCAGAATATATGGAAATGGATGAAATACCATTATCCTCCCCGACAGCCCCCAGCTCCCTAATATTGTGGCGTACACCCCAGATAGGGATGACTGGGATGGACCGTGCTTGGTGATATTGTAGACGAGGAAGAAGACATGCACGCACATTTACATTCACACACATGCACCCACAAAAATGAGGGATAGGATAGACAATATCTGAAAGAATGACATGGAGCTGTATAATGAACGTATATGTATATTACTAGGACACAGGAGTATGGCTGAGAGACCAGACTCCCCTGATCAGGGACCTATGCCTGATCTGCCTCTATCAAGTCTGATTGGACTCTCAGACTGTTTGGAGAAGAGGATATGCAGGAGGGATGGTCGAGACATGATTGGTCGCCACAGCCGCCTTCCATCCAGCAGCTAAACCAGTTGGCACAGAAGGATCTTCATCGTTCCAGCACCTGGCGATGACTGCTTCACAGAATCTGCCTGCAGCAAGAGTCGGCCCGAGGACTCCACCATCCTGAAGGCCCTTGGACTCAGGAACACAGCCCCTTCCGCAGATGCCATGGAGACAGTCACATGTGCCAGGGGCAACGATACCCTCCAGGGTGAGGCAGCCAATGTCGCCATATGCAGCAACCGCCCGAGGTGCATCCTAGACCCAATTCACTGCTAGGACCTGTCCCCAGCTTCCACCCCCAAGGCAGGAGAGATATTCTGATCAGCCCAGTACCTCTGGAGGAGGATCAGCAGGGTAGACCTTAGCCAAACTCACCCACCAGGACAGAGGGGAGCTTTGTACAGGCTACTAAATGCCCAGAGTGTCCCAACCACTTGCCTGTGCGACATCAACAATACTCCCCCCACACACGAAATGCCTTCCCCCTTGTACTTCCTGTCCCCTGGACTGCACAACCTTAATCTGGTCATGGTCACCCCACAGGACATGGCAATCTTGGTTCGAGAGCTTCGTCTTCCACAAGAGTCTGTTCCAAAAACCTTGGAGCAGCTCCTGCCCCTCACAAATCACATTCCCCATGAGCTATTTGAGGAAATCATGCCACAACTAAGTCAGACAGCTGCATACCTGTTCAGGATACACCGTGACAATGCCAACATCTCTTGTGCTCAGGAGGGCCTCCATACTCAACTGTGTGGTCTTCAGTCTAGTATGGACATGCTAGCCTGCATGATGGAGCATATGGAAAGGGAACAGCTAGGGCTGGCCACCACCACCCTGAATGTGGGCAGGAATTCTCTGGGGGCCCTGTACAACCTGGCCAAGCAGCACAAGGAGCTGGAAAGATCCATCAGAGAACTGCACGACTGTCTGAAAGCCAGAATTCCTGATCCTCCCCCACTACCCCTGAAAGGCCAACCTCCCCATGTTCCCCAACTTCTCCCAAACTTCAGATGCTGAGTAATGCTGAGGAGCGCGGACTGACGTAATGGCACTGAACACGGACTATGATCTTGGTTCTTGAGTTTGAATTGCGGACTGGTTTCAGAAATCTGAGTGTAACTAAAAACAAAGAAGGATATATGTTAGTAACGAAAGTTGGGTAAATGTCTGTCCTTACCATCATCTGCGTAACACGATAAAGCTAAATGCATACACATAGATATCACATTGCAAAGTTATAAAAAGGGGACCCTTACACGGCGTGTTTGTAGATTTAGTAGTAAAGATGCACCATAGGGACCCCTTTTTTCTTAAATTATAGCATGCCTCAAGAGACATGCATTGCCTAAATTTGGTGTCTGGCCAAAACGGGCATTAGAAACAAGCTGAAAAGAAGAAAAACAAAGTGGAGAATGTGAGAAATGGCCTATAATGAAAACCATTATATGAGTGACTAAGGCAAATGACTTAAGGACGGACATGAAGGGAAACCATTTATTGTGTTTATCATTTAACTAGACATAGCTGCGCCTAACCGTAGGAATAGTTTTCTTGATTGGTTGACTAAATAGTGGTAACGTAGGGGTTATTTGATGCATTTAATAATAAATGTGTGACGCTTTAACAAAATATATGTAGAACCAAGTATAATGGGTTGGAGCCTCTGGTTGAGTGAGTCAATAGATGCCAGAAGATGATTGGTTGCACTGATGTCAATGTGAAGCCTTTACTTTGCCATGATTAAGAGGTTGATGTAACTTGTTTTATGTGGCCATTTTAAGTGCCTTGAATTACACCAAAACGCAATGTTTGAATGTCACCTTGTGTTGATATAATCCAGCTATTGCTCACCTTGTGCCTTAGTAGGTTAGGTTCACCTCACTGCAATATATTTACCGTGTGAAGTATCACTGATATTCATATCCGCACCAGAGTTATCAGTAACTCGAGTGATGTGTTTTCTTTTTTATTGCAATGCACAAATGAGGATGTCTTGTCAGTAAACAACCCAAGTAGTATAGTTGATGTAATGGGACTCTTTCGAGTCCCAGAGGAGGGACTGTAGAAGAATTTTAGGTCCATATTTGAACTGTGATGAACTATCAAGTGTCCTGATCCGAACTGTATGTCCTCTGGTTGAACTAGCAGGTGTTCAACCCCAAAAAAGGGCTCTATTAGTCATTTAGTCTGTCAGGGCTTTCCAAGGCCTTTTAGGTGCTTTCCCGCAGGCCACGTGCGGGGGCCTCAGGCCAGCTGCACGTGTGGCGTGAGGCCACGTGCGGAGGGGGCCTCAGGCAGCTGGCACCTGTGGCTGAAGGTCTTTAAAAAAATCAGTTGTAAATCCTCATGTTTTAATGGGAGCGGTTGTCACACTGAAATAATGGCCTAACACCTGCTTAGGGTTCACTAGAGGACGCTTCCAATAGAAAACCATGTCTTGGGAATGAAATAAATAAAAAAGTCGAAGGAGGAGCGAGGCCCGCGGTCTCCAATAAATAGACGAGCGCGGTTGTCATATTCAGTCTCTCTAGAGGACTCAGTTTGTCTAAGCTCTGTGTCGAAGGCTTAAATAACTTAAAAACTCTGTGCATTTTATCTTGCTTAAGGCTGAATTATTCTAAAGTGTTGTGTCATTTTCTAGCATATCACTTGCAATTAGTTTGTGTTATCTAAAAGACGACATCCTGAGAAGACTAAAGACGAGCCGCGACAGGAGGTAGGGCTCCCTCTGGTGGCGCTTCCTTTGCCATTGCAGGTTCGGGCACTAGATGGCACCCTCCTCCCTTTAATCACACACAAGACACAACCAGTAACTCTGGTGGTGTCTGGAAACCATCGGGAGTAGATTGAGTTTTTTGTAACTCCTTCTACCTCCCGCGTGATTTTGGGCTTCCCATGGATGTTGAAGCACAATCCCCGGATTGATTGGCCGTCTGGGTGGTGGTTCAGTGGAGCGAAACCTGCCATCGGGTGTGTTTAGGATCCTCGGTTCCTCCCAGTTTACATGCTAAGGAGGAGGTCAAAGTCCCTCCCAATCTGACGGCAGTGCCGGTTGAGTACCACAATCTTGCTGACGTCTTCAGCAAGGATCTGGCACTCACCCTTCCCCCGCACCGTCCGTACGATTGTGCCATTGATTTGGTTCCAGGCGCTGAGTTCCCGTCCAGCAGGCTGTACAACCTCTCACGACCTGAGCGCGAATCAATGGAGACCTACATCCGGGACTCATTAGCTGCCGGGCTGATCCGGAACTCCACCTCCCCGATGGGGGCAGGTTTCTTTTTTGTGGGCAAGAAAGATGGCAGACTCGGTCCATGCATTGATTACAGGGGGCTGAATGAGATTACGGTTCGCAATCGATACCCGTTGCCATTGTTGGATTCCGTGTTCACCCCCCTGCATGGAGCCAAAATCTTTACTAAGCTGGATCTTAGAAATGCGTATCACCTGGTTTGAATGGAAGACGGCATTTAACACCCCGTTAGGTCACTTTGAGTACCTGGTCATGCCGTTTGGCCTCACCAACGCCCCCGCGACGTTCCAAGCCTTGGTTAACAACGTCTTGCGGGACTTCCTGCACCGATTCGTCTTCGTATATCTGGACGATATTCTCATCTTTTCTCCGGATCCTGAGACCCATGTCCAGCATGTACGTCAGGTCCTGCAGCGGTTGTTAGAGAACCGACTGTTTGTGAAGGGCGAGAAGTGCGAGTTTCACCGCACGTCTTTGTCCTTCCTGGGGTTATCATCTCCTCTAACTCCGTCGCCCCTGATCCGGCCAAGGTTGCGGTGGTGAGAGATTGGCCCCAACCAACAAGCCGTAGGAAGCTGCAACAGTTCCTCGGCTTCGCTAATTTCTATAGGAGGTTCATTAAGGGCTACAGTCAGGTAGTTAGCCCCCTGACAGCCCTGACCTCTCCAAAAGTCCCCTTCACCTGGTCGGATCGGTGCGAAGCCGCGTTCAAGGAGTTGAAACGACGGTTCTCTACTGCGCCAGTTTTGGTGCAGCCTGACCCTAGCCGCCAGTTCGTGGTTGAAGTGGACGCCTCTGACTCAGGGATAGGAGCCGTGCTGTCCCAGAGCGGAGAGACCGATAAGGTTCTTCACCCGTGTGCCTACTTTTCACGCAGGTTGACCCCGGCTGAACGGAACTATGACCGTCGGCAATCGAGAACTCCTTGCGGTGAAAGAGGCTCTTGAGGAGTGGGAGACACCTGTTGGAGGGAGCGTCTGTGCCGTTCACGGTTTTTCACTGACCATCGGAACCTGGAGTATATCAGGACCGCCAAGCGGCTGAACCCCAGGCAAGCCCGCTGGTCACTGTCTTCGGGCGTTTTGACTTCCGGATCACCTATCGCCCCGGGACCAAGAACCAGAGGTCGGATGCCTTGTCCCGGGTACACGAAGAGGAGGTCAAAACTGCACTGTCGGATCCACCGGAGCCCATCCTGCCGGAGTCCACTATCGTGGCCACCCTCACCTGAGACGTGGAGAAGATCGTCCGGGAGGCCCTGGCACGGAGCCCGGACCCAGGAACAGGTCCGAAGAACCATTTATACGTCCCACCAGAGGCCAGAGCTGCAGTCTTGGACTTCTGTCACGGTTCCAAGCTCTCCTGTCATCCAGGGGTGCGAAGGACTGTGGCAGTTGTCCGGCAGCGCTTCTGGTGGGCGTCTATGGAGGCCGACGTCCGGGAGTATATCCAGGCCTGCACCACCTGTGCCAGGGGCAAGGCAGACCATAAAAGGTCCCAAGGACTACTCCAGCCGTTACCTGTGCCTCATCGCCCCTGGTCCCACATCGGCCTGGATTTCGTCACGGGCCTCCCGCTGTCCCAGGGCAACACCACCATCTTCACGATAGTGGACCGATTCTCCAAGGTGGCCCACTTCGTGGCCCTCCCGAAGCTCCCAACAGCCCAGGTGACAGCAGACCTCCTGGTCCACCACGTCGTCCGTCTGCATGGGATACCCACCGACATCGTCTCTGATCGTGGTCCCCAGTTCTCCTCACACATCTGGAGGAGCTTCTGCAGGGAACTGGGGGCCACCATGAGCCTCTCGTCCGGGTACCATCCACAGACGAACGGACAGGCAGAGCGGGCCAACCAGGAGCTGGAACAGACCCTCCGCTGCATAACATCCGCGCACCCGACGGCCTGGAGCAACCATCTGGCCTGGATTGAGTATGCGCATAACAGCCAGGTGTCTTCTGCCACCGGCCTCTCCCTGTTTGAGGTGTGTTTGGGGTACCAGCCCCCATTATTTCCCGTGGTGGAGGGAGAGGTCGGTGTGCCCTCGGTCCGGGCCCATTTTCGGAGGTGCCGTCGGGTGTGGCGCACCGCCCGTTCTGCCTTGTTGAAAGCCCGGACGAGGGCCAAGACCCATGCAGACCGCCGGCGGTCCCCGGCCCCTGCATACCGGCCCGGGCAGGAGGTGTGGTTGTCGACGAAGGACATCCCCCTCCAAGTACAGTCTCCTAAACTGATGGACAGGTTCATCGGCCCATTTCGTATCCTCAAGGTCCTCAGCCCTGCCGCAGTGAAGCTCCAGCTCCCAGCTTCACTGCGGATCCACCCGGTCTTCCATGTTTCAAGGATCAAACCTCACCACACCTCACCCCTCTGTGCTCCCGGTCCGGCGCCGCCTCCTGCCCGGATCATTGACGGGGAGCCGGTTGGACAGTGCGCCGGCTCCTGGATGTCCGTCGAATGGGCCAGGGGTTCCAATATCTGGTGGACTGGGAGGGGTATGGACCCGAAGAACGCTCCTGGGTGAAGAGGAGTTTCATCCGGATCCGGCCCTCCTGGCCGACTTCTACCGCCGACACCACCCGATAAACGTGGTCGGGCGCCAGGAGGCGCCCGTTGAGGGGGGGGGGTCCTGTTGTGTGGGCCGCCAGAAGAGGAGGTACTGCTGGCCCACCACCAAGGGCGCCCTGCCTGAAGTGCGGGCTTCAGGCACGAGAGGGCGCTGCCAGCCACGGACACAGCCGGGAGTGACAGCTGTTACTCATTACTTCCTGACAGCTGTCACTCATTCTTCATCATCTCACTCCATAAAACCCAGACGTCATCTCCACCTCATCGCCGAGATATCATACTTCATTGGAGGTAATATCCTCAGGCCGTTTTGTGTTACAACATTGTTTGTATATTGTAAGTGTTTGCAGGAGTACCGGTACCGTTGTCAGTGGAAGCTGAGAGAGCGCTAGAAGGCACTCTTTTCCCCTGAGGAATCTACAGTACTCTGCAAGTTATAGAGTGAGAGGTGGAGGTGGCATTCCCACCGTTATTGTTACTGGGTGTGCACACACCTACACTTGACTGTCTTTGTTCTCTCCAGCAGTACCAGATCCGACAGTCGGGGACGGTGATCACCTGGGAATTCGGGACTTGGCGGCTCCAGTATTCACCAGGTTCGGTGGTGGCGGAAATCGTGTGGTTCCGGCTCTTCTCAGGACAGACGTCTTCTATCCTCGAGCCTGCCCACACGTCACCTTTGTGATTTGACTGTAATTATATTCTGAGATTGTCTGTATTTCATTGTGTACATTTCACAACATTAAATTGTTACTTTTTGGCTCATCCATTGACCGTTCATTTGCGCCCCCTGTTGTGGGTCCGTGTCACTACACTTTCACAACATTCATGACAGAACTACGGGTATAAGCAATATTTTAATGTTCTGGAAAGCGATTGATGCTTTATAATATGATGCTTGGAAATTAGGATTTATTTGTTCAGCTAAACTTTGAACATTCCAAAACAACAACAAAAATTCCACTTATCTGTGAAATATCTGTTTTGATGTTGATGGAAATGCTAATGCGAGTGCACAAAGCAAAACAAAGATTACACAAAATTCTAAAATACCCAAATTTGTTGACAAAGATGTTGTCACAGGCAGGAACGTGAGTCACCTTCCGAGCAACCTGGTGGATTTCACATATTTCACAGGTTTTTGAGTTGGGGGCTTTCTAAAATAAGAGTTTTATTTTGGTAACAGTTTGAGTGTGTCGTCACTTCCGTGTCGCCGCTGGCTGGGTTAAAAGTGGGTTATTATTGCCGAGACAAACGAGCTTTGTTAGTCGTATGTATTTCTTGTAGTGTCTGAACGTTGTAAGTGTAGTTGAGTAGTTATTTCCTCCCCCCATTTTGGTGAGAAAAAACACGTCGTTTTTCTTTAAGTGGGATGCTGTGTCGTTAGCCTGTACTTAGCTTGTAGCTGTTTTCACGTCGGGATCAAAATCACTCCGGTAAGAGAAAATCATCTTGTCATCATTTTCTTCCTTCGTCTTTTCATCAGACATGTCTCCACCACTCAGGTTTGCACACTGAGACACAGGACTGGTCAAAGATTTGATCCAAATAAGTGTCTTCTTCTGAACAGCTGCTTAGTTTCGCTCACGGGCCCCGTGTAGAAAGCTAAATCTCGTTTCTCGTGTGAGAAAGCCTCTCTAGTGTTTATAGCTTTGGGTTTAGATCCGCTGGAGACCTGTAACCTGAGAGAAAACCATTACAGCTGTGTTCCTGCACCTGTTGGGGCTCTCAGCCATGTGCCGCGATAAGACCAGTGTTTTCAGCTTTTTTTTGTTGTTGTTCTTGTCTTTGTTATAATTAACCAGGTTTTTATATGCCTAACCTTTTTGATGACTTATACGCTATACGTTTCATTTTTAATTCATCTGGGGCCTCATGTACAAAGTCTTGCGTGGATTTCTTACTGAAACATGGCGTATTCCAAAGCCCAAATGTGTGTGCGTATGCATGGATCCAAGCACGTTCTGTTTGTACTAGGAACAATTGAATAGGACTCCGGTTTCTATTTTTTGGGTTTTCTTCTCTCAGATGGGGCCATGATTAAGAGGGACAGCCGGGGGCATTTGTATTGTGCCGCTACTGGTGAAATTCTTGTGGACAGGTGCCATAAGTGAAAGCGTTTGCCAACAGTGTTTTCATTAATAAAGAACAAAAGTTGAATGTTTGAAGACTATCAGATACCGTCTTAGTTCCAACCATTAACAATGCCAACTGGTGATTTGGCAGTGTTATTCCCGTAACCCGTCCGGGAAGACTGGTGGAGACAGAAGGGCACCACCAAGAGTGGAGCCTGCGGCTTAATCTGACTCAACACGGGAAACCTCGCCCGGACACGCAAAGTATTGACAGATACAAGAAACAACAACAAAAATAATAACAAATACATAGTTGACTGTACACATGCTCAAATGTGCCTGTGCTGGTTTTCAATCGGAACGATTATGCAAATAAACTATTCACTCATTGCGCATGTGCCAGAGAGGGGGTATGAAATGTGGGGGGACACTGGGTGAGTTCTGGGGAGGTTATGGCTAGCGTAGGGGATGAGAGACAGTTAGATTACAGCCCTCCAGGTTTAGGAGAAGGGGGTTGGGATTAGAATAGTAAAATTAAAAAAAAAGCGTCACAGAAATTTATCCATTCATGTCATTTCATTCATTCATCACTATAATCATTTTACATGAACAAAATGGAACAGAAAGAAGATAAATCTCTTATTCTCTGCTATTTACGTGGTCTATTGGATAATAAACCGACCCTTTTATTTTTTTTTTTAACTATATGATTTGAATGACGTGCGATTACACCAATCATGCTTGAACCCTTGTGCGCATGCGTGAGTTTTTTCATGCGTCGGTGACGTAATTTCCCTGTGTGCAGGCCTTGAGTGAGGTGGTCCCGCCCTCTCGGCTGAATTCCTTTGTTTCACACGCTGCTCGAGACGGCGCGCGTTGCTTTATCAAAATTTTTTCTGGACCTGTGAGGAATATCCGAGTGGACACTATTCGAGAAATTAAGATGGTTTTCGGTGAAAAGCTTAACGGCTGATGAGAGATTATGGGGTGTTTCTGTCGGTGTAAGGACTTCCCACGGTGCGGGACGTCCTGCAGCGCTTCCAGGCGCCGTCGTCGGCCTGTTTCGACCTGAAAACATCCTAATTTAAGGCTTAATTCACCCAGGATGTCGTGAGAGAACAGAGAAGATTCAGAAGAGGCCGGCATGAAGACTTTATGCGAACATTCCACTATTTAAGGACATTTTTTAATGAAAGACGTGCGCGCAAATTTGCCGAGTCGTTTCCGTGACGATTCGGCAAATCTGTGTGCACTGCGACAGGAAAAACACCTCCGTGTTGAAAACCATTTGTAAAATTCAGGTGGCTTTTGATGGCTTTCGACAAGTGAGTAACTGAGAAATTGTTTAACAGCTTGGGCATGTTCCAACTTGCCCGTTAAGGTTTCCAACGGAGGTGTTTTTCCTGTCGCGACCCCCCCGCGGTCGGGTCCGGCCCGACATGCTACTCTGCCCGCACGTTCTTTCATTACAAAATGTCCGTTAACAATGGAATGTCCGAATAAACTCCTCATGCCGACTTCTTCTGAAAGTTCTCTGTTCTCTGACGACTTCCTGGATCAACAGAGCCTGAAATGTGGAAGTTTTCAACTTGAAACAGTGAGACGCTGCTGCCTTGAAGCGCAGATCGCCATCAGGCGCCGTGGGCTGTCCTTACGGCGACTCTACCAGACCAAAATCTCTCATCAGCCGTTAAATTTTTACCGAAAACCAGCTGAATTTATCGAATGGCGTCCACTCAGTTGTGCCTTACAGTTTTGAAAAAAATTTTGATCAAACAAAGCAGCAGTCTCTGAGCCATTCCTAAACAATGAAAAAACGACGAGAGGGTGGGCCACTCCTCACTCAAAGACTGCCCACAGGCGAATGACGTAACCGACAGGTGTGAAAAAACTCTCGCATGCCCACGAGGGTTCAAGCATGTCTGATGTAATCACACGTGATTCAAATCCATATGGTTTTTGAAATAAATAATAAGGTCGGATACTTTTCTAATAGACCTCGTATATTTAAAAAAAAAAGAAATCCATTTGTCCAAATCCAAATGTCTCTCATCTCATGACGGGAGCATGAAAAAAAAAAAATTGTGCTACTTTGCAAGACTGTTGTCTGGAAACAGAAGTATTGTTCACATTTCTAAACTCTGTGTATTTAACAAAAATTAAACCCAAACCCTTATTCCAATCCTAACCCAAAATAGCTTAAGATAAACTAGGCTATGTGAGGTTGCTAGTAAGGATGGGAATGGTTAGGTATCTCATAGGGCTGCTCGATTATGGAAAAATCAGTATCACGATTATTTAGGTAAATACTGAAATCGCAATTATTCAAAGGATTATTTTGTTTTTAGTTACACAATGCATTATTCAGCATTTCTCTCAATCTAAAAAAAAAATTTTAGACGTGTCACAGGACTGCACATTTATGGAGCAGTTTTCTGAAGAAAAAATCCTTGGAAAGGTTTTTTGCTGTTTGTTTACCTCAGAATTTCTGATTACTGTTAAAAAAAGTTTAGAACACGTTTTAAAATAGCTAAATAAATCAATAATGGTTCTTTAGAAACCCTTTCATCTGTAAATTAAAACCACCTGTTATTTCAGATTAGATAATTTCTTGTTTAACATAAGGAACCTGGGACATTTATTTTTAGACAAAACATGGAAATTTGTACTTTTTTTTTTTTTTAAGTCTGGTAGATTTATATCTAATTTCAACCAGAAAAACACACACTGTACATGAATACAAATCTTTATTATAAAGACAACAGGAAATAATTTAACAATGACTGCAGTGTGATTGTAAAGTAGGATTTCTATGACATAAACCTCATGAATCATGATGAATTTTTTAATGATCATTTCAACTTGTAAGTTTGACAAATATGTAATTGCCTTTAATGTTGTTATCAGGACAGAGTCATTTCTAAAATATGAATTTGAGCACAATAAGCGGAGAGCTTCTACCTGTGCAAATGTCTTTGGACTTTGATTCGTGGACATTTTTAATAATCCGTTCATTTATTGTTAAAATATAAAATGAAACAGCTTTTTTTAAAAATAATAAAATAGTTGCTGTTGAAAGAGCCTTTATTTAGAAGCAGGTGATGTTCTGCTGGATTCTCGGGACCAGATGAAGGTCTCTTCTGCAGCTTTGAACTCTGGTGGTTTTGTTGAAAGACACTTTTGTCCCATTTTGAAGAGCAGAGATGTTTTCTTTCGACTGGACTTCGTGGTGTTCAGCTCATCAATGGAAGTTTGGTTGTCTGCACAGCAAATGTTCCTGATTAGGACAAATAAAAATATTTCTTTAAATATAAGGAAACACTAAACAGTTTATATATAAAAAAGGAAAAAAAACGGGGAAAAACGATGGAAAAAACCCCTGAAAAAATAAGTTATTTAAAGCTAAGCTTTTGTGGTGTCTGAAAAAAGCTGTAGCTTTATTTGGTAAAAATAAAAAAGATTTAACCATTTACAAATTAAAGCGTTCACACAGATCAACTGTGCTAAAAGGCTAAGCTAATGTTAGCCGATCATTAACCTTCAGAGCAGTTCAGTAACGTCATGTTTATTTTTACATTATTCTTACCTCGATAAAGCTGCAGAACTAAACTCTGTTGGGCAAACTGGGACTTCGCATATATCCAAAAAGTGGGATATTTCGGACTGAGTAGGTTTGCTCCATCCCCCCTGGCTGCCTGCCTCGCTCTGCACAGGAATGATGCCTGAAGGCCGGCTTCTCTGTGCGGGTTGGCCCGCTGTCGCGGTTCGATCAATATCCCACCAAGTCATCAGTCCTCCTTTGGTCGGCGTCACTCCGAAAAGTAGCTGAAAAAAGCTTCTCCAGCAGGGTGATGGGAGAATTGTTCTACTTGCTGTTTTTTAAAACTTTTTTTGTGGTTTCAAGCGACGCAAATTCAGAAGGCGATTGATGAACTTTTTTCAGGTTGTGGAAACATCCAGAGTGTGACATAGCCGCAATCTCTGCCCCATTGCCGCATCCGAAGCGACGCGTCTGATGTCAAGCGTCTTGGGACACATTGACAGATTGGCCTGATGAAAGGCCCTTAAATCGTTTCACTCGATTATACGAGTTTGGAGATCGTTTGATACAAATATCGATATCGCAATCGAAATTTGGTTAATTGAACAGCCCTAGTATCTCATGATCTGATTTATGTTTAGAGGGATGCAATTCTACTATGAACCAATTATCGATGCATCTTTTTTCATCACTGTGTGACTATGAATGAATGAATTTTTTTGGCGTATACACACGCACAGTTGTATGCAAAAGTTTGGGCACCCCTGATAATTTGCATGATTTTCCTTTATTAATCAGTGGTTGTCTGGATCAGAAATTTCAGTTAAATTTATCTTATAGTAGACAGTGTTGGGGAAAGTAACTTTGGAAAGTTACTTCATTAGTTAATCTATACAGTTATATTTTACAGTTCTTACATTTACTTCATTAGCAGCTGCGGACACCTTGTTGGCAGCTGCTGAATGTAATTAATAAAGTTACTCATAATCTAATTTGGTTATTTTAAGATTTAGTACTCAGAAAGTAACTATTAGTTACCTTGCTGATTAGTTACTTTTCTGATTGCTCATTCTTACGAGTAACAAAGTTAGATTACTCGTTACCTTATTAGTTACATTACTTATTAGTTGCAAGTTTTCTGCAGATTCTAATAAAGTAATTGCATAAAGCTGCTAATGAGTAACTGCATAAAGCACCTGTATAAAGTAACTAAAAAGTAACTTGTCAAAGTTACTTTCCACAACACTGATAGTAGATGAACACACTGATAATTGAGAAGGGAAATTAAGTTTCTTGTATTTACAGAATAGTGCAGCAGATAACAGAATATTTACAGAGGAATCCTTCAATCTGGAAAGAAGCACCAAAGTTGGCACAAATACTCCTTAGACATTACTCTTTTGAAAAAAACTGAGTAGCCACTTGAATTTTCAGTAGGCAGCCAGGTAGGGGTCAATTGAAGAATTACACAGCGGTCAAAATTTAAAAATGTTTCAATCATATTGAAAGCTATACCACATTATTTGTCTGATCACAACGATACCAAAAAGGTGTAGTTTGGACTATCTATGACTGAATGGTATGGGGTAAAAACAGTAAGAATGGTAACAAAGGTCAGCATTAGTTTGTACAGGGTCAGATGTTATATGTCATATGTCACATGTCATAGAATCCAATGGACGTCGACATTGCTCTACCTTTACCTTGCAGACCAAGCATTCAACACAGTCAAACTATTTCATTTATTAATCCTATTAGTTCAACCAATAATTTGCACCACTTTTTACCAAAATTGGAGCAACTTTAACTTCTAACCCCTGTACAAACTGAAATTGACCTTTGTCACCATTCTTGTTGTTTTTACCCCATAATTCCATAACATTCAGTCATAGATAGTCCAAACTTACCTTTTGGTATTGTTGTGATCAGACAAATAATGTGGTATAGCTTTCAATATGATTGGAGCATTTTTAAATTTTGACCCATGTGTAATTTTTCAATTGACCCCTACCTGGCCGCCTACTGAAAATTCAAGTGGCTACTCAGTTTTTTCAAAGAGTAATGTCTGAGGAGTATTTGTGCCAACTTTGGTGCTTCTTTCCAGAAATGAACAATTGTTACAGTTATCTGCTCCACTAAAGTGTGCAATAATTATTTCAACAAAATTGGGCAGGAGCATAAATTTTGGCGCCCTTGTCATTTATTGATTTGAATACATTTAGCACTAATTATTGGAACACAAATTGGTTTGGTAAGCTCATTGATCTTGACCTTCTTACACAGTGAATCCAATCATGAGAGAGGGTATTTAAGGTGGCCATTTGCAAATGTTCCCCTCTTTGCACCTCTTCTAATGAGTGGCAACAAGGGAGCCTTTAAACAACTCTCAAATGACCTGAAAACAAAGATTGTTCAACATCATGGTTTAGGGGAAGGATACAAAAAGCTATCTCAGAGATTTCAGCTGTCAGATTCCACTGTGAGGAACATATTGAGGAAATGAAAGACCGCAGGCACAATACCTAGTTAAGGCCCCAAAGTGGCAGGCCAAGAAAAATCTCAGATAAGCTGAAGCGAAGGATGGTGAACAGTCATAGTCAACCCACAGACCTGCTGCAAAGACCTACAACATCATCTTGGTTCAGATTGTGTCTCTGTGCATCCTTCCACTATACAGCGCACTTTGCACAGAGATGTTGTATGAAGCTGTAATACAGAGGAAGCCTTTTCTGCGTACACGCCACAGAGTCGCTTGAGGTATGCTAAAGCACATTTGGATAAGCCAGCTTCATTTGGAATAGGTGCCGTGGACTGATGAAACTAAAATTGAGTTATTTAGACATAACCAGGGGCGGTATGCATGGTGAAAAAGAACACAGCATTCCAAGAAAACACTTGCTACTTACAGTAAAATTTGGATGTGGTTCCATCATGCTGTGGGGCTGTGTGGCCAGTGCAGGTACTGGGAATCTTGTTAAAGTTGAGGGTCACATGGATTCCAATCAATATCAGCATATTCTTGAGAACAATATTCATTAATCAGTGACAAAGTTGAAGTTGCGCCGGTGCTGGATCTTTCAACAAGACAATGACTCGTAACACTGCTCAAAATCTACTAAAGCATTCATGCAGAGGAACAATGTTCTGGAATGGCCATCTCAGTCCCCAGACCTGAATATTATTGAAAATCTGTGGTGTGATTGTAAGCAGGCTGTCCATGCTCAGAAACCAACAAACCTGACTGAACTGGAGACGTTTTGTAAAGAATGATCCAAAATACCTTCAACCAGAATCCATACTTTCATTGGAAGTTATAGGAAGGGTTTAGAGGCTGTTATTTCTGCTTTTCAAACCAAAGTGTTTGTAATGAGCCATAATCAATTAATTTCCAATACTTTGTTTAACAGCTCAGCCATATCACCTGTGGCTTTCATTCACTGATACTAAATTCTAAAACACAGGGGCCTGTTGCCCCCCCCCATACCACCTGCTAAATCTGCCACTTAAACATTTTAGTCCAAAACCTCTGATATGTGCGGTAAACTATTTATGGATGACTGGATTAACTGTTGCTGGAAGAGAAGCACAATGTCTCAGTGAATGACAAAATCATGTCATTCCTGTGGAAATTACGTGGCTGCGTTTAAAATGAGAAAAACCTCTTAGGCAGGACAGAGCCAATGGAAACAAGCAGTATTGGTATCTCCCTTCAACATAATCTTAGCCAGAACATGATCTAAATGTCATAAAGTTACAGTGAAATACAGTAAATCCTTCAAAATGGTGAACACTTTTCTCCAATTTTTTTTTAAACGCAGAGAAAAAATGTTTTGCAGGTCATTGATTACTTGCATGAAGGTTTGCTTTTTTTGCTGTACAGTGTACACAAGGCAGCAAAATGAACTATAAATAATGCAAATTTTAATTCCAAAAGGTTTGGTGCATTATTTAAAGAAATTTAATGGTTATGTTTTGACAGCACTTACAATTATTAAAACAGAATACAGTGTCTTGGTGGCACTAAAACATTATCGCACGTTCATTTAAAATTTCTCATGGAGTTAATGTAAATATGTCAGCGTCAATCAGAGTGCAGTGAAGGATTTGTTTCACACAGTTAGTCGCTCTAAATATGGTTTGGTCAGTTTTGAGAAAAATGTCACGAATTAAATACTTTGGCTGTTATGATGTAACAACTGGTATATTAAACAGTTGCATGGTAACAACTGGTATATTTAAAAATTGCATGTTAACAATAGCAAATTGTAAAAAATGATAATCTAGTAATTACACTATGTAACAAATTTTTATTTTTGTTTTGTTCCTGGGTACACAGTGTGTTTTCCTAACCTGTTATCTTAAATAAATAGAAAATAGCTGTTATTCCACAGAAACTTTGTTTCTGTGATCAGGACAATATTTAGAAATTTGTCTGTTTTCAAGAATATTCTCGATTTGCCTTCACTGCTACTGAGTAGTCTTCTAGAATATTCTTTAACTGATAGAACTGTCCAGAATTTTCTAGAAGTTTCCAGAATTATCTAGAAATTTCAAGAAACTTTTAGAACTTTCTAGAACGTTAAAAAAAATCAAATCAAAGTTTGTGCTGAATGTAGTAATTTTTCCATATACTTTAGACATAAGCAGTTGAAATATAACACTTAGAAGCCAGGAACAAAAATTGTTACATAGTGTTATCATTCATAGTTTAATTCATTTGTAAATTAAATAACCAACTTTGACTGGTTCCAGCTTCTCAGACTTTTCAGCTTTGTCATTGTCTCCTGACTGAATTAGGCAGTCGTTTTGGACAGCATATGGTAATTTGGTGATACCATCTTGGACTCTTGGTTACTTTAAAATAAAATCCAGACTAATTGCGTAATCATTACATATTATACTGTAGAGTGTTTGAATGCAACCAGCTGTTTTTTTGTTTTGTTTTGTTTTGTTTTTTGCAGTGCTGCAGTTGTTAGTGGTTTAAACTGTTGTAGTAATGGCAGTTTAAAAAATTTAATTAGGTGTAGCCATAGTTTGTAGTAAAATTCTATTTAGTTGATATTTCTCTGGGATTAATATTGTTTTACAGTGTTGAATGGGTACTTAATAGTTTGCTTTACAATGAAAACATGTTTTCCAATTAAATCTGTATAGACTAATGCAATCCCTTCCATTATTTACTTATTTTTTTATTTTTATCTTGGAATCTGCTTCCAGGCTGTTCCTACTCCTTTGGAGCTCTTAACTCCATGAGAGGAACAGCAGAAATCAGACCCACAACTACATAATGAATGCAGATTCTTTGTGTCTTATTTTAGGTGGCAATAGCTCGGCACGCTAAAGTTTATACAGTTGTCATGTTTAAATGTTTACGAACACACTCTGCTCTGCAGTTCAGAAACCCTGCTAAACCTGTACACGTCTGTTCTTTCAGTATTGTTTCACACAATACTGACACAAGTCACAAATACATCTGGCCTACACACACAGGAATTACCACTACAGTGTGGTGTTGTTTTGAAGTGAACATTGTAATTTACAATTCATTGGCACAAACACATCGCCACCTCTCACCATTGCTGTTAATATCCATTAATATCTAATTAATTATAGTTAGTCATCCTGATTTATCTGGTGCGCCTGGACAATTTCATTTGAAATTTACAGGGGCAGCACTCCGTCTCAAGACATTTAGCGTTTTACAATAAATTTGTTTGTATTGCACATCGAGCCAGGCACACCCCAAAGATTTCCTTTTTAATGAGGGATATGTATTTGTGATGTGGCCACAGCTGATGGTGGGGCAACACCTTTATCAGCATTTCTGCAATACAAAGCAGTGTATTGTTTTAAAATGAAATCTGGGCTGGGTTGCCCTTGTATTTGCACATTTTGTCTGCACTCTTGTCAAAGCATCATTCAGCACATCATCATCACCACAGCTTTGTCTGTCTCTCTGTCATTACTTTGTGCCTCTTGATTTCCATTGTTTGTTGCATCAATATATTTTCTCCCCCTCCCCCTTTCACAGACGTAGTGCATTATGACAGACAGCATTATGAGCAAAGCTGCAACAATGGAGATTCCTATCAACAGTAATGGTGACACAGGGACTTCACCAGAGGATGATGGCCTGGAACAGGTGAGTGCAAAGTAACTCCTCTGCAAACCACTTGGGTTTATCCACTTGTGCTTTGGGCTGACATGATAAATATATGTAGTTATTTCTATAAATTCATTTTACACTCTTTTATGCAACTGATAATGCAGATACACCATGCCAGTGAGTGATGAACTTTGAATTCTTAAGAATAATTTCCTTTGGGATAAATAACGTTGAGCTTCTCTTAATATTCATGCATTGGAAATGGAATTTGGGAAAAAAATATTAAAATATCTGAAATATACAAAATATATCGGGGCTTGACATTGCCATTTACCCGCTGAGTAAATTCAGTGATTTGTTCTGCTGATGGGGCTACTATGGCCCAGTACAACTTAAAATGATGGCCCACTCGGGCCACTACAAATACTTGCAAAATTCTATTTATTTTACCCCCCCCCTCGGCAAAGTCGAATTTCTTCACATCTCCATGTCATCAAACTTCAGTGAATCCGCCTTATTTGTTTTTGTCTCGCACCATGCTCCTGCAAAGTCTTGCGCATGCTCTGCTGAGGAAACAAAATTTCAGGTCAAAGGAGTGTATTGAACGGGTTATTCAAGAGAATATAGTTCGGTGTAATTTTCCCCACTTTTTCTTCTCCCCTCCCTCATCTCCACAATTCCTTATTCCTTCCTTAGCATATGTCAGAATCCATTAATCCCATGACCCAGTCCCGGATAAGCGGTTGAAGATGAGTGCGTGAGAATCCATTAATGCTCCAGAACCAACACTTGGTGGCAGTAATGTTGGTGTTGGTTTGTTAACCACCAATATACTTGAAAGAACCATTACCAGTTTTCAGCAATCTTTATGAGGATCTTTGACTTCTCGGCGTGGGAAGCAAACAAAGATGCAAACAGAACAGGAGGCTTTGAAAGAATTAAATTATATGTTTAAATTGCAACCACCCAAACCTGTACAACATCTAGGAAAACAAATGCTGAAGGAATTGGTCATCAGAGGAAGCTAGATGAGGAAGAATTAAGGAGAGAGGACAGGTTCTACAAGGAAAAAAAAAAGAAAGAGATGCTTTGTTCCCACATGGCCACAGATGCAAGGTCAGTTCCACCTTAAAAATCCATGAAAATTTGGAACAGAAATAACAGGTTAAATAGTAAGAATTTAACACTTTAATGTTATTCTGCACAAGTGTTATTGATATGCTCAGCAATGAATAACATGTAAATAAGTAACACAAAAAGTTATGTACAAAGTAAGTTCAAACATAAGCATTTTCAAACAAAAACTGAAATGAACAAAAGTTGTGAACTAATGACAATTTTGTGCAGTCTTAGTATTCATTAATTTCAGCCTTATAATGCACCAGAATGCACGAAATTCCATCACAATTTAAAATTTCGGCAGCTGCACCCATACGCCTGGGATAGTATTTTGGTGGGGCCAGTAACTTCTCATAGCTACTGGCCCTGTAAAGTGTATACTTAGTCTAGTATTATATTAATAGTGCTTAGTTCAGTAGCTAAAACAACTAAGGCAGTATGTATTTTTCTTCAATTGTCCATTTCATCAGAGGCATTAATAGGGCAAGGGAATTGTTATAACAATTTTAGACATGCTGATCATGAGTCACTGTAGTTTAAAAATAGATCTGATATCAAGAGTAACTGCTCATTGTTTTAAATATATTAATATTTATGTGTAAGAACTGCATAAGCTGTAATTAATTACTTCAAACAAAGCAATATATGCACTCCTCACTGATACAATATATACACTGGCAAGTGAACAGGTGACTCCAATTTCTTTATGTGCAGCAGCTGATTACATCATCCGCTACATTTAAAAGTATTAGAATGTTGTTATTATTATTATTATCTGCAAAAATGTCTTTAAAATGGCTACAAAAGTGGATCTTTAAGGGGTTGAGGGGGAGACTTTCCCACCCCTCACCCCTGTTGGTCTGCACCTGCACCTGAGGCCTGCAGACTGCGTGTGCAGCTCAAGAGAAAGAGGGTTCGCTGACTGTTCTCATCAGACTTGGCACTTTCAAACAGCGAGATAGATGCTGATGAACTTAAATAGACTTATTGCATATTTAAGGCAAAGCAGTGTCTTCATGCATTAAAAAAATAAAAACAGATGCCACTGTATGTTGATCCCCTGGAGCAAAAGGAAACCTTTTTTTTTTTTTTTTTCTTTTTACAAATCAACTGACTAAATGCCTTTATCGGGCTGATTCTTGTTGAATTTGATCAAAGTTGTCTTTTATTCATCAACAGGGTGCACAGCAGATTTATCAATGCAGATTTTGCACAAGAGGCTGTTTTTCACAGGCTGCGTGCATGATATGCCCTTCCAATGACCATGATTTTATCAGAAATACATCAAAATAAGCACAGGTATTACTTTAAAAACAAGTCACCATGACACAAAAGTCACACTTATGTCAACTTTGCAAATAATTTGCAGTTCACCTGCCCGCCTGTCAGTGGGAGGTGGTCCATTAGACTTGTTTGTTTTGGGCAAGGTTATAGGGGATCTTTGATGTACAATCACATTATTATTATTATTATTATTATTATTATTTTATTTATTTATTTTTTTTTGCTTGTCCCAGAGGATCAGACAACTGTTCAGTCATTAATGTCGAGGGCTGAGTTAGGATTTAAGTTTGGGTTTTGTGTGCTTGAGTTTGCCTAAATACATTTGAGGAAAGAGATCCTGCTGGGAATCAGGTGCTTGGTTCCAGCTGTCTCCGTGGGACCCACCGCTTCTGTTCACAGCTCATACTGTGTCTTGTTGGTTGCACAAACTTCTCTTGCACATTTGGTTAGTCCGAATGTTAGGAAGATAATGGAAATGCTATTTTAGTGAGAACTGATAAGTGTTTTAAAGGTCAGGCACTGTTCTCCATCACATAGGTTAAAAAGCAGCTTTTTGCATTTAGGCTGTAAGAGTGTCTTGTTTGGCTCCGTTAATAAATGTAAAATGTTGAATACATTAGCTGGAACTGGTTGTGCTTTTTCTGTATCCCAGGGCACACCCTGTTGGACAAACACTACTCAGGTAATGACTTCATATCCTGGAAGAAGCCATGGCTTTTCTCTGCTTTATTTGCTAACCAAACTTGGCCCTCTTTTCAAGTCGTAAAAGTAAAGGCTCTCCCTCTACAACCCAGTTGAAGCAAATGTCAGCCCGTTGGTGTTTTTCGAATCACCTTAATGGCAGTTTTGTGTGCTTGATGCTGTGTTGTCATTGCAGCCCTCCAATTAATCAGAAACAGGCTGTTTTTATCCTTATGGGGCATCACATGGCTATCAATCATGTTCACACATGGATGCAAAACTGCCATCTTATGTGCATTCTAAACTTTTCTTATATTGGCGCACAATTTCTCGGATAGTCGCACGACTGAAAAGCCACCGAAAGCCGTCTGAATCTTCCGAATGGTGGAAGAGCTGGGCATGTCACATGTCCTGTGAGGCTTCAACATGGTGGCGCTTTTGCTCCGCCATCAGCTTCGTGCCAAAGCCATCGGCATGAATTTCGCTGCAACTCTTTTCATGGCAAAATCTTCTGTCACAGTGGAATGTGCTGAAAAAGTGCTGATGTCCACCTCTTCCACAGTTTCTCGGATAGTCACACGACGGTCCCGCATCACCACAGAGTTCACTTTGGAAATGATCTGGTCATTTCAGCATGTTGATGGCCGCCCATAGCGCGGCTCGCTCTCCACCGTTTTGCGGTCGTCTTTAAACCGGTTGTACCGCTACTTAATCTGTGTGATGCCCATAGGATCGTCACCGAAGCCGTCTGAATAATCCGAATGGTTTCCACCTGGCTGTTGCTCAGTTTCTGGCAAAATTTGATGCAGTCGCGCTGCTCCAGTTGTTCCGCCATTTCCTTGCAAAGAAAAAAGAACGAGAGACTCCACCCATCCTCACACAAAAGCAAATGACGCAATCGATAGGCGTGAAAAAACTCGCGCATGCGCACAAAGGTTCAAGGTTGGCTCGTGTAAGCACACATGATTCAAATCCATCAGGTTTTTGAAAAAAATAAAAAGGTCGGATACTTTTCTAACAGACCTCGTACGTGTGCTTTCCGATGTTGTAACATTGTGCTTGTCAGATCTCCATTGGTGACAGTGCTGCTTTGGCTGATAGTAAGACTTGACTGTCAGAAAATTCCTGGCAGAAGTGCAGTAGCTCAAAGAAGCAAAGTGCAGTAGCTCAAAGAACCATATCGCAGCAGTGATTAGACCCTACAGATTGGAGCCGTATCTTTCGGACGAACATTCAAACCAGGAGTATTCTGGCAGTGAAAATAATGCCGACGGTGTTTATGGCGGGGCCGAAGCAGAGGCAAGAGACGTGCCAATTCCGATGGATTTCGAAAGCCCGCAGAATATGGAATGGTAAGGGAGGCTTTGATTTTTGTTGCTGCTGTTTATAACACTCTAATTACTCATGTTTACATGCCGCCGCCATGTTGCCGCTGCCGTGGTTTTCATGCCGCTGCCGTGTTTACATGCCGCCGCCGTGTTTACTGCTGCAAGATTATTGTGAACATATTATTTGGGGTTGACATTTTATGTGTTCCTGTGAGCAGTGAGAACATGGAGACGGTAGAGGAAAGTGTCTGCTGTCTGGAGCAAATGTGGGTGTGCGAGCGGCAGCCGGACATTTCGTGCATCACACAACACCGCAGCTTTCGATCAATCTGCCTGGACTTGAAAAGGCTAAAACCTTTTGCCCTTGTGTTTGTGCAGTATGCTGCTACACACTGGTCAGGCATATCAACAAACAAGTCCCTGAGAGCTGTGTTAATCAAAGTTTCTGCCGCTAAAAAAAAAGTGTAAACAACGGCCGCCAGGCGCACAAGCCGATACGGTCTATAGCCTGTGATGTATTTCAGCTTGGTGCTCAGCGGGAAGCTGTTCAGGGGGCGTGCACATTTTTCAGTGGTGGGACGTTCAAATGTTATATATAACGGGAGAACTGCGTCCATTTTCCCAAAACGCTTAGGTTGACCGAATTATATAACCTTTGTTACATGTAATAAGACTATGTTGTCTTTAAGTGTCATATCCACTTTAAGCCATACAGGCTTTCTCATTGCCAGGCAGCGTTTTGGAGTGAAAATGCATGATTTTGGGGGGTTTCAACTTCAGGGGTATGTATAGGGGTTAGACTGGATTATTTGGTAAATGATTTGCATTTTCTTGTTCATAATAACCGTCCATCCCCATATTTTTAAGGGGGTAATACCACCGCCTACTTTAAGAGTCTAATGGTATGATATAAAAGTTGTGGGCGATTCTTTGTGCTAATGGATGTCCTAACTGTATTACTGTGTTCAATCAATCAGTCAACTTTTTTCTTATATAGCGCCAAATCACAACAAACAGTTGCCCCAAGGCGCTCCATATTGTAAGGCAAAGCCATACAATAATTATGAAAAACCCCAACGGTCAAAACGACCCCCTATGAGCAAGCACTTGGCCACAGTGGGAAGGAAAAACTCCCTTTTAACAGGAAGAAACCTCCAGCAGAACCAGGCTCAGGGAGGGGCAGTCTTCTGCTGAGACTGGTTGGGGCTGAGGGAAAGAACCAGGAAAAAGACATGCCGAGAAGGGGGGCAGAGATCGATCACTAATGATTAAATGCAGAGTGATGCATACGGAGCAAAAAGAGAAAGAAACAGTGCATCATGGGAACCCCCCCACAATCTACGTCTAAAGCAACATAACCAAGGGATGGTCCAGGGTCACCCGATCCAGCCCTAACTATAAGCCTTAGCGAAAAGGAAAGTTTTAAGCCTAATCTTAAAAGTAGAGAGGGTATCTGTCTCCCTGATCTGAATTGGGAGCTGGTTCCACAGGAGAGGAGCCTGAAAGCTGAAGGCTCTGCCTCCCATTCTACTCTTACAAACCCTAGGAACTACAAGTAAGCCCGCAGTCTGAGAGCGAAGCGCTCTAATGGGGTAATATGGTACTACGAGGTCCCTAAGATAAGATGGGACCTGATTATTCAAAACCTTATAAGTAAGAAGAAGAATTTTAAATTCTATTCTAGAATTAACAGGAAGCCAATGAAGAGAGGCCAAACACGGGTGAGATATGCTGTCTCCTGCTAGTCCCCGTCAGTACTCTAGCTGCAGCATTCTGAACCAACTGAAGGCTTTTTAGGGAACTTTTAGGACAACCTGATAATAATGAATACAATAGTCCAGCCTAGAGGAAATAAATGCATGAATTAGTTTTTTCAGCATCACTCTGAGACAAGACCTTTCTGATTTTAGAGATATTGCGTAAATGCAAAAAGGCAGTCCTACATATTTGTTTTAATATGCGCTTTGAATGACATATCCTGATCAAAAATGACTCCAAGATTTCTCACAGTATTACTAGAGATCAGGGAAATGCCATCCAGAGTAACGATCTGGTTAGACACCATGCTTCTAAGATTTGTGGGGCCAAGTACAATAACTTCAGTTTTATCTGAGTTTAAAAGCAGGGAAATTAGAGGTCATCCATGTCTTTATGTCTGTAAGACAATCCTGCAGTTTAGCTAATTGGTGTGTATCCTCTGGCTTCATGGATAGATAAAGCTGGGTATCATCTGCATAACAATGAAAATTTAAGCAATACCGTCTAATAATACTGCCTAAGGGAAGCATGTATAAAGTGAATAAAATTGGTCCTAGCACAGAACCTTGTGGACTCCATAATTAACTTTAGTCTGTGAAGAAGATTCCCCATTTACATGAACAAACTGTAATCTATTAGACAAATATGATTCAAACCACCGCAGCGCAGTGCCTTTAATACCTATGACATGCTCTAATCTCTGTAATAAAATTTTATGGTCAATGGTATCAAAAGCAGCACTGAGGTCCAACAGAACAAGCACAGAGATAAGTCCACTGTCCGAAGCCATAAGAAGATCATTTGTAACCTTCACTAATGCTGTTCTGTACTATGATGAATTCTAAAACCTGACTGAAACTCTTCTAAATAGACCATTCCTCTGCAGGTGATCAGTTAGCTGTTTTACAACTACCCTCTCAAGAATCTTGAGAGAAAAGGAAGGTTGGAGATTGCCTATAATTAGCTAAGATAGCTGGGTCAAGTGATGGCTTTTTTTAAGTAATGGTTTAATTACTGCTACCTTAAAGGCCTGTGGTACATAACCAACTAACAAGATAGATTGATCATATTTAAGATCGAAGCATTAAATAATGGTAGGACTTCCTTGAGCAGCCTGGCAGGAATGGGGTCTAATAAACATGTTGATGGTTTGGATGAAGTAACTAATGAAAATAACTCAGACAGAACAATCGGAGAGAAAGAGTCTAACCAAATACCGGCATCACTGAAAGCAGCCAAAGATAACGAATATCTTTGGGATGGTATGAGTAATTTTTTCTCTCAATAGTTAAATTTTGTTAGCAAAGAAAGTCATGAAGTCATTACTAGTTAAGTTAATGGAATACTCAGCTCAATAGAGCTCTGACTCTTTGTCAGCCTGGCTACAGTGCTGAAAAGAAACCTGGGGTTGTTCTTATTTTCTTCAATTAGTGATGAGTAGAAAGATGTCCTAGCTTTACGGAGGGCTTTTTTATAGAGCAACAAACTCTTTTTCCAGGCTAAGTGAAGATCTTCTAAATTAGTGAGACGCCATTTCCTCTCCAAACTTACGGGTTATCTGCTTTAAGCTACGAGTTTGTGAGTTATACCACGGAGTCAGACACTTCTGATTTAAAGCTCTCTTTTTCAGAGGAGCTACAGCATCCAAAGTTGTCTTCAATGAGGATGTAAACTATTGACGAGATACTCTAACTCCCTTACAGAGTTTAGGTAGCTACTCTGCTCTGTGTTGGTATATGACATTAGAGAACATAAAGAAGGAATCATATCCTTAACACCTAGTTACAGCGCTTTCTGAAAGACTTCTAGTGTAATGAAACTTATTCCCCACTGCAGGGTAGTCCATCAGGGTAAATGTAAATGTTATTAAAAAAATGATCAGACAGAAGGGAGTTTTCAGGGAATCTGTTAAGTCTTCTATTTCCATACCATAAGTCAGAACAAGATCTAAAATATGATTAAAGTGGTGGGTGGACTCATTACTTTTGAGCAAAGCCGATAGAGTCTAATAATAGATTAAATGCAGTGTTGAGGCTGTCATTCTCAGCATCTGTGTGGATGTTAAAATCGCCCACTATAATTATCTTATCTGAGCTAAGCACTAAGTCAGACAAAAGGTCTGAAAATTCACAGAGAAACTCACAGTAACGACCAGGTGGACGATAGATAATAACAAATAAACTGGTTTTTGGGACTTCCAATTTGGCATGGACAAGACTAAGAGACAAGCTTTCAAATGAATTAAAGCTCTGTCTAGGTTTTTGATTAATTAATAAGCTGGAATGGAAGATTGCTGCTAATCCTCCGCCCCGGCCCGTGCTACGAGCATTCTGACAGTTAGTGTGACTCGGGGGTGTTGACTCATTTAAACTAACATATTCATCCTGCTGTAACCAGGTTTCTGTTAGGCAGAATAAATCAATACATGATCAATTATTATATCATTTACCAACAGGGACTTAGAAGAGAGAGGACCTAATGTTTAATAGACCACATTTAACTGTTTTAGTCTGTGGTGCAATTGAAGGTGCTATATTATTTTTTCTTTTTGAATTTTTATGCTTAATAGATTTTTGCTGGTTATTGGTGGTCTGGGAGCAGGCACCGTCTCTACGGGATGGGGGTAATGAGGGATGGCAGGGGGAGAGAAGCTGCAGAGAGGTGTATAAGACCACAGCTCTGCCTCCTGGTCCCAACGCTAGACAGTCACAGTTTGGAGGATCCAAAAAAATTGGCCAGATTTCTAGAAATGAGAGCTGCTCCCTCTAAAGTGGGATGGATGCCGTCTCTCCTAACAAGACCAGGTTTTCCCCAGAGCTTTGCCAATTATCAATGAAGCCCACCTCATTTTTGGACACCACTCAGACAGCCAGCAATTCAAGGAGAACATGCGGCTAAACATGTCACTCCCGGTCTGATTGGGGAGGGGCCCAGAGAAAACAACAGAGTCCGACATTGTTTTTGCAATGTTACACACCGATTTAATGTTAATTTTAGTGACCTCCGATTGGCGTAACCGAGTGTCATTACTGCCGACGTGAATTGCAATCTTACCAACTTTTACGCTTAGCCTAGCCAGCAATTTCAAATGTCCTTCGATGTCGCCTGCTCTGGCCCCTGAAGACAATTGACAATGGTTGCTGGTGTCGCTAACTTCACATTCTCAAAACAGAGTCGCCAATAACCAGAGTTTGATCCTCGGCGAGTGTATCGTCGAGTGGGGAAAACGGTTAGAGATGTGAACGGGTTGACGGTGTACACGGGGCTCTGTTTAGGGCTACGCTTCCTCCTCACAGTCACCCAGTCAGCCTGCCTTCCCGACTGCATGGGATCTGCCAGGGGGGAACTAACGGCGGCTAAGCTACCTTGGTCGCACCGACTACAGGGGCCTGGCTAGCTGTAGAATTTTCCACGGTGCGGAGCCGAGCCTCCAGTTCGCCCAGCCTGGCCTCCAAAGCTACGAATAAGCTGCACTTATTACAAGTACCGTTACTGCTAAAGGAGGCTGAGGAATAACTAAACATTTCACACCCAGAGCAGAAAAGTACGGGAGAGACAGGAGAAGCCGCCATGCTAAACCGGCTAAGAGCTAGTAGCTGCGCTAAGCTAGCGGATTCCCAAAAACACACAAAGTGAATAATGTGCAAATAATCCAGAGGTGATTCAGCAGAAGGAGTGCCCCAATCAAGGCACCAAACAGGCCATGAAGCAGCACAGGCAACGCACGACAACGGTGCTAAAATAAAAAAATAAATAAATAAATAAATAAACGAAAGCGTTAGCAAGCTAGTTAGCTTGCCAACGCTAATGAAAGTTAGCTGATAAAAGTGCTTTGTCGCGATGTTTCGACCGTTAGAGGTCTTCCTTAGGCGTTGGAGCACAGTAAAAAAAAGTTAAAAAAAGTAAAAAGGTAAAAAAGTAAAACGTCTTGAAAAAGACTGTTAGTTCAAGTCCAAAGCAGCAGGTAGCAGTCTCTGTGTAAACAGTCCCAACAGAGAGCCAAAATTCTGATCACTTGGTATCCTTTGAGAACCATTATTCCAACATCTCATATTTTATTCTAAATTTATTGTAACGCTATGGTGTAATGGACTCACCCATAAAGTTTCAAAGCCACAGTTAGAGCTTCTCTAGTTCCTTCACCTCAGCGAACGTGAATTAACAGTGTATTAAGAGTGGGCAAGCTGGTCTACTCTGTGTCAGCCTGATCCTGTCAGATCTCAGAAGCTAAGCAGTGCAGTACTTGAATGGGAGACCTCTTCAGAATACCAGCGGCTGTGTGTGTTTTCTCCAGGTAAAAACTGGAGTGTGTCAGGAAGGGCATCCGGCATGAAACTTGTGCCAAATACCAGTGCGGATCTGGCTGTATCCGCTGTGGCGACCCCGACCCAAAACAGGAGCAGCTGAAATCACAACACACATTAACTTATTGAGTGCCAGCCATTTTCAAAATTCAGAACATCCCAGTGCCAGGATTTTTTCAGCATTTGAGTGTTTTTGCAAGACCCATAGAAATTGAGTTCTATGTCCATGTCAACAACAAACATACCAAAAGAAACTTCAGACTTTCCATTATCATCAGAAAAAAAAAAGTTTGTTTGTACCTCTTTCCATTCTTTAGTAACTGTCTGCAGAACATGGGTGGGTATCACTAAAAATGCTGATTTCTGACAAAAAAAAACTGTGGGAAAATGAACATGCAGCAGCATTCAAAACAAACCGATGAACATTAGCTCAACTCACCTGTTGCATGTCTTCCTGGGGCATGAGGTGGTTTTGTTGCTGAGGTAGATGGCTGAGGGGAACTAGCTCTGCTGGTAGCAGCAGATGATGGTAACCAGTCGTCCGATGAGTCAGGGTCAGGCTCGCTGGAATCCGAACCGTCAGGGGAGGGACTCCGTCTGTCTCTTCTCTTGGCGGCGCGTCTTTTCCCTCTGGCTCGCGCGTAGTGGTGATTGGGTGCTAGTGGGCGGCGCACTGCCCAAACCTCTGGACATACTCTGCTCCAGAGTTAGCTGTTTCAGGTAGCTCGATGGCCGACCCTTCTTACTGCATCGTCTTGCCATGTTGTCTGAGACGTTTCTCTGTTTATCTTTTCCTTATATAGACAACGCATCTTCTTTGCACACTTTCTCCAGTCACATAGAAACAAATACTGCCCCTCTCTCGGCTATCCATTTACAATGAAATAGTTTTTTGAAACCAGAGATCAAACAAGTAGACTTAATTTCTTCTCTGAGACAAGGTTAGATGATCACATATCCACACTCACACTGCTACCACCCACAGAATGGGTTCCCTTGTGATTACAACTCTAATTTTTTTACACAAGCTAGATCAGCTGATTACCCCCCCCCCCCCAATAAAAAACATAATTGGCTTGATGACACGTGTTTGGCGCGGGCCGTTGCTATAGGAAAAAACGCGTTTAAGAGCCAATGGCATCGAGTGAGTTAAGAGTGGGATCTGTGTCTACACTGGTTTTCTCAGACATTTAACATTTGGCACAAGATGAGGTCCGTCTCATTAATGGAGAAACTCTTAAACTGTGTGTGTGTGTGTGTGTGTGTGTGTGTGTGTGTGTGTGTGTGTGTGTGTGTGTGTGATATATGTATAATATATACACACCACACCTTATGCTATATCAGGCCACCCCTGATATAGCATAAGACAATCAGATGAAGAGTCCTTTCCTTCTTGTTCATCATGCACTGATGAATGCCTCATCAATCTTATCTGTGCCCTTTGTACACTTCCTCTTCTATGGCATTGTTCATTCAGTTACTCAGAACAAGTATGATGGTAATATATTTGACAGAGCATTAACAACATAACTTTTATAAGAAACACTGTACTGTATGCTATGTTTTGAACTAAGTAGGTAATGTAGTAGTGATGTGACGTTTGACCTTGACCCCAGATGACCTAATTTCAAGATTGAGAAACATATCAACGTCTTCAAATTCACCTTTACAGGTGCCATTTTTGTGACCTGGCTGAAGGAACAATACTACAACACAATATTAATACAGTATACTTTTTTATTGAGAAAAAAAAAGGTGGGGAGTGGTAGTGGGCCTTTGTTTGGATTATCTTGCTGCAATTGATTGTTAGACAGCAGTACATGACCTCCCCATGTTGGCCTGTGCATAGTGTTGCTCCTTGTTGATATATGTAAACATAATTATGTTTACACACACACATACATATATATACACAATTCCAATGAAGTTGGGATGTTGTGTAAAATGTAAATAAAAACAGAATACAATGATTTGCAAATCCTCTTCAATCTATATTCAGTTGAATACACCAGAAAGACAAGATATTTAATGTTCAAACTGATAAACTTCGTTTTTTGAAAATATTTGCTCATTTTGAAATGGATGCCTGCAACACTTTTCAAAAAAGCTGGGACAGTGGTATGTTTACCACTGTGTTACATCACCTTTTCTTCTAACAACACTCAATAAGCATTTGGGAACTGAGGACACTAATTGTTGAAGTTTTGTAGGTGGAATTCTTTCCCATTCTTGCTTGATGTACGACTTCAGTTGTTCAACAGTCCGGGGCCTCCGTTGTCGTATTTTGAGCTTCATAATGCACCACATTTTCAGGTCTGGACTGCAGGCAGGCCAATCTAGTACCGCACTCTTTTACTATGAAGCCATGCTGTTGTAACACATGCAGAATGTGGCTTGGCATTGTCTTGCTGAAATAAGCAGGGACGTCCCTCAAAAAGATGTTGCTTGGATGGCAGCATGTGTTGCTCTAAAACCCGGATGTACCTTTCAGCATTAATGGTGCCATCACAGATGTTTAAGTTTTTTTTTTTAAGCCATGGGAACTAACACACCCCCATACTATCAGAGATGCTGGCTTTTGAACTTTACACTGGTAACAATCTGGATGGCCTTTTCTCTCTTTTGTCCGGAGGACACGACATCCATGATTTCCAAAAACAATTTGAAATGTATTCACGGGCAGCCACCTGTTAGTCGTTCTCCCTTTTCAGCACAGGAGTTCTTGGATTATTGGGGAGAAAATAGAAGATATTAGGCTGAGCATGCCTCGGCCCAACCATTAAAACCTGCTATGGAGGTGGGCGCTACCATTGAGGTGTTACCTAGATTGACAGAATTTCATAGTATTTCATTAGGTGTGCTGACGAAACTTGTGGCGTCTACAAAAAGCACAACCTGTTTATTTGATCCCATACCAACAAAATTGTTTAAGGACCTGTGGCCCACTCTTGGGCCGACTGTGCTGGAAATTATGAATCTATCATTAACCTCTGGATCTGTTCCGAAATGTTTTAAATCAGCAGTGATTAAACCATTACTTAAGAAATCTAATCTTGACTCTAGTGTATTGAAAAATTACAGGCCAATATCAAATCTATCATTCTGTTGCGAAATTTTAGAAAGGTGGTTTCACGGCAGCTCATAGACCACCTCACTGAGAATGATCTTTTTGAGTCCCTGCAGTCTGCTTTTAGGAAATATACTCTACAGAGACAGCGTTCACTAAAGTAGTGAATGATCTTCTGCGAGCAATGGACTCGGACACCACTATGGTTTTGGTGTTGTTAGATCTCAGTGCTGCGTTTGATACTGTGGATCATCATATTTTGCTCGATAGGTTGGAGAATTTTTGGGGGGGATTACCGGAAGTGCCCTTGCCTGGTTGACGTCATATCTGTCCAGTCGTTCTCAATGTGTCTTGTATAATGGCACTACCTCTGACCTTGCTGACATGAGATTTGGGGTTCCACAGGGATCTGTTTATACTGCGGAGTTTTGGGATTGCCTTTCATTGTTATGCTGATGATAACTGCGGGAAATCTCACTCCCATAAAATCCCTGGAGGACTGTCTTCTATCAGTGAGAAGTTGGATGTCTAGTAACTTCCTACTTTTAAACTTTGATAAGACTGAAATGATGGTTCTTGGTTCAGCGAGACATTGGCATCAGTTTGACCAGCTGGTGCTCAGCCTGGGTTCATGTGTCATACATCATACGGACAAAATGAGGAACCTTGGGATAATTTTTGATCCCACGTTGTCTTTTGACCTCCACATCAGGGATGTTACTTGGACTGCTTTTTTCCATCTGAGAAATATAGCGAGGATCTGCCCCATCCTGTCCATGGCTGATGCTGAGACCCTGATTCATGCTTTTGTTTCTTCTAGATGAGATTATTGTAATGTTCTATTTTCAGGGTTACCACAGTCCAGCATTAGGGGTCTTCAGCTGGTTCAGAATGCTGCCGCCAGACTTCTGACACGTAGCAGAAGTTCTGAACATATCACACCCATTTTGGCATCTTTGCACTGGCTCCCTGTCTCTGTGAGAGCAGATTTTAAGGTTTTGTTATTGACTTATAAGGTTGTTAATGGACTGGCGCTATCTTATCTGGCTGATCTGGTGGAACTCTACGTGCCGGCCCGGGCTTTGCGGTCACAGGATGCGGGACTTCTGTGTTCCCAGGGTGAAGAAGAATTCAGCAGGTCAAAGAGCCTTTTCGTATCGTGCACCCACCTGTGGAACAGTCTTCCTGCGACCGTGAGGCAGTCTGAGTCCGTGGACATTTTTAAGTCAAGACTCAAAACCTATTTTTAACCTCTTTCTTATGAATAGTTTTTTTTTTATTTGTTTTATTCTTTTACTTCTGTTTTATTTATGTATTTGAATTTTTTTTATTTATTCAATTTTATGTTGACTTGTTTTATATAAGGCACCTTGAGACGGCTTTTGCTGTGATTTGGAGCATAAGCTAATTAAATAAAATAAAATGTGGACTCATCAGACCACAGCACACTTTTCCACTTTGCATCTGTCCATTTCAAATGAGCTCCGGCCCAGAGAAGCCGGCGGCGTTTCTGGATGTTGTTGATGTATAGCTTTTGCTTTGCATGGTAGAGTTTTAACTTGCACTTGTAGATGTAGAGACGAACTATGTTAACTGACAATGGTTTTCTGAAGTGTTCCTGAGCCCACGTGGTAAGATCCTTATACAGTGAGTCGGTTTTTAATGCAGTGCCGCCTGAGGGATCGAAGGTTACGGGCATTCAGTGTTGGTTTTCAGCCTTGCCACTTACGTGTAGAAAGTTCTCCAGATTCTCTGAAGCTTCTGATTATTTTATAGACTGTAGATGATGGAATCCCTAAATTCTTTGCAATTGAACGTTGAGAAACATTGTTTTTAAACTGTTGGACTATTTTTTTCATGCAGTTGTTCACAAAGTGGTGATCCTCGCCCCATCTTTGCTTGTGAATGGCTGAGACTTTTTGGGATTCTCCTTTTATACCCAGTCATGCGTGTCCTCAGTTCCAAAACACTTATTGAGTGTTGTTAAAAGGAACAGCTTTTTCGAAACGTGTTACAGGCATCCATTTCAAAATGAGCAAATATTTGCACAAAAACAAAGTTTACCAGTTTGAACATTAAATATCTTGTCTTTGTGGTGTAGTCAATTGAATATAAGTTGAAGCGGCTTTGCAAATCGTATTGTTTTATTTACGTTTTACCCAATGACCCAACTTCATTTGAGTTTGGGTGTGTATATATAGCAAAATTGTATTATTTCTGAATGACAAACTTGAAACATTTAGGATAGAATTTGCACGATTCTTCGAGTAGTTGAGTACAGGGATATTTGCAGACACTCTTCCTCAGAATGACCAGTAAGTGAAAGCAGTTATACTTGCAAATGTGAACTGTACTGCAATGCTGCATTATCAGTCATCAGTTCTCTTCATACTTGTATTGTCATCTTTGTGCATTTTATTTTTCTGGGATTTATTATTGCATCCTATTTTTATTTATTTTTTATTTTAAAGCTGTGAATTTTTCTTTTGCCTTTTTTCCATTTTTTATGCATTTGTCAATTCCTGTCCTCATCTATGTGCAGGCTGCAAAGGTGCAGTGGAGCTTAAATGAGAAGGTAGGAAGCTCCAGAGGCACCAGGGTGAGCAGGCTTATTTGTGTGTATGTTGGTGTGTAGTAGCGCTCAATGGTTTGCTATTCATCCATCATAAAAGGGGTTTTTATTTTATATTGTATTTTGGTTCACTTCACAGTATTTCAGCTATTTTATTTTGATGGCAAACTACTGTGCATGTTGTACTGTGCTTCTTAAGTTAGCATCTACTAACTGCAGCAAGGAGTCTCTCAGCAAGGGGGCGTTTGGGATGAAAGACTGTGGGGTATATCTTTTTTTTTCCATCTAATTCATTGTTATTAACCATCATCTGACAGACTGCTTTAATATTCATAGTAGTGGCAGTGATGCCCCTCTGTATATCTGCTGTTTTAATGAAGCGTGATTTGACCTTATGTGCACGTGTGCACCAGTGAAACTCCTTAATTTATCCTGGTTCTGGGTGGCAAAAATACAGCATGGTGTCCAAATTATTGTAGTTTCATACAAATCCTGTAATTTCAGTCACCTCTAAAGTCAAAACGTGGCTGACAATGATGGTTAATGTGGCCTGGATAAGCTGACATCCTCATTCAGGAAGCTTTGTATTGACTTTTTTCAGGAATGGTAATGTCAAATATTTGTTGATACAAAGAAAATGATGGCTGTCCTTTGTCCATGGAATTTTTAGCAGCATTACATAGTAATTCCAATGGCTATCTTCGAAAGTATTCAGTGCTTCACTTTTTCCACTTTCTTTTTTTTTTTTGTGTGTGTGTTACAGCCTTATTCCAAAATGGCGTGAAATAATTTTTCCCTTCAAAATTGTACTCGCAACACCCCGATAGTGACAACTTGAAAAAGTTTTTTGTTTTTTAAATTTTTCAAATTTCATAAAAATAAAAAACTAAGAAATCACGTGTACATAAATATTCACACCCTTTGCTCAATACTTTGTTGATGCACCTTTGACAGCAATTACAGCCTCACGTCTTCTTGACTATGTTCCCACAAGCTTGACACACTCATCTTTGGGCAGTTTTGGCCATTCCTCTTGCAGCACTCCCAAGCTCCATCAGTTTGGAGGGGGGGCATCAGTGCACAGCCATTTTCAGATCTCTCCAGAGTGCAGGAGTACCGGTACCGTTGTCAGTGGAAGCTGAGAGAGCGCTAGAAGGCACTCTTTTCCCCTGAGGAATCTACAGTACTCTGCAAGTTATAGAGTGAGAGGTGGAGGTGGCATTCCCACCGTTATTGTTACTGGGTGTGCACACACCTACACTTGACTGTCTTTGTTCTCTCCAGCAGTACCAGATCCGACAGTCGGGGACGGTGATCACCTGGGAATTCGGGACTTGGCGGCTCCAGTATTCACCAGGTTCGGTGGTGGCGGAAATCGTGTGGTTCCGGCTCTTCTCAGGACAGACGTCTTCTATCCTCGAGCCTGCCCACACGTCACCTTTGTGATTTGACTGTAATTATATTCTGAGATTGTCTGTATTTCATTGTGTACATTTCACAACATTAAATTGTTACTTTTTGGCTCATCCATTGACCGTTCATTTGCGCCCCCTGTTGTGGGTCCGTGTCACTACACTTTCACAACATTCATGACAGAACTACGGGTACAAGCAATATTTTAATGTTCTGGAAAGCGATTGATGCTTTATAATATGATGCTTGGAAATTAGGATTTATTTGTTCAGCTAAACTTTGAACATTCCAAAACAACAACAACGACAAAAATTCCACTTATCTGTGAAAATATCTGTTTTGATGTTGATGGAAATGCTAATGCGAGTGCACAAAGCAAACAAAGATTACACAAAATTCTAAAATACCCCAAATTTGTTGACAAAGATGTTGTCACAGGCAGGAACGTGAGTCACCTTCCGAGCAACCTGGTGGATTTCACATATTTCACAGGTTTTTGAGTTGGGGGCTTTCTAAAATAAGAGTTTTATTTTGGTAACAGTTTGAGTGTGTCGTCACTTCCGTGTCGCCGCTGGCTGGGTTAAAAGTGGGTTATTATTTGCCGAGACAAACGAGCTTTGTTAGTCGTATGTATTTCTTTGTAGTGTCTGAACTGAACGTTGTAGTAGTTGAGTAGTTATTTCCTCCCCCCATTTTGGTGAGAAAAAACACGTCGTTTTTCTTTAAGTGGGATGCTGTGTCGTTAGCCTGTACTTAGCTTGTAGCTGTTTTCACGTCGGGATCAAAATCACTCCGGTAAGAGAAAATCATCTTGTCATCATTTTCTTCCTTCGTCTTTTCATCAGACATGTCTCCACCACTCAGGTTTGCACACTGAGAACACAGGACTGGTCAAAGATTTTGATCCAAATAAGTGTCTTCTTCTGAACAGCTGCTTAGTTTCGCTCACGGGCCCCGTGTAGAAAGCTAAATCTCGTTTCTCGTGTGAGAAAGCCTCTCTAGTGTTTATAGCTTTGGGTTTAGATCCGCTGGAGACCTGTAACCTGAGAGAAAACCATTACAGCTGTGTTCCTGCACCTGTTGGGGCTCTCAGCCATGTGCCGCGATAAGACCAGTGTTTTCAGCTTTTTTTGTTGTTGTTCTTGTCTTTGTTATAATTAACCAGGTTTTTATATGCCTAACCTTTTTGATGACTTATACGCTATACGTTTCATTTTTAATTCATCTGGGGCCTCATGTACAAAGTCTTGCGTGGATTTCTTACTGAAACATGGCGTATTCCAAAGCCCAAATGTGTGTGCGTATGCATGGATCCAAGCACGTTCTGTTTGTACTAGGAACAATTGAATAGGACTCCGGTTCTATTTTTTTGGGTTTTCTTCTCTCAGATGGGGCCATGATTAAGAGGGACAGCCGGGGGCATTTGTATTGTGCCGCTACTGGTGAAATTCTTGTGGACAGGTGCCATAAGTGAAAGCGTTTGCCAACAGTGTTTTCATTAATAAAGAACAAAAGTTGAATGTTTGAAGACTATCAGATACCGTCTTAGTTCCAACCATTAACAATGCCAACTGGTGATTTGGCAGTGTTATTCCCGTAACCCGTCCGGGAAGACTGGTGGAGACAGAAGGGCACCACCAAGAGTGGAGCCTGCGGCTTAATCTGACTCAACACGGGAAACCTCGCCCGGACACGCAAAGTATTGACAGATACAAGAAACAACAACAAAAAATAATAACAAAATACATAGTTGACTGTACACATGCTCAAATGTGCCTGTGCTGGTTTTCAATCGGAACGATTATGCAAATAAACTATTCACTCATTGCGCATGTGCCAGAGAGGGGGTATGAAATGTGGGGGGACACTGGGTGAGTTCTGGGGAGGTTATGGCTAGCGTAGGGGATGAGAGACAGTTAGATTACAGCCCTCCAGGTTTAGGAGAAGGGGGTTGGGATTAGAATAGTAAAATTAAAAAAAAAGCGTCACAGAAATTTATCCATTCATGTCATTCATTCATTCATCACTATAATCATTTTACATGAACAAAATGGAACAGAAAGAAGATAAATCTCTTATTCTCTGCTATTTACGTGGTCTATTGGATAATAAACCGACCCTTTTATTTTTTTTTTTAACTATATGGATTTGAATGACGTGCGATTACACCAATCATGCTTGAACCCTTGTGCGCATGCGTGAGTTTTTTCATGCGTCGGTGACGTAATTTCCCTGTGTGCAGGCCTTGAGTGAGGTGGTCCCGCCCTCTCGGCTGAATTCCTTTGTTTCACACGCTGCTCGAGACGGCGCGCGTTGCTTTATCAAAATTTTTTCTGGACCTGTGAGGAATATCCGAGTGGACACTATTCGAGAAATTAAGATGGTTTTCGGTGAAAAGCTTAACGGCTGATGAGAGATTATGGGGTGTTTCTGTCGGTGTAAGGACTTCCCACGGTGCGGGACGTCCTGCAGCGCTTCCAGGCGCCGTCGTCGGCCTGTTTCGACCTGAAAACATCCTAATTTAAGGCTTAATTCACCCAGGATGTCGTGAGAGAACAGAGAAGATTCAGAAGAGGCCGGCATGAAGACTTTATGCGAACATTCCACTATTTAAGGACATTTTTTAATGAAAGACGTGCGCGCAAATTTGCCGAGTCGTTTCCGTGACGATTCGGCAAATCTGTGTGCACTGCGACAGGAAAACACCTCCGTGTTGAAAACCATTTGTAAAATTCAGGTGGCTTTTGATGGCTTTCGACAAGTGAGTAACTGAGAAATTGTTTAACAGCTTGGGCATGTTCCAACTTGCCCGTTAAGGTTTCCAACGGAGGTGTTTTTCCTGTCGCGACCCCCCGCGGTCGGGTCCGGCCCGACATGCTACTCTGCCCGCACGTTCTTTCATTACAAAATGTCCGTTAACAATGGAATGTCCGAATAAACTCCTCATGCCGACTTCTTCTGAAAGTTCTCTGTTCTCTGACGACTTCCTGGATCAACAGAGCCTGAAATGTGGAAGTTTTCAACTTGAAACAGTGAGACGCTGCCGCCTTGAAGCGCAGATCGCCATCAGGCGCCGTGGGCTGTCCTTACGGCGACTCTACCAGACCAAAATCTCTCATCAGCCGTTAAAATTTTTACCGAAAACCAGCTGAATTTATCGAATGGCGTCCACTCAGTTGTGCCTTACAGTTTTGAAAAAAATTTTGATCAAACAAAGCAGCAGTCTCTGAGCCATTCCTAAACAATGAAAAAACGACGAGAGGGGGGCCACTCCTCACTCAAAGACTGCCCACAGGCGAATGACGTAACCGACAGGTGTGAAAAAACTCTCGCATGCCCACGAGGGTTCAAGCATGTCTGATGTAATCACACGTGATTCAAATCCATATGGTTTTTGAAATAAATAATAAGGTCGGATACTTTTCTAATAGACCTCGTATATTTAAAAAAAAAGAAATCCATTTGTCCAAATCCAAATGTTCTCATCTCATGACGGGAGCATGAAAAAAAAAAATTGTGCTACTTTGCAAGACTGTTGTCTGGAAACAGAAGTATTGTTCACATTTCTAAACTCTGTGTATTTAACAAAAATTAAACCCAAACCCTTATTCCAATCCTAACCCAAAATAGCTTAAGATAAACTAGGCTATGTGAGGTTGCTAGTAAGGATGGGAATGGTTAGGTATCTCATAGGGCTGCTCGATTATGGAAAAATCAGTATCACGATTATTTAGGTAAATACTGAAATCGCAATTATTCAAAGGATTATTTTGTTTTTAGTTACACAATGCATTTATTCAGCATTTCTCTCAATCTAAAAAAAAAATTTTAGACGTGTCACAGGACTGCACATTTATGGAGCAGTTTTCTGAAGAAAAATCCTTGGAAATGTTTTTTGCTGTTTGTTTACCTCAGAATTTCTGATTACTGTTTAAAAAAGTTTAGAACACGTTTTAAAATAGCTAAATAAATCAATAAATGGTTCTTTAGAAACCTTTCATCTGTAAATTAAAACCACCTGTTATTTCAGATTAGATAATTTCTTGTTTAACATAAGGAACCTGGGACATTTATTTTTAGACAAAACATGGAAATTTGTACTTTTTTTTTTTTTTAAGTCTGGTAGATTTATATCTAATTTCAACCAGAAACAACACACTGTACATGAATACAAATCTTTATTATAAAGACAACAGGAAATAATTTAACAATGACTGCAGTGTGATTGTAAAGTAGGATTTCTATGACATAAACCTCATGAATCATGATGAATTTTTTTAATGATCATTTCAACTTGTAAGTTTGACAAAATATGTAATTGCCTTTAATGTTGTTATCAGGACAGAGTCATTTCTAAAATATGAATTTGAGCACAATAAGCGGAGAGCTTCTACCTGTGCAAATGTCTTTGGACTTTGATTCGTGGACATTTTTAATAATCCGTTCATTTATTGTTAAAATAAAATGAAACAGCTTTTTTTAAAAATAATAAAATAGTTGCTGTTGAAAGAGCCTTTTATTTAGAAGCAGGTGATGTTCTGCTGGATTCTCGGGACCAGATGAAGGTCTCTTCTGCAGCTTTGAACTCTGGTGGTTTTGTTGAAAGACACTTTTGTCCCATTTTGAAGAGCAGAGATGTTTTCTTTCGACTGGACTTCGTGGTGTTCAGCTCATCAATGGAAGTTTGGTTGTCTGCACAGCAAATGTTCCTGATTAGGACAAATAAAAATATTTCTTTAAATATAAGGAAACACTAAACAGTTTATATATAAAAAAGGAAAAAAAACGGGGAAAAACGATGGAAAAACCCCTGAAAAATAAGTTATTTAAAGCTAAGCTTTTGTGGTGTCTGAAAAAAGCTGTAGCTTTATTTGGTAAAAATAAAAAAGATTTAACCATTTACAAATTAAAGCGTTCACACAGATCAACTGTGCTAAAAGGCTAAGCTAATGTTAGCCGATCATTAAACCTTCAGAGCAGTTCAGTAAACGTCATGTTTTATTTTTACATTATTCTTACCTCGATAAAGCTGCAGAACTAAACTCTGTTGGGCAAACTGGGACTTCGCATATATCCAAAAAGTGGGATATTTCGGACTGAGTAGGTTTGCTCCATCCCCCCTGGCTGCCTGCCTCGCTCTGCACAGGAATGATGCCTGAAGGCCGGCTTCTCTGTGCGGGTTGGCCCGCTGTCGCGGTTCGATCAATATCCCACCAAGTCATCAGTCCTCCTTTGGTCGGCGTCACTCCGAAAAGTAGCTGAAAAAAGCTTCTCCCAGCAGGGTGATGGGAGAATTGTTCTACTGCTGTTTTTTAAAACTTTTTTTGTGGTTCAAGCGACGCAAATTCAAGAAGGCGATTGATGAACTTTTTTCAGGTTGTGGAAACATCCAGAGTGTGACATAGCCGCAATCTCTGCCCCATTGCCGCATCCGAAGCGACGCGTCTGATGTCAAGCGTCTTGGGACACATTGACAGATTGGCCTGATGAAAGGCCCTTAAATCGTTTCACTCGATTATACGAGTTTGGAGATCGTTTGATACAAATATCGATATCGCAATCGAAATTTGGTTAATTGAACAGCCCTAGTATCTCATGATCTGATTTATGTTTAGAGGGATGCAATTCTACTATGAACCAATTATCGATGCATCTTTTTTCATCACTGTGTGACTATGAATGAATGAATTTTTTTGGCGTATACACACGCACAGTTGTATGCAAAAGTTTGGGCACCCCTGATAATTTGCATGATTTTCCTTTATTAATCATTGGTTGTCTGGATCAGAAATTTCAGTTAAATTTATCTTATAGTAGACAGTGTTGGGGAAAGTAACTTTGGAAAGTTACTTCATTAGTTAATCTATACAGTTATATTTTACAGTTCTTACATTTACTTCATTAGCAGCTGCGGACACCTTGTTGGCAGCTGCTGAATGTAATTAATAAAGTTACTCATAATCTAATTTGGTTATTTTTAAGATTTAGTACTCAGAAAAGTAACTATTAGTTACTTTGCTGATTAGTTACTTTTCTGATTGCTCATTCTTACGAGTAACAAAGTTAGATTACTCGTTACCTTATTAGTTACATTACTTATTAGTTGCAAGTTTTCTGCAGATTCTAATAAAGTAATTGCATAAAGCTGCTAATGAAGTAACTGCATAAAGCACCTGTATAAAGTAACTAAAAAAGTAACTTGTCAAAGTTACTTTCCACAACACTGATAGTAGATGAACACACTGATAATTGAGAAGGGAAATTAAGTTTCTTGTATTTACAGAATAGTGCAGCAGATAACAGAATATTTACAGAGGAATCCTTCAAATCTGGAAAGAAGCACCAAAGTTGGCACAAATACTCCTTAGACATTACTCTTTTGAAAAAAACTGAGTAGCCACTTGAATTTTCAGTAGGCAGCCAGGTAGGGGTCAATTGAAGAATTACACAGCGGTCAAAATTTAAAAATGTTTCAATCATATTGAAAGCTATACCACATTATTTGTCTGATCACAACGATACCAAAAAGGTGTAGTTTGGACTATCTATGACTGAATGGTATGGGGTAAAAACAGTAAGAATGGTAACAAAGGTCAGCATTAGTTTGTACAGGGGTCAGATGTTATATGTCATATGTCACATGTCATAGAATCCAATGGACGTCGACATTGCTCTACCTTTACCTTGCAGACCAAGCATTCAACACAGTCAAAACTATTTCATTTATTAATCCTATTAGTTCAACCAATAATTTGCACCACTTTTTACCAAAATTGGAGCAACTTTAACTTCTAACCCCTGTACAAACTGAAATTGACCTTTGTCACCATTCTTGTTGTTTTTACCCCATAATTCCATAACATTCAGTCATAGATAGTCCAAACTATACCTTTTTGGTATTGTTGTGATCAGACAAATAATGTGGTATAGCTTTCAATATGATTGGAGCATTTTTAAATTTTGACCCATGTGTAATTTTTCAATTGACCCCTACCTGGCCGCCTACTGAAAATTCAAGTGGCTACTCAGTTTTTTCAAAGAGTAATGTCTGAGGAGTATTTGTGCCAACTTTGGTGCTTCTTTCCAGAAATGAACAATTGTTACAGTTATCTGCTCCACTAAAAGTGTGCAATAATTATTTCAACAAAATTGGGCAGGAGCATAAATTTTGGCGCCCTTGTCATTTTATTGATTTGAATACATTTAGCACTAATTATTGGAACACAAAATTGGTTTGGTAAGCTCATTGATCTTTGACCTTCTTACACAGGTGAATCCAATCATGAGAGAGGGTATTTAAGGTGGCCATTTGCAAATGTTTCCCCTCTTTGCACCTCTTCTAATGAGTGGCAACAAGGGAGCCTTTAAACAACTCTCAAATGACCTGAAAACAAAGATTGTTCAACATCATGGTTTAGGGGAAGGATACAAAAAGCTATCTCAGAGATTTCAGCTGTCAGATTCCACTGTGAGGACAAATATGAGAAATGAAAACCGCAGGCACAATACTAGTTAAGCCCAAAGTGGCAGGCCAAGAAAAATCTCAGATAAGCTGAAGCGAAGGATGGTGAACAGTCATAGTCAACCCCAGACCTGCTGCAAAGACCTACAACATCATCTTGGTTCAGATTGGTCTCTGTGCATCCTTCCACTATCCCGCGCACTTTGCACAGAGATGTTGTATGAAGCTGTAATACAGAGGAAGCCTTTTCTGCGTACACGCCACAGAGTCGCTTGAGTATGCTAAGCACATTTGGATAAGCCAGCTTCATTTTGGAATAAGGTGCCGTGGACTGATGAAACTAAAATTGGAGTTATTTAGACCATGAACAAGGGGCGGTATGCATGGTGGAAAAAGAACACAGCATTCCAAGAAAACACTTGCTACTTACAGTAAAATTTGGATGTGGGTTCCATCATGCTGTGGGGCTGTGTGGCCAGTGCAGGTACTGGGAATCTGGTTAAAGTTGAGGGTCACATGGATTCCATCCATCAATATCAGCATATTCTTGAGAACAATATTCATTAACAGTGACAAAGTTGAAGTTGCGCCGGTGCTGGATCTTTCAACAAGACAATGACTCGTAACCACTGCTCAAAATCTACTAAAGCTTCATGCAGAGGAACAATGTTCTGGAATGGCCATCTCAGTCCCCAGACCTGAATATTATTGAAAATCTGTGGTGTGATTGTAAGCAGGCTGTCCATGCTCAGAAACCAACAAACCTGACTGAACTGGAGACGTTTTGTAAAGAATGATCCAAAATACCTTCAACCAGAATCCATACTTTCATTGGACGTTATAGGAAGGGTTTAGAGGCTGTTATTTCTGCTTTTCAAACCAAAGTGTTTGTAATGAGCCATAATCAATTAATTTCCAATACTTTGTTTAACAGCTCAGCCATACACCTGTGGCTTTCATTCACTGATACTAAATTCTAAAACACAGGGGCCTGTTGCCCCCCCCATACCACCTGCTAAATCTGCCACTTAAACATTTAGTCCAAAACCTCTGATATGTGCGGTAAAACTATTTATGGATGAATGGATTAACTGTTGCTGGAAGAGAAGCCACAATGTCTCAAGTGAATGACAAAATCATGTCATTCCTGTGGAAATTACGTGGCTGCGTTTTAAATGAGAAAACCTCTTAGGCAGGACAGAGCCAATGGAAACAAGCAGTATTGGTATCTCCCTTCAACATAATCTTAGCCAGAACATGATCTAAATGTCATAAAGTTAAGTGAAATACAGTAAATCCTTCAAAATGGTGAACACTTTTTCTCCAATTTTTTTTAAACGCAGAGAAAAAAGTTTTGCAGGTCATTGATTACTTGCATGAAGGTTGCTTTTTTTTGCTGTACATGTACACAAGCAGCAAATGAACTATAAATAATGCAAATTTTAATTCCAAAGGTTTGGTGCATTATTTAAAGAAATTTAATGGTTATGTTTTGACAGCACTTACAATTATTAAAACAGAATACAGTTGTCTTGGTGGCACTAAAAACATTATCGCACGTTCATTTAAAATTTCTCATGGAGTTAATGTAAATATGTCAGCGTCAATCAGAGTGCAGTGAAGGATTTGTTTCACACAGTTAGTCGCTCTAAATATGGTTTTGGTCAGTTTTGAGAAAAATGTCACGAATTAAATACTTTGGCTGTTATGATGTAACAACTGGTATATTAAACAGTTGCATGGTAACACTGGTATATTTAAAAATTGCATGTTAACAATAGCAAATTGTAAAAATGATAATCTAGTAATTACACTATGTAACAAATTTTTATTTTTGTTTTGTTCCTGGGTACACAGTGTGTTTTCCTAACCTGTTATCTTAAATAAATAGAAACTAGCTGTTATTCCACAGAAACTTTGTTTCTGTGATCAGGACAATATTTAGAATTTGTCTGTTTCAAGAATATTCTCGATTTGCCTTCACTGCTACTGAGTAGTCTTCTAGAATATTCTTTAACTGATAGAACTGTCCAGAATTTTCTAGAAGTTTCCAGAATTATCTCGAAATTTCAAGAAACTTTTAGAACTTTCTTAGAACGTTAAAAAAAATCAATCAAGTTTGTGCTGAAATAGTGTAATTTTTCCATATACTTTAGACATAAGCAGTTGAAATAAACACTAGAAGCCAGGAACAAAAATTGTTACATAGTGTATCCTCATAGTTTAATTCATTTGTAAATTAAATAACCAACTTTGGACTGGTTCCAGCTTCTCAGATTTTCAGCTTTGTCATTGTCTCCTGACTGAATTAGGCAGTCGTTTTGGACAGCCTATGGTAATTTGGTGATACCATTCTTGGACTCTGGTTACTTTAAAATACAATCCAGACTAATTGCGTAATCATTACATATTATACTGTAGAGTGTTTGAATGCAACCAGCTGTTTTTTTGTTTTGTTTTGTTTTGTTTTTTTGCAGTGCTGCAGTTGTTAGTGGTTTAAACTGTTGTAGTAATGGCAGTTTAAAAATTTAATTAGGTGTAGCCATAGTTGTAGTAAATTCTATTTAGTGATTTCTCTGCGGATTAATATTGTTTTACAGTGTTGAATGGGTACTTAATAGTTGCTTTACAATGAAAACATGTTTTCCAATTAAATCGTATAGACTAATGCAATCCCTTCCATTATTTACTTATTTTTTTATTTTTATCTTGGAATCTGCTTCCAGGCCTGTTCCTACCTCTTGGAGCTCTTAACTCCATGAGAGGAACAGCAGAAATACAGACCCACACTACATAATGAATGCAGATTCTTTGTGTCTTATTTTAGGTGGCAATAGCTCGGCACGCTAAAGTTTATACAGTTGTCATGTTTAACTGTTTACGAACACACCTCTGCTCTGCAGTTCAGAAACCCTGCTAAACTGTACAAGTCTGTTCTTTCCGTATTGTTTCACACAATACTGACACAAGTCACAAATACATCTGGCCTACACACACAGGAATTACCACTACAGTGTGGTGTTGTTTTGAAGTGAACATGTAATTTACAATTCATTGGCACAAAACACATCGCACCTCTCACCATTGCTGTTAATATCCATTAATATCTAATTAATTATAGTAGTCATCCTGATTTATCTGGTGCGCCTGGACAATTTCATTTGAAATTTACAGGGGCAGCACTTCCGTCTCAAGACATTTAGCGTTTTACAATAAATTTGTTTGTATTGCACATCGAGCCAGGCACACCCCAAAGATTTTCCTTTTTAATGAGGGATATGTATTTGTGATGTGGCCACAGCTGATGGTGGGGCAACAACCTTTATCAGCATTTCTGCAATACAAAGCAGTGTATTGTTTTAAATGAAATCTGGGCTGGGTTGCCCTTGTATTTGCACATTTTGTCTGCACTCTTGTCAAAGCATCATTCAGCACATCATCATCACCACAGCTGTTGTCTGTCTCTCTGTCATTACTTTGTGCCTCTTGGATTTCCATTGTTTGTTGCATCAATATATTTTCTCCCCCTCCCCCTTTCACAGACGTAGTGCATTATGACAGACAGCATTATGAGCAAAGCTGCAACAATGGAGATTCCTATCAACAGTAATGGTGACACAGGGACTTCACCAGAGGATGATGGCCTGGAACAGGTGAGTGCAAAGTAACTCCTCTGCAAACCACTTGGGTTTATCCACTTGTGCTTTGGGCTGACATGATAAATATATGTAGTTATTTCTATAAATTCATTTTACCTCTTTTATGCAACTGATAATGCAGATACACCATGCCAGTGAGTGATGAACTTGAATTCTTAAGAATAATTTCCTTTGGGATAATAACGTTGAGCTTCTCTTAATATTCATGCATTGGAAATGGAATTTGGGAAAAAAATATTAAAATATCTGAAATATACAAAATATATCGGGGCTTGACATTGCCATTTACCCGCTGAGTAAATTCAGTGATTTGTTCTGCTGATGGGGCTACTATGGCCCAGTACAACTTAAAATGATGGCCCACTCGGGCCACTACAAATACTTGCAAAATTCTATTTATTTTACCCCCCCCCTCGGCAAAGTCGAATTTCTTCACATCTCCATGTCATCAAACTTCAGTGAATCCGCCTTATTTGTTTTTGTCTCGCACCATGCTCCTGCAAAGTCTTGCGCATGCTCTGCTGAGGAAACAAAATTTCAGGTCAAAGGAGTGTATTGAACGGGTTATTCAAGAGAATATAGTTCGGTCTGTAATTTTCCCCACTTTTTCTTCTCCCCTCCCTCATCTCCACAATTCCTTATTCCTTCCTTAGCATATGTCAGAATCCATTAATCCCATGACCCAGTCCCGGATAAGCGGTTGAAGATGAGTGCGTGAGAATCCATTAATGCTCCAGAACCAACACTTGGTGGCCAGTAATGTTGGTGTTGGTTTGTCTAACCACCAATATACTTGAAAGAACCATTACCAGTTTTCAGCAATCTTTATGAGGATCTTTGACTTCTCGGCGTGGGAAGCAAACAAAGATGCAAACAGAACAGGAGGCTTTGAAAGAATTAAATTATATGTTTAAATTGCAACCACCCAAACCTGTACAACATCTAGGAAAAACAAATGCTGAAGGAATTGGTCATCAGAGGAAGCTAGATGAGGAAGAATTAAGGGAGAGAGACAGGTTCTACAAGGAAAAAAAAAGAAAGAGATGCTTTGTTCCCACATGGCCACAGATGCAAGGTCAGTTCCACCTTAAAAATCCATGAAAATTTGGAACAGAAATAACAGGTTAAATAGTAAGAATTTAACACTTTAATGTTATTCTGCACAAGTGTTATTGATATGCTCAGCAATGAATAACATGTAAATAAGTAACACAAAAAGTTATGTACAAGTAAGTTCAAACATAAGCATTTTCAAACAAAAACTGAAATGAACAAAAGTTGTGAACTAATGACAATTTTGTGCAGTCTTAGTATTCATTAATTTCAGCCTTATAATGCACCAGAATGCACGAAATTCCATCACAATTTAAAATTTCGGCAGCTGCACCCATACGCCTGGGATAGTATTTTGGTGGGGCCAGTAACTTCTCATAGCTACTGGCCCTGTAAAGTGTATACTTAGTCTAGTATTATATAATAGTGCTTAGTTCAGTAGCCTAAAACAACTAAGGCAGTATGTATTTTTCTTCAATTGTCCATTTCATCAGAGGCATTAATAGGGCAAGGAATTGTTATAACAATTTTAGACATGCTGATCATGAGTCACTGTAGTTAAAAATAGATCTGATATCAAGAGTAACTGCTCATTGTTTTAAATATATTAATATTTATGTGTAAGAACTGCATAAGCTGTAATTAATTACTTCAAAACAAAGCAATATATGCACTCCTCACTGATACAATATATACACTGGCAAGTGAACAGGTGACTCCAATTTCTTTATGTGCAGCAGCTGATACATCATCCGCTACATTTAAAAGTATTAGAATGTTGTTATTATTATTATTATCTGCAAAAATGTCTTTAAAATGGCTACAAAAGTGGATCTTTAAGGGGTTGAGGGGGGAGACTTTCCCACCCCTCACCCCTGTTGGTCTGCACCTGCACCTGAGGCCTGCAGACTGCGTGTGCAGCTCAAGAGAAAGAGGGTTCGCTGACTGTTCTCATCAGACTTGGCACTTTCAAACAGCGAGATAGATGCTGATGAACTTAAATAGACTTATTGCATATTTAAGGCAAAGCAGTGTCTTCATGCATTAAAAAAATAAAAACAGATGCCACTGTATGTTGATCCCCTGGAGCAAAAGGAAACCTTTTTTTTTTTTTTTTTTCTTTTTACAAATCAACTGACTAAATGCCTTTATCGGGCTGATTCTTGTTGAATTTGATCAAAGTTGTCTTTTATTCATCAACAGGGTGCACAGCAGATTTATCAATGCAGATTTTGCACAAGAGGCTGTTTTTCACAGGCTGCGTGCATGATATGCCCTTCCAATGACCATGATTTTATCAGAAATACATCAAAATAAGCACAGGTATTACTTTAAAAACAAGTCACCATGACACAAAAGTCACACTTATGTCAACTTTGCAAATAATTTGCAGTTCACCTGCCCGCCTGTCAGTGGGAGGTGGTCCATTAGACTGTTTTGTTTGGGCAAGGTTATAGGGGATCTTTGATGTACAATCACATTATTATTATTATTATTATATTATTTTATTTATTATTTTTTTTTGGCTTGTCCCAGAGGATCAGACAACTGTTCAGTCATTAATGTCGAGGGCTGAGTTAGGATTTAAGTTTGGGTTTTGTGGGCTTGAGTTTGCCTAAATACATTTGAGGAAAGAGATCCTGCTGGGAATCAGGTGCTTGGTTCCAGCTGTCTCCGTGGGGACCCACCGCTTCTGTTCACAGCTCATACTGTGTCTTGTTGGTTGCACAAACTTCTCTTGCACATTTGGTTAGTCCGAATGTTAGGAAGATAATGGAAATGCTATTTTAGTGAGAACTGATAAGTGTTTAAAGGTCAGGCACTGTTCTCCATCACATAGGTTAAAAGCAGCTTTTTGCATTTAGGCTGTAAGAGTGTCTTGTTTGGCTCGTTAATAAATGTAAAATGTTGAATACATTAGCTGGAACTGGTTGTGCTTTTTCTGTAATCCCAGGGCACACCCTGTTGGACAAACACTACTCAGGTAATGACTTCATATCCTGGAAGAAGCCATGGCTTTTCTCTGCTTTATTTGCTAACCAACTTGGCCCTCTTTTCAAGTCGTAAAGTAAAGGCTCTCCCTCTACAACCCAGTTGAAGCAAATGTCAGCCGTTGTGTTTTTCGAATCACCTTAATGGCAGTTTTGTGTGCTTGATGCTGTGTTGTCATTGCAGCCCTCCAATTAATCAGAAACAGCTGTTTTTATCCTTATGGGGCATCACATGGCTATCAATCATGTTCACACATGGATGCAAAACTGCCATCTTATGTGCATTCTAAACTTTTCTATATGGCGCACAATTTCTCGGATAGTCGCACGACTGAAAAGCCACCGAAAGCCGTCTGAATCTTCCGAATGGTGGAAGAGCTGGGCATGTCACATGTCCTGTGAGGCTTCAACATGGTGGCGCTTTTGCTCCGCCATCAGCTTGTGCCAAAGCATCGGCATGAATTCGCTTTGCAACTCTTTTCATGGCAAAATCTTCGTCACAGTGGAATGTGCTGAAAAGTGCTGATGTCCCCTCTTCCACAGTTTCTCGGATAGTCACACGACGGTCCCGCATCCACCCACAGAGTTCACTTTGGAATGATCTGGTCATTTCAGCATGTGATGGCCGCCCATAGCGCGGGTCGCTCTCCACGTTTGCGGTCGTCTTTAAACCGGTTGTACGACTACTTAATCTGTGTGATGCCCATAGGATCGTCACGAAAGCCGTCTGAATAATCCGAATGGTTTCCACCTGGACTGTTGCTCAGTTTCTGGCAAAATTGATGCAGTCGCGTGCTCCAGTCTGTTCAGCCATTTCCTTGCAAAGAAAAAAGAACGAGAGACTCCACCCATCTCACACAAAAGCAAATGACGCAATCGATAGGCGTGAAAAAACTCGCGCACTGCGCACAAAGGTTTCAAGGTTGGCTCGTGTAAGCACACATGATTCAAATCCATCAGGTTTTTGAAAAAAATAAAAGGTCGGATACTTTTCTAACAGACCTCGTACGTGTGCTTTCCGATGTTGTAACATTGTGCTTGTCAGATCTCCATTGGTGACAGTGCTGCTTTGGCTGATAGTAAGACTGACTGTCAGAAAATTCCTGGCAGAAGTGCAGTAGCTCAAAGAAGCAAAGTGCAGTAGCTCAAAGAACCATATCGCAGCAGTGATTAGACCCTACAGATTGGAGCAGTATCTTTCCGGACGAACATTCAAACCAGGAGTATTCTGGCAGTGAAAATAATGCCGACGGTGTTATGGCGGGGCCGAAGCAGAGGCAAGAGACGTGCCAATTCCGATGGATTTCGAAAGCCCGCAGAATATGGAATGGTAAGGGAGGCTTTGATTTTTGTTGCTGCTGCTTTATAACACTCTAATTACTCATGTTTACATGCCGCCGCCATGTTGCCGCTGCCGTGTTTTCATGCCGCTGCCGTGTTTACATGCCGCCGCCGTGTTTACATGCTGCAAGATTATGTGAACATATTATTTGGGGTTGACATTTTATGTGTTCCTTGTGAGCAGTGAGAACATGGAGACGGTAGAGGAAGTGTCTGCTGTCTGGAGCAAATGTGGGTGTGCGAGCGGCAGGCCGGACATTTCGTTGCATCACACAACACCGCAGCTTTCGATCAATCTGCCTGGACTTGAAAAGGCTAAACCTTTTGCCCTTGTGTTTGTGCAGTATGCTGCTACACACTGGTCAGGCATATCAACAACAAGTCCCTGAGAGCTGTGTTTAATCAAAGTTTCTGCCGCTAAAAAAAAAGTGTAAACAACGGCGCCAGGCGCACAAGCCGATACGGTCTATAGCCTGTGATGTATTTTCAGCTTGGTGCTCAGCGGGAAGCTGTTCAGGGGGCGTGCACAATTTTTCAGTGGTTGGGACGTTCAAATGTTATATAACGGGAGAACTGCGTCCCATTTTCCCAAACGCTTAGGTTGATCCGAATTATATAACCTTTGTTACATGTAATAAGACTATGTTGTCTTTAAGTGTCATATCCACTTTAAGCCATACAGGCTTTCTCATTGCCAGGCAGCGTTTTGGAGTGAAAATGCATGATTTTGGGGGGTTTCAACTTCAGGGGTATGTATAGGGGTTAGACTGGATTATTTGGTAAATGATTTGCATTTTCTTGTTCATAATAAACCGTCCATCCCCATATTTTAAGGGGTTAATACCACCGCCTACTTTAAGAGTCTAATGTATGATATAAAGTTGTGGGCGATTCTTTGTGCTAATGGATGTCCTAACTGTATTACTGTGTTCAATCAATTCAGTCAACTTTTTTCTTATATCGCGCCAAATCACAACAACAGTTGCCCCAAGGCGCTCCATATTGTAAGGCAAAGCCATACAATAATTATGAAAAACCCCAACGGTCAAAAGACCCCCTATGAGCAAGCACTTGGCCACAGTGGGAAGGAAAAACTCCCTTTTAACAGGAAGAAAACCTCCAGCAGAACCAGGCTCAGGGAGGGGCAGTCTTCTGCTGAGACTGGTTGGGGCTGAGGGAAAGAACCAGGAAAAAGACATGCCGAGAAGGGGGGCAGAGATCGATCACTAATGATTAAATGCAGAGTGATGCATACGGAGCAAAAAGAGGAAAGAAACAGTGCATCATGGGAACCCCCCCACAATCTACGTCTAAAGCAACATAACCAAGGGATGGTCCAGGGTCACCCGATCCAGCCCTAACTATAAGCCTTAGCGAAAGGAAAGTTTTAAGCCTAATCTTAAAAGTAGAGAGGGTATCTGTCTCCCTGATCTGAATTGGGAGCTGGTTCCACAGGAGAGGAGCCTGAAAGCTGAAGGCTCTGCCTCCCATTCTACTCTTACAAACCCTAGGAACTACAAGTAAGCCCGCAGTCTGAGAGCGAAGCGCTCTAATGGGGTAATATGGTACTACGAGGTCCCTAAGATAAGATGGGACCTGATTATTCAAAACCTTATAAGTAAGAAGAAGAATTTTAAATTCTATTCTAGAATTAACAGGAAAGCCAATGAGAGAGGCCAACACGGGTGAGATATGCTGTCTCCTGCTAGTCCCCGTCAGTACTCTAGCTGCAGCATTCTGAACCAACTGAAGGCTTTTTAGGGAACTTTTAGGACAACCTGATAATAATGAATTACAATAGTCCAGCCTAGAGGAAATAAATGCATGAATTAGTTTTTCAGCATCACTCTGAGACAAGACCTTTCTGATTTTAGAGATATTGCGTAAATGCAAAAAGGCAGTCCTACATATTTGTTTAATATGCGCTTTGAATGACATATCCTGATCAAAAATGACTCCAAGATTTCTCACAGTATTACTAGAGATCAGGGAAATGCCATCCAGAGTAACGATCTGGTTAGACACCATGCTTCTAAGATTTGTGGGGCCAAGTACAATAACTTCAGTTTTATCTGAGTTTAAAAGCAGGAAATTAGAGGTCATCCATGTCTTTATGTCTGTAAGACAATCCTGCAGTTTAGCTAATTGGTGTGTATCCTCTGGCTTCATGGATAGATAAAGCTGGGTATCATCTGCATAACAATGAAAATTTAAGCAATACCGTCTAATAATACTGCCTAAGGGAAGCATGTATAAAGTGAATAAAATTGGTCCTAGCACAGAACCTTGTGGAACTCCATAATTAACTTTAGTCTGTGAAGAAGATTCCCCATTTACATGAACAAACTGTAATCTATTAGACAAATATGATTCAAACCACCGCAGCGCAGTGCCTTTAATACCTATGACATGCTCTAATCTCTGTAATAAAATTTTATGGTCAATGGTATCAAAAGCAGCACTGAGGTCCAACAGAACAAGCACAGAGATAAGTCCACTGTCCGAAGCCATAAGAAGATCATTTGTAACCTTCACTAATGCTGTTTCTGTACTATGATGAATTCTAAAACCTGACTGAAACTCTTCAAATAGACCATTCCTCTGCAGGTGATCAGTTAGCTGTTTTACAACTACCCTCTCAAGAATCTTTGAGAGAAAAGGAAGGTTGGAGATTGGCCTATAATTAGCTAAGATAGCTGGGTCAAGTGATGGCTTTTTAAGTAATGGTTTAATTACTGCTACCTTAAAGGCCTGTGGTACATAACCAACTAACAAAGATAGATTGATCATATTTAAGATCGAAGCATTAAATAATGGTAGGACTTCCTTGAGCAGCCTGGCAGGAATGGGGTCTAATAAACATGTTGATGGTTTGGATGAAGTAACTAATGAAAATAACTCAGACAGAACAATCGGAGAGAAAGAGTCTAACCAAATACCGGCATCACTGAAAGCAGCCAAAGATAACGATATATCTTTGGGATGGTTATGAGTAATTTTTCTCTAATAGTTAAAATTTTGTTAGCAAAGAAAGTCATGAAGTCATTACTAGTTAAGTTAATGGAATACTCAGCTCAATAGAGCTCTGACTCTTGTCAGCCTGGCTACAGTGCTGAAAAGAAACCTGGGGTTGTTCTTATTTTCTTCAATTAGTGATGAGTAGAAAGATGTCCTAGCTTTACGGAGGGCTTTTTTATAGAGCAACAAACTCTTTTTTCCAGGCTAAGTGAAGATCTTCTAAATTAGTGAGACGCCATTTCCTCTCCAACTTACGGGTTATCTGCTTTAAGCTACGAGTTTGTGAGTTATACCACGGAGTCAGACACTTCTGATTTAAAGCTCTCTTTTTCAGAGGAGCTACAGCATCCAAAGTTGTCTTCAATGAGGATGTAAAACTATTGACGAGATACTCTAACTCCCTTACAGAGTTTAGGTAGCTACTCTGCTCTGTGTTGGTATATGACATTAGAGAACATAAAGAAGGAATCATATCCTTAAACCTAGTTACAGCGCTTTCTGAAAGACTTCTAGTGTAATGAAACTTATTCCCCACTGCAGGGTAGTCCATCAGGGTAAATGTAAATGTTATTAAAAAATGATCAGACAGAAGGGAGTTTTCAGGGAATACTGTTAAGTCTTCTATTTCCATACCATAAGTCAGAACAAGATCTAAAATATGATTAAAGTGGTGGGTGGACTCATTTACTTTTTGAGCAAAGCCGATAGAGTCTAATAATAGATTAAATGCAGTGTTGAGGCTGTCATTCTCAGCATCTGTGTGGATGTTAAAATCGCCCACTATAATTATCTTATCTGAGCTAAGCACTAAGTCAGACAAAAGGTCTGAAAATTCACAGAGAAACTCACAGTAACGACCAGGTGGACGATAGATAATAACAAATAAAACTGGTTTTTGGGACTTCCAATTTGGATGGACAAGACTAAGAGACAAGCTTTCAAATGAATTAAAGCTCTGTCTAGGTTTTTGATTAATTAATAAGCTGGAATGGAAGATTGCTGCTAATCCTCCGCCCCGGCCCGTGCTACGAGCATTCTGACAGTTAGTGTGACTCGGGGGTGTTGACTCATTTAAACTAACATATTCATCCTGCTGTAACCAGGTTTCTGTTAGGCAGAATAAATCAATACATTGATCAATTATTATATCATTTACCAACAGGGACTTAGAAGAGAGAGACCTAATGTTTAATAGACCACATTTAACTGTTTTAGTCTGTGGTGCAATTGAAGGTGCTATATTATTTTTTCTTTTTGAATTTTTATGCTTAAATAGATTTTTTGCTGGTTATTGGTGGTCTGGGAGCAGGCACCGTCTCTACGGGGATGGGGTAATGAGGGGATGGCAGGGGGAGAGAAGCTGCAGAGAGGTGTATAAGACCACAGCTCTGCCTCCTGGTCCCAACGCTAGACAGTCACAGTTTGGAGGATCCAAAAAATTGGCCAGATTTCTAGAAATGAGAGCTGCTCCCTCTAAAGTGGGATGGATGCCGTCTCTCCTAACAAGACCAGGTTTTCCCCAGAAGCTTTGCCAATTATCAATGAAGCCCACCTCATTTTTTGGACACCACTCAGACAGCCAGCAATTCAAGGAGAACATGCGGCTAAACATGTCACTCCCGGTCTGATTGGGGAGGGGCCCAGAGAAAACAACAGAGTCCGACATTGTTTTTGCAATGTTACACACCGATTTAATGTTAATTTTAGTGACCTCCGATTGGCGTAACCGAGTGTCATTACTGCCGACGTGAATTGCAATCTTACCAAATTTACGCTTAGCCTTAGCCAGCAATTTCAAATGTCCTTCGATGTCGCCTGCTCTGGCCCCCTGAAGACAATTGACAATGGTTGCTGGTGTCGCTAACTTCACATTTCTCAAAACAGAGTCGCCAATAACCAGAGTTTGATCCTCGGCGAGTGTATCGTCGAGTGGGGAAAAACGGTTAGAGATGTGAACGGGTTGACGGTGTACACGGGGCTTCTGTTTAGGGCTACGCTTCCTCCTCACAGTCACCCAGTCAGCCTGCTTTCCCGACTGCATGGGATCTGCCAGGGGGGAACTAACGGCGGCTAAGCTACCTTGGTCCGCACCGACTACAGGGGCCTGGCTAGCTGTAGAATTTTCCACGGTGCGGAGCCGAGCCTCCAGTTCGCCCAGCCTGGCCTCCAAAGCTACGAATAAGCTGCACTTATTACAAGTACCGTTACTGCTAAAGGAGGCTGAGGAATAACTAAACATTTCACACCCAGAGCAGAAAAGTACGGGAGAGACAGGAGAAGCCGCCATGCTTAAACGGCTAAGAGCTAGTAGCTGCGCTAAGCTAGCGGATTCCCAAAAACACACAAAGTGAATAATGTGCAAATAATCCAGAGGTGATTCAGCAGAAGGAGTGCCCCAATCAAGGCACCAAACAGGCCATGAAGCAGCACAGGCAACGCACGACAACGGTGCTAAAATAAAAAATAAATAAATAAATAAATAAACGAAAGCGTTAGCAAGCTAGTTAGCTTGCCAACGCTAATGAAAGTTAGCTGATAAAAGTGCTTTTGTCGCGATGTTTCGACCGTTAGAGGTCTTCCTTAGGCGTTGGAGCACAGTAAAAAAAAGTTAAAAAAGTAAAAAGGTAAAAAAGTAAAAAACGTCTTGAAAAAGACTGTTAGTTCAAGTCCCAAAGCAGCAGGTAGCAGTCTCTGTGTAAACAGTCCCAACAGAGAGCCAAATTCTGATCACTGGTATCCTTTGAGAACCAGTATTCCAACATCTCATATTTATTCTAAATTTATTGTAACGCTATGGTGTAATGGACTCACCCATAAAGTTTCAAAGCCACAGTTAGAGCTTCTCTAGTTCCTTCACCTCAGCGAACGTGAATTAACAGTGTATTAAGAGTGGGCAAGCTGGTCTACTCTGTGTCAGCCTGATCCTGTCAGATCTCAGAAGCTAAGCAGTGCAGTACTTGAATGGGAGACCTCTTCAGAATACCAGCGGCTGTGTGTGTTTCTCCAGGTAAAACTGGAGTTGTGTCAGGAAGGGCATCCGGCATGAAACTTGTGCCAAATACCAGTGCGGATCTGGCTGTATCCGCTGTGGCGACCCCGACCCAAAACAGGAGCAGCTGAAATCACAACACACATTAACTTATTGAGTGCCAGCCATTTTCAAATCAGAACATCCCAGTGCCAGGATTTTTTCAGCATTTGAGTGTTTTTGCAGACCCATAGAAATTGAGTTCTATGTCCATGTCAACAACAAACATACCAAAAGAAACTTCAGACTTTCCATTATCATCAGAAAAAAAAAAAGTTTGTTTGTACCTCTTTCCATTCTTTAGTAACTGTCTGCAGAACATGGGTGGGTATCACTAAAAATGCTGATTTCTGACAAAAAAAAACTGTGGGAAAATGAACATGCAGCAGCATTCAAACAAACCGATGAACATTAGCTCAACTCACCTGTTGCATGTCTTCCTGGGGCATGAGGTGTTTTGTTGCTGAGGTAGATGGCTGAGGGGAACTAGCTCTGCTGGTAGCAGCAGATGATGGTAACCAGTCGTCCGATGAGTCAGGGTCAGGCTCGCTGGAATCCGAAACCGTCAGGGAGGGACTCCGTCTGTCTCTTCTCTTGGCGGCGCGTCTTTTCCCTCTGGCTCGCGCGTAGTTGTCGGTGATTTGGGTGCTAGTGGGCGGCGCACTGCCCAAACCTCTGGACATACTCTGCTCCAGAGTTAGCTGTTTCAGGTAGCTCGATGGCCGACCCTTCTTACTGCATCGTCTTGCCATGTTGTCTGAGACGTTTCTCTGTTTATCTTTTCCTTATATAGACAACGCATCTTCTTTGCACACTTTCTCCAGTCACATAGAAACAAATACTGCCCCTCTCTCGGCTATCCATTTACAATGAAATAGTTTTTTGAAACCAGAGATCAACAAGTAGACTTAATTTCTTCTCTGAGACAAGGTTAGATGATCACATATCCACACTCACACTGCTACCACCCACAGAATGGGTTCCCTTGTGATTACAACTCTAATTTTTTTACACAAGCTAGATCAGCTGATTACCCCCCCCCCCCCCAATAAAAACATAATTGGCTTGATGACACGGTTTGGCGCGGGCCGTTGCTATAGGAAAAAACGCGTTTAAGAGCCAATGGCATCGAGTGAGTTAAGAGTGGGATCTGTGTCTACACTGGTTTTCTCAGACATTTAACATTTGGCACAAGATGAGGTCCGTCTCATTAATGGAGAAACTCTTAAACTGTGTGTGTGTGTGTGTGTGTGTGTGTGTGTGTGTGTGTGTGTGTGTGTGTGTGTGTGTGTGTGTGTGTATATATGTATATATATATATACACACACACACCTTATGCTATATCAGGCCACCCCTGATATAGCATAAGACAATCAGATGAAGAGTCCTTTCCTTCTTGTTCATCATGCACTGATGAATGCCTCATCAATCTTATCTGTGCCCTTTGTACACTTCCTCTTCTATGGCATTGTTCATTCAGTACTCAGAACAGTATGATGGTAATATATTTGACAGAGCATTAACAACATTAACTTTTATAATAGAAACACTGTACTGTATGCTATGTTTTGAACTAAGTAGGTAATGTAGTAGTGATGTGACGTTTGACCTTGACCCCAGATGACCTAATTTCAAGATTGAGAAACATATCAACGTCTTCAAATTCACCTTTACAGGTGCCATTTTTGTGACCTGGCTGAAGGAACAATACTACAACACAATATTAATACAGTATACTTTTTTATTGAGAAAAAAAAAAGGTGGGGAGTGGTAGTGGGCCTTTGTTTGGATTATCTTGCTGCAATTGATTGTTAGACAGCAGTACATGACCTCCCCATGTTGGCCTGTGCATAGTGTTGCTCCTTGTTGATATATGTAAACATAATTATGTTACACACACACATACATATATATACACAATTCCAATGAAGTTGGGATGTTGTGTAAAATGTAAATAAAAACAGAATACAATGATTTGCAAATCCTCTTCAATCTATATTCAGTTGAATACACCAGAAAGACAAGATATTTAATGTTCAAACTGATAAACTTCGTTTTTTGAAAATATTTGCTCATTTTGAAATGGATGCCTGCAACACTTTTCAAAAAAGCTGGACAGTGGTATGTTTACCACTGTGTTACATCACCTTTTCTTCTAACAACACTCAATAAGCATTTGGAACTGAGGACACTAATTGTTGGAAGTTTTGTAGGTGGAATTCTTTCCCATTCTTGCTTGATGTACGACTTCAGTTGTTCAACAGTCCGGGGCCTCCGTTGTCGTATTTTGAGCTTCATAATGCACCACATTTTCAGGTCTGGACTGCAGGCAGGCCAATCTAGTACCGCACTCTTTTACTATGAAGCCATGCTGTTGTAACACATGCAGAATGTGGCTTGGCATTGTCTTGCTGAAATAAGCAGGGACGTCCCTCAAAAAGATGTTGCTTGGATGGCAGCATGTGTTGCTCTAAAACCCGGATGTACCTTTCAGCATTAATGGTGCCATCACAGATGTTAAGTTTTTTTTTTTAAGCCATGGGAACTAACACACCCCCATACTATCAGAGATGCTGGCTTTTGAACTTTACACTGGTAACAATCTGGATGGCCTTTTCTCTCTTTTGTCCGGAGGACACGACATCCATGATTTCCAAAAACAATTTGAAATGTATTCACGGGCAGCCACCTGTAGTCGTTCTCCCTTTTCAGCACAGGAGTTCTTGGATTATTGGGGAGAAAATAGAAGATATTAGGCTGAGCATGCCTCGGCCCAACCATTAAAACCTGCTATGGAGGTGGGCGCTACCATTGAGGTGTACCCTAGATTGACAGAATTTCATAGTATTTCATTAGGTGTGCTGACGAAACTTGTGGCGTCTACAAAAAGCACAACCTGTTTATTTGATCCCATACCAACAAAATTGTTAAGGACCTGTGGCCCACTCTTGGGCCGACTGTGCTGGAAATTATGAATCTATCATTAACCTCTGGATCTGTTCCGAAATGTTTTAAATCAGCAGTGATTAAACCATTACTTAAGAAATCTAATCTTGACTCTAGTGTATTGAAAATTACAGGCCAATATCAAATCTATCATTCTGTTGCGAAATTTTAGAAAGGTGGTTTCACGGCAGCTCATAGACCACCTCACTGAGAATGATCTTTTTGAGTCCCTGCAGTCTGCTTTTAGGAAATATACTCTACAGAGACAGCGTTCACTAAAGTAGTGAATGATCTTCTGCGAGCAATGGACTCGGACACCACTATGGTTTTGGTGTTGTTAGATCTCAGTGCTGCGTTTGATACTGTGGATCATCATATTTTGCTCGATAGGTTGGAGAATTTTTGGGGGGGATTACCGGAAGTGCCCTTGCCTGGTTGACGTCATATCTGTCCAGTCGTTCTCAATGTGTCTTGTATAATGGCACTACCTCTGACCTTGCTGACATGAGATTTGGGGTTCCACAGGGATCTGTTTATACTGCGGAGTTTTGGGATTGCCTTTCATTGTTATGCTGATGATAACTGCGGGAAATCTCACTCCCATAAAATCCCTGGAGGACTGTCTTCTATCAGTGAGAAGTTGGATGTCTAGTAACTTCCTACTTTTAAACTTTGATAAGACTGAAATGATGGTTCTTGGTTCAGCGAGACATTGGCATCAGTTTGACCAGCTGGTGCTCAGCCTGGGTTCATGTGTCATACATCATACGGACAAAATGAGGAACCTTGGGATAATTTTTGATCCCACGTTGTCTTTTGACCTCCACATCAGGGATGTTACTTGGACTGCTTTTTTCCATCTGAGAAATATAGCGAGGATCTGCCCCATCCTGTCCATGGCTGATGCTGAGACCCTGATTCATGCTTTTGTTTCTTCTAGATGAGATTATTGTAATGTTCTATTTTCAGGGTTACCACAGTCCAGCATTAGGGGTCTTCAGCTGGTTCAGAATGCTGCCGCCAGACTTCTGACACGTAGCAGAAGTTCTGAACATATCACACCCATTTTGGCATCTTTGCACTGGCTCCCTGTCTCTGTGAGAGCAGATTTTAAGGTTTTGTTATTGACTTATAAGGTTGTTAATGGACTGGCGCTATCTTATCTGGCTGATCTGGTGGAACTCTACGTGCCGGCCCGGGCTTTGCGGTCACAGGATGCGGGACTTCTGTGTTCCCAGGGTGAAGAAGAATTCAGCAGGTCAAAGAGCCTTTTCGTATCGTGCACCCACCCTGTGGAACAGTCTTCCTGCGACCGTGAGGCAGTCTGAGTCCGTGGACATTTTTAAGTCAAGACTCAAAACCTATTTTTAACCTCTTTCTTATGAATAGTTTTTTATTTTTTATTTGTTTTATTCTTTTACTTCTGTTTTTATTTATGTATTTGAATTTTTTTTATTTATTCAATTTTATGTTGACTTGTTTTATATAAGGCACCTTGAGACGGCTTTTGCTGTGATTTGGAGCATTATAAGCTAATTAAATAAAATAAAATGTGGACTCATCAGACCACAGCACACTTTTCCACTTTGCATCTGTCCATTTCAAATGAGCTCCGGCCCAGAGAAGCCGGCGGCGTTTCTGGATGTTGTTGATGTATAGCTTTTGCTTTGCATGGTAGAGTTTTAACTTGCACTTGTAGATGTAGAGACGAACTATGTTAACTGACAATGGTTTTCTGAAGTGTTCCTGAGCCCACGTGGTAAGATCCTTTATACAGTGAGTCGGTTTTTAATGCAGTGCCGCCTGAGGGATCGAAGGTTACGGGCATTCAGTGTTGGTTTTCAGCCTTGCCACTTACGTGTAGAAAGTTCTCCAGATTCTCTGAAGCTTCTGATTATTTTATAGACTGTAGATGATGGAATCCCTAAATTCTTTGCAATTGAACGTTGAGAAACATTGTTTTTAAACTGTTGGACTATTTTTTTTCATGCAGTTGTTCACAAAGTGGTGATCCTCGCCCCATCTTTGCTTGTGAATGGCTGAGACTTTTTGGGATTCTCCTTTTATACCCAGTCATGCGTGTCCTCAGTTCCAAAACACTTATTGAGTGTTGTTAAAAGGAACAGCTTTTTCGAAACGTGTTACAGGCATCCATTTCAAAATGAGCAAATATTTGCACAAAAACAAAGTTTACCAGTTTGAACATTAAATATCTTGTCTTTGTGGTGTAGTCAATTGAATATAAGTTGAAGCGGCTTTGCAAATCGTATTGTTTTATTTACGTTTTACCCAATGACCCAACTTCATTTGAGTTTGGGTTGTGTATATATAGCAAAATTGTATTATTTCTGAATGACAAACTTGAAACATTTAGGATAGAATTTGCACGATTCTTCGAGTAGTTGAGTACAGGGATATTTGCAGACACTCTTCCTCAGAATGACCAGTAAGTGAAAGCAGTTATACTTGCAAATGTGAACTGTACTGCAATGCTGCATTATCAGTCATCAGTTCTCTTCATACTTGTATTGTCATCTTTGTGCATTTTATTTTTCTGGGATTTATTATTGCATCCTATTTTTATTTATTTATTTATTTTAAAGCTGTGAATTTTTCTTTTGCCTTTTTTCCATTTTTTATGCATTTGTCAATTCCTGTCCTCATCTATGTGCAGGCTGCAAAGGTGCAGTGGAGCTTAAATGAGAAGGTAGGAAGCTCCAGAGGCACCAGGGTGAGCAGGCTTATTTGTGTGTATGTTGGTGTGTAGTAGCGCTCAATGGTTTGCTATTCATCCATCATAAAAAGGGGTTTTTATTTTATATTGTATTTTGGTTCACTTCACAGTATTTCAGCTATTTTATTTTGATGGCAAACTACTGTGCATGTTGTACTGTGCTTCTTAAGTTAGCATCTACTAACTGCAGCAAGGAGTCTCTCAGCAAGGGGGCGTTTGGGATGAAAGACTGTGGGGTATATCTTTTTTTTTCCATCTAATTCATTGTTATTAACCATCATCTGACAGACTGCTTTAATATTCATAGTAGTGGCAGTGATGCCCCTCTGTATATCTGCTGTTTTAATGAAGCGTGATTTGACCTTATGTGCACGTGTGCACCAGTGAAACTCCTTAATTTATCCTGGTTCTGGGTGGCAAAAATACAGCATGGTGTCCAAATTATTGTAGTTTCATACAAATCCTGTAATTTCAGTCACCTCTAAAGTCAAAACGTGGCTGACAATGATGGTTAATGTGGCCTGGATAAGCTGACATCCTCATTCAGGAAGCTTTGTATTGACTTTTTTCAGGAATGGTAATGTCAAATATTTGTTGATACAAAGAAAATGATGGCTGTCCTTTGTCCATGGAATTTTTAGCAGCATTACATAGTAATTCCAATGGCTATCTTCGAAAGTATTCAGTGCTTCACTTTTTCCACTTTCTTTTTTTTTTTTGTGTGTGTGTGTTACAGCCTTATTCCAAAATGGCGTGAAATAATTTTTCCCTTCAAAATTGTACTCGCAACACCCCGATAGTGACAACTTGAAAAAGTTTTTTTGTTTTTTAAATTTTTCAAATTTCATAAAAATAAAAAACTAAGAAATCACGTGTACATAAATATTCACACCCTTTGCTCAATACTTTGTTGATGCACCTTTGACAGCAATTACAGCCTCACGTCTTCTTGACTATGTTCCCACAAGCTTGACACACTCATCTTTGGGCAGTTTTGGCCATTCCTCTTTGCAGCACCTCCCAAGCTCCATCAGTTTGGAGGGGGGGCATCAGTGCACAGCCATTTTCAGATCTCTCCAGAGATGTTCAATCAGATTCAGGTGTGGACTCTGGCTGGGCCACTCAAGGACATTCACAGATTTGTCCTGAAGCCACTCCTTTGATATCTTGGCTGTGTGCTTAAGGTCGCTGAAAGATAAACCATCACCCCAGTCTGATTTCAAGAGCGCTCTGGAGCAGGTTTACATCCAGGATGTCTCTCTACATTGTTCCATTCATCTTTCCCTCAATCCTGACTAGTCTTCCAATTCCTGCTGCTGAAAAAACATACCCACAGCATGATGCTGCTACCACCATGCTTCACTGTAGGAATGGTGCCCAGTTTCTTCCTTTTACTAAGAAGTGGCTTCTGTCTGGCCACTCTACCATACAGGCCTGATTGGCGGATTGCTGCAGAGATGTCTGTTCTTCTGGAAGGTTCTTATCTCTTAACGCTGGAGCTCTCACAGAGTGACCATCGAGTTCTTGGTCACCTATTTGACTAAGGCCATTCACCCCCGATCACTCAAGTTTAGACGGGCAACCAGCTCTAGGAAGAGTCCAGGGGGATCTGAAGTTCTTCCATTTGGAGATGATGGATGTGCTCATTGAGACCTTCAAAGCAGTAGAAATGTTTCTGTACCCTTCCCCAGATTTGTTATCTGACACAATTCTGTCTCGGAGGTTTACAGACAATTCCTTTGACTTCATGCTTGGTTTGTGCTCTGACATGCACTGTCAACTGTGGGACCTTATATGTAGACAGGTGTGTGTGCTTTTCCACATCATGTCCAATCAACTGAATTTACCCCAGTTGGACTCTCATTAAGCTGTCGAAACATCTCAAGGATGATCAGTGGAAACAGGATGCACCTCATCTCAATTTTGAGCTTCATGACAAAGGCTGTGAATACTTACGTATGTGATTTCTTCTTTTTTTTTTTTTTTTTTTATAAATTTGCAAAAATCTCAAAAAACCTATTTTCACATTGTTATTATGGAGTATTGTGTGTAGAATTTTGAGGCAAAAATTAATTTCATCCATTTTGGAAAAAGGCTGTAACATAAAAATATAATGCAATGCTAAGGGCCCCTTCACACATGGTGCGAATAAGTACAACTCAGGGTGACTGACATCGGAACAGCTCTTATGAGCGAACCATGAAACATCGCGTCGACGGGCAGGTGTGCACGATGTCGCTGCGATGGTTCGTGCACGTGGGAACACAGTGCAAACAGCTGCGCGATGTGAAAATTAAAAAATTTGAACCCGCACTGTCCAAAAGCTCTGACTGCCAGTCAGACACTTTACCAGTGAGCTACCATTGCTATCCTGTGAATAGTGCAGGAAAATGCCTGATATGAAGGACATTGATGTATAAAATAAATAAATAAATAAAACCACACACCATATATAAAAATGACACATTTCAGCTTGGGACTCCGATGAGGGCAGTCGCATCTCCTCCACTCCCCCCCCACTCTGCTCTCTGCTTTAACCTTTCAAGTCCCTACTTCACCAGACTGCGAATTCCTCAAATTATATTGGATTCTGGATCAATTGGACTACTATTGGATTAACCATGGAATTGATCAGCTGGTCTCTGAATGCTATTGACACCCTTTTTTCCTACAAGAAGCTCAGGAGCGGTGGGTCCTACCTGCCCAGATGGAACGTATCCTGCGGGCTATGTTCTCGACTCCTGGGGGTCTTGGCGTATTGCATGCTTGGTGCCTTTTCTCCGTTGAGGACGTCGAGGATTTATTCATTTTTGGTCTTATGGTAGCAGGGCGGTACTTTCTGGCTTATGTGCTGCCCTGATCTACCGGAAAATTGGCAAGACGGCAGCATCAAGAACCACGGCCCCTTGCTTGTCCGTCATGATTAACGAGTTTGGCAAGGCAGTGCATTCTCAGACTGCGATGACTCTTGAACTCGGATGCAAATTGGATGACATCTTGGAGCAGATACGTGCCTTGCAGTTGAAGTTTTCAGAGGCCGGTGAATGTTCTTAATTCATAATTGGGAATATTCTTATTTCATAATTGGGATTTGGTTGTTCAAGTGGAACTGTTAAGTGTTTTTCACTGCTCAAACCACAACACTCAGTCTTATCAAGCCTGAAGGACAAATTGCCTGACTGTTTTCCTCCAGAGGAATGTCTTCAGCCTGGGGAACATTTTGCTGTTTATCTCAACTCACAGAGACAATAAACTGTTTTCATAGGACTGAAGCATGCTTCATTCTCCCTCCTACCTCCCCATAAACACCCCCCACTCTGGCTTCTGCTCACATCATTCCTTCCCCCTTCTGCGGGGTGCTGTTTTACCTGCAGCTGGCCCCCGTTCCTCCCTCCCAAGCTGACGGTGGCGCATCTCAGGGTTGCTGCATGACCTTCACCCACTTGCATCAATTCGGATAACGGACTTCTTCAAACTTAATGCACATAAACAATGTCAAATGTGTATGTATGTGTATAACTCTGATGTGTGCCATTATTACTGTAAACAAGTAATAATTGTGGACTAATTGCTGTCCTCCGTGTTGATAACCATTCGTAAAATTCAGGCGGCTTTTGATGGTTTTCAGTCGAGTGAGTATCCGAGAAACTGTTTAACAGCTGGGCATGTTCAAACTTGTCCCGTAACGCTTCCAACAGAGGTGTTTCTCTGTGGCGCCGGGCCATGAGCGGCTGCCTGCCGACGCGCAAATCAGTCAGCACGTCTTTCATTACAAAATCTCCTTTAACAGTGGAATGTCCAGATAAACTGCTGATCCCGACCTCTTCTGAAACTTCTCTGTTCTCTCACGATGTCCTGGGTCAACAGAGGCTTAAATTTGGAAGTTTTCAGCTCGAAACAGGCTGACAACGGCGGCTCGGAGCATGGCGTGCCCTCCGGCTCCGTGGGTTGTCCTTAAAGCGACAGTAACACTCCATAATCTCTCATCAGCCCTTAAAATTTTCACCGAAAGCCAGCTGAATTTCTCGAATGGTGTCCACTCGGATGTGCCTTACAGTTTCTGAAAAAATTTTGATCAAGCAAAGCGGCAGTCTGAGCCATTCCTAAACAATGAAAAAATAGATGGGTGGACCACTCCTCACTCAAAGCCTGCCCACAGGCGAATGATGCAACCGACAGGCGTGAAAAACTCTCGTATGCCCACGAGGGTTCAAGCTTGTCTGATGTAATCGCACGTGATTCAAATCCACATAGTTTTTGAAAAAAAAATAAGGTCGGATACTTTTCTAATAGACCTCATATATTGATTAAATAAGTGTGGTAACATAGACAACGTAATTATTTTGGAATTTTTCTTTTTTGAGTTTTTAATCTGAAAATTGGGACACCAAACCCCACCAAATTTGTGACACACAGCACTTAAGTATTATTTTGGTGAAAATCACTTCAACTAATTTATCTGAATTCTAATTTGATGGGCACATGGTAAAATTAATTTCCCCCATAGACCAATGTCTTAATCACTCGATACCGCTGTAGAGAATATGCCAAATATGTGGTGTTGAATGTAATCCATAGTGTCCCGCTCTGTTACATTTAAAACCCATGTTCCTAAACTGGTAATTTAGTAAATTCAGAAAACCCCAGTTGTGTTGTTTGAAAGCGCCATTCTTGAGAGCTTTAAACCCATGGGGAGATCAAATTTAGTTCAACAGTAAAGTAACAGTCAACAATTATGTTTGTTTCGCGTTCCGGTTCGACCAGTTACACTTGAGCCCTAATATAGCCGCCAGTGAGCCCATCCAAAAAAAGTATATCATGACTCATCTCAATAGTGGATTTTATGTATACCCCATGGTCCATATATTCATATCTTACAGTCTATATCACCTTGGTAGGAAATTTTAAAATTGACCCTTATGTCACATATTGCTGACCCCTTTTCATGAAGGGACCCATTTCCATTAAAAACCCCTCACGTGTACCGGACAGAGTAGTCTGGAAATGCACAGTAACAGAGGTACGAAATGAAGTTTAACACCGGCCGATTCGAGGAACGTGGGTATCGTATTTCCATGATTAAAAGCCCGGCCGTTTATTTTTTTTCAAACCATGCTCAGACCCGGAACCTAAATGAGGCAGGGAGGCTGGTGATTATTAACAAAATGATGCTTATTGCCTGCACTGTCATAGCATAAAAATAGGAAAGAGAATGTGACTTTTTAACCTCTTAAAATATGTCAAAGTTAATCGTCTTTGAACTTGTCCAAGGTGTGTCCCAAGAATGTTCCCTTTTTAATTTGAAGACCCTGGCAGGAATAGGACTGCACTTATGCTGAGCACAGACAGAGGGATGGACTGATGGACACAAAGCCTTCGCAAGACCCAATGACCATATTTTGATGGTCTCTGGTACAATTGTGGAAAAAGTGAAGCGCTGTGAATGCTATGCACTGTACTTGGCGTGGAGGGTTAGCAACAACCTGAGAGCCTAAAAAACTGATGGCTCAGAGCTACTCTGTGTCCAGTAATGCCAGAATAATGGAATCCTTGCTACACAGATTAACAGCACTGCTTGGATATCTTTTTTAATAAGACTGTAGAATTGCCTTACTCGCTGCCAACAGTTTCACAGTTTGTTCAGCTCAGGTCATTAGTTGAGTTAATTATTAACTGGCTCTTCAGCAGTATGCTTTCAGTCTTTGAAAGGCTCCATGTATTTGTACATGAGTTTCAGTTAGACACTGTTGGTAGACTGTGTTGTGACTAACCTTCCTAACATGGTAGTGTTTGTTCCTGTCTGGTGAATAAATGTTTAATCTATGGAAGAACCAGCAGCCTTTCCAACAGCTACCATCATTGAGTCTGTTACAGATGTGTAAGAATATCTTGTCTTTGCCATCTTTAGGTCCACTATCTATTTATTTTTTTTATTTTGTTTAATGTTTAAACTTTTCAGGACTTGCAGCAGGTGATGGTATCGGGACCTAATCTAAATGAGACGAGCATTGTATCTGGGGGTTATGGTGGAACAGCAGAGGGCATCATCCCTACCAGCTCTATCAAAGGTAGAGTTCTTCTTCAGTTTTCATCTTTTTGACATCTCGTCTGTATCTTCCCAGCCATACAGTCACTCGAATATTTTTGCAGTTCATGATATCTGCTGAATTCGTTGCTCAGGTTGTGGTGTTGTCTTTTAATTATGTGACACTAGTATTTGTAAACTCATCACACGCATTCATGCCTTAGTTGCATCCACATGGTTGTCTGTTTTTTGCACTCATTGTTGGCTTGGATTGCTGTCCCATCCAGGGGCTATCATAGACTCTCATCCATTTCATGCTGTGACATCTGGAAATAAACACCCACACCAGTGCGCCCCAGCGTCTGAATAAAGCCTCGGTCCCACCAAATAATAAGCCATGAATAATCAGTCATGCATGGATGTGTCAGCGATTATTCAAAGAATGAGCCACGTTTTAAACTGTCACGTATCCGCAACTAAAGGTGCCCTGACACGAGCATGCCTTTGCTTCACGGCACATCACGACCTGTGTCGTGCTGGAGAGTAAACTCATCTTTAACTGGTGCAGACAGCACGCCAGAGGGGTGCTGGTGCGTGCTATTGTGCACAGATATTTTGAAATGTTCAAAAAATCTTTCACGAACAAATGTTGTGCTATGTGGCGCGATCTAATCTCCAACACTACACGCAGCTTGTCAAGTGGAGTAAACAAGATGTGAACAGAGCGAGTGGTGACGTCAGCAGATCGCATCAGAGCGCGGCTCGTCTGAACGATTATAACAAGAAGTTAAATCTGTTATAAACATACTTTAACAGCTGCACACAAGAAGGAAAGTATATGCAACTGTTTTATCAAGCCATGACAAGGTAAACATGACAAATAATTATCTTTTTAGACTGCTCAAAATGCTTTCTGCAACTTGTTAGGCGTGTGTGTGCATGCACAAACGGCTCCAGCTGCAGCCTCCTCTGTGATTCAGGAAGTGATTAGAGCCATTTTCAACGGCTAATTTGCAGAAAAAAAAAATTAATCTGCCATGAAATAATTATTTAGCCTCAAAAGGCTCGTGTCACCGCATATGATCCATGTCAATCCACATATCCTTGTAGCGCCATGTAACGCGATGTTGGTGCACCACACTTGGTCCCTTTTAAAGTGTGGGTTTTCAATTCACAGCATCCATTCAAGATGTTGTCACATTTTTTAAACGCAGTCCAAAAATACACGCTCCAGTACAGTCCAGTCGCTGTGCACCGTGCGTCAGGCTGCTGTTCACCTGTGCTCATTAAATGCACCAGCCAGCTAGAACCGAATCACGGATTCCTGGACAGTCGCCTCTCGCTGGCTTTATTTCTTTTGACACCGTGATCCAACTTCTAACTTTGTGTTCATCCGTTTAAATCTGAGAAATTGCTCTTTTGCACATGCTGCCATTCTGTATTCCTGGACAGCCGCCTCTGTCCTCCTTCTGACTGGCTTCCTTTCCATCCATATATATATATATATATATATATATATACACACACACGAGGTCTGTCCATAAAGTATCGTACCTTTTTTTTTTTTTTTTTTTTTTTTTTTTTTTTAAACTATATGGATTTGATTCATATGTTTTCACGTCAGACAAGCTTGAACCCTTGTGCGCATGCGTGAGTTTTTCCACGCCTGTCGGTGACGTCATTCGCCTGTGAGCACGCCTTGTGGTAGGAGTGGTCCCGCCCCTTCGTCGGATTTTCATTGTCTGGAAATGGCGCAATGATTTGGGTTTTTTTTTCCATCAGATTTTTTTCAGAAGCTGTTAGAGACTGGCACCTGGAAACTATTCGAAAAATTTATCTGGCTTTTGGTGAAAATTTTACGGGCTTCACAGAGAATAAGGTCTGTTAGTACAGCTTTATGGACCCCTTTAAGAACGCTCAGCGCGCCGCGCTCCGAGCTGCGACGACATGGCACAAGCCACCGGACCATTTCTGAGCTGATGGCTCTGTGGATACGAGACCGTCGTGTGCTCTTTCTCTGGTTATCACAAGAGCTGGACATCAGCCATTTTCCGGTAGATTTCACTTTTAACAAGAGATTTTGTCATGGAAAGCCGCGCGGAGCCTTCGCGCATCACGACCGATTCGCTTTGGAAGCGAGACAAAGGAACACACCGTTTTGGCGTGTCAGAGGACGTTTGGACATGTCTATCTCAGCTTTCAATGCTTACCAGTCCAGTAAGTATCAGTGAAATTGTGGAGAGCTGGACACCCCGCTGAAACAACCAGATCATTTCCAAAGTGAAGGCTTTGTTGATCTGGGACGTCGTCTGACTTCCACAGAAATGGCAGAAGACATGGACATCACCACTTTTTCGGCACATTCCACTGTTACAGGAGTTTTTGTCATGGAAAGAGAAGCGGAGGGATTAGATTAGTTTATATAAGGAGGTGGACTCATGTAATATTTATTATGACCGAATAGCACAAGATAAGAAAGCTCAATATAAATGACAGTGTGAACAAATAGGCCAGAAGAACAACTAGCACTCTTCAAAAAATAAATGAGAAAAAGAGAGAGAGAGAGAGCACTCTTCTGGATGGGGTATAGCAAAAATGCTTCAATATATTTGCTTATGCCTTGTTTCCACTGAGCGGTCCGGGTTGGTATGGTACGGTTCTGAAAGATTAAGCATGGCTTGGCTTGCGTTTCCACTACAGGCAGTACCTTTTTGTTTGGTAGGTGGAACATGATAATGTTGACATGCATGTATTTTCGTTGCGAGCAGAATGCTGAAAAGATGACGGATACTGTGGTGAATCCTGGAGTGACTAACTGGAATGCTGTGATGCTTTCATCTTATAAAATGTTATTTTTCCTTGTTGGTGGGACAAAACTCTGATGTCGTCTGGTTCAAACTGAGAAATGCATTGGGAGCAGACAAACACCGATGGACTTTTTTTTAAAAACACTGCAATGTATTCAGTGTTTTCCACAATAAGGAATTCAAGTATTTCCAGAAAAACAAGGCTGTCTTATGTGCTTAACAGTTTTTGTCAGGGTATGATGATTAATTTGGTTGAAACAATGCAACAGGAAGGAAAACTTTATATTTACTCAGTGTGTGAATGGTTTTAATATTTGAAACAGTGTAAGTCAGAACTGTATGAATGGTTGTGTGAGGACTTCACTGAAAAGAAATGTAGGGTCTGTAGATGTTATACTGCACCTCTGTATTTATGTGAACCATCCTGAAAAAAGATTTATTTTATTGTTGCTAGTGTGCCACTTCGTAGGGTAGCTTTTGCTGCTGAGCCAATCAGTGGGCAGCAGTGGGTTAGCTTGTCCTTTTAGCTAAGCCCCTTTTCCGCTGAGCAGTCTGGGTTGGTATGGCACGCTGTTTTGTGCGTTTCCACATCCAGATTTAGGAACGGGTACCAAAATAACTGACCTGTACTGTACCACTTTTCGGCACTCATTCGGCTGAGGTCCCAAAATTATCGGCCAGTTACAAAAGGGAGGCGATAACCCACTGCTGTGCATTGATTGGCTCAGCAGCTAAAGTGAAAGCTGCAGTGGCCATGTGAACAGTTTAGACGGTTTCAAATTTTAAAACCATTCACACTCTTAAGGTTACCTGTTACGTCTTTTCTGTCTGATTCATCATCACAGCCTGATGAAAACTCATCCATATAAAGCGTCCTTATTTTGGAAAAAGACATCTGGAAATACTTTAATTCCTTGTCGTGGCTGAAGAAAAGTCCCTCTGTGTTTGTCTGCTCCGGGTACATTTCTCAGAGTGAACCAAAGGATGCGGCGCTTTGTCCCAGTACAAGAAATTAAACGTATTTTAAAAGTTGAAAGTCACAGCGCTTTATTCATTCACACCAGCATTTACCACAGGCATCAGCTGACTACTCGTGATGAAACTAAATCCATGATCCACTAAGACAAAAATAAAAATTAAAAAAAATGTTAAATTATACTATGTGGACTCCACGTGGAGAGGGTGAGACTGTGCGACAGTTTACGCACTTCGATGACGTGCACGTTGATATCTACATGCTATACCTACTAAAACAAAAAGGGACTGTTGGTGGTGGAAACACAAACCAAGCCCGACTCAACCGTTCCGACCCGTACCATACTGAGCCGTACCGACCCGGATCGCTCAGTGGAAATGAGGCTTTACTGCTCCATTATTTTGGTACCCGCCCCTAAATCTGAATTTGGAAACACAGAAAATGCCATTCTATACCGTGCCATATCGATCCAGATCGCTCGGTGGAAATGAGGCGTTAGTTCCTCTAGTACACAAAACGGTACCGTAAATGTCAGCGCTTATTGATATTCCTGTGTCGCCGACCGAACGGTCCCCCTTAATAATTGGTCCACCCGAATGGTCCCCCTTAATAATTGGTCCACCCTTACTTCACTGCGCATGTGTCATTTAGGACCACGGCAGCACATCTGAATCTGGCTCTCTACACCCAAAGCGAACAAAGGGAATAATGTGATTATTAACCATCAGATAAGGTAAAAGCTCTTAAATCCTTCTAAAGTCAGTTTTAAGCAGAAACGAGGCAATAATCCATGAGTCGCTACCGATGCTCTGAAATAACGTAGGCGCACCAGCACATCTGTGGTGCAGCAGAACGTCTGTGGCACTCTGATCGCTTCCCCCGTGTTTTATTATGAATTTATGTGGAAATGATTGTTGTACAAAAGCTTCAGATATGTCGCTGAGATAGACGACGACTGGAGTGCATTTTTAAGTAGAAACGAGGTGATAATCACTGGTGATGCTCAGAAATAATGTTGCTGACACTCCAAAATGATTCATGCGCAGTGAAGGCACGCCGGACCAATTTTTAGGGGGGCTCGTTTGGTCGGCGACACTGGTCTTCAGTAATTTAGCCCTGGGGCCCATTTAATGCCAGGTTTTGCTACCCATGACTAGTTATAAATACTGTGGCCAGTTTAACCTAAATATTAACATTTTATAACTCAAAGCACTGGCTTTCCACATTGTGTCTGCATTGAGAGGAAACAGCATTTTAACACACACACATACACAAAAAACAGTATCATATCAGTATTTATTTTGTGACACTAATAATTTTTTTGCATCTTTTTTGTCTCCCTCTCAGGCCCTGCTGTGCGCTACAAGTCAGAGTTTAACAAAAGGATACCACTTACAGCAATAGGTGGCTGACTAACAAAATATATCAAAATAAAGAGCTCTTTTCCAAAATGTTTTGTAACCAATTTCTGTGATCGAGGTGAAAGAAAAATCTTGAATCTCGTCTGTAATAAATACAGTTAAGAATTGTTAAGCACCTCTAAAATGTCATCTTTGAATATGATGAAATATTAATATTAGTCCTCCTTCTACCTCTTAATTGATTGACTCATTTTGGAAAGCTGCTTTTTATTCTTCATGCTGAGCTTGTCTTTTTGTTTCTGTCTCTCTCTGATTGAGATAGCAGTATACTTTTTTGTCTGCTGGTTTTTTCTTTTTCTATTCTTTTATAACACTGGCATTTATTATTTCCAATGTATGTTGGTTGGTTGGCTTGATTGGTTTATGCTCAACTTTGTTTCCATCCAAAATGACTCACTAAATTAATGTGTAAACAGCTGTGAAGACAAACAAATACCTTAATATTTTCACTTCGTATCAAAATGTCTTAAGTGGGAGTTATTCATGGTGTTTAAATGTTGTGATAATTTAATTCATTTGTAGTTATTCAGTAATGTTTTAAGAAATCTATAATTTATATAATTAGTTTATTTACCATTGATTTTTGGTTTATTTTTAACATTCCTTATTACATCCGCCAAGGACATAAAATCATCGGAATTTATTTATCTGTCAGTTAGCAGGATTATGTCAAAACCACTGTACAGATTTTGACCATTTTTATCACAAATACATAGGCCATGGAAGAATCCATTAAATTTTGGATGTGATCTGCATTCTGGATCAAGTTTCACTTAATATTGGCTTTGAAGGATTACTGTTATCAGGATTATGTCAAAACTACTACATTTTGGAGGTGATCCGGATTCTCGATTAAGATTTCACTTTATATAGGCTTTGAAGGATTACATCAAAACTACTTCACAGATTCTTACCAAATTTGTACCACAGATAGATATTAGGGCATGGAAGAGTCCACTGAATTTTGGAGGTGATCCGAACCCAGATTGGCAGACGTCAGCAATCTCTGCTTGCTCGTTTCCTCTGTATTGGTTGTTTTTTCATCGTTGTCTTTGTACATGTTTGTCTTTAATCTCATTTATCCCATCCTTGTGTTGTTCTGTTCTTCCTTTTTGCATCTGCCTTTTACATCTTTATTTGCGTGTCTGCTACCTCCTCCACCGTCCTGCATTATGATTGCTACGTGAGTCATGTTCATTGTCATCAACCGCACTGCATCATGATAAATACTAAACAGTACCTTTTAGGCAGTGGTGGGCACAGCTAACCAAAAAGTTAGCTTCGATAACCGTTAATCTGCTAACTGAAAAGTAAACTTTTATAAATCTAAGACGATAAATCGCTCAAAAATTTTGTGGAAGTTACAGACAAAAGCTAAACCGATAACTTTCAGTATTGACTTCAGTACAGGGCAGCTACTGACACAACGAGTCAGCACTGGCCGATGTGTCTCAGGCCAGCAAAAGAGACCTGGTGATCAGAGAGACAGGAGAGAGGAAAAAAAAAAAAAATCATTTCTCTTCACACATACAGACCGGTCATTTCACTGGCGTAGATATAACACACAGTTACTGAAAAGTGTGGTGATTTTACAAATAATAAACACTGCCATCTACAGTAGATGGCAGTGTTCATGGCAGTGTGAGCAGCCACACATTTGCTAAAAGTGATGAATTAAACAGAATTTTCAGTTTTTCAAATTGCCTTTTTTTTTTTACAAACAAAATTACGTATTTACAAATACAAATTTATTTGTGAAACCCACCACACATTTCAGTAACTGTGTGTTATATCGACCAGCCAACCACCAACATCAGGAAACGAATGTACCCATAATGCAATGTGGCTTGTGTGTGTCTAAACGCTAAAACCTTCAAAATGACTGCATTACTTTAAAACTAAAATATATAGCTGATATTTTCACTTTGTAAAACGATAGACGTGATGTTAATTTCAATAACATGTCCGCAATTAGTTTGATTAAAACTATAACCATAAGTCAAAACTGTCCGTCTGTGCAAGACTCCAGTGGAACGACCAGCATGTCTGTATGGTGTGAAGAGAAATTATCTTTTTTTTTTTTCTTTCTTCCCTTCCTCTTCCTTTCCAGCTTTCTTTTGCCTCCAGAGGATAGAGCGCTATCATTCATGGCTGTCTGTCTGCTAGAAAACGTAACAGACAGGCACTAAAATCTTTGATTTCAGACTTTACAAATGTTTTTAACTGTTAAGCTTTATTCACTATGCCTGCAAAAATATGTTAGCGGTCTAAAAGTTATTGGAACTAAATTTATCAGAAGCTAATTGGTCCACTGAAGGTTTTCAAAGTTATCTGGAAAGCTAATCTGCTAATGAAAATGTTAGCTTCGATAATTAGTAGCTAGCGGATTAGCGAAACTGTGCCCACCGCTGCTTTTAGATATTGTATATCCTTGTCTTAATGAATCAAGAGCTGTGCAAGGCTAAGCCACTGCCTGCAGCCCCCCCCCTTCCCTTATCATGTCTTTCCCTAAATCAGGGCTATTCAACTATACGAGGTCTGTTAGAAAAGTATCCGACCTTATTTTTTTATTTATTTATTTTTTTAAACCATATGGCATGAAAAAACTCACGCATGCGCACGAGGGTTCAAGCTTGTCTGACGCAATCACACGTGATTCAAATCCATATGTTTTTTTTTTTTAAATAATAAGGTCGGATACTTTTCTAATAGACCTCGTACATTCTTTCACTGTTTGAGTCAGTGAACAGCATTTTCTATTTAGCAAGAACCCGCAACACGCAGGGATGCTGGTGTTGTCTTCTGTTGCAGAGTGTAGCTACGGGAGAAGATTGCAGTGCTTCGCTTGTAGTTCATATTAAGTCCTTTTATTTTTATTTTTATTTGATGAGCATCAGAACCTGGTGGATATTCATTGTCAAAATGGGAGTGAGTCGTAATGAAGTGCCTGTGTGCGTTATATTCCTTATTCACCGTGCAACAGTCACAACACAGCAGGCACATAGGATTGCCTTCGGCATTTTCTACGTGGACATATTCATCAGTCCAGTCATTATTAAATCTTCTATTTTCGTTGTCAACTTTACGTCTCTTCTCCTTTTGAATGCGCCCTGTTGTTGTCCTCTTCTTCGTTCGAGTTTATTGGCGGTTTGCAAACCAGTACGGTGCATTACTGCCACCAACTGTTCAAGTGCCCGCAATGCCTTCACGTGAGGTGGGGCTGTTTGGAAACAGTGCTGACGTGCCGTAAAGGATTCAATGTGCCACAAAGTGTCGTAAAATGCCGAAAATTGGCAAATGCGCCTTGTAGCGGCTTTTGATCATGTATTTATGGGCCAGTCCAAACTTATTAAAGGGCCGGTTCTGGCCCGCGGGCCGCCAGTTGATTAGCCCTGCCCTAAATGAATCTTTTATCAACACTGTGAAGGTAAATAAATAATAAATACAAGGTCTGTGAGAAAAGTATCCGACCTTTTTATTTTATGCAAAAAATATATGAATTTGATTCATATGTTTTTACGTCAGCCAAGCTTGAACCTTCGTGCGCATGCGTGAGTTTTTCCACGCCTGTCAGTTGCGTCATTCGCCTGTGCGCAGGCTTTGAGTGAGCACTGGTCCACCCCTCTCGTCATTGTTTCATTGCGAGGAAATGGCGGAATGATTTGGGCTTTTTTTCCATCAGAATTTTTTCAGAAACTGTTAGAGACATGCAGCTGGAAACCATTCGAAAAATTTATCTGGCTTTCGGTGAAAATTTTACAGGCTTCACAGAGAATGAGTGTTACTACAACTTTAAGGACGGCCCACAATGGCACACGGCTCGCCTCGCTCCGAGTCACCATCGAGAGGCAGAAACCACCACATTATTTCTAAACGGATCGCTGTGTGGAGCCGGGACCGTCGTGTGCAATTTCTCTGGTTATCACAAGAGCTGGACATCAGCTGTTTTCCGGCAGATTTCACTTTTAACAAGAGATTTTGTCATGGAAAGCCGTGCGGAGGCTTCGCGCGTCACAACCGATTCGCTGATGAAGCGAGACAAAGGAACACCTCTGTTTTGGAGTGATAAAGGACAAGTTGGGACATGCCTAGCTCTCCACAGTTTCTCTTATACTCACTCGACTGGTAAGCACTGAAAGCCGAGATAGGCATGTAGTAACACTCCTTATTCTCTGTGAAGCCCGTAAAATTTTCACCGAAAGCCAGATAAATTTTTTGAATGGTTTCCAGCTGCCTGTCTCTAACAGTTTCTGAAAAAATTATGATGGAAAAAAAGCCCAAATCATTCCGCCATTTCCTCGCAATGAAACGACGACGAGAGGGGTGGACCAGTGCTCACTCAAAGCCTGCCCACAGGCGAATGATGCAACCGACAGGCGTGGAAAAACTCATGCATGCGCACGAAGGTTCAAGCTTGGCTGACGTAAAAACATATGAATCAAATCCATATATTTTTTGCATAAAATAAGGTCGGATACTTTTCTCACAGACCTCGTATATTAGAAAATGTGAGAGCTTGTACACTTGATGTCAGAACAAATTTATGAACTCGCTTGCTTACATTTTCAGTTTTATTAAATGTACACAAACTTAGAAACTGAATTTGAAATCACAGTGGGGAAAATGCTTGGATGCGGGGGGGGGGTTGGATCTGAAGTTGTACATCACAATTTTCAGTGGTACAAAAGTTATCACACCTGTGAGGAAAAATACTCACGTGCAGATTGATATTTACATAAATACGATAGTGTAAATTTGTAATCCAAGATTTACTTGTAATTATTTTCTTAACCTGTCAGTTTTCCAACGCAACCACAAATACGTGATTGCAACATGACCAGTCACTCCCTACAGGTTAGAAATCTGCTCACCTGACTTCTGCAGCACTTCCTCTGATCTGCTTGTAGGATGGACATACACTGAACAAAAATAGAAGTGCGACATTTTTTGTTTTTGCTCCCATTTTTCATGAGCTGAACTCAAATATCTAAAACATTTTCTATATACACAAAAGACCTATTTTTCTCAAATATTGGTCACAAATATGTGTACAGTACATTTACATGATTACATCTGTAATTGTTTGTGTTAGTGGTTGCATTTATTAAGAAAAAGAATTGTGGTGTTTTGGTTTATGAATAGAAACAAAATGTATGATGGGAGAGCATAAACACACTAAGTGGACAAAAATAATTTTTTTTTATTATTATTTATTTATTTATTTTTATGCGAGAATGCATCTGCAAGGCAGTCTGATCAAAGTGCCTCTTTTTGGTCAACATCTGTTCTGCACCTGAAATAATTCTACACAACAGACATTGCTCTTGTTTTTCCGACTAATTTGGTGTCTGTTGTTGTTAGCTCATGTTCTGGACATACACATTTTTACTGTCAAACACAGACCTCATAAAAAATACTCCTTCCTTTCTGACTTTACACAATAAAAATCCTACATATCTACTGCTACATATCTAGACCTATCTTAGGTTATCACACATTTGCGGTCTGTTTTTGGGTGGGTGGTTGGCACACAAGGTCACATTTACAGGAAGCTCCTTCCATCAAGTTTAGCATTGACAGGCACAGCATCAGAAGTTTGCAGTCTTGTGGTTAACTGGACAAGCACAGGTTTGCATGTTGCTTATTGCCAAAAAGAATCGAAGTCGTATCACAGAAAACTTAAATCGAAAGACTTCTCTGGTAGATGAGTCTTGGAAAGTGCGAATGACTTAAAAGTCAAGTAACAGACAAGTTGCAGAGTGACCTGCAAGATTTGATTTGCCTAAAGGCCCGACCACACGGCACTTAACGAAGGGCAACGGAGCCCAAACGAAACAAGAAATCTGGACTTTCGTTGGCATCATTTAACCTTGACGCAGCTTCGTTCCTGCAGCTGGCGCTTCGTCAGGATTTCTAAACTGTCAAAAATTTGAACGAATGCTGCCGAAAACCTCAATTCGTCCATATTTCGTTTTGCTGTCGTTCTTGATGGTTTCTTATTGTATGCTTAGTTTTTGTAACGTTTGACTTCGTTCGACCAACTGAATGTTTTCAGTGCAGAAGCTGGTTTGTGAGTGGTGCTGCTGCTGCATTCATGGACCATCGGAAATTACAGGGCAAACTCAGCCTGTTTGGATTTGTTTTTATCTGGGTGGGGGGGGTTAGCTTCACCTGGCTCAGGCAACTTATATAGGCCAGAATTAATCTTTTGTGTGGATACAATGAATTATTTGACCAAAAATAAAATGAAAACCACACTCCTGCTATAAGCAACTGCTGAATTTGAAACAAAGTTGTGTAATTTCCGACGGTACTTGAACGCAGCAGCAGTGATCGCCTCCTGCGTGCGCTTATTTTTTATTAAATATAACAATATGAGTTTAGGAATGATAATCCAGCCCTTATGAACATGTGGCAGCAGGTAGATTATTCAGATGATTATATAACAGCTGTTCTGGAAGGCAGAATTCACGTTGTGGATCTGCTGTACCTGGTTGAAGTAACCGCACATGGAGAGTCAACGCGCATCGTTCACAAGGGCTAATCAGTTTACTGCTCTGATATATTCAGTCATCTTTACACTTATATTTATTCTCCCTTTTGACAGTTTTCTGTTATAAATTAATATATATGGCCTAGTAACGTAATACAGTGATACAGCAGCCACCACAGCACACCAGCGTGTTTTTGTTTTTTTTTGGAGCAAGACAGAGCGCGCAGCGTGTCGTCAGTCTGAACCAGACAGTGAGGATTCTCATGATGGAGATGATGATCCCCGTGTGGATCCACTGACGTGTGGACAGATATCCACAGAGGGTTGCGCTTTTCTAGGACTCAGGCTCTACAGAGCTCCGTCCCAGCGCCGAGTCCTGGAACACAGAGCAGGATGCAAGCACACACTGCCCCCGGAGTGGCTCCAGGCGCATTCCGTTTAAAGCATGGAGATCATTAGCTTCGGTTTTGTTTTGTTCCTTTTGCGCTCTTGATTCGCAGGCTATTTGGTGATGGGGAAAAGTCAAAAGCTCATTCGTCCACCACTTCACAATGATTTGTGACTTTTTTACTTTTTTCCCTTCATTCAGGAATCATTGTGTGCCATGTGACCAGGCCATTACATGATATCACATGTACACATTGCAATGATGATGCTCAAATGATATCTAGCAACCCTAGTGTGATGTTGCCCCCCCCCCCCTTTAAAAGCATTCCTCAGTATTTCCCAAGTTTAATTTGGCATCTTGCTGCCCTTTATATACTTGTTAAAGCTTTATAGATACTACAATTTTTTGTTTGTTTTGAGACTTACCGTATTTTAGAGTCAGATCTGAATTCCACCTGATGGTGGCTGTAAATATGTCAAGCAAGATTCCAGTGCAACTTTGAGTGTCAGAGCAAGTCAAGATTTGGCTCCATCACTCAGCAGCCTGATTATCTCATGTGGCACAGGGAGCAGGGTACATTCTGACCTTCCACATTCTTAAAGACACATTCAGATTTTTTAAATGTAACTGCAGTGGGATTGTGGATGGACAAAAACAAGCAGATATTGTTTACGGTGTGACTGATCGTGGGATGGAGAGCGTGTGCGCGTGTGTGTGTGTGGGGGATGCTCTTGCTGTGAAGGGTGGTTGAGTCAGTATGCGGGTGATGGTTGCACAGTCTCTGCTTGCCTTATCTCTTGCTCTCTTCTATGCAGTTTTTATTTTTGACAGCTGGTGTTAATGGCTCTGGGTTACAAAATATACTAACTTTCAGCAACAGTTGCACCTTTCTTTACAGCACATTGTGAAAACCCTGTCAGCAGCATGGGATTCTCTACATCTGTTGCTGATCTTAATTTTGTTGTACATCTTGGTTTTTGTTTAGCCTTTTTAGTGAAAAATATACATCTTATCTCTCAGGCTCCAACATGCATCACAGTAGCAGTAGCTCTTCCATGATGGCAGAGGAAGCAACCAAAGGAGTGGCTGTAGAAAAAATAGAACTAATGAAGAAATGGGGTCTCAACACTTACAAGGTATTTGACGTTATGCTGTATTGACTAACTAGGAATATGTTCACTAGTGTCATAAAGAGTTGTGTGATATCTTTTGTTGTAGAAGGTGTGTTTTGGAAGTGCCAAATACATTTACTTCCCAGTTTCCCCAGTCTGTCTTATGTCTGTCAGCACAAGTAGTGCTTCGAGATACTGATGTTTGTAATCAAGCTGCTTTTCTTTCTGGTTTCAGTGCACAAAGCAGATGATTTCGGAGCGTTTTGGTCGGGGTTCCCGGACTGTGGACCTAGAATTGGAAGCTCAGATTGAAGTGCTAAGAGACACTAAAAGGAAATACCAGAACGTGCTGCGATTGGCCAAAGCACTGACCAATCACTTCTACAACATGGTGCAAACGCAACATGCGTTGGGTGACATTTTTGCAGACCTGAGTCAGAAATCTCCAGAGCTACGGGTAATGCTTTAAAAATCTGTTTCTGTAGCTTTGACTAATTCCTTAAAAATCAATCTACATATTTAAAATTGTGACCAGCAGTTGATAGTGGAGCCTGCTTTGGTCACTGAGTCAAATTTGAGTAAACATTACAGTTGTGCAAATACTTTGAACATTTTGAAATACAAAAAACTGGTCTTTGTACATTGCTTCCATTTACACAAAAAAAACTGGTCTTTGTACATTACTTCCATTTACAGGATGAGTTTGGCTACAATGCAGAGACTCAGAAGTTGCTGTGTAAGAACGGCGAGACTCTGCTGGGTGCCATTAACTTCTTTGTGTCCAGTATCAATACACTGGTTAACAAGACCATGGAAGACACACTGATGACAATCAAGATGTTTGAGAATGCCAGGTAAAGATGGCTATTTATTATTGTTTCCATCTACCAAATTGAATGACTACTTGTATCTTTTTATACTGAAAACACATTTTCTGGCAACAGGAAATATACAAAGAAACAAAAATATGCAGAGCTTGACCTGCTATGTGTGCACCCATCATCACAAGTGCGCACGAACTAATCAAATGTAGAATTGATTAATAAAATTGTATCTTGTATGCTCAAAGTAAGCATTTGGAGCGCTGTGAATCGTGGCCTCTTAAAATAGTTTTCTGTCACTGGCCATCGCCTTAGGTGTTTTTTTTTTTCTGGCCGAATAATTCTGCTCTTTTTCTCTGTCTGAGGGTGGTGGGCGTTCCACAGGATTGGTGGCTGCAGACCACAGGATGCTGGACTGATGGCGAGATGCCATGCCTGAAGCTGATGCTGCAGATGTTGTTTTGATTTCATGTTTTCAGTTTCTTCAGCTTTGTGAAACTTTGTAAAAATCTTATAACTGTTAGAATGGCCTAAGCAGAGGGTCACCCCTCTGATTCTGATCTGCTTGAGGTTTCTTCCTCAGTAACATCAGAGGGAGTTTTTCCTTACCAATGTCACATGTGTGCTTACTCTAGGGGTTGGTAAAGTTACTTACTTATGTGAAGAGCCTTAAGACAACTTTGTTGTGATTTGGCGCCATACAAAAAAATGAATTGAAACTGTGAAGACTGGGGCCAACTAGCTCATTAATTTCTCCTCTCGGTTTTAAGAGGAGGATGGCACAGAGAGCAAAGAGCACACAACACACATTATTCCATGGTTTTGCAAACTGCGTCACATTCGTGCATTTATGATAGAGCGTTATCACAATGTATTGTCGCATATTTTATGGTCAGTTTAAAGCTAGGGTAGGTAACTCTGTTCAGAAACACTTTTATTATATTGGGTGAAATGGGCCATCTATCATAACAGTAGTCAATACATTATGCATTCAGAAAAAGGAACGAAAAAAATCAGACGTCTGTAGCAGCTGTAGGATCGACAAAAACTCCAACCAAAATAAGCCCCGCGGTGCGCTCTCAATAAAACCAATCATATGCCGTCATGTCTAGTTCTTCCTGATCGTGTCACCAGGCTCAATGCCCCCCCTCTGTCCTTCCCTCCTCTGCGCATGCACACTTATCCCGTTTCACTGAAGAAGTTCACTCCGGTACAATGGCAGAGGCAGTACAGCTGAAAATACCACTTCCACCATTACGTTTAACGGCTCACCCCGATAAAGCCAAGAAAAAGAAAGCCAGAGGCAAAAAAGGCTGCGATGAAAAGGCTCAGGATAAAGCAAGAGGTCAGATGAGAGTCAACATCAGTGTGGCATTTTCTCAGTGGAAACAACTGAGGCATCTGAAAGTTACTGTTGTACTTTTAAAAAGAAAACATTACAATAATACAGTTTACTTACAGGTGAACGAGACATGAGGTAGTTGGGTCGATGTTGAAATGGCTAAGTCGGCTCTCCTCTGCCCTGCTGAGTCCCACAGTCAAATACGCATTCATGTATGTGGGGGCGTGGCTTTGGATGGAGCACTGACAGGGAAGGGGGGAGGGGGTGGAAAATAGAGGAGGTGCTGCTTTCAAATCTTCCTAGTTCTCTTGCTAGCTCTCCAGGATTACCAACTCTAGCTTTAACTTTTCTTCCTCGTACTCTCTGAACTTCGTCATCATCCTGATAATTCTAATGGCTCTTTTTTGTATCAGATACAAGGACTTAGTGGTACTGCTATATGTATTACCCCAGACTTCAGTGCAGTAACTAAAGTATGGGAGAATCACTGAGCAATACAGCATATTATACACAGCTAGTGGCTGAATAACAGCCCTTTCACACCGGGCCCACTTCGAGTTGCGTCGTGCAGCGTCATGACGCCACGTGGATGCAACCCAGTGCCGAGACAATGTAACTCAACGCAGGATTGCTTTCATACCATATACACCAGGGCCCATCCCTAACCACGCTCCATGCTCCCGCAGAATCTCGCGCACCTTGAAATGTATGTTGTCAATGCGTGGAGCGTGCGTTTGGCCGTTTCCATCACCAATGTTCGGCAATGTTCGTTAGCATCTTTAAATGCGCGGGAAGCTGCAGGAAACGAAGGTGAAGAAGATGCAAATCTAACAGAATGCTTTGAAATATGTTTAAACTTGTATGCTAATATATATTCTAATATATGCTAACATATGCTAATAAACATTAACACTGATGTTTATTAGCATATATTAGCACTATGCCAAAACGTCCTCGGACCAAAATGTGGGTGGCGAAATGTCTGCCAAACCTATATTGTGACTTGACAGCTACCAGGTGTGACTACAGTCATGGTATACCCCAAAAGGGAGCACTGCTCTTTGTGTAATTCCACTGGTTGCAGGACAGATTAACTGACTAGACTGTTGAAGTTAATACTTCTCAACTCTGCTTTTTAATAGACTGGAGTTTGATGCCTACCGGTCAGACTTGGAGGAACTGAGTGTGGGTCCAAGAGATGCTGCAACTGTAGCTTCTTTAGAATCTGCCCAGCAGCAGTACGAAGTTCACAAGGACAAATATGAACGCCTCCGCTCAGATGTCATGATTAAACTCAAGTTCTTGGAGGAAAATAAGGTCAGTGAGGTTGAACAAACTTATGATTTGCCTAGATCTAAATAAACTCAATTGACCTCATTTTCTCAGTGATGATGGTAAGATTTGCCTTGTCTCTCCCTCAGATTAAAGTGATGCATAAACAGCTCCTCCTTTTCCATAATGCCATCTCAGCGTACTTTGCTGGCAATCAGGAGCAGCTGGAACAGACACTGAAGCAGTTCAACGTAAAGCTGAGGCCCCTGGGGGCCGATAAACCTTCCTGGTTAGAGGAGCAGTGAGCGGACCTCCTGGATCTGTTATCTTCTGTCCCACCTCGACCTGTTAACCCGATGAAACCCCCAATTTACAGCGGGCCACTGTAGAGAGAAACACAGAGATGACTGGGTGGATGAAGATAGGTGCAAGAGGCACATGCAGCTAGCTGTGTGGACAGAGTGGCAGGATATTAAGTACGTAATTGCAGCAGGAAACCAAGTAGCCACTGTCACGAACAGCGAGGGGGCTGTTAGTGCCTCTCTTCCCATTTCCTTTTCTAACCCTAAATCTCTTTGTGCTTTATTCCATAAAAAACTGTACATCTCTCCCCCATCTCCTCTCCCATATGAATGAAGTCCTTCTTATCAGAGCACTGTTTGCAGGGTGAGGATGTGTTGGTCAGGTTTATGGTCCCTGTTGGACTCCTCAAGTGCTCTGAGGTTAATTTCACCCCCTGTCAATCACAAAGAAAAAGTGGTTAAACCATTAGGCCTACAAAAACACACTTCATCAAAACGGTTTCAGACCTCCTCCATCTCCCAGTGTGCCTCCTATTTATTTGAACTAATAATGTGTAAACAAAACTGTGGCCTGTAAGGAGTAAAGTTTAGAAAATAAGTGTATGTGAAGGAAAACGTCCAGTACTCTGGAAAGGGGAAGACGAGATGTTTGAAATCATTGTACATTTGAAATTAATATACTTTCACTTTGATTGTAATTAAGGGAAAGACAATGTATTTTAAACAGAATTTCTTCATGTAACTATCATATTTTTTCTGTGTTCTGATTAATCTCTAACATGCCACGGTGCAGATAGTGTATGAATGGTTTGAGTTGTGACCTGAAAAGCACTGATTTGGAAGAATGTGACCTCCAAATTCTTTAATATTTGATTTAAATTGATATATGCAGTGGTGATTTGTGAAACACTGCCACAGTGTGGGACAGTGTGTTGTTTGGTTTGTTTATTGTTTATGGTGGTAACATATGGTTATGTGTATTGAAGGCTTTCTGAAAAGGTTTTTAAATGACCAGCCAATGACCTGCTTAAGATGAAACTGACAACTTGTTGTGACCCCACTAGACCTTTTGATGTTTAAAAGTGATTTCTTAAAAGGGGTAGATTACATTTTCTACACAGGACTGAAGTGTTTTTCTTTAGTCACCGGTCTCTATATGAACCTGGACAATCTTATCCATCAGTTCCAGTGGTGGGCACAGCCAACCGAAACACTGGCTTTGATAACCGCTATGTCGCAAAGCTAACTATAACACTAAATAAATAAACTAAGATATTTAGCTGCTAACAGCTTAAAACCCTGAGAGCTGGAATTTTATTATGTTTCAGTACAAACATGGAGTTTCCCAAAAAGGTTTAACATGTCATGATCACGTGATCAAGATGTTCATAAATGAAGAAATTGTGCTGAACAGTAGCTTTCAATATAATTGACTTTAAAACACATTAAATGAATAAGAAATAAGATTTAAAAGTGTACATGCGAATTAATTATCGAGCTGGTGCATTTACACTGACCACCTTTTATCTCCTCCAGCTAATGCTTGCTACCTTTGCACAATGTCCATTTCATTTGTTGGATTCATGTAGAAGCTTCCACAGGAACAAATCTGTATGCTTTTAGGGTTTGCAAACATTTATGACTGTTAAATATTCCTAAAAAAAAAAAGTTTGCAGACTTAAGGTTGGCAGAACTAAATACAGTGGAACCTTAGTTTTAGAACTTAACTGGTTCCTAAATGTTCTTAAACCAAAATCAAATTTTCCCGTAATAAATAATCAAAATGAAGTGTTTTTATCTTAATAGCATTTCACGCATAAAAGGCAGACAAAATACAAAAAATATGCATAGTATCTTATACAAAATACTGTACAGTAATGATAATAAAATAGACTAATTTCATCTTACCTGTACAGAAGAGACGTGATGGTGAAGGGGACGTAAGTTACTATCCGTTAGGACTTTTCACCACAGAACAAGCTAGATTGTTCCAGGTGTTGCAATGAAATTCTGGTTGGATTTAATGTTGTATGCTAACTGTATTAGCACTTTTAGCAGCTTTCCGTAGCCTCACCTATTAGCTCCATTTCATGTATGATTAATAGAAAAAATACGCGGCTCATAACTTTTAATGTCCACAACAAAGTAAACTGTTAGAAGAAACACAGCAAAAAAAAAAAAAAAAAAAAGATAAACACCTGAACACAAAACAAAAATGACCTTTCAAGTTTATTGGCGGATTCCAACCCAACGTGCATTACCTCCATCTACTGCGGCGGCGGTGTTCGTGCACCAAGACTTTGTTCGAAAAGTGATGCATTTTTCATTCAAAAAATGTTCGTGAACTGATTTCATTAAGACAGCCGTTCTAAAACCGAGGTTCCACTGTATAGTGGATGCTAACTGGTCTGCTCATAGTTTTCAAAGATTGTTGAAAAGGCACAAAAGGTTAGCTTAACTAATTAGCTGAACTGCACCCTCCACTGATCAGTTCTCACATTTACTTGAATTAACTAGTTATCTGACTTAAAGCATTATCAGCATAGCAGATATTTTAATGTAAAATCTTGTAAATTAGTTGTAGGTTGTAATCTTGAAAATGAAAGATTGTTTAATGGTGTCATAATGAGACAGTCATTAATGGTTAACAAGTGAAGGCTTTACCATGAGAAAGTGGCATGGTACTACATATGTATTTTTTGTTTCAAAGCGCAAGTGCATTTAATATATTCATTGTATGCGTCTGGCGGTTGGAATCAACATTCTGTCCACTAAAACGCCTGGTTTGTGCAAGTTGCTCAAATTGAGTATGATGTATTTGTGGCATTTGAGACGACCTGTGAGCATTATACGAGTATTCATTTAAAAAAAAAAAAGTCCTTGAACTTGTTCTGATGCTAGACAAAACTACTTATGTACATAAAACTATTTATGGACTAACAGTTAAATGATTTCTTAATGTCAGACGATTACTGCTTCGTCCTGCTGAGCTAATCTCACGAGTTTTACAAACAAGTTTTCTGAAGTCTGCATCAGTTGATCGGTTAGTTGAGCTTCTTGTCTCGTCTGTACTTGCATGGCAGTGAGCCAAATTGTTGGTTCACATCCATGGAAATGCACAGTCTTCAGTGTGCCAGTAGGCACGCTCTGGCTTAGTGTCACGCTTTCATGGTTGCAATGTAATATACCAGAATGGTGTGCTTCTGGCACACCAAATTAGCCATCAAGATGTGAGACTCATGTACTGCTCATTTAGAAGCTAAACTTGCAGTTAATTTGGTCAACACTGTTTGTTGACCATCTTGCAGCAATATGACCAAAATGTGACTCTTCCTTCCAACCTTACCGCTTTCGAGTTCCTTTCCCCAACAAGACTGTAATTTAAAAAATTGCCATTATATAGAAAATACACTTGACATTGTTGCCAATAGGGAGCCAAGATTTATAAGATGAGATTTAATTTATGTACAATCAATATTTTCTAGGCTGAGGTGTTGTACTGTACTGTGTGAATGATTGCACATAATGGTGTATAAGTGATTTCTTGTGTGATGAGTTGATACTTTGCCTTCATTCCTCACTCAGACCTGAAACCTTCCACTTCAGAGAGAAGAAAATTAAAATGTTCACATTTTCAAAGTGTGGGTTTTTATTTTGTTTGCTTTTCTTGTTGCCGAGTGGGTGAGAAGCCCTGGGAGGCTGAATTGGAACCCTATGAAAATCTAAAACCTCAATTTATCATCAGCAATTTACGTATTACAGAGTGTTTGTCCTGTGGCTTTAATAGGCATGTTATTGCATATAGGGCCACTATGGTAATGGTACTGCATTTCGATAGGGCTTTCCATCTGATTTCAAATCAAAATCAAATCAGTTTTATTTATATAGCGCCAAATCACAACAAACAGTTGCCCCAAGGCGCTTTATATTGTAAGTCAAAAGCCATACAGTAATTACAGAAAAACCCCAACGGTCAAAACGAACCCCTATGAGCAAGCACTTGGAGACAGTGGGAAGGAAAAACTCCCTTTTAACAGGAAGAAACCTCCAGCAGAACCAGGCTCAGGGAGGGGCAGTCTTCTGCTGGGACTGGTTGGGGCTGAGGGAGAGAACCAGGAAAAAGACATGCTGTGGAAGAGAGCAGAGATCAATCACTAATGATTAAATGCAGAGTGGTGCATACAGAGCAAAAAGAGGTCAATAAAAAGACACTCAGTGCATCATGGCAACCCCCCCAGCAGTCTTAAGTCTATAGCAGCATAACTAAGGGATGGTTCAGGGTCACCTGATCCAGCCTTAACTGTACATTTTAGCAAAAAGGAAAGTTTTAAGCTTAATCTTAAAAGTAGAGAGGGTGTCTGTCTCCCTGATCCGAATTGGGAGCTGGTTCAACAGGAGAGGAGCCTGAAAGCTGAAGGCTCTGCCTCCCATTCTACTCTTACAAACCCTAGGAACTACAAGTAAGCCTGCAGTCTGAGAGCGAAGCGCTCTATTGGAGTGATATGGTACTATAAGGTCCCTAAGATAAGATGGGACCTGATTATTCAAGACCTTATAAGTAAGAAGAATAATTTTAAATTCTATTCTAGAATTAACAGGAAGCCAATGAAGAGAGGCCAATATGGGTGAAATATGCTCTCTCCTAGTCCCTGTCAGTACTCTAGCTGCAGCATTTTGAATTAACTGAAGGCTTTTCAGGGAACTTTTAGGACAACCTGATAATAATGAATTACAATAGTCCAGCCTAGAGGAAATAAATGCATGAATTAGTTTTTCAGCATCACTCTGAGACAAGACATTTCTCATTTTAGAGATATTGCGCAAATGCAAAAAAGCAGTCCTACATATTTGCTTAATATGCGCATTGAAGGACATATCCTGATCAAAAATGACACCAAGATTTCTCACAGTATTACTGGAGGTCAGGGTAATGCCATCCAGAGTAAGGATCTGGTTAGACAACATGTTTCTAAGATTTGTGGGGCCAAGTACAATAACTTCAGTTTTATCTGAATTTAAAAGCAGGAAATTAGAGGTCATCCATGTCTTTATGTCTGAAAGAGATTCCTGCAGTTTAACTAATTGGTGTGTGTCCTCTGGCTTCATGGATAGATAAAGCTGGGTATCATGTGCGTAACAATGAAAATTTAAGCAATGCTTTCTAATAATACTGCCTAAGGGAAGCATGTATAAAGTGAATAAAATCAGTCCTAGCACAGAACCTTGTGGAACTCCATAATTAACCTTAGTCTGTGAAGAAGACTCCCCATTTACATGAACAAATTGTGATCTATTAGATAAATATGATTTAAACCACTGCAGTGCAGTGCCTTTAATACCTATGGCATGCTCTAATCTCTGTAATAAAATTTTATGGTCAACAGTATCAAAAGCAGCACTGAGGTCTAACAGGACGAGCACAGAGATGAGTCCACTGTTTGAGGCCATAAGAAGATCATTTGTAACCTTCACTAATGCTGTTTCTGTACTATGATGAATTCTGAAACCTGACTGAAACTCTTCAAATACAACCCCTGGCAAAAATTATGGAATCACTGGCCTCGGAGGATGTTCATTCAGTTGTTTAATTTTGTAGAAAAAAAGCAGATCACAGACATGACACAAAACTAAAGTCATTTCAAATGGCAACTTTCTGACTTTAAGAAACACTATAAGAAATCAAGAAAAAAGATTGTGGCAGTCAGTAATGGTTACTTTTTTAGACCAAGCAGAGGAAAAAAATATGGAATCACTCAATTCTGAGGAATAAATTATGGAATCACCCTGTAAATTTTCATCCCTAAAACTAACACCGGCATCATATCAGATCTGCTCGTTAGTCTGCATCTAAAAAGGAGTGAACACACCTTGGAGAGCTGTTGCACCAAGTGGACTGACATGAATCATGGCTCCAACACGAGATATGTCAATTGAAACAAAGGAGAGGATTATCAAACTCTTAAAAGAGAGTAAATCATCATGCAATGTTGCAAAAGATGTTGGTTGTTCACAGTCAGCTGTGTCTAAACTCTGGACCAAATACAAACAACATGAGAAGGTTGTTAAAGGCAAACATACTGGTAGACCAAGGAAGACATCAAAGCGTCAAGACAGAAAACCTAAAGCAATATGTCTCAAAAATCGAAAAATGCACAACAAAACAAATGAGGAATGAATGGGAGGAAACGAGTCAACGTCTGTGACCGAACTGTAAGAAACCGCCTAAGGGAAATGGGATTTGCATACAGAAAAGCTAAACGAAAGCCATCATTAACACCTAAACAGAAAAAAACAAGGTTACAATGGGCTAAGGAAAAGCAATCGTGGACTGTGGATGACTGGATGAAAGTCATATTCAGTGATGAATCTCGAATCTGCATTGGGCAAGGTGATGATGCTGGAACTTTTGTTTGGTGCCGTTACAATGAGATTTATAAAGATGACTGCCTGAAGAGAACATGTAAATTTCCACAGTCATTGATAATATGGGGCTGCATGTCAGGTAAAGGCACTGGGGAGATGGCTGTCATTACATCATCAATAAATGCACAAGTTTACGTTGATATTTTGGACAATTGAAAGGATGTTTGGGGATGATGAAATCATTTTTCAAGATGATAATGCATCTTGCCATAGAGCAAAAACTGCAAAAACATTCCTTGCAAAAAGACACGTAGGGTCAATGTCAACGAGCAGATCTGATTTGATGCAGGTGTTAGTTTTGAGGATGAAAATTTACAGGGTGATTCCATAATTTTTTCCTCAGAATTGAGTGATTCCATATTTTTTCCTCTGCTTGGTCTAAAAAAGTAACCGTTACTGACTGTCACAATCTTTTTTCTTGATTTCTTATAGTGTTTCTTAAAGCCAGAAAGTTGCCATTTGAAATGACTTTAGTTTTGTGTCATGTCTGTGATCTGCTTTTTTTCTACAAAATTAAACAACTGAATGAACATCCTCCGAGGCCGGTGATTCCATAATTTTTGCCAGGGGTTGTAGACCATTCCTCTGCAGATGATCAGTTAGCTGTTTTACAACTACCCTTTCAAGAATTTTTGAGAGAAAAGGAAGGTTGGAGATTGGCCTATAATTAGCTAAGATAGCTGGGTCAAGTGATGGCTTTTTAAGTAATGGTTTAATTACTACCACCTTAAAAGCCTGTGGTACATAGCCAACTAACAAAGATAGATTGATCATATTTAAGATCGAAGCATTAATTAATGGTAGGGCTTCCTTGAGCAGCCTGGTAGGAATGGGGTCTAATAAACATGTTGATGGTTTGGATGAAGTAACTAATGAAAATAACTCAGAACAATCGGAGAGAAAGAGTCTAACCAAATACCAGCATTACTGAAAGCAGCCGAACATAAAGATATGTCTTTGGGATGGTTATGAATAATTTTTTCTCTAATAGTTAAAATTTTATTTGCAAAGAAAGTCATGAAGTCATTACTAGTTAAACTTAAAGGAATACTCGGCTCAATAGAGCTCTGACTCTTTGTCAGCCTGGCTACAGTGCTGAAAAGAAACCTGGGGTTGTTCTTATTTTCTTCAATTAGTGAGATGTCCTAGTTTTACGGAGGTTTTTTTTTTATAGAGCAACAGACTCTTTTTCCAGACTAAATGAAGATCTTCTAAATTAGTGAGACGCCATTTCCTCTCCAGCTTACGGGTTATCTGCTTTAAGCTACGGAGTCAGGCACTTCTGATTTAAGGCTCTCTTTTTCAGAGGAGCTACAGCATCCAAAGTTGTGCTCAATGAGGATGTAAAGCTATTGACGAGATAATATCTCAATCACAGAGTTTAGGTAGCTACTCTGCACTGTGTTGGTATATGGCATTAGAGAACATAAAGAAGGAATCATATCATTAAACCTAGTTACAGCGCTTTCTGAAAGACTTCTACTGTAATGAAACTTATTCCCCACTGCTGGGTAGTCCATTAAAGTAAATGTAAATGTTATTAAGAAATGATCAGACAAAAAGGGGTTTTCAGGGAATACTCTTAAGTCTTCAATTTCTATGCCATATGTCAGAACAAGATCTAAAGTGTGGTTAAAGTGGTGGGTGGACTCATTTACATTTTGAGTGAAGCCAACTGAGTCTAATAATAGATTAAATGCAGTGTTGAGGCTGTCATTCTCAGCATCTATGTGGATGTTAAAATCACCCACTGTAATTATCTGAGCTAAGCACTATGTCAGACAAAAGGTCTGAAAAATCACAAAGAAGCTCACAGTAACGACCAGGTGGTCGATAGATAATAACAAATAAAACTGGTTTTTGAGACTTCCAATTTGGATGGATAAGACTAAGAGTCAAGCTTTCAAATGAATTAAAGCTCTGTCTGGGTCTTTGATTAATTAATAAGCTGGAGTGGAAGATTGCTCCTTCTCGACCCGTGCTTCGAGCATTCTGACAGTTAGTGTGACTTGGGGGTGTTGACTCATTTAAACTAACATATTCATCCTGCTGTAACCAGGTTTCTGTAAGGCAGAATAAATTAATATGTTGATCAATTATTATATCATTTACTAACAGGGACTCAGAAGAGAGAGACCTAATATTTAATAAACCACATTTAACTGTTTTAGTCTGTGGTGCAGTTGAAGTTGCTATATTATTTTTTTCTTTTTGAATTTTTATGCTTAAATAGATTTTTACTGGTTATTGGTGGTCTGGAAGCAGGCACCGTCTCTACGGGGATGGGGTATTGGGGGGATGGCAGGGGGAGAGAAGCTGCAGAGAGGTGTGTAAGACTACAACTCTGCTTCCTGGTCCCAACCCTGGATTGTCACGATTTGGAGGGTTTAATAAAATTGGCCAGATTTCTAGTGGGATGGATGCTGTCTCTCTTAACAAGACCAGGTTTTCCCCAGAAGCTTTGCCAATTATCTATGAAGCCCACTTCATTTTTTGGACACCACTCAGACAGCCAGCAATTCAGGGAGAACATGCGGCTAAACATGTCACTCTCGGTCTGATTGGGGAGGGGCCCAGAGAAAACTACAGAGTCCGACATTGTTTTTGCAAAATTACACACCGATTCAATATCACCGGGTGTCATTACTGCCGACGTGAATTACAATCTTACCAAATTTACGCTTAGCCTTAGCCAGCAGTTTCAAATTTCCTTCAATGTTGCCTGCTCTGGCCCCTGGAAGACATTTGACTATGGTTGCTGGTGTCGCTAACTTCACATTTCTCAAAACAGAGTTGCCAATAACCAGAGTTTGTTCCTCGGCGGGTGTGTCGCCGAGTGGGGAAAAACAATTAGAGATGTGAACGGGCTGGTGGTGTACAGGGGGGTTCTGTTTAGAACTATGCTTCTTCCTCACAGTCACCCAGCCGGCCTGCTTTCCCGGCTGCTCGGGATCTGCTGGGGGACAGCTAACGGCGGCTAAGCTACCTTGGTCCACACCAACTACAGGGGCCTGGCTAGCTGTAGGATTTTCCAAGGTGCGGAGCCGAGTCTCCAATTCGCCCAGCCTGGCCTCCAAAGCTACGAACAAGCTACACTTATTACAAGTACCGTTACTGCTTAAAGGAGGCCGAGGAATAACTAAACATTTCACACCAGTGCAGAAAAGTGCGGGAGAGACAGGAGAAGCCGCCATGCTAAACCGGCTAAGAGCTAATAGCTGCGCTAAGCTAGCGGATTCCTAAAAACACACAAAGTGAAGAATGTGAAAATAATTTAGAGGTTTGATTTGACACTCAATGTTGATTTAACGCTAATAAAATTAAACTAGCGTGTTGCTCATGGGGATCCACGGGCTCTAGACTGGGTAGTGTTTATAAAATAGGTATTTTGAGTTGGAATGGCGTGCCAGTCCAGAATGTTTTTAGAACTGTAGACAAGTTTTTAGAAGAACTCAATCCTTTTAATCCCTGTTAATTATGCAAGAAATGTTATGTAAATGTACTTATGTAAATTGTAAATTTACACACATAAGTAAATTGTTTAGGTTCTTGTTATCTAATGCACTCTATTATTATTATTATTATTATCAGTATTATTTTTTTATTTTTTTTATTTTTTTGTTCTCCCAGCTTGTCTGTGATCAAAGTTATATGCATGCACACAGAGCTTTTCTGCATTCTGCAGCAAGCAGGTGCTTTTATTTCTACACACCCACAAACAAAGACAGTAGCGGAAGACATCAACCACACTAAACTTCTTAGTCATGGTAATGGCAACATGACACTTAAGTAAACTAACTGAACTGCAGAAACAACAGATCAATAACACTAACAACACTGTTAAACTAACACAAACCACAATAACATTTCAAACTCTAAAACCCCCAACATACATTGTTCACTGTTGTTAGCTAATATCGCAAATTTTTCCAAAAAATTTGGTTATATCAACTTTCTGCCTTCGCAGTATTCATCCTTGGCCCAAATTATATAAGCATACCAAACAGCATATGTCAACACTCCCAAGTTTGTCCATGATCAAAGCCACACACACACACACACACACACACACACACACACACACACACACACACACACACACACACACACACACACACACACACACACACACACACACACACACACACACACACACACACACACACACAGAGGCCACTTGGCTATTATAGATATGTGCAATAGGGTGAAATTTGAAGGTTTTCAAACCAAGGTGTATGTAAAGATCGTTTGTGTATATACATGCAATGAAATTTTCCCTCTGCATTTTACACATTCCAGTTCAACTTGTAAGCAACCACTAGGGACAAGGGATGCTGCCCGGCACTTTCGGACCAACTCCACATTTGTAGGCACTGTCTTGGTCAAGAGAGTAAAAGGAGCATCAATTTGGTCCTCATGTTTTGATGGTGGGAGGAAACTCTCAGTGATGAAATGCAAACTCCACTCACATGTTCAACCCCAGTCTAAGGTCCAGTTCCACCAATGACTTGACAAGAGCAAGGTCTAAACTTACTCTTGTGAAGCGCCTTGGGATGACAGGGTGATGTGATGTTTAAATTAATTGAACTATACCCTGTGCTTTCTTGCTTTGATAGACAAGAGTACTAGTCACTACTCTGCCACCGTACTGCAATGTCTGCAAAGTGTGTTGGCAACTGTAGGTTATGAGGTCAATGGGTTGCCAGTTCTAGGCTTTTTGTTAGGTTGATTGCTAAGATGAGGATCATTCGGTCTCGTACTGACAGATTACCTGATTCAGCTAGTTCTCTTAAAGCAGGATACAAGATATGTGCCTGTGTAAAGATTTACATTTTAAATTACAAAATTACATTGGCCAGGTGCCATGACTGGAAATAGCTCTGTCAACTGAGGAAATAACCTGGTGAAACCTGTTTGGTAACAAACATAATTACTACAGTTTGTAGCTTGTTGCTGCACACAAACCCCACAACCTCTTTATAAATGTGCTACCTTGAATCGATTCTACTCAAAAGCACATCGTTGCACTCAGCAGAACGTAAACCCTTCCACCAAATTTGGTCCAAATCAGATCAAACTTTTTTCACACACACTAAAAAGTTAATAAAAAGAACAGCCCTGCATGTGCTACTGCTGAGTACAGATAGAACATGATCAGAAATTCTGTGCAACAAGACTGATTGATAGATCCTACATAAATCACACTTAAACAGTTTTGCGGCTCTATAGTCTTCAGGTAACCTGCTACTGCAGCTACAATCAGAAAAACCTCAACCCCTATAGGGACAAAATGAATTAATTACCCGATGCTAACTTATTAAACAGATCTGTGGACCTTGCAACTTTTGCAGCAATCTTTTAGAAACCATTTTCAATATTTTTTTTTAAATGTATTTTCACTGCCCCTCCCTGAGTCTGGTTCTGCTGGAGGTTTCTTCCTGTTAAAAGGGAGTTTTTCCTTCCCACTGTAGCCAAGTGCTTGCTCACAGGGGGTCGTTTTGACCGTTGGGGTTTTACATAATTATTGTATGGCCTTGCCTTACAATATAAAGCGCCTTGGGGCAACTGTTTGTTGTGATTTGGCGCTATATAAAAAAATTGATTGATTGATTGATTGATTGCAAACTTGCAATTTTATGCAAATACAAATTATAGACGCAGACTGGAAAATCTAATAAAATGTGACATAGCAACTGTTTAAGTATCGACGGTACTTTTAAAAGAAACTGGAGACAAAAAGCACCAAGCTGCTCGTACTGAGGAGAAACACTGCCATCTACTGGATTATCTACAACCTGCAGCTAGTCGCGGCTACTGGGGGAGAAGTATCTAAATTAATCTGTAAAATTGAATATGATTAAACAGTTTGAACTTTACATATCTTTTCTGTATGATGGCAGTATTACTGTAGCATCTGTGTATCAACAAACCTGATTCTAACTTAAAAATTTCAAGGACTTCCAGTAACTGCTACTGCAGTTCAATGCAATAAATAGGCAATAAAAATGTGTGACAGCTTCAGTTTAAACCATACTATTGACAAGAATATACAATACGTTGTGTAAAATGTAAATAAAAATAATAAAATGATTTGCAAATTCTCTTCAACCTATATTCAATTGAATACACCACAAAGACAAGATATTTAATGTTCAAACTGATAAACTTTATTGTTTTTGTGCAAATATTTGCTCATTTTGAAATGGATGCCTGCAACACATTTCAAAAAAGGCTGGGACAGTGGTATGTTTACCACTGTGTTACATCACCTTTCCTTCTAACAACACTCAATAAGCGTTTGGGAACTGAGGACACTAATTGTTGAAGCTTTGTAGGTGGAATTCTTTCCCATTCTTGCTTGATGTACGACTTCAGTTGTTCAACAGTCCAAGGTCTCTGTTGTCGTATTTTGCGCTTCATAATAATACAATAACATGCTTATTTGGAGAGCAGTATGCATTTTCAGAGGCCCGACGTCCATGCCCAGTCGCCCAAAATGAACGATATTCGCCCGAGTTAGACAAGGGCGAATATTGGTCATTTTGGGCGACTGGGCATGGACGTCAGGCCTCTGAAAACGCATACCACACAACTGCATGTTATTTCCATTATTATCACTTACTGAGATACACAACACGTGGAATCACATTAACAATATTTAATGTCATTTCAAAACGCACAACACCCAGCAAACGCGTACATAAAAAGTTGGCTCACTTTAACTTTTGTCGTGTTGGCTGGTACAGCGCTGCTCTACAAATTCGCCAGTGCATTCTCATCAAGCTGGCTGCTTTGGCTGCTGTTCATTGTCAGACTATCCATGAGACAATCATCTGTAATATCCATATGGGGACCAACACACACTTCTCGCCTTTTCATCTTTTCCTCTGCGGACAGTTCTTGGGCTGCACGTGCTATGACGTCATCAGTTTATGCTACTGCAGGCAGGTATAGCCAGGTAGCGTAAATGTAAATCTATGCTACCGGCCCAGCAATGCCTCAGTAGGTGATAATAATGCACCACACATTTTCAATGGGCGACAGGTCTGGACTGCAGACAGGCCAGTCTAGTACCTGCACTCTTTTACTACAAAGCCACGCTGCTGTAACACGTGCAGAATGTTGTCTTGCTGAAATAAGCAGGGACGTCCCTGAAAAAGTCGTGCAAGTTGCCCATGCCATGGGCACTAACACACCCCCATACCATCACAGATGCTGGCATTTGAAGTTTGTGCTGGTAACAATCTAGATGGTCTTTTTTCTCTTTTGTCTGGAGGACACACTGTCCATGATTTTCAAAAACAATTTGAAATGTGGACTCATGAGACCACATCACACTTTTCCACTTTGCGTCTGTCCATTTCAGATGAGCTCGGGCCCAGAGAAGGCGGTGGCATTTCTGGATGTTGTTGATGTATGGCTTTGCTTTGCATGGTAGAGTTTTAACTTGAACTTGTAGATGCAGCGATGAACTGTGTTAACTGACAATGGTTTTCTGAAGTGTTCCTGAGCCTACGCGGTAAGATCCTTTACACAATGATGTCAGTTTTTAATGCAGTGCCGCCTGAGGGATTTAAGGTCACGGGCATTCAGTGTTGGTTTTCAGCCTTGCCACTTATGTGTATAAAATTCCCCAGATTCTCTGAATCTTCTGATTATATTATGGACTGTAGATGATGGAATCCCTAAATTCCATGCAATTAAATGTTGAGAAACACTGTTCTTAAACTGTTGGACTATTTTTTTCCACACAGTTGTTCACAAAGTGATGATCCTCACCCCATCTTTGCTTGTGAACGGCTGAGACTTTTGGGGATGCTCCTTCTATACGCAATCATGACACTCACCTGTTTCCAAACAGGTGTTCTTTGAGAATTCATCAACTTTCCCAGTCTTTTGTTGCCCCGTCCCAACTTTTTTGAAATGTGTTGCATTCATCCATTTCAAAATGAGCAAATATTTGCACAAAAACAATAAAGTTTATCCATTTGAACATTAAATATCTTGTCTTTGTGGTGTATTCGATTGAATATAGGTTGAAGAGGATTTGCAAATCATTGTATTCTGTTTTTATTTGCATTTTACACAACATCCCAACTTCATTGGAATTGGGGTTGTAGATTTATAATTATTATTATTATTATTATTATTACAACATAAATAATTAAAGCTAAAACAGAAATAAATACTGCAGCAGTGTTACAAAATTATGAAAAATACTGTACATGACAAACATTTGAAAGTTTGTTGGTTTTATGGTGTGGGAAAGAAAAAATGAATGATCAGCGTCGTCTCAGTCCACCCACCTATAATGGGGATGAAGCTCACCTGGGGAAGTAACCTGTGATGGACGAACATCCCATCCAGGGGGAGTTGAAGGTGTCCTTTCATTTCACATGATGACACAGGCCTGTAGGACTGACTTCTGCTTTGCAATAACTAAGTTAAAATAGAGTAAAGGCCATCAAAAGTTACAATGTTATAAACACACATAAAAAAGTTTAGAGCCCAACCAAGAAGAATCCACAGCAGAATTAATGTAATGCTTTATTTTTCACTGTAATCCCCAAGTAAGTCCACACACTCTTCCCAACGGCGCTGCAGTGCCTTAATACTGTTCTCATATAGAAGGTCTTATCCTGGAGCTCAAGACAGTCATCCACTGCAGATATGACATCAGCATCAGTATGATAATGAGTTCCAGCAAGAAGCCTTTTCATGTTTAGAAACAGATGGAATTCTGAAGGAGCCAAATCAGGGGAATAAGGTGGGTGTGGAACAAGTTCAAAGTCACATTCATGAATGGCAGCCATTGTGATGACTGACGTGTGGACCAGAGCAGTCTCCTGGTGAAACAGAAGACCTCGTCGGAGCATTCTTTGCCACTTCTGTTTTATTTTCTCCTGCAGTTGTCGCAAAAGAGAAGCATAATAGGCCTCACTGATGGTCTGCCATCAGCATCCCAGAAGACAGAGCCCATGACCTATTTCCAGGAGATGAGGCAGCTTTGGCTTTCCTCGGCAGGGGCAAACCCACGTTTCTATTGCTTCAGCTGTTGTCTGGACTCTGGTTCAAACTGATGGACCCATGTCTCATCCATTGTTACAAATGGCATGATGTTATTCAGATCTGCCTCAAAAAGCCGATTCTCCCTGAACATCTGGGACTACGTTTGTGATCAGCTGTGAGAAGCCTTGGAACCCATCATGCTAAAAGTTTCACCATTCCCAGTTCTTCTGTCAGAACCGGATGAACTCTCTCCTGGGAAATGCCTACAGTATTGGCTATGTGATGCTCACATACTCTTCTGTCAACAAGGACCATATCATGGATCTTCTGGATCATATCGGTTGAGGTGGCAGTTCTGGGTCTTCCTGAACTTGCTCCATATTTGACACTTGTTGTGCCCTTCTTGAATTCAGCTGACCAGTGTTTAACTGTAGCATAATTTGAGGCATCCTCCCCTAATGTCATTACTATGTCCTCATAGATCTTCCAAAGAGATCCATGACCATGAGGACATGGTAATGACCTCATGGATTTCTTTGGGAGACGTTCCCTTTTTTGTAAGATTCTGATTTACAGTGTGCCCACCAGCTTTGTCCATTTTACCAATCTGACATTCACTTCAAATGAAATATTGTGTCTGCAGCATTACACCCAGTGAGTCAAAACTTCACACATTCTCAGGAGACTGTTGGTTTCTCAGAATGTAAAATATGGAGAACAACCCCTGAACTTTTCAATCACTCCTCATCGTCGTATCAGTCCAAGTCCATACAGGTCAGATTTTTATACAGTAATACCCACTTTTACCTGGTAATAAACTATAGACTTTAGATGTATTTTTTGTCATGATTTAAAAGATTACAGAATCTGCAAATCTCTTCCAGCAGATTATTCAGTGCTTTATATGATGGTTGGCTGAAACGTTCTGCATCCTTCATGATTATTTCAATAACAACCAAGATACCCACATGAATCACATATTGCCTTAAAGCCTGGAATGTTCTCTATCAGCCAGTGTCACTATTTTTCCATGTAGTCACCTTCAGTGTTGCCAACTACTCAGTAGTAAGAAAAGTAGCCGTTGGCTGTCCTAAAGGTCACCTCGAAGTGGTGAAATGATGTCAGTATCTAATTTGCATATCATTTGCATAAGATTTGTTATGTATGCACGCCTCAAGCCATTGTTCTGTTTAACCTGTATTGCTCATGTTTGTAAAAAAGTCATGGGAGAGACAAAAAAGTGAGAAAAACATCTTAATACTACTTAGAACTACAAATAAATGTGATTCTTGGTTTGTTTATTTATTCATTTAATTATTGCAATTAAAATTGGCCATCACTTCTCAAAATAAAATAACTTCTCAAAGCCAGGCTGCACAGCAAACGAGGTGAGTAGGTTGACCGAGTCCGAGTGAGGTTTGCGATTCAATGATCAGATCATTGCATCAGCAGTGATTTAGGTAAGAAACTGATTTGTTTGTTTGTTTGTTTTGGATCCCGCTCTAAAACAGGGCAGGATCAGCCGTGGCAGGATCAGCCATGGCAGCATCGCGCATGCATGATTCATTGCACTTTGAATGCGTAGGAGTGTACAACCCCTGGCAATAATTATGGAATCACCGGCCTCGGAGGATGTTCCTTCAGTTGTTTAATTTTGTAGAAAAAAAGCAGATCACAGACATGACACAAAACTAAAGTCATTTCAAATGGCAACTATCTGGCTTTAAGAAACACTATAAGAAATCAGGAAAAAAAATTGTGGCAGTCAGTAACGGTTACTTTTTTAGACCAAGCAGAGGGAAAAAAAAAAATGGACTCACTCAATTCCGAGGAATAAATTATGGAATCACCCTGTAAATTTTCATCCCCAAAACTAACACCTGCATCAAATCAGATCTGCTCGTTAGTCTGCATCTAAAAAGGAGTGATCACACCTTGGAGAGCTGTTGCACCAAGTGGACTGACATGAATCATGGCTCCAACACGAGAGATGTCAATTGAAACAAAAGAGAGGATTATCAAACTCTTAAAAGAGGGTAAATCATCATGCAATGTTGCAAAAGATGTTGGTTGTTCACAGTCAGCTGTGTCTAAACTCTGGACCAAATACAAACAACATGGGAAGGTTGTTAAAGGCAAACATACTGGTAGACCAAGGAAGACATCAAAGCGTCAAGACAGAAAACTTAAAGCAATATGTCTCAAAAATCGAAAATGCACAACAAAACAAATGAGGAACGAATGGGAGGAAACTGGAGTCAACGTCTGTGACCGAACTGTAAGAAACCGCCTAAAGGAAATGGGATTTACATACAGAAAAGCTAAACGAAAGCCATCATTAACACCTAAACAGAAAAAAACAAGGTTACAATAGGCTAAGGAAAAGCAATCATGGACTGTGGATGACTGGATGAAAGTCATATTCAGTGATGAATCTCGAATCTGCATTGGGCAAGGTGATGATGCTGGAACTTTTGTTTGGTGCCGTTCCAATGAGATTTATAAAGATGACTGCCCTGAAGAGAACATGTAAACAGTCATTGATGATATGGGGCTGCATGTCAGGTAAAGGCACTGGGGAGATGGCTGTCATTACATCATCAATAAATGCACAAGTTTACGTTGATATTTTGGACACTTTTCTTATCCCATCAATTGAAAGGATGTTTGGGGATGATGAAATCATTTTTCAAGATGATAATGCATCTTGCCATAGAGCAAAAACTGTGAAAACATTCCTTGCAAAAAGACACATAGGGTCAATGTCATGGCCTGCAAACAGTCCGGATTGTAATCCAATTGAAAATCTTTGGTGGAAGTTGAAGAAAATGGTCCATGACAAGGCTCCAACCTGCAAAGCTGATCTGGCAACAGCAATCAGAGAAAGTTGGAGCCAGATTGATGAAGAGTACTGTTTGTCACTCATTAAGTCCATGCCTCAGAGACTGCAAGCTGTTATAAAAGCCAGAGGTGGTGCAACAAAATACTAGTGATGTGTTGGAGCGTTCTTTTGTTTTTCATGATTCCATAATTTTTTCCTCAGAATTGAGTGATTCCATATTTTTTTCCCTCTGCTTGGTCTAAAAAAGTAACCATTATTGACTGCCACAATTTTTTTTCTTGATTTCTTAAATGAAACGGACAATGGAAGGAGTCAAATTATAACACTTTACTGTTGTGAAAGACACAACCAAACACAGCAGATTCAGAATGTGCAACAGTCAATCAATAAAGGTGTCGTGTGGGAAGGCTCGACGATAGGAGACGCCCGTCTGGAAACGAACCGGAAACACACGATTTCCACCGCCACCGAACCCGAGGAATACTGGAGCCATCAAGTCCCGGAGTCCCCAGGTGGCCACCTTCACGGCGTGTCGGATCTGGTACTGCTGGCAAAAAGCAAAAGACAGTCAAAGGGTGGGTGTGTGAACACCCAGTAACAATCCTGGAGGGAATTACACCTCAACCTCTCACTCAACACGTTGCAGCGGTCTCAGAAGAAAAAGAGTGCCGTCTTGCACAGCCTCCACAAAAACGACCGGTAATCCTGCAAACACTCACAATAACAGATTTACAAAGGACAGAAGATAGAAGATGATAGAAGATGATATCTCGGCAGTGTGGTGGAGGTGTCTTCCTGCTTTTATACCAGATGTGGATGATTAGTGACAGCTGTCACGGATGATGGGTGACAGCTGTCACCATGGCTTGTTCCTGAGGCGGCGGCGCCCTCTCGTGCCTGAAGCCTGCACTTCAGGCAGGGCGCCCTCTGGTGGTGGGCCAGCAGTACCTCCTCTTCAGCGGCCACACAACAAAAAGTCTCCAATGATGCCAAGAAAAGGAGCTAGATTTGTCGCTAGTCGCGTTTGAGACGATAAGCCGCCAACAGGGTTTGAAAAGTCTCCAGATTTAGCGAGAATGTAGCCAAGTTGGCAACACTAATCACCTTCCCTTTCCACACCGATATACCAACACTATGTCCTGTTAGTGAAGAAATTGGGTTTCTTTTCTTGGTACTATAGCAATGCACAGCTGCTTGTACCTCTGCATCATTAGTGTAACCGTGACTCTTCAGGTGTACTTTCAACTTGGGAAAAGGTAAAAAGTTGGAGGGCTTGAGATCTGGACTGTGCGGCAGGTGTGGAAAATTTGAGCCGTTGCAATGCATCCCATGTTTGTCGACTCGTGTGTGTGTGCGTTTGTTTGTTTGTGCATGTGTGTGTGGGATATCGCCATGCTGAAGAATTGCATCTTTTCCAGGACAAATCTGTTTCAAGCATGAGCACAACTTTTGCAAACATATTGGTTGGAGTTGAAAGTCTTGGCATGTTCCAAAAATTCTGAGGACTATACCATTTGATGGTGTGGATCTGTGGGTGTTACGGGGCGCCCTCTATGGGCTGGTCATGGAGATGAATTGTGGCTGGATTTTCTCCATTCAAACTCCTTGAATGAACTGACATCCTTAGCCACACACTATCTTGAAAGCCAACAACAGAACCTTAAAATCTGTTAATTAATATCAAGTTAATTAAAATGTGTGTACGAATTGTGTCTCATGCACAATGACATAAAACATGGCCTCCATATATATATTTTGTTACCCCACTTTGGAGCTCTGTAGAAATCCCATTAGCCTGCAGACTTCTTTTTCACCGTTGTGTCACAGAGCAAGCCTAGAGTCTGAGAATGCAGTGTGAAAAGGTACATAACTATGGGTGCAGAGTCAGTCAGTATTTTATATGTTGACAAAAAACCTTGAAATCTGATCGCACGTGTACAGAGCTCCAAAGACGGGAGGCTAACATTAGCGTGATATCGTGCGTGCCCTCATAATGAAACTCTAGACTCAGCAGTTGGAACTTAAAGGAAGTATAGTTCAGTTAAGCACCATGGTTGCAGAAAGTAAATGGAAAGTTTTTGATCTGTCCTTTAGTCAGTGACCACAAAGTACCAACTTGGCTGTGGAGCAAATGGTTACTGGAATCAAGAGTTGGTATCTCTTACTCAGTGATTAGTGTGCACGCTCACCTGTTGACTCACACATATTTAGGAAAGTCATGAAACACATGCACATTACTGCTTAATGTGAGAGGTCATTGTTCTGCACTGGATGTGAAAATAAGATTTTAGCCACCTTAAAAATTCAAGCAGGCTTCACAGGTTTACATATCAAGCATTCTGCGCCAGATCGAATCTAGGCTTGAGTCTCTCATGTGCCTTCTGCAAACTAACTTACTTATTTTTAAGAAAATTTTGCAGAGTGCAACAGACAACCATTTTCGAGTCAGCCAGAAGGCTAGACCTCCATCAGACTTGTCATGAGCACTGTGGTGGCTTCCCTCACTTGTCTCTTTGCACCCTCAGTTTGCCTTGCATGGCAGCAGCCTCACATTGGGATGAATGTGAGGCAATGATGTGTAAAGCGCTTTGAGCGTCTGATGCAGATGGAAAAGTGCTATATAAATGCAGTCCATTTGCTATTACCATTTAGATTGTATAACAGCACACAGGGTAAGAAGCACACAGAGTATCAAAAGTGAGAGTAAGAAACTATTTGCAAATATGAATATAAATACCAGAAATACTGCTTGCTACTACTGTTACTCTCCTTCCTGTCCTCTGTCTTCCTGTTACTTCTCCTCTCCCCAAGTGAGGAGTTGTACAGTAGAGGTGGGCGGATCGATCCTAATATCGATAATATCGATACCAACGCTGGTATTGATACTGAACGATACTCGTGTAAAAAGATCGATACTCAAATGTTGTTTCTCTCCCGTACGCACTGACTGCTGCACATGCAGATTCATCAAAGTCTACTCTCTGTCTGTAAGAGCAGCACCGCTCTGTGTCACACAACATGGAGCAGCGCACCCTTGTATTGTGGTTTGTCAGTCCTCTACCTCAGGAGATTTTGTTTTAAGTTGTGTTGAATGATTTTTTAAAACAAAAATGTTGATTGTGATAATAAAGTATTTTGTTGTCACGTACAATGTTTGGTGAAATTCTATCCTAGGACTTTTGGATCCTTTGGATCTATGAAGCTTAAATATGAAAACGTATCGGTATCGGTATCGATATCGATATTGGCGATACTGGGCCTGTATTTACTTGGTATCGGATCAATACCAAAATTCCCGCTATCGCCCACTTCTATTGTACAGTTGGATGGGAGTCTGAGGGACAAAGGAGTTTTTCAGTCTGTTTAGGTAAATATATTTACCTAAACAGACCTCATTTATATTTAGAAATGACCAAACTACGGTGGCAGCAGAGGCCACAAACCTTGCAAATCAATAACACCAGCAAAAGCGGAAAATGCCTACTAATGCAAAAAACACCAAAATCAATTCAACAATAGGTCTCCACATTTTTATTTATCAATTATTATTACAATTGTTATTGTATTTGCCAATGTTTTCTGCACTTCTTACTGTTTTCTCACTTAATACGTGTCATAGCCCCCAACGGTCACTGTGCAAAATCAAGCTTCAATAATAAAAAAAAGATGGTAACAATGAGTGCAGTAGCTTGTATGATTTTTATCATGATGTCCTGAATGAGTAAAAAAAACCTTTCAAATCATCTGCTTAGTTCACACATGCAGGGAGCCAATCATCTTCGACCCCTGAGCAAATGACAGTGATGAATCCATGGAAATAGAGACTGGAATGGATGTCGCGTGACTAGTGGCATGCCGCACGGTGGCCATTACTAAGGGTGGAGAGAGCACCTTGAGCCATTTAAACAGAAGTGGGGGAATAAGGGGAAAAAAGGCAGCCAGTGTTTCGCCGTCAACAGCACAAACTACAAAAACAAATTCTCGAATACAAAAATGAACTGTACAATAGCCTTAATATCTACAAGTGTCTATTTTAAAGTTATGTCGCAATTTAATATCGATATACTGAGACTATAACTCAACGCCATATGTTCTTTTCATTAAGCTGCGTTCACATGCATACAAACAAAACAAACAAAAATGTTTATATATATATATATATATATATATATATATATATATATACTTGCAGTTGTTTAATATGATATGAAAATTCAGTAAGGTATATCTTATACGAGGTCTATTAGATAATAAACCGATCCTTTTATTTTTTTTTTTAACTATATGGATTTGAATGACGTGCGATTACACCAATCATGCTTGAACCCTCGTGGGCATGCGTGAGTTTTTTCACGCGTGTCGGTGACTTCATTTCCCTGTGGGCAGGCCTTGAGTGAGATGTGGTCCCGCCCTCTCGGCTGAATTCCTTTGCTTCACACGCTGCTCGAGACGGCGCGCGTTGCTTTATCAAAATTTTTTCTGGACCTGTGAGGAATATCCGAGTGGATACTATTCGAGAAATTAAGCTGGTTTTCGGTGAAAAGTTTAATGGCTGATGAGAGATTATGGGGTGTTTCTGCCGGTGTAAGGACTTCCCACGGAGCGGGACGTCCTGCAGCGCTTCCAGGCGCCGTCGTCGGCCTGTTTCGACCTGAAAACATCCTAATTTAAGGCTTAATTCACCCAGGACGTCGTGAGAGAACAGAGAAGACATTTTTTAATGAAAGACGTGCGCGCAAATTCCAGAGTCGTCACGGAAACGACTCGGCAAATCTGTCTGCGCCGCGACAGGAAAAACACCTCCGTGTTGAAAACCATTTGTAAAATTCAGGCGGCTTTTGATGGCTTTCAACAAGTGAGTAACTGAGAAATTGTTTAACAGCTTGGGCATGTTCCAACTTGCCCGTTAAGGTTTCCAACAGAGGTGTTTTTCCTGTCGCGACCCCCCGCGGTGGGGTCCGGCCCGACATGCGACTCTGCCCGCATGTTCTTTCATTACAAAATGTCCGTTAACAGTGGAATGTCCGAATAAACTCCTCATGCCGACTTCTTCTGAAAGTTTTCTGTTCTCTGACGACTTACTGGGTCAACAGAGCCTGAAATGTGGAAGTTTTCAACTTGAAACGGTGAGACGCTGCCGCCTCAGAGCGCAAATCGCCGTCAGGCGCCGTGGGCCGTCCTTACGGCGACACTACCGGACCAAAATCTCTCATCAGCCGTTAAAATTTTTACCGAAAACCAGCTGAATTTATCGAATGGTGTCCACTCAGTTGTGCCTTACAGTTTTGAAAAAATTTTGATCAAACAAAGCAGCAGTCTCTGAGCCATTCATAAACAATGAAAAAACGACGAGAGGGTGGGCGACTCCTCACTCAAAGACTGCCCACAGGCGAATGACGTAACCAACAGGCGTGAAAAAACTCTCGCATGCCCACGAGGGTTCAAGCATGTCTGATGTAATCACATGTGATTCAAATCCATATGGTTTTTGAAAAAAATAATAACGTTGGATACTTTTCTAACAGACCTCGTATATTATATTCCAAATGTAAGGTGGAACTATGATAGTATATAAAGGTATATCTAAATATCTAAAAAAGAAGAGTAAAATAGGAGAGTAGAAAAGAGTAGAGCCACTTAGGTGCCTAGTCTTGAGAACCAGGGATGGTGAATGGCTTTATATCTACTTGTATTAAAATGCTAGTATAAATCATATATATATGTTGTTGTCATTAAAAGACTAGCAGTAATATTACAGTGGAAAAAGCAGCAAGGTAAATGACCACAATGGCAAGGCATACTTCAGATTTATATTTTAATACATAAGGATTTTTTTTTATCCGAGCTTTTAATCAGCTTGAATACAACTTACAAGGCTTCATTTATAAAAATCCATCAAGAATTATGATGACAGGGAAAACAAACAAACAAACAAAAAAAACAGTAAATTCCCCAAATTTCCAGACTTTACATAAAACATTTTTTTTCTACCCAGGCATGTATGGGTTCATTAGAAAGAGCAATTAAAGGGCTTTAAAACAAGACTACTGTAGCGGCTCCTTTGTGGGCTCTTGACAGTATTAAAAGAAAGAGGGAGACGGGACCACTGTGGACCGTTCGAGCGCCATAACGTGGCTCCTCTTTATTGCGCGTTCTCGTGCACGTTCCCGTACACACACCAAAAGCGGGAACCCTTCGCTCCTCGCCTTCCACCTACGGCAACACAACAGTGCCAACATTAACCCTGTGCAGCTTCACAGTAAATAAAGGAAATAAATAAAGCAAAGACATCAGAAAGTCTGTTACACACGTCCCCCCCTCAACACAAAACGTCCTCGTTTCTGGTACCACTGTAAACAAAGCACATACATCATAATAAACAATAACCTCAACAACAACAAAAAAAACAGTATAACAGACTCCTGAATAATTGGATGTAATTAGCATCCACCAATCACCGTAAAATCATAACAAATGTGCTGCACTGGACTTAAAACCTAATAAAGTCTTTGAGGTGCGCCGGAGGTCGTACCTCTCTTCCCCCACGAGATCGAGTGGGCACCGATGCCCCCAAATCCCCCCAGAGTCCGTAATCTCCACTCGCAGCCTGAGACTGACCCCCCACCTCCAGGGCCTTGACGATTGGCCGGATGGGACTGCAGGCCAGAGGAGCAGCAGGAGGCGTATGCGTCGGCAGCGGCAGAGTGTATGGCTTGAGTCTGTCATGGTGAACAACCTGGGCTCGTTCCATCGAGTCCAGAGGGTTAACAATGCGATATGTCAGGGCATCTTCCCCACCTGAAGCTAACACCTGAGCAATCTGATAGGGGCCTTTCCAGTGTGGCGCCAACTTGGTGCGGTTTTCAGTGGGATTATTCAGCCACACCAGTGCACCCACACCATAGGCGCGGTGACAGCCACTTTCGTCGTAGTACAGTTTCTGCCGATCATGAGATTCTGCCAAATTGAGCCGAGCCAAGCCAAATGCGGACTTCAACCTCTCTGCCATAGACGACACATACTCCGCCTGCGTTCCCGCACCCCCGCGGTCTCGAATACCTGATGGTACATGCATGTCAGCTGGAACCCGCGCTTCACGCCCGTGCATGAGAAAGTAGGGGGTGAACTGGGTACTGGAATGCTTAGAAGTGTTGTAGGCAAAAGCCACTTGCTTCACATACGAGTCCCATTCACCCCCATGCGACAGCAGCATTTTAGCCAGTTGATCAATCAGAGTCCTGTTATGACGTTCCACCATGCCATCAGATTTGGGGTTGTATGCTGTGGTGCGTGTTTTCTTCATGCCCAACCGCTGACACAGGCTCTGAATCACTTCTGCCCCAAACTGGCGGCCCTGATCACTGTGAAGGACTTCGGGGACCCCATGCACCAACACATAATCCTCAAACAGGCAGTGAGCCACCGTCTGCGCTGTCTGATTTGGCAGGGCGTACAGATTGACAAATTTGGAGAAGTAATCCTCCACCACTAGAACGTATCTGTTCCCCCTGGAGGTCAAAGGTAACTCCAAAATGTCCGCCGCCACCCTCTGTAGTGGACGGGCCGCCTGAGACCCCCCCATAGGCGCTCTCAGTCTGGGAACGGGGCACCGGCGGGTCTGGCAGGCCTCACACTGCTCGCACCAGCGTCTGATGTCTCTCAACATGAAGGGCCAATAGTAAGACCGTCGGGCCATCTCCCACACTCGCTCCGCCGAGAAATGGGCCGCCGTAGGCTCCCCATGTAATTGTCGCAGGAGCTCTGGCACCATAGATGAGGGGACCACCACCTGAATTTGGTCCTCCCCAGATGCTGTCGGCCGCACAGTCCGACACAGCAGTCCACCTACCATTGCTAGGCGGCTGAAATCTGTTCCAAGTTTCCTCAGTTTGGCAGAGGACCCCTTGATTAGCCGACGAGGCAGTTTAGCCGCGTTCCGTTCCAACAACCCCACTATAGTGCTAATATCTGGGTCCTCCTGTTGCCGGGCCCGGAGCTCAGAGTCGCTCCCCAACAGGGAGTAGGCAGCCTCCGGACCTGCATTGGACACCCCGAGAGACGATGAGCAGCCCGACTCTGCCACGGAGGCGACCGCGAGCTCCCCAGCCGGCCCATCTGGGTGCCCTCGGGGGGGAGAAGCCGGTCGGCGCGACAGTGCATCCGCGTTGTTGTGCTGGACACCAGCCTTGTGAATCATGACCCAGTTAAACGGGTCCAGCTCTAAAATCCACCTACTCCTACGACCCGTTGGGTCACTGTCCATAGCCATGTTCCTGATGCCCAACAGCGGACGATGGTCAGTTATGATAGAGAAAGTGGAAAGCCCCACATAGTGTTTGAACTCATGCACGGCCCACACGACTGCCCACAGTTCTCTATCAAAAGTGGACCACCTCCTCTGCATTTTTGTGAGGGACTGACTGGCATATGCCACTACTCTCTCGACCCCCCCCCCATCCTGTGCCAACACCGCACCCACTGCCTCACTGGAGGCATCGGTGTAGACTTTAAAGGGGAGTGCGAAATTTGGCAGTGTTACCACAGGACAGGAGGTCAGGACCCGCTTAAAGTAGGAAAAGGCCTCCTCACACTCAGTTGTCCATTCAAAAGGCACATTCTTACCCACCAGGTAATTCAGTGGGGCCGCATGTTTTGAGAAGTCCTTCACAAACCTCCTGTAATACGAACATAGGCCCACAAATGCTCTCACCTCCGCCGAGGTACGTGGAGTGGGCCAGGCCCTCACCTTGTCTGTGTTACGGGGATCCGGTTGGAGCCCCTGCCGAGAAACCACGTGGCCCAAAAAAACCACATGATCCCTCGCGAAATGGCATTTTTCTTCCTCACTAACACCACCGGGGATGCCCAGGGACTGCCACTCTCCTCTACCACTCCGTCTGCCAGCAGGCTAGCTACTTGACGCTCGATCTCAGCCCTTTTCTCGGGAGATGTGCGATAGGGCCGCTGTTTAATGGGGGGATGGTCACTGGTTCTAATGTGATGCGATACCAATCTGCACTTGCTTGTGTTCCTGTCCGACAGGTTGAAAACATCTGAAAACCTCAGAAGGAGCCCTGAGAGCTCCTCCTTCTGCTGCATGGTAATGGGTGACTCATCTAAGATGAAGGTGCTGCCCATTAGCGGAGATGAGGTGCCCCCAACATTAGCAATATCGGGGAAGGCTACCAGGTCATCTCTCTCCACCGAGTGGAACTGACCCAGGTGCAGCCCCCGCTTCACTTCCACAGCTCCCCCAGATGGATTGAGAACACGTGCTACCGTGACCCCATCTTTCACACTATTGACAGAGTGAGCTACCACAAGCCCTGTCGACTCTGGGGCATTGGGTTCCAGATACCCTTCAAAATCCTTAGTAGGCAACATAGCCCCACCAAGAGAACCAATCGTCACTGGCACTAGGGCCTCACTTAAGGGGGGTATAGTCACAACATTCGCCACTGTCACGTTACAACAGTTGGGGGTGAGCTCCCCCCCTCGCAGCAGTGGCGCCACGACATCCCCTAATTGCAGTACCCCTTGCTCCAGGTCCAGCAATGCACGGTTCCTAGTCAAAAAATCAAGCCCCAGTAGAACACTCTGAGTCGACTCCCTCAGTACATAAAAGTTATGCTGCCAGTAGGTCGGACCCAATCGGAATGTCACTTCAATAGACCCCAGCGTATCCAACATTTGCCCATTAACTGCCCGAGAACTAACATAGTTCTTTTTAAAAGGCCGGTTCCTCAAAGCGGGGACCGACATTCGAAAATCTGCACTGATCAATGAGACATTAGCTCCCGAGTCGACTAAAATAGGGATCTCGCAGCTCTCCACCACACCCCTGACGTAGGACGTGGGATGATCACAACTGTCCACAGTAGTGGTGCTCTCAGTCACGTCCTCAGTCATGTCATGCGGTACAGGGCCCTTGGTCTGAGCGGCTGGCATCCGGGCCTCAACCCCAGCTACTGTCCGTTTCCCTGGTGACCGCCTTTCACAGACGCTTGTTGTGGAAAGAAACGCACACCGCGTCTCCTCGGCTCCTCTTCTCTGCGAAACCTCCAACCAGGACTGGGACTCCTGCCCCAGGATGGCCTGGCTGTTGGAGAAAAACTCTGTCGCGAGGATAATCGTGAGGCGGGCGGTTGGGAGAGCGTCCCACGCATCTGTCCTCAGACCCTCTGGATTGACATCCGGACTCCCCACAGGCACAGCTACAGCGCCCCCCAGATGAAGAGCGAGGACCACGATCTGTCCTGTTGGCATCTCTGGCTCTCAGTCTCTGATTCTCCCCGTACAACTCCCTCATTTCCATTCTCATTGCACACATGTCCTCATTTAACTTCTCCACGGCCCTCTGAAGGCCATCCGTCACAGACACAGACTGGACAGTTGCACTCTGACCCAGGTAAACACCTGTGCTTGAACTCCCACTGTCTCTCTGTAGTGCCGCCCTGACATTCTCACAGCGCTCGGCCACAGTCAGAGCCTCATCAACGTCTGTTCCGCCCTGCTCCAGGCACTTAGCTTTCAACGCTGGATCCAGGCCGGCTAAGAAACGCCGAAATTTCTCTTCTCGCCGTGCGTTGCTGCCGTAGTCTGGGAATGCTTCCGCTACCAGGCGGCTCACGTCCGCTGCGTATACCTCCAGGCTCTCCCCCGGAACACGCACTCGAGCAGAAAGGCTGTCTCTGAAGCGGTCCAAGAGCTGTCTCTGCCCAAACGCTGACCCGAGGAAATAAATAAAGCAAAGACATCAGAAAGTCTGTTACACTACTTTTATTAAAATCTGTTAACAAATAGCGACAATAGAGTGAGCATAGACTGCAAATTTCTACATTTTACATAAAAGTTTTTTTTTCACTCACACATATATAGGTTCATTGGAAAGAGCTTTCAAAGGGCTTTAAAACAAGACTACATTTATTAAAATCCGTTAAGAAATAGCGACACTAGTGCAAAAAAAAAGCGGTCAGTTTATTATTGATGATCAGCACATCTCCACCCTTAGTAATGGCGCCTTCCTGTCCTGAGCAACGCTAATAGATTGAGGCGCGCACGTCCATTCCAGTTTATATTTCCATGCATAAATCACTGCGTGCACGTCAACTGTGCCTGCATTTACTCACCAGCAGGGTCAATCAGAAACACTGCCAACAGACTAATACTCTACTGAGTGTTTACACTGTGGACAGGCGCCCACCCTGTCTTCAAACCGAGTGTCTTGCCACACAGTGGTTGTTCAGCACTCAGCTGAATCGCTTGATTAATCTCCCACTTACACTCATGTACAAACAGACTTTTAAGATTGCTCCTGTTTCCAAATATTTAGATTGAATACAAAACCGCTGTGTGAAGGTAACATTCAGAAACAATAAGAGAATTCCACAAAGTTATCCTCATCTGTTCTGCATCAGGTGGAACAAAAAACATCAGTGTCAGCCCCTAGGTGTGTGCACGAATATCACAGTCTGTTGAAGGTTTTTGTATTTCTTTGAATGTGGCATCAGCTCTAAAATATTTGTTCAAAAATTCCATCTAATGCCTAATGTTTATTAGCATTAGCAAATTTACTTTAAAAAGTGGCAGGTCAAGTCACCTGGTGGATGCTGCCAGCCATCCACCACACTACACAACCGCCCCCAGGGGCGCAATTTGGTGGGGGATAGGGGGACATGCCCCCCCACCTTTTCAACCAGGGAGGACAGAATATGGTATGTCTCCCCCACCTTCTGACACATATGTGTGTACTTGAAACATGCTATGTCAGTCTTATGTGCAAACCATGTCAGAATAGTATCTTTGTTTCTGCAAGTTTGTATTTTTAGCAGCATTGACTTGTTTACAACACCTGTTTCTTGTTTGTCACATTCGGAAAAGCTATCTGGGACCTCAGAAAGCCCATGTGCAATTATTGCTTGATCTCCAAAATTAGTCTATGCAAGCGAAATTATGTTCAGTATGAGTGTTGTCATTAGTGCCACTTAGAAAATTAAATTCATGATAAGTAATTTATTCTAAACTTATGATCTGTTGTTTTTTCAAACTTATGCAAAAACAAATCTTGAGAAAAAAAATAGTATGCGATAGTTAATAATTATTAAGAGCCTGTTCTTTCATATTTATTAATACATTTTACCACATTGCAGTTTTTTTTTTTTTTATGAAAACTCAACCTATGTGGTGATACCTTATTTACACCAGTATGTTAATAAAATCAATTCTCAGAATAAAGTACTTATATCCACAGTTTCAAATTGCATAAGTCAAATGGTGTCCACTTTATGGTCTTCTCAAAACATTAAAATTACTGTTCTGGATGCTCAGAATGCATCTGAGCTTATCTAGAAACCGTTGGCTTCTGGGGGCCTACAGCGGCCCCCAGACCCCCGGCCTATGGGCTTCGGCCCTGCAGGCCTCGCACTTTGTCTCGCCAATTTCTAGTTCTAAACAGAACCCAATTTTCACATTAATTATCATGAAAGTTGAAATTCATTACACATTTATTTATGAATATTTATCACGTTTTCAGTATTTTTAATGCTTTTATGATGCATTAAATGTGCACAGTACTGTATACTGTGTATATATATATGTATATATATGCACACACAGGCACACACACTATATATGGACTTGACGGCTGATCCTGTGATCTCAGAAGTTAACAGGTCTTGATGAGTAAAGGCACTTCTTGTAAAATTTGTGTTCAATGCGAATCTCTACTAGATCATCTCAGGCGAGCCAAAAAAAGGAGAGAAAAAAAAGGTTTATGAGCTTTATCGACCTCCAACAAACTGTCTACTCTGAAGATTCCTATAAAAACAACAAAACCCCAAAATGCACATTAAAAGCTTGTCTTTGATCTTTCTGACTTAATACTTTTTGCTATGAGCCCAAAACATTCAAAATGCCCTCAGGTACCTTCAGGAGGTCTGAAAAGTTCAGGACCACCCTGGGGTTTTGGTGTTGAACAGCCACCTGGTGCAGCTGTGGTGAAGTGAAATGGACCGGAATCAGACATGCCACCAGGTTTACGAGTCAACCAGTGGAAGAGTGAAGGCAGAAACACCTTTTCATGTGCACGACTCTTATCCAAAAACATGTTTTACTTTGGGCCTTTAATGAAATCCTTGTTTCTGGTGATAGAAAATGTTACAACTTGCATTTGCATTTCTGGGAAATTACAAAGTTGAATTGTACCTTATGGAGGATGAATAAAAAGATGTATGTGTGCACATATGCAAAGGATGTGGGGAGACATCCCTCTTTTAAATTATATTTTCAGCGTTCCTCTCTTGTTATTGTCTGCGGTTTATATCTGAGCTCCTTGACGACGTGCACGTTATTCAGCCGAAGATGGCTGCGCTGTGATTTGACTCCATTCTGCTTGTCAGTGTTCAGCTTTCCATGACACCAGTCAACTGGAGCCGCTGGGAGATGATGGGGGGAACCCAGACAGAATTGTCAACAGAAAGTGGATGAATATGGAGCGCTGAACATCGGAATGTGGTACTTGAGGTATAACAGGCGAAATGCTCCATGTTTAATTTTCCTGAATGTTTTTTGGCAACTTAACATAATGTTAACATTTCAAGTCAATTGTTTCTTATATGAGCCATCCAAATGTACGTATTTGTATGCTGCATAGGCATATTTAATGTCAAATCCTATGATGCATTGAATTATGTGCGCAGGACGCCAAGAATGTGACTGTTTAACAGGCAACTGCACAACATGACGCGGTTTTCTTTCCGGATGGCATCCAGATTTGTGTCAAACAGACCCCTTACAAGCCTAATGTGATTACACATGCTACAGCTATTAAGAATATTAACAAGCAGCAAGACATCTTCATATAAATAACAAGAAGGATCAAACCTTTCTTTAGATCAAACCACACATTAATCTTCGTGGATTTATGAAGTCTTTGGCAGAGCTGTAGAGAAAAGACCAGAAAAGCCACACAACTGTGGAAGTCTGGGTTATATATAAGACTCAGAATGGGCTTTATTGCCCCATCCTCACCTCTTTCACCTCCCATTATTTCCAGGTTTAACAGCGGGGTACTAGGCCAGATGTGCGGCACACTGGAGGTGCAGAAAAATCCTATCCAGGCTTCCAGAAGGACCCAGATGTTTGCTCTCATGTTTCAGACCACAAACCCGAGTGCCAAGCTCCACGGGATGGGTGACTGGGAGTCAAGCTGCTGCCACTTGTGACATTCAGCGCTGGGTCGCAGAAATAATTTAGACAATCTCATTGTTATTTTTTTGTCTGTGGATAGTTACCATATTTTCCAGACTACAAGTTGCAACTTACATTTTATTTATTTATTTTTTTTTTTTTTACTATTTTGGGAGATCCTGTAACTTATATTCAGAAGTGACTTATATAGGAATTGCATTTATATTTGAACAGCCAAGTGGTCTCCGTGTGCGTGCATGTGTGCGTGTGTATGGCTTCAATCACGGTGAAACTGGGGGGACCTGACATTTGCCATTTGGCAAGCTTTTGTATTTTGGATGAAGGATGAACAGTGCAAGAACAGAATAAAGTGAAAAATAATTTTCCACACACATTTATTCAAAACACACAGCAAACTATAATAAACAACTGTTTTGACACTTTATAGAGGGTTTTCAATCACGTGACCGATTTGCTGCAGGACAGGTGTCGTCTCCATTCTGGATTACAAGGAGGTTGGCGCATGATAGAAAAATGGAGAGAATGTACGGTTATTACGATGCTTTAAATCCTCGAGATAAAGCTATTTATCGTGATAGATGTGTAGCAGTTGGTTCAGTGGATCCGTATCTTGTACCAGATAGTGAATTTAGTGGTGATGTAACAAACTGGCCGACAGTGTCACACTGCGATATTGTGAACTAGGAAGCTGCCAACCAGGTCAGCCTCGCCGGCCTCCTGCAGAGCATCACAGCTGAGCTCTGGAAGCGGAGGTCGTCTTGAAGTCGTGAGTGCTAGAAGGGCAGCTTGCGGATCACCAGCTCGGTGCTCGCGGACCACAATGTAAATAAGCATCCGTAGTGGAAGCGTTCTTGTGTTATCCTCGGCAGTATTTTTATGTATTCTTATATAATTTTATTGCAGAATAAAATGAAATAAAATTCTGGGAACTGTGGGTTTCTGTTAGCAGCGGATCTCTCTCAGCGCCACGGTGCCGTGAGGCTTCTTCACAACAACATTGAAGCTTCTGCAATTGTTCGCCAAATGCATGTAGCGTATCACAGCGGCCACCGCGTCGTAATCCAGAATGGCCGTGGGACACAAAATGACGTGACCGATACGTCACATGAAAACCCTCTATAGGTAAAGTGTCTTAAAATGGTCTTGTGTGAAACACTGTACAACAAAAAGGTACAAACAAATGCACAGTTTGACCAATATATACAAAATGGTCTATGCATTTTGTTGTCCATTGATATGGTAAACAGTGCTTTACGCAGAGAAAGCAAGAAAGTTATCCAGTAACATTCACATGCAAACTAGTGGAGCAATCCTGATAGATACACACTCTTTGTTTGAGCATGTGAGATTGTCATCAGAGGCTCTCCGTGTGCTCCTGCTTTCACTGATCGCTGTGTGTAATGGCATACTGAGTATGGGCTATTCAAATGGGCCAACTAGTAACATATCACTCTTGAAAATGATCTTTGGCTTTTCACGTGAGGTAAATCTGCCCTACAATTGGATTTTGGAAAACCATGTGACGGTGAACCAATTCCAGTTGGACACTCACATAGCGCACGTCATCACACAGCTTCTATGAGGAGTACAACGATGGCCCGTGGCTGGCTCGAAAGTCCGCGGACTTAACTTTTCAGTTAACTTTTTTGATTAAATGTTTAATTTAACCTCAGCTATCGTTTCAATGGCCACAGGAAGCAGTATACTTGTGTTTTGTGCCACACATTAATTAATATGTGCCTCACGTTAATTAGCTCATTAGCATCTGCAAGCTAAAACAGTGTTTGCATAATAAATATGCAGTGAATAAATTATTTTTGCTTCTTGTTACATGAAGTGGTAGTACCATATTTCAAAAAAATAATGTGACTTATAGAGTTGTGACACATTTTTTAAATATAGATGCTACTAATATTTTGTCACGACGTATAGTACGTAAATTATGGCTAGCTAGTCAACAGGATATCTTAAAACAATGTGAACAAACTTCATTGAAATTTAGTTTAGATCTGATTGTTTCGATCTGATTGAAAATGTAGCTTGTATATTATCTTTGATTTTTTACCTTAATTCCTTTGATCCTGATGCTGCCTTTGATCTTTGTGCTTCAATCCTGAATCATTTCTTTCCACAATCAGTTTTGTCGATTAGTTCAGCAATTAAATCTAAAGTTCAGGATCTGTCCCTCGGTCCAGATTACTTGTATCCCATTTTCAGCTGAACAGACAGACAGACAAGTGTGAAGACAACTCAACCTCCCTGTTGAGGTTCTTTTGACTCGCATCTTTGAGCTCTGATGCTGATTCCTCTGTTCTGTCCTTTGTAATCAGATGTTCGCTGATCAGATGAGCAAACAGACATGAGTGACTGGAGGTCAGCAAATAGGATCAAAGCCCATGATCAAAGCACGTTGATCAGCATATTTGAATTTTTGAACACTAGTGCATCATCAGTCTTCCAGAAATTTTAGAGCCATGTGTACCTGCTTGTGCTCTATGTTCCTACAATAAATGCTTACTTTGCTTTCAGAAATGAAGCGACATCTTTGCGTGCCAGGAAATAAATCCACAAATAAACTGTGGATTCCCAGGCATGTGGGCAGCCCCATCGCCCACCCACACAAACCCATGTTTTTGTAAAGTAAAATTCAGGCATAAGTGGATCCCCACAACCTGCTGACATGCTTTCTGCTGGTGAGAAGAATACTCACCAGCTGAAAATACTTCTATAGGTCAAGCACTGAATAGCAGTTGTGTGTTGGTAATGTCACTGAGAGCAACTAAAACAGGAAATCTCACAAACCCAAAATTCACACTACATTAACACTTTCATGTTATTATTATGGCATAGTTCCTGTGTTGATATTAGTGAAATGAAAGTTCCACTCAGACATATACTTTTCCAGTTGGAGTTATTCACATGGCACAAGAGGCCCTTTCCAAGTGGGCTTCCTAAAATGCATGAAGAAAAGCTAGATGTTCCAACTTTTGCAAAGCTTTGAGAGGAGGAGCAAACTTCCCACAAAATCCTATAAGAAATAAGTATTTGCATCAAGTCCTTGTAACTGCTTTTCCTGACTTTCTTTACCTGTCGGTGCACTGATGCTTACCTGCAGACACTCAAAGTCAAATTTACCTTTCTTTTTTTAAGGATTCGGGTTTGGAACAGTAGTCAGCCATTGTCCTCGAGTTAATTTTACAGGATAGATGTAAATGCTCAGCCCACTTGCTTTGGCTCTCGCATGCAGGTTTAGCACTTTCTCTATTTTCTTCCATTTTTCCTCCTCAAATTCTTATATTCCCAGCAAAACCTTTCTGTGTTTTGTCTATCCACTTCTTCCAGATGAAGTGTGAGTGCAAATCTTTCACGGACGTGAGATTTTTGTGGCATTACCCTTGGACACAACTTGAACACAATTCTGATGTATTTGGACTAAGATCTCTACATATGGCATTAGTTGGCTCTACAAATGATGCTACAATCCATGTTGTTGTGTTTGGAAAAGTGACTAGGAGCTACATACAAACAAGAGAACAGATTTAACAATGCTGAGTTGTAAATCATGAAAATATTTCTTCCAAAAATACAGCAAAAAGATTTATGAAGAGTGGAATATTTAATACAGGATCCCTTGAATTGAATATACATCACAGTACCCCAGTTGCTATGTCTTAAACATTATTGATGTTGTGATAGTAATAGTGATAAACGGTGGGTCCATCAACACAGTGTTGTGTTATCATGCAATTTCTTCAGTCTCCCAGGGGTATGGAGCTCTGTTAGATGCCACATATCCATGACAATGTTCAACCTGGATCTATCCTATCTTTTCAAAATATGTTTTTACGATGAATCCAAGTGCAATGTGTGGAATTCTTTCACCCTTGTGTACAGTTAAGATAGAACAACCAAATAAGATGAGTTACTTTATATATGTGTATATATATATATATATATATATATATATATATATATATATATATATATATAAGTAGCACTGAGCCATTGTTTGCTAAAGGATTTCATTTCCCGGACCGATTTATTTGAAAATTTATTGTTTTCTTTCCGTAGTATTTAATAATCTCCTTGCGCAGCTTGGGAACATGTTGCTCTGTTCGTGGTTCTACTAACAACCAGATGAAGTTAAATCTACGGCTACAACAGCAATGTTTTCAACATGCAGCCGGACTAAGAGAGTTTCCACCACCGGCCAAAGGATGAGGAACCCAGAAGGATGTGGCTAAAAAAAACTTGAAAAGACCATCTAAAACATCATGCGTGTGCTCTCTTCACTTTGTTGGCAAAAAGCCTACGGAGGAAGTCCCTACTTTGTGGTTGGGATATAACAGACCACCAGAGAAGAGACGCTGGGTGCTAACAAGGACTGACAGCAGTGTCACGAGAATAACAGGTATGATTTCATGGGTCTGGAGGACAAAAATTTGTAGTATCAATCATTAGCAACAGCATGTATTACCCTTTTCTGAATAGTTCAAATGTAATGTGCGTTTGGACTGCTGGTCAATACGAACCTAAAAATGGCATAATTTCAGTACAGACATAAAATGTTCAATGATGCAGTATTTTAATCTTAATCTGAATTTAATATTGTAGCTGTTATTATGTACCAGGTTTTCTCTTGGTTTCTGGAGCAACAGTTGATGCTGTTACCAGTGGGAAGTAATGGGGTTGATGGAAGGTTAATGGTGTATTTAAAGTGGTGTCATAATATTCCTAATGCATCACTTCTTGGTAATCATGTCCTGCTCTCAAATGAACAAGATGAGATGGATCAGGGTGAGGAAGTCATCATGTGATGCCCAGAGATGGAGGATCACATCTGTTCAAAACGGCCCACCATCACGTGTGAAATTCATCCACCACCACCAGGACCGCCACACCCTGTAGCAAGTCCGCTTCTTAACCCCTCTCAAAGCCATTTAAAAATGTCAATTGTGAGTCACTTTTGTGCTGATTAAAGTCACTAACTGGGACTCTTGTCTTGCTGCAGATAAGAAATGAGAATCATCCTCCGTTCCATTCGCACAGCTCCAAACACTGCGCCGTTCTCTGCCAAGACAGAGTCCAGTCGGAATTAATAACTTCAAAGTGAATCACTCTTTAAATGAAATGACACCTATTTCCAAACGTTGTAACACAGACAACAAACTACGACAGACTAAAAATTTTTTTTCCCCTCCCCAATTGAGACGTCCTGCGTTCTTTACGAATTACATTAATGTTGACTTGCAGCATAGCCGGCTGTAAGAGCTCAGCTCAGAGGTATGGAGTAACATTCATGCCATTAATGTCTGAAAGGAAATGCGTTTGAGAAAAACTACAGATTTTGTTTATTTTTATTTTTGTCCAGAGATCAAGGATCAGGTGACCAATTTCATATTTATTTCCTTTAAGACTCAATAAAATGTTATTGACATAGAACCCCTGTAAAGCCTACTTTTAGTACACAGAAAATTCACAAGAGGTATTATTGATAAGGGAATCGCTAAGAAATCAGATCAATAAGCAGAATCAGTAATGGCATCGATATCGATAAAATCTTATCAATACCCATCTTTTATTATTTACGAGGTCTGTCAAAAAAGTATAGGTCCTTTTTATTTTTTTCAAAAACTATATGGATTTCATTCATATGTTTTTATGTCAGACATGCTTGAACCCTCGTGCGCATGCGTGAGTTTTTCCACGCCTGTCGGTGACGTCATTCGCCTGTGAGCACTCCTTGTGGGAGGTGTGGTCCAGCCCCCTCATCGGAATTCCTTTGTCTGAGAAGTTGCTGAGAGACTGGTGCTTTGTTTGATCAAACTTTTTTCAAAACCTGTGAGGCACATCGAAGTGGACACGGTTTGAAAAATTGAGCTGGTTTTCGGTGAAAATTTTAACGGCTGATGAGAGATTTTAAGGTGATACTGTCGCTTTAAGGACTTCCCATGGAGTGGGACGTCGCGCAGCGCTCCCAGGCGCCGTCGTCAGCCTGTTTCAAGCTGAAAACCTCCACATTTCAGGCTCTATTGATCCAGGACGTCGTGAGAGAACAGAGAAGTTTCAGAAGAAGTAGGTTTCAACATTTTATCCGGATATTCCACTGTTAAAGGAGATTTTTTTAATGAAAGACGTACGGACGGATTGTAGCGTCGGCTCGCAGCCGCCGCGACGCGCAGCCGCCGCGACGCGCTGCCGCCGCGACGCTCTGTCACTGGAAAAACACCTCTGTTGGAAGCCTTAAGGACAAGTTGGAACATGCCCAGCTGTTAAACGATTTCTCAGATACTCACTCCACTGAAAGCCATCAAAAGCCGCCTGGATTTTACCAATGGTTATCATCACGGAGGTGTTTTTCCTGTGGCGGAGCGTCACGGTGGCTGCGAGCCGACGCTGCAATCCGTCCGCACGTCTTTCATTAAAAAAATCTCCTTTAACAGTGGAATATCCGGATAAAATGTTGAAACCGACTTCTTCTGAAACTTCTCTGTTCTCTCATGACGTCCTGGATCAATAGAGCCTGAAATGTGGAGGTTTTCAGCTTGAAACAGTCTGACGACGGCGCCTGGGAGCGCTGCGCGACGTCCCGCTCCATGGGAAGTCCTTAAAGCGACAGTATCACCTCAAAATCTCTCATCAGCTGTTAAAATTTTCACCAAAAACCAGCTGAATTTTTCGAACCATGCCCACTTCGATGTGCCTCACAGGTTTTGAAAAAATTTTGATCAAACAAAGTGCCAGTCTCTCAACAACTTCTCAGACAAAGGAATTCCGATGAGGGGCTGGACGACTCCTCCCACAAGGAGTGCTCACAGGCGAATGACGTCACCGACAGGCGTGGAAAAACTCACGCATGCGCACAAGGGTTCACGCATGTCTGATTTAAAAACATATGAATGAAATCCATATAGTTTTTGAAAAAAATAAAAAGGACCTATACTTTACTGACAGACCTCGTATGTTAAAATATGTTAGTTATGCCAAATACATTTAAAAACACAAAGAGATGTTGAAATGTTTTAAAAAAGGGTGTTTATAATATAACAAAAGATAAAAACAGAATACAAAGTTCTTTAAAAACACATTTAAAATGTTTGAAAAGGGTAAAAAATGTGTGAAAGAATAGAAAGTTCTTTAAAAACACACAAATACTTTTAAAATGTGTTTAAGATGTGTAAAAGAATAAAAAGAAACACACAAAGATATTGAAATTGTGTGTATGTGTGTCGGTGGGACAGCTGATCATTTGTTCTCTGAGGGGGGCTCACTCTCCCACACTTTGAAAACCCCTGGCTTAGAGTTTATTTTAATCAAAGCACACAGGTATTCTGTCACATTAGTTCATACATTATAATTAACAAAATGTACCCACTTGGAGATCTGTGTTGACCTTCGATGCATGAACACCTGTTGTTTGTATTTCACCTGATGCTGAAACTCAAACCCAGGCTCTGTGATCAGGGACTTTAAAGATTTTGCTGGCCTCTACATCTGCCTTAAGGTAAATAAGTTGTGCCCCAAGACCTCTTTTAGCAGAACGGGAGTGACCTTATTACTGTGCAGGTCCTGATGCGACTCAGAGCTTTTCCAATTGTTTGTTGTCTCCTGTCCAAAGTGAGAGCTAAGAAAGTAGCTAAAAATGCTACCGTATGTTATCTTCTTCTTGTCACCCTCCCACCTCTCTATATTTGTAGACAGCAGGATTGTAATGTTCTCGTTTGAGCTGTGACAGCTGCTGTTTATGTCTCTAAGCCACGTAGAAAGTGGTTTAGCGCGAACAGTTAAATGTAAACAAACGGCGGTTCCGGCTCATACCAGAAGTCTCACGCATAATTCACGCAAAGCCTAATGGGGGCTCAGAATAAGGTGGATGGCAGAGTTATGGGCCTTTCACAATGAACACGTCAGAAGCGTCAAATGCATCAAAAATCGGTCTAAAAAGCATTATTTTCATTGAGGCACGTTGCTTTTTAGATACGTCAGAAGCGTTGCGTCAAAAGCCAAGCTAAACCAATGCTTCTGACGGGAGCGTGCATTGCCACTTGGCGGCAGGCTGACGCGGTCAAAGTTCAAATCAATCCAACTTTGGACGCTTTGAGCTGTGACGTACCTTTGCACTGTCCAATAGGAACGATGAGTCGGGTCAAAACATGGAAGACTAGTGGCAGAAACCACTGATCTGTACAAAACAGATCGGTGCAGAAACCGCTGATCTGTACAAAACGGATCGGTGCAGAAACCACTGATCTCTACAAAACAGATCGGTGCAGAAACCACTGATCTGTACAAAAGGGATCGGTGCAGAAACCACTGATCTCTACAAAACAGATCGGTGCAGAAACCACTGATCTGTACAAAACAGATTGTTAGAGAAACCACTGATCTCTACAAAACAGATCGGTGCAGAAACCACTGATCTCTACAAAACAGATCGGTCAGAAACCACTGATCTGTACAAAACATTAACGTGTGACAGGACTGCTCATTTATAGAGCAGTTTTCTGAAGAAAACTCCTTGGAAATGTTTTTTGTTGTTGTTGTTTGTTACCTCAAAATTTCTGATTACTGTTAAAAAAGTTTAGAACACTTGTAATTAAAATAGCTAAATAAATCAATAAATGGTTCTTTAGAAACCTTTCATCTGTAAATTAAAACCACCTGTTATTTCAGATTAGATAATTTCTTGTTTAACATAAGGAACCTGAGACATTTATTTTTAGACGAATAAAATAACGTGAAAATTTGTACATCTTTTAAGTCTGGTAGATTATTTACGAGGGCTGTCAATAAAGTATAGGTCCTTTTTATTTTTTTCAAAAACTATATGGATTTCATTCATATGTTTTTACGTCAGACATGCTTGAACCCTCGTGCGCATGTGTGAGTTTTTCCACGACTGTCGGTGACGTCATTTGCCTGTGAACACTCCTTGTGGGAGGAGTCGTCCAGCCCCTCATCGGAATTCCTTTGTCTGAGAAGTTGCTGAGAGACTGGCGCTTTGTTTGATCAAATTTTTTTCAAAACCTGTGAGGCACATCGAAGCGGACATGGTTCGAAAAATTAAGCTGGTTTTCGGTGAAAATTTTAACGGCTGATGAGAGATTTTGAGGTGATACTGTTGCTTTAAGGACTTCCCACGGAGCGAGACGTCAGCCTGTTTCAAGCTGAAAACCTCCACATTTCAGGCTCTATTGATCCAGGACGTCGTGAGAGAACAGAGAAGTTTCAGAAGAAGTCGGTTTCAGCATTTTATCTGGATATTCCACTGTTAAAGGAGATTTTTTTTAATAAAAGACGTGTGGACGGGTCCGCGCATCAGGACGCAGCCGGCGCGGTGTGGCGCCACAGGAAAAACACCTCCGTGTTGATAACCATTTGTAAAATCCAGGCTGCTTTTGATGGCTTTCAGTGGAGTGAGTGTATGAGAAATTGTTTAACAGCTGGACATGTTCCAACTTGTCCTTAAGGCTTCCAACAGAGGTGTTTTTCCTGTGGCGGAGCGTCACGGTGGCTGCGAGCCGACGCTGCAATCCGTCCGCACGTCTTTCATTAAAAAAATCTCCTTTAACAGTGGAATATCCGGATAAAATGTTGAAACCGACTTCTTCTGAAACTTCTCTGTTCTCTCATGACGTCCTGGATCAATAGAGCCTGAAATGTGGAGGTTTTCAGCTTGAAACAGTCTGACGACGGCGCCTGGGAGCGCTGCGCGACGTCCCGCTCCATGGGAAGTCCTTAAAGCGACAGTATCACCTCAAAATCTCTCATCAGCTGTTAAAATTTTCACCAAAAACCAGCTGAATTTTTCGAACCATGCCCACTTCGATGTGCCTCACAGGTTTTGAAAAAATTTTGATCAAACAAAGTGCCAGTCTCTCAACAACTTCTCAGACAAAGGAATTCCGATGAGGGGCTGGACGACTCCTCCCACAAGGAGTGCTCACAGGCGAATGACGTCACCGACAGGCGTGGAAAAACTCACGCATGCGCACAAGGGTTCACGCATGTCTGATTTAAAAACATATGAATGAAATCCATATAGTTTTTGAAAAAAATAAAAAGGACCTATACTTTACTGACAGACCTCGTATGTTAAAATATGTTAGTTATGCCAAATACATTTAAAAACACAAAGAGATGTTGAAATGTTTTAAAAAAGGGTGTTTATAATATAACAAAAGATAAAAACAGAATACAAAGTTCTTTAAAAACACATTTAAAATGTTTGAAAAGGGTAAAAAATGTGTGAAAGAATAGAAAGTTCTTTAAAAACACACAAATACTTTTAAAATGTGTTTAAGATGTGTAAAAGAATAAAAAGAAACACACAAAGATATTGAAATTGTGTGTATGTGTGTCGGTGGGACAGCTGATCATTTGTTCTCTGAGGGGGGCTCACTCTCCCACACTTTGAAAACCCCTGGCTTAGAGTTTATTTTAATCAAAGCACACAGGTATTCTGTCACATTAGTTCATACATTATAATTAACAAAATGTACCCACTTGGAGATCTGTGTTGACCTTCGATGCATGAACACCTGTTGTTTGTATTTCACCTGATGCTGAAACTCAAACCCAGGCTCTGTGATCAGGGACTTTAAAGATTTTGCTGGCCTCTACATCTGCCTTAAGGTAAATAAGTTGTGCCCCAAGACCTCTTTTAGCAGAACGGGAGTGACCTTATTACTGTGCAGGTCCTGATGCGACTCAGAGCTTTTCCAATTGTTTGTTGTCTCCTGTCCAAAGTGAGAGCTAAGAAAGTAGCTAAAAATGCTACCGTATGTTATCTTCTTCTTGTCACCCTCCCACCTCTCTATATTTGTAGACAGCAGGATTGTAATGTTCTCGTTTGAGCTGTGACAGCTGCTGTTTATGTCTCTAAGCCACGTAGAAAGTGGTTTAGCGCGAACAGTTAAATGTAAACAAACGGCGGTTCCGGCTCATACCAGAAGTCTCACGCATAATTCACGCAAAGCCTAATGGGGGCTCAGAATAAGGTGGATGGCAGAGTTATGGGCCTTTCACAATGAACACGTCAGAAGCGTCAAATGCATCAAAAATCGGTCTAAAAAGCATTATTTTCATTGAGGCACGTTGCTTTTTAGATACGTCAGAAGCGTTGCGTCAAAAGCCAAGCTAAACCAATGCTTCTGACGGGAGCGTGCATTGCCACTTGGCGGCAGGCTGACGCGGTCAAAGTTCAAATCAATCCAACTTTGGACGCTTTGAGCTGTGACGTACCTTTGCACTGTCCAATAGGAACGATGAGTCGGGTCAAAACATGGAAGACTAGTGGCAGAAACCACTGATCTGTACAAAACAGATCGGTGCAGAAACCGCTGATCTGTACAAAACGGATCGGTGCAGAAACCACTGATCTCTACAAAACAGATCGGTGCAGAAACCACTGATCTGTACAAAAGGGATCGGTGCAGAAACCACTGATCTCTACAAAACAGATCGGTGCAGAAACCACTGATCTGTACAAAACAGATTGTTAGAGAAACCACTGATCTCTACAAAACAGATCGGTGCAGAAACCACTGATCTCTACAAAACAGATCGGTCAGAAACCACTGATCTGTACAAAACATTAACGTGTGACAGGACTGCTCATTTATAGAGCAGTTTTCTGAAGAAAACTCCTTGGAAATGTTTTTTGTTGTTGTTGTTTGTTACCTCAAAATTTCTGATTACTGTTAAAAAAGTTTAGAACACTTGTAATTAAAATAGCTAAATAAATCAATAAATGGTTCTTTAGAAACCTTTCATCTGTAAATTAAAACCACCTGTTATTTCAGATTAGATAATTTCTTGTTTAACATAAGGAACCTGAGACATTTATTTTTAGACGAATAAAATAACGTGAAAATTTGTACATCTTTTAAGTCTGGTAGATTATTTACGAGGGCTGTCAATAAAGTATAGGTCCTTTTTATTTTTTTCAAAAACTATATGGATTTCATTCATATGTTTTTACGTCAGACATGCTTGAACCCTCGTGCGCATGTGTGAGTTTTTCCACGACTGTCGGTGACGTCATTTGCCTGTGAACACTCCTTGTGGGAGGAGTCGTCCAGCCCCTCATCGGAATTCCTTTGTCTGAGAAGTTGCTGAGAGACTGGCGCTTTGTTTGATCAAATTTTTTTCAAAACCTGTGAGGCACATCGAAGCGGACATGGTTCGAAAAATTAAGCTGGTTTTCGGTGAAAATTTTAACGGCTGATGAGAGATTTTGAGGTGATACTGTTGCTTTAAGGACTTCCCACGGAGCGAGACGTCAGCCTGTTTCAAGCTGAAAACCTCCACATTTCAGGCTCTATTGATCCAGGACGTCGTGAGAGAACAGAGAAGTTTCAGAAGAAGTCGGTTTCAGCATTTTATCTGGATATTCCACTGTTAAAGGAGATTTTTTTTAATAAAAGACGTGTGGACGGGTCCGCGCATCAGGACGCAGCCGGCGCGGTGTGGCGCCACAGGAAAAACACCTCCGTGTTGATAACCATTTGTAAAATCCAGGCTGCTTTTGATGGCTTTCAGTGGAGTGAGTGTATGAGAAATTGTTTAACAGCTGGACATGTTCCAACTTGTCCTTAAGGCTTCCAACAGAGGTGTTTTTCCTGTGGCGGAGCGTCGCGGCGGCTGCGAGCCGACGCTGCAATCCGCCCGCACGTCTTTCATTAAAAAAATCTCCTTTAACAGTGGAATATCCGGATAAAATGCTGAAACCAACTTCTTCTGAAACTTCTCTGTTCTCTCACGACGTCCTGGATCAATAGAGCCTGACGTGGAGGTTTTCAGCTTGAAACAGGCTAATGATGGCGCCTGGGACCGCTGCGCGACGTCTTGCTCCGTGGGAAGTCCTTAAAGTGACAGTATCACCTCAATCAATCTCTCATCAGCCATTAAACATTTTCACCGAAAACCATCTTAATTTTTCTAACCATGTCCACTTCGATGTGTCTCACAGGTTTAGAAAAAATTTTGATCAAAGCACCAGTCTCTCAGCAACTTCTCAGACAAAGGAATTCCGACGAGGGGCTGGACGACTCCTCCCACAAGGAGTGCTCACAGGCGAATGACGTCACCGACAGGCGTGGAAAAACTCACACATGCGCACGAGGGTTCAAGCATGTCTGACATAAAAACATATGAATGAAATCCATATAGTTTTTGAAAAAAATAAAAAGGACCTATACTTTATTGACAGACCTCGTATATCTCATTTCAACCAGAAAAACAGACACTGTAAATAAATACAAATGTTTAATGCAACAGGAAATAATTTAACAATGATTGCAGTGTGATTGTAAAGTAGGATTTCTGTGACGTAAACCTCATGTGGAATTTTTTATAGTCATTTCAACTTGTAATTTTGTCAAAATATGTAACTGCCTTTAATGTTGCTATCAGGACAGAGTCATTTCTAAAATATGAGTTTGAGCACAATAGGTGGATAGCTTCTACTTGTGCAAATGTCTTTTGACTTTGATTCGTGGACATTTTTAATAATCCGTTCATTTATGGTTAAAATATAAAATGAAACAGCTTTTTAAAAAATAATAAAATAGTTGCTGTTGAAAGAGCCTTTTATTTAGAAGCAGGTGATATTCTGCTCGATTCTTGGGACCAGATGAAGGTCTCTTCTGCAGCTTTGAACTCTGGTGGTGTTGCTGAAGAGCAGAGATGTTTTCTTTCGACTGGACTTCATGGTGTTCAGCTCATCAATGGAAGTTTGGTTGTCTGCACAGCAAATGTTCCTGATTGGGACAAATAAAAATATTTATTTAAAAATAAAGAAACACTAAACAGTTTATATATAAAAAAAGAAAAAAAAAATGGAAAAAAACAATGTAAAAAAAAAAAAACACCCGAAAAACAAAGTTATTTAAAGTTGAGTTTTTGTCGTCTCCGAAAAAAGCTGTAGCTTTATTTGATAAAAATAAAAAAGACTGAACCATTTACAGATTAAAGCGTTCACTCAGATCAACTGTGCTAAAAGGCTAAGCTAACGTTAGCCGATCATTAAACCTTCACAGCAGTGCAAACGTCACATTTTATTTTAATATTATTCTCACTTCGATAAAGCTGCAGAGCTAAACTCCATTGGGCAAACTAGGACTTCGCATATATCCAAAAAGTGGGAGATTTCGGACTGAGTGGATTTGCTCCATCACCCCGGCTGCCTGTCTCGGTCTGCCCAGTGATGATGCCTGAAGGCCGGCTTCTCCGTGTGGGTCGGCCCGCTGTCTCGGTTTGATCGATATCCCACCAAGTCATCAGTCCTCCCTCGGTTGGTGTCACTCCAAAAAGTAGCTGAAAAAAAAAAGCTTCTCCCAGCAGGGTGATGGGAGAATCATTCTACTGCTGTTTTTTAAAGCTTTTTTGTGGTTCAGGTGACGCAAATTCAAGATGGCAATTGCTGAACTTTTTTCAGGTTGTGGAAACAGCCAGAGTGTGACGTAGAAAACTCCGCCCCCTTACCGCTTCCGAAGCGAAGCCTCTGACGTCACGCGTCAACGCATCCGACGGATTGGCCTGATGTGTTCAATGTGAAAGGCCCTTTATGCTGCAGTTGTGGCACTACACTGTGAGTCAAAATGTTTGGACACACTTTCCCCTTCACTTAAACGGGAAAGTGTGTCCAAACTGGTACTGTACATGGGAGCTCACTTCAGAGCTGTATTACTTTTTATATACAGTAATTCCCCTTCGTACACACTTCAGTGCCAGCTCATCGTGGTGTTCCATAGCCTTTTCTCATGTCTTAATCTGAAAGCTGCTCATCATTTTGCTGTGAGATTAACAGGATGTCTATCCTTCACAGTTAAGACAGATCGTTTCGCTCAAACTAGAGTACAGCCAGGGCCAAGCTGAGGCTTCTTACAATTCTAAAGCCATGTGTGGAAGCTTAGACGCCAGTTTAATACCTCTGACTGCACCACAGGCAGATCACTTAGCTTTAGACATTTGTCCTTCTGAAATATAACCATGATATACACAGTAAAAGAAAGAAAGAAAAAAGAAAGAGACCGACAGATAGATAGAAAATAAAAACATCTATATCTGCACCTTTTACAATGGGCAAAGTAACAATAGGTGAAACTTTGTTTTCCCAAATAAGAGTGAAGGTGAAGGAAAATCCATTGTGTTCTGATCGTTTCAAATGTTATAAAGATTTTTTTTCACCATGATTAACTGATTGATTGATTGATTTTCTCTGCAACCTTTTTGGGTCTGAGTGTACAGTTTGGTATATAAATATGTGTACAGTGGTACTATTAATGTAATAATAATAATGATAATACACATTTTATTTGTATTCCACACATAAATCACACATTTCAAAGTGCTTTACAATACTAAATTTACACAAAACACCACAGTGTAAATAAACAAACAAACACTATATACACACAATATAATAATAAAATATTTATATAAATCAAGTTAACATAAACAATTATAAAGTACAGAAAATTGTGTTTCAAGGCTGGATTTAAATTAATTAACAGAAGAGATTTATTTAGCCTGATTTTGGTTTTATTTCATTGTTTACTGTAGTCAGTATGTTGCCAATAAAGTGTTGTGAAAAGGATGTATTATAAAAAACCTATGTGGGACATCAAAGTTTTCACAGTTTGTCCATCACGAACACCATGTTCGAGCACAAGGGTGTCCATAAGTGCACGTGGCACCAGGACACTCTGAGCCGGAGGTCGATGATCGACTTTGTAGTCATATCATGTGACCTTCGGCCACGTGTCTTGGACACTCGAGTGAAGAGAGGGGCAGAGCTGTCGACTGATCACCACCTGGTGGTGAGTTGGATCCGCTGGGAAGGTAGGAAGCCGGTCAGACCTGGCAGGCCCAAATGTATCGTGAGGGTCTGCTGGGAACGACTGGCGGAACCCTCTGTCAGCGAGGTCTTCAACTCCCACCTCCGGGAGAGCTTCTCCCAGATCCCGGGGGAGGTTGGAGACATGGAGTCCGAGTGGACCATGTTCTCCACCTCCATTGTCGATGTGGCTGCTCGTAGCTGTGGTCACAAGGTCTTTGGTGCCTGTCGCGGCGGCAATCCCCGAACCTGGTGGTGGACACCGGAAGTAAGGGATGCCGTCAAGCTGAAGATGGAGTCCTACTTATCTTTGTTGGTAGGTGGGACCCCAGAGGCAGCTGACAGGTACTGGCAGGCCAAGCGTGCCACGGCCCGTGCGGTCGCAGAGGCAAAAACTTGGGTCTGGGAGGAGTTTGGGGAGGCTATGGAGGAGGACTATCAGTTGGCCTCGAAGAGATTCTGGCAAACCATCCGACGCCTCAGGAGGCGGAAGCAGCTCTCCACCAGCACTGTTTACGGTGTGGGTGGGGAGCTGTTGACCCTGACTGGGGATGTTGTCGGGCGGTGGAAGGAGTACTTCGAGGATCTCCTCAATCCCATCGTCACGTCTTCCGAAGAGGAAGCAGAGACTGGGGACTCAGAGGCGGACTCATCCATTACCCAGGCCGAAGTCACCGAGGTGGTTAGAAAGCTCCTCGGTGGCAAGGCTCCTGGGGTGGATAAAATCCGTCCTGAGTACCTTAAGTCTCTGGATGTTGTGGGGCTGTCTTGGCTGACATGCCTCTGCAACATCGCGTGGCGATCGGGGACATTGCCTCTGGATTGGCAGATCAGGGTGGTGGTCCCTCTGTTTAAGAAGGGGGACCGGAGGGTGTGTTCCAGTTATAGGGGGATCACACTCCTCAGACTCCCCGGTAAGGTCTATTCCAGAGTACTGGAGAGGAGAATCGACCGATGGTCGAACCTCGGATTCAGGAGGAGCAGTGTGGTTTTCGTCCTGGTCACGGCACACTGGACCAGCTCTACACGCTCCATCGGGTGCTCGAGGGTTCATGGGCATTTGCCCAACCAGTCCACATGTGATCTGGAGAAGGCGTTTGACCGTGTCCCTTAGGGCACCCTTTGGGGAGTGCTCCGGGAGTACGGGGTCCGGGGTCCTTTGTTAAGGGCTATCCGGTCCCTGTACGACCGCAGCAGGAGCTTGGTTCGCATTGCCGGTAGTAAGTCAAGCCTGTTTCCAGCGCACGTTGGCCTCCGCCAGGGCTGCCCTTTGTCACCGGTTCTGTTCATTATTTTTATGGACAGAATTTCTAGGCGCAGCCAGGGTGTAGAGGGGGTCTAGTTTGGGAACCACAGAATCTCGTCTCTGCTGTTTGCGGACGATGTGGTTCTGTTGGCTTCGTCAAATCAGGACCTTCAGCGTGCACTGGGGCGGTTTGCAGCCAAGTGTGAAGCGTCCAGGATGAAGATCAGCACCTCCAAATCCGAGGCCATGGTTCTCGACCGGAAAAAGGTGCTTTGCCCTCTTCAGGTCGGTGGAGTGTCCTTGCCTCAAGTGGAGGAGTTTAAGTATCTTGGGGTCTTGTTCACGAGTGAGGGACGGATGGAGCGTGAGATCGATAGACGGATCGGTGCAGCGTCTGTAGTGATGCGGTCGCTGTATCGGACCGTCATGGTGAAGAGAGAGCTGAGTAGGGGGGCAAAGCTCTCGATTTACCGATCAATCTACGTTCCGATCCTCACCTATGGTCATGAGATTTGGCTCATGACCGAAAGAACGAGATCGCGAGTACAAGCGGCCGAGATGAGTTTCCTCCGCAGGGTGGCTGGGCGCTCCCTTAGAAATAGGGTGAGGAGCTCGGTCACTCGGGAGGAGCTCGGAGTCGAGCCGCTGCTCCTCCACGTCGAAATGAGTCAGTTGAGGTGGCTCGGGCATCTTTTCTGGATGCCCCCTGGACGCCTCGCTGGAGAGGTGTTCCGGGCACGTCCCACTGGGAGGAGGCCCCGGGGAAGACCCAGGACACGCTGGAGGTACTACATCTCTTGGCTGGCTTGGGAACGCCTTGGGGTTCCCCCAGAGGAGCTGGGGGAGGTGTGGTTGGATCGGGAGGTCTGGGCGGCTTTGCTTGAGCTGCTGCCCCCACGACCCGACTCCGGATAAAGCGGAAGTAAATGGATGGATGGATGGATGGATGAATATCTGGATATCATAGGTATTAAAGGCACTGCGCTGCGGTGGTTTGAATCATATTTGTCTAATAGATTACAGTTTGTTCATGTAAATGGGGAATCTTCTTCACAGACTAAAGTTAATTATGGAGTTCCACAAGGTTCTGTGCTAGGACCAATTTTATTCACTTTATACATGCTTCCCTTAGGCAGTATTATTAGACAGTATTGCTTAAATTTTCATTGTTACGCAGATGATACCCAGCTTTATCTATCCATGAAGCCAGAGGATACACACCAATTAGCTAAACTGCAGGATTGTCTTACAGACATAAAGACATGGATGACCTCTAATTTCCTGCTTTTAAACTCAGATAAAACTGAAGTTATTGTACTTGGCCCCACAAATCTTAGAAGCATGGTGTCTAACCAGATCGTTACTCTGGATGGCATTTCCCTGATCTCTAGTAATACTGTGAGAAATCTTGGAGTCATTTTTGATCAGGATATGTCATTCAAAGCGCATATTAAACAAATATGTAGGACTGCCTTTTTGCATTTACGCAATATCTCTAAAATCAGAAAGGTCTTGTCTCAGAGTGATGCTGAAAAACTAATTCATGCATTTATTTCCTCTAGGCTGGACTATTGTAATTCATTATTATCAGGTTGTCCTAAAAGTTCCCTAAAAAGCCTTCAGTTGGTTCAGAATGCTGCAGCTAGAGTACTGACGGGGACTAGCAGGAGAGAGCATATCTCACCCGTGTTGGCCTCTCTTCATTGGCTTCCTGTTAATTCTAGAATAGAATTTAAAATTCTTCTTCTTACTTATAAGGTTTTGAATAATCAGGTCCCATCTTATCTTAGGGACCTCGTAGTACCATATTACCCCATTAGAGCGCTTCGCTCTCAGACTGCGGGCTTACTTGTAGTTCCTAGGGTTTGTAAGAGTAGAATGGGAGGCAGAGCCTTCAGCTTTCAGGCTCCTCTCCTGTGGAACCAGCTCCCAATTCAGATCAGGGAGACAGATACCCTCTCTACTTTTAAGATTAGGCTTAAAACTTTCCTTTTCGCTAAGGCTTATAGTTAGGGCTGGATCGGGTGACCCTGGACCATCCCTTGGTTATGTTGCTTTAGACGTAGACTGTGGGGGGGTTCCCATGATGCACTGTTTCTTTCTCTTTTTGCTCCGTATGCATCACTCTGCATTTAATCATTAGTGATCGATCTCTGCCCCCCTTCTCGGCATGTCTTTTTCCTGGTTCTTTCCCTCAGCCCCAACCAGTCTCAGCAGAAGACTGCCCCTCCCTGAGCCTGGTTCTGCTGGAGGTTTCTTCCTGTTAAAAGGGAGTTTTTCCTTCCCACTGTGGCCAAGTGCTTGCTCATAGGGGGTCGTTTTGACCGTTGGGGTTTTTCATAATTATTGTATGGCCTTGCCTTACAATATGGAGCACCTTGGGGCAACTGTTTGTTGTGATTTGGCGCTATATAAGAAAAAAGTTGATTGATTGAGTTGATATCCCTCAGAATTCAATTTTTCATTTATATAGCGCCAAATCACAACAAAGCTGCCTCAAGGCGCTTCACACAAGTAAGATCTAACCTTACTAACCCCTAGAGCAAGCACACAGGCCATAGTGATAAGGAAAAACTCCCTCTGATGATATTGAGGAAGAAACCTCAAGCAGACCAGACTCAGAGGGGTGACCCACTGCTTAGGTCATTCTAACAATCATAAGGTTTTGTAAAGTTTTAAAAAGCTGAAGAAACAGAAAACAGAAAATCAAACAACATAATAATAATATAAAGAAGATAAGAAGTCCACATGGGCGTTATATCCATGCTGTCAGTGGGCCTGTCCCCGCGACAGGGTCACTTGCAAATTGTAACAGTCGAGGTCATGTGATGATCCTTTAAGAGAGACTATGCCACACCACCAGAGGGTGCAACAGTTAATATTATTTTTTCAGTCTGTGTGATGCCCTCTTATGGACGTATGTCTTAAGCCGAGCCCCCGTCTTCATCTTTTGCCACTCGACTCACAAGTGATGTATGTGTTCGTACTTGATTTGTATGTTAAATAGCCGTATAACCTGGCACTGTATGGTTATGTTTGCGTTTGTAATAAAGACGAGCATTGTGGAAACCCGGACCTGAGTAGCCGTGCACTTCCTGGCTAATCGTCCTAGTGTCCAAAGCTCTCAAACAACACTGACCCTAAAAATACAGATCCAAACCATCACAAAATGCAGACTGCAGCATACAGCACGACCTCACGCCTTCCACCTCATAGCCCATCTGAGCCCTTCAGTTCGGATCCATCCATCATTCAAACCTCAGATACAGAGAAAAGAGCAGAAAGACACCTCTCTGAAATGACTCTGCCCATGTCCTCCTTCTCTGGGTGTGGTTTTTGTTTGGGTGGAGGGTCCTCTGGGGCATTGCCATCCTCCGCCCCCCTTTTCATTCCCAGCTCAGAGCTCTCTTTCTCATGATTTTTTTTTTTTTTTAAGTTTTTAACCAAATCCATGGTGCCACAGCAGGGAACATCCTTTGATAAACATCACAGTTCACACTGTTTTCATTTATATCTATAAAATCGCTCCACATGATGCTCTTCTTTTCACAGTATTCATGTGTTGCATTGGTGCTGGCAGTCAGGATGCATGCCGCTGCACATGAGTGCATGTTTATGTTTGAATGTACATGACAGCAGCCATGGAGAATCAAACAGTGCATGTGGCCACAACAACAGGACAATGGGCCCAATCCAAGAATCAGTCACACGAAAGCATTCATTACTAAATGTCTTGTAGGAGTGATTTAAGGCAATTTCACACATTCCACAATTTTATCATATTTAGAGTTTTATTCATAGGTATGAGCAAAATTTATGAGGTGTTCAGACATGTAAGAGAAGTCTTGTAATTGGTCCATCCTGCTCGCCAGAAGACAGTTGGGTACCCGTAGATGCACAGGGTAGCGGCCACATCTGTGTGAGCATCTCATACCGTAAAGAAAAATGAACATCTCAACCTGCAAAACCACTTATGGCACATAATATTACTTACTTGGGTTCCTCTCCCGTACCAGACAATAACCTTGACATGGTGAGATGTTTGAAAATCCATTTTCATGTCAAACCTTTACTTCCTTACTTCAGTGATGGATTCCGACCCGCAGTTAAAATGGCAATTACCATTCGCTAACTTTAGCAGGTCCCTTAATTCCACTTTAATTCCTCTTCAGTGTCTCCAATCCCAGTGCTCCGATTGGACACATTTCACATATGTGGCCAGGCTGCATAGCAGTAATTTGTATATTTGGGGTTTTATTCCTTCTAATTTACTCTTCTTGTTAATCCGTGCTAAATTACACACAGGTGAAATTTACCATGTTTACACACATTATTTACATTCAGCCATCCCCCTCTGTGCACACCCGATCTCGTCTAATCTCAGAAGTGAAACAGAATTAGTACTCATCTGAGAGACCAGTAGGAACACACACACACACACACACACACACACTCATCTTCAACAGCTTACTCCAATTAAAGGTCGTGGGGGGGGGGGGGGGGGGGGGTGCTGGAGCCATTCCCAGCAGTCACAGAGTATGAGGCGGGCTACACCACGGACAGGACGCCAGTCTCAGTAGGAACATTACATGGTAAATGTACTGCATTTATATAGCACTTTCCATCTATATCAGAGGCTCAAAGCACTTTACATAGGGCAGCGCAGTCTCGTTTGGAGGTGGGTGCTAAAGGGGTAAAATATGACGCATATGATGTAATTTCTCTACTTCTGGGGTACAAACCAAGGCATTTTCGATGGGGTTTTGAGCAAATTACACGCAAACAAAAAGAAAATGCGAAAAAGTGACAATGCTGTGGGAAAGTGGACATGTGTTGTGGTTTGTTTATGATCCGGAGCACAAACGTGTCGAGGCGGTTTTGCAGGCAAGAGAACGTAGCTACTCTGGTTAGCTGTGTAGGCTAACATTAACCCATAACCCATATTTGCCATCTGTTGACTAGTGTCATATATTGAAAATATTTCAAAAAAATTAAAGTATTTAGTGTTTTTATTCACTTTTTGACCTTCCACAACATTATTCCTCTCTCCTACAACATCAGTAACAATAACATGCACATGGCCATTTATGCAAATCAGGTGACGACATCATTTAGCGACTTTAAGGACAGCCAGTAGCGACTTTAATGAGGAGTTGGCAACAGTGGTTCTAACAACGTCAGAATATGACACTGATGCAAGTTCCTGACCACATGATCTTGATTCATTTTTTATTTCTGTCTGAAACCTGTGGGAAGTATTTTTTTTATTTTTTTATTTACTTATTTATACAAAGCAGCAGTTGTGTTACTTTTTGATTTTAACAGTTATTTTTATAATAAATACTGTATTGAATATCTACATTGATCTAATTTTCATATGCAACATATTTCCCATGTTGATTCAATGTCATTTGCCTGCTGGGCATCATTTGGCACAACTTTGAGGTTTTGCCAAGGCTATGACTTTGTGGTTGTGTCCATTGCTGCCCATTGAGAAGTCCACAGAGACATCATGCTCCCTCATATGGGGATAACACACCAACAGGCAAATCAGTAAATGAATGCATTAACCTCTTCACCATCAGCAGGCCCAAAGGAGACACAGAAATAGAAGGCGTGGAAGGAAAAGGGCAACTGTGCATCTCCTAATAGAAAATGAGAGTTAGTCGGGAGGAGCAGAGGTCACGTTTGCTTAAATGAGAAGACTTTCCCATTGTGAAATTCAATGAGAAAAAGATTGAAGCATTAAATAAAGATATGTGTGTAGTTTATGCCTTATTCATAGCTGGATGGAATCCCATGGGAGGAATCAGATGGATGGGAGGCTCTCCGACTGTTGAAGTCTCCACATGTGGCACTGCTGGTAAGCAGAAAGTCTTTAAGTAGTCTACCCTCTACTGGCCTTTAATGCTAAATCTGTTCGAGTGTTTCCGCCTCACAAACGTACAGCAAACGTCGCATCAGGATGTGGTCAGCCACATATTAATCACAGTCTCTTTGTTCTGCATATGCGTCTCCAGATCTGCGTGGAATCGTGTTTATTTTGTGAATTACTTGTATAGAAGAAGGAGCCTCTATTCAATGTCCAACAGCTTCCATCACTCCCTTCGTGTCTGTTATTTGAGAGTCAAACATAAAAAAATGGACAGTGTGTGTTTAGACCAATAAAAACACGGCGTCTGTCAGACACGGTTTGATTGCACTGAGTGTGACAATCCAAACCGCGGCACACAGGGAGAGGCGGCGCGCTGGAATGGCATTAACAGATGGCTATGATTCAGCGCCGCGCGCCTTTTGTCGGCACAGAACACACAGACGCTTGAACTGGGATTCAAACTGCTCTTGGTCGGATTCCAGCGAGCGCTGGAGCTGTTATGCTTTTATCCCAGTGAGAATTTAATGGGACTCCAAGTTGTGGTGTTGACTCAGTCGAATTTTCTTGGTTTAGCATGGAAACCAGTCATTATGGTGAGCAGAGTACACTGAACCAAAGGGTTTATTGAATTAATTTGGATATTTAACACTGGTGTGGTTGTTTGCAAACCAAGGAAGCACAGACAATGTCTTATATGTCTTCTTGACTTCAGAGACTTACATGATGCAACATTTAAAATCATCTTGGAGATACTTTCAAGCAGGGTGATGAATTGCTCCAAAAACCATACTGTCTCTCCTCTTTGTAACCAAGACTTAGAACTGGTGAAAGGAATGAAATAACCAGAAACAATTTATATTCTAGGAACAAAAACAACAGACACTTTATATATTTTTAATGCTCTCAAAAAGAAACATTGAGTTGAAATAATGGTAACTGGTTAATAATATTATTTTGTCATTCTTTTATCATAAATTATATTTTCTGCTTGCAGTAACTTTCTGAGTTCATTTCCTGTCTTTTACTAGCATCAGGCAGTTAAATTAAAATGTGGTGCGTACTACCTGCTTCCAACCACAGGAGGTAAATATTGTGCTATGCACACCGGCTGCTCTGTAAACAATCCATAGCGGACAATGTAAGTTGTAAGAAATGTGAGGCAGTGGGTTGTACCAACAAAGCGAGAAAGTATATTAAAATCCGTCATGAAACACCAAGATGATTATGCGTCACATCGATCATGCATTATTATTGGGGAAATAATCAGCAGCTGGCCCCCCTCCTGCCGCAGACCAGCAATTCACAATGCATACCTGACATACATGACATACATGATATCAATCAATTTCAATTTATTAATTTATATAGCGCCAACTCACGACAAAGTCGCCCCAAGGCGCTTCACATAATTCACAACAACACAAATTAATCTAAAATCAAAATTAAAAGCAAGAAAAGCACAGTAAAAAGATAAAACACAGTAAAATAAAAAGAAATTACAAAGCAAACACAAACAGATTAAAAAATTAATGATAAGACAGTCTAAAAAAGTGGGTCTTCAGTCTTGATTTAAAAATCTTCACCGTGACAGACTGCCAAATAACAGCAGGTAGATTGTTCCAAAGAGCCGGACCACGGTAGGAGAAGGCTCTATACCCCACAGACTTTTTGTTCATCCTCGGAACACACAGAAGCCCTGCGCCCTGCGAACGCAAGGGCCTCGCAGGTACGTAGGGCTTAACCAAGTCTGCCAGGTAGGAAGGTGCCAGTCCACGAACAATTTTATAAACCAACAATAAAACTTTTAAAATTCGATCTGGCAGAAACTGGTAGCCAATGAAGGGATGCCAGAATGGGAGTAATGTGGTCAAACCTTCTACTTTGTGTCAAAAGTCTGGCAGCAGCATTCTGTACCAAATGAAGTCCTCGAATGCTAGACTGCGGCAGGCCAGAAAATAAAGCATTACAATAATCCAATCTAGGAGAGACAAACGCATGAATCAGAGTCTCAGCATCAGCCATAGACAGGATGGGGCGAATATTCGCTATATTTCTCAGATGAAAGAAAGCAGTCCTCATAATTTCCCTAATGTGGAGGTCAAAGGACAACATAGGATCAAAAATTACCCCAAGGTTCCTCACTTTGTCAGTATGATGTATAACACATGAACCTAGGCTAAGCGCCAGCAGATCAAATTGATGCCGATGTCTTGCTGGACCAAGAACCATCATTTCAGTCTTATCAGAGTTCAAAAGTAGAAAGTTGCTAGACATCCAATTTCTCACTGCTGCGAGACAGTCCTGTAAAGATTTTATGTGGACAGGATTTCCAGCAGCTATCGGCATATACAACTGAGTATCATCAGCATAACAATAAAAAGTAACCCAGAAACGCCGCAAAATGTTCCCAAGGGGTACCATATACAGGGAAAAAAGCAGGGGACCCAGAACAGATCCCTGCGGAACCCCGAACTTCATGCCCTTAAAGTCAGAGGTAGTGTCACTGCACAAAACACAGTGGGAACGGCCAGACAGATAAGACATCAGCCACGCAAGAGCAGTTCCAGTAATCCCAAAACAGTTTTCTAGCCTATCAAGTAGAATATGATGATCAACTGTGTCAAACGCAGCACTGAGATCCAACAACACCAATGCTGTAGTAGTATCCGAGTCCATTGCTCGCAGAAGATCATTAACTACTTTAATAAGTGCTGTTTCTGTGGAGTGATGTCTTCTAAAAGCAGACTGCAGTGGCTCAAAAAGGTCATTCTCAGTAAGATAGTCCACAAGCTGGTCTATCTGGTCTCTTTGTTCTCTGGGACTTCTGCACTTTGTCCAGGGACCATCGTGGGTACCCACATACTGTGAGGGCTTTCCGGACAAGTTGTTGTTCTTTAGCCCTTCCCTCTGCAGTTGTGGGCACCTGTAGGGCTCTGTGTTGAAGAGTCCTGATCACCCCGAGCTTGTGTTCAAGGGAGTGGTTTGAGTCAAAGAACAGATATTGGTCAGTGTGCGTGGGTTTTCTGTGAACCGCTGTCTGGAGCTGTCTATTCTTTCCAATCGTAACATCATAGTCCAAGAAGGCTAAATGGTTGTTTCTGGCATCCTCATGTGTGAATTTGATATTGAAGTCCACCAAGTTGATGTGTTCTGTAAAGTCCTCAACCTCCTGTTGCTTGATTTTAACCCATGTGTCATCGACATATCTGAACCAGTGACTGGGAGGGATGCCCGTGAAAGACGTTAAGGCTGTGTTCTCCACTCGCTCCATGTACAGATTGGCCACAATGGGGGATGCCGGAAACCCCATCGCACAACCATGGATCTGCCTGTAGTAATTCCCCTAAAACAGGAAATACGTGGTGTTAAGACAGATCTACAAGAGTTGGCAGTCAAGACAGAAGTCAGACTACCAGAGCAAGAATTTTAGCTGAGGAAGCTTCTGCGATTTGAAGCGAAATGTCCTCGCGTCAAGCAACCCAGTCCAGTCGAAGATTCAAGCTTCTCTACTAATTCCACAAAGCTTCAACAATTAATGTCCTCAGTTCCCAAACGCTTATTGAGTGTTGTCAGAAGGAACGGTGATTTAACACAGTGGTAAACATACCACTGTCCCAGCTTTTTTGAGTTGCAGGCAAGTATTTGTACAAACACAATAAAGTTTATCAGCTTCAAGATTAAATATCTTGTCTTTGTGCTGTATTCAATTGAATATAGGTTGAACAGGATTTGCAAATCATTGTTTTCTTTTTATTTACATTATACACAACGTCCCAACTTCATTGGAATTGGGGTTGTATGTCATACACCCTTATATATAGAATGCTATTAATCAGTATTTCATTTGATTCTAACCAATTCCAGAGCAATACTTTTACATGGAACCTGAAACTGGAAACATTAAAATACAAATTCTGCTGAGACAGATTTAACTGAATAACTAAATCAATCAATCAATCAATCAACTTGTTTCTTATATAGCGCCAAATCACAACAAACAGTTGCCCCAAGGCGCTCCACATTGCAAGGCAAGGCCATACAATAATTATGAAAAACCCCAACGGTCAAAACGACCCCCTATGAGCAAGCACTTGGCCACAGTGGGAAGGAAAAACTCCCTTTTAACAGGAAGAAACCTCCAGCAGAACCAGGCTCAGGGAGGGGCAGTCTTCTGCTGAGACTGGTTGGGGCTGAGGGAAAGAACCAGGAAAAAGAGATCGATCACCAATGATTAAATGCAGTGATGCATACGGAGCAAAAAGAGAAAGAAACAGTGCATCATGGGAACCCCCCCACAGTCTACGTCTAAAGCAACATAACCAAGGGATGGTCCAGGGTCACCCGATCCAGCCCTAACTATAAGCCTTAGCGAAAAGGAAAGTTTTAAGCCTAATCTTAAAAGTAGAGAGGGTATCTGTCTCCCTGATCTGAATTGGGAGCTGGTTCCACAGGAGAGGAGCCTGAAAGCTGAAGGCTCTGCCTCCCATTCTACTCTTACAAACCCTAGGAACTACAAGTAAGCCCGCAGTCTGAGAGCGAAGCGCTCTAATGGGGTAATATGGTACTACGAGGTCCCTAAGATAAGATGGGACCTGATTATTCAAAACCTTATAAGTAAGAAGAAGAATTTTAAATTCTATTCTAGCATTAACAGGAAGCCAATGAAGGGAGGCCAACACGGGTGAGATATGCTCTCTCCTGCTAGTCCCCGTCAGTACTCTAGCTGCAGCATTCTGAACCAACTGAAGGCTTTTTAGGGAACTTTTAGGACAACCTGATAATAATGAATTGAATAGTCCAGCCTAGAGGAAATAAATGCATGAATTAGTTTTTCAGCATCACTCTGAGACAAGACCTTTCTGATTTTAGAGATATTGCGTAAATGCAAAAAGGCAGTCCTACATATTTGTTTAATATGCGCTTTGAATGACATATCCTGATCAAAAATAACTCCAAGATTTCTCACAGTATTACCAGAGATCAGGGAAATGCCATCCAGAGTAACGATCTGGTTAGACACCATGCTTCTAAGATTTGTGGGGCCAAGTACAATAACTTCAGTTTTATCTGAGTTTAAAAGCAGGAAATTAGAGGTCATCCATGTCTTTATGTCTGTAAGACAATCCTGCAGTTTAGCTAATTGGTGTGTATCCTCTGGCTTCATGGATAGATAAAGCTGGGTATCATCTGCGTAACAATGAAAATTTAAGCAATACCGTCTAATAATACTGCCCAAGGGAAGCATGTATAAAGTGAATAAAATTGGTCCTAGCACAGAACCTTGTGGAACTCCATAATTAACTTTAGTCTGTGAAGAAGATTCCCCATTTACATGAACAAACTGTAATCTATTAGACAAATAATAGAATTTTATAAATAAATAAAATTCTGGTTTAACTCAGACATTTGGTGTTTTTCCCCCATTCATATGTTACCACTTCCCTTCATTTGTCCACCTTTCCTCTCTCATGTGGGTAGTGTGTCAATCACACATGCACATATATATTCGCCAGCATATGAGTACTTCTTGAAGAAATGCTTAAATTGTGAGCAGATGAAAGGCTGGAATTATATGTCCTGCAAGACAAAATGACAGACTTTTAGAACAACTTTAGAACAAAATGAGCTCATTTTGTTATCTGTTTTTATTTAACATTTTTGCATACAAAGTGGTGCTACATATGTTTTGCAGCACCGTATGGGAGGAAACAGAGAGCAAGCCAGAAGAACATAAGGTTTGGAAGTTTACATACCAAAGATCAGTACAGTAGCTGAAGATGGAGAATTAGGTGGAGAAATAACTCCACCTAAGAGTCTGAACAATAGGAAGAACCTATCAGAATTATGACTGAAGAATTAAGACATAGTGCGTATGGGCAGCAGTGATGTCTGGGCTGATACATGGACAGTGAAAGGAGTACAGGAGAGTTGCAGAAGCACTTTTATTTATGTATTTATGACCACGGAGATAGGCTCCAGCTTCTCGCAACCCTTAATTGGAATAAGCAAGCACAAAAAATTAATGAAAATAAATTAATCTCAACTTTAATCACTGTTATAACAGATTTTTTTTTTTTTTTTTTGCAAAAAGATGGTCTTTATGCCAATTAAATGCACAACAAGCCATATTATTAACCATACGTCACAAAGGAGTTTAGCCTTTAGCATCACGCTATATGATGCTACTGACTTCTAAAAGATGTAATTTTCAAGACGTGAACAAATAAATCCCTCATGAACCCCTGCTTTAAGGCATGCCCTTTAGTCACATTGTCAGCCACAGTCTGAAAAATAAACATTGTATGAAATAAATAACTTTTTTGTGTGTGTGTTTATGGGCCAATCACAAACCAGGTTTAGAGTTGCATACCACCACCTACTGTATCGGACTGTGTGGATTCATGGCATTAATTATTTTAAGTCAATACAATACAGAACGTGAAACTAACAACTACCACAACTGTGACAGTTTCAGCACTTTTAAAAGACTAAAGAAGAGCATTCTGTGAGTGATGTACTTGTTATAGCCTAAAACCACTGTGTCGATGCACTGATTCAAATGTGTGCTTAATTTTTCTTTTTTTTTTTTTAATTTTCAGTTTTGGTAACTGCTCTTTACCCAACCTAGTCTCACGGCAAGTCGTGATTCAGCAGCACGAAATATACATTAATCTATTGGTTCGCGATATTGTGACGAAAAGCGCCTCATTTTCGTCACGGCAGCACAAATTCATTCTAATTCATTCCGTGATGGCTGCACGAAATTAAAAGTGAAGTGCGGGGTGGGAGGGGTGGGTATCGGTGTGGTTATGGTTAGGGTGAGGGAAAGGAGTAAGATTAGGTTATGGTTATGGTTAGGGTTAGGGTTGGGGGTAGGAATAGGGTTAGTAATAGTGAGTTTAAAAAAAAACACCATGATGAAAATTTGACTCATTTCGTCACGTGAGCACGAAAACAAACAAACAAACAAAAAAAAAACGTGAGACTGGGCTGCTTTACCTGGGTGAAGACAGGTACCTATGCTACCGGTAATTAAAGTGTTCAGGGCAGATCTTTACTTTAACCCTGAGGCTGTAACGTGAAAACAGATGGGATTTTACTCTGGAATATTTTCCACTTAAAATCTGTACTTGTGTTTGCTCTGCTCACTGTTGCTAAGCCCATTCCACTATTCTCCAGCCTGGTTGTCAGTCTTCCGCAAAACAAAATGCTTACATACTTATCCGCAGACATTTGACGGTTCCTTTATTTGTGTGCAGACCTGTAGCTAGTTTATGCCTTGTAATCAAACCACAGCTGACTGTGTGAGGTCAACTGGGGTGGTATCGGAGAGTGTTTTTAGCACAGAGAGACCCTCCACAGTGACAGGGTGAGCGTGAGAGAAAAACACAAAGCAACAACAATGAGACTGCACGCACAATACTGCCACCAAACAATGCTGAATAAGGTTCTTGAGGGGTCACTTGACAGTCCAGCTGGATTGGTTCATAATAACAGCTTACAGTGTTGAGGTTGTTCGTTTTTTTCCATTTATACAACAAGAATCATGTTTACAACATGTAGCTTTGTAGTGTATCTTTGATACAAATTTAGGCAAAAAAAAAAAAAAAAAATCAATTTGTCTTTGGTAATTACACAGTGGATGTTGGCAATGTGTGTTCCAGCTGTCTGATCTCAGCTGGCTGTGTGGACAGAAAATTTGTAAGTGTGTATTGCTAATTTGGTTGCATAAAGGGTAACAAAGTTTTTCAGTGGAGTGACACCACTCGCCAGGGTGTATTCAGAAATTTTCACAGGGTGTAGTAAACCTCAGTGGTGATGGGGATGCTAACAGTGGGTGGTAGCCAGTAGACAAAGTTACATGAAAACACAATTTAAACACAGATTATGCAGATGGCACAAGCATCCTAGAAATTGTTGTGCATTCTGACATTGGATAACTGGGCAATGGCTGATAATTCCCTCTCTCACCACATTGGGAGCCGCACCCAAATTTATCATTTACATCTCAATTAATTTGATTTACTCTGTCAATAATATGTCAATCATATACCACTGATATTAGGTTGTGGGATAAGAGTTGGGTTACCGATATGTACACCTGGGTTTAATTCCCATTTATGCTACCTGTATGTGTTCTTTGGCAATACACTTCATGTGCATTGTCTCAGTCCACCCAGCTGTAAATGGGTACCATCTTTGGATGGGGATTGGGGAAATAACCTGTGGTGGACTGGACTCCTGTCCAAGAAGATTCATAGAGTCTCATCTGCTGCAGTGTCTGGGGATAGGTACCAATGAGCCTCAGGGCACCAATGGACCCTGAGGCCCATTGGTGCCTTGAGGCCCATTGGTACAGTGCCTATATAGGACTTTTATGGACCAGCCTTCAAAACCCAAAACATTCTCATTTGTGTTCTTCAAAAAACTAGGGGTTCTTTAACACTCCCACAAAAAACTGAGAAGACAATGGAGCATACTGTAACAGGCAGCAAAAGCTACAACTTTTCAAAACAGGACACTGAGTAAAATAAAGCCTTTTAAGAGAAAGCGGGTCTATGCTGAGCAACTGAAACAGACTTACTGTTTGTTTAAAGGGAAGCAGTGAGTAGAGGCAGTTTAAAGGGAATCAGAGAGCTGTGTTGCTCTCTGCCTCATAGACAAAGACTGAGGTACCAAAATAATGGACCCAACCCACTGCTGTCCATTTGGGCTTTAGGATTTTGTTCAGCAGCTAAAGCTAAATCTACAGTTCTCACATGACCATTCATACAGTTCAGACAGTTTCAAATATTAAAACCATTCACAGACTAAGTAAATATAAAGTGTGAATCTGATCTGTTGCATTGTTTCAGTCAGATTCGTCATCACTAAAGAAATCACTCTGTTTGTCTGCTCCGGGTGTGCTTTTCAGCCTGAACCAGAGAACCCCAGCACGTTGTCCTGTCAACAACAAGAAAGATCAGTTATTTTAAAAGATGAAAGTGTGGGGGGTGGTGGCCAAGTGGTTAATGTGTTTGGTTTCAGTGCAGAAGGTTCCAGGTTAAAATCCCACCCCTGCCACATTTCTCCATGTAATATGGAGTTGCGTCAGGAAGGGCATCCGGCGTAAAACCTGTGCCAATTCAACATGCAGATCCACCTTGGATTTACTGTGGCGACCCCAAGTGCAAACAAGGGAGCAGCCAAAGGGACTTACTTTTTTAAAAGTTGAAAGTGTCATAGCGCCCCATTTATTCATGCAGGCCGTCAGCCATCTGATGTCCCATTAATGATCCACCAAGAAAAAAAAAGGAAAAAAAAGGACAATAATAATAATACTAAAGCAAAAAAATGCAGTGTTTAAAAAGAAGTCCCTCAGTGTTTGTCTGCTCTGGGTGTGTTTCTCAGCGTGAAACACAGGATGTGATGCTTTGTCCCGCCAACAACAAAAATAACTTAAGTGAACGACAGGAGGAAGTGAACCTCACAAGGTTGTTGTAAATGGAAACCTTTTCAAGAATGAAAAAAAATAATGGTGTTAATGGTTACCATTATTTTAAATAAACTATTCAGTTCCAGAACATAAAAAAATATAAAGTTTCTGGTTTGTTTTCATTCCTAACAGAATACCAAATAGTTTATTATTTTTATTCATATATTTATTCATTGTCATTCCATGAACTGGTTCAAAGTCTTAGGAACAACCCATTAAATTATGGTGTTAATTGCCCATTTCTTAGACTTGTCTATTGTATATACTGTCAGAGTGGCCTCATCTGTATGTTGTATGAAGTTGTAAAATAAATATCCTGTTTGCAGAATGCTAGATTGTTATAATATAGGTCTTTGTGGATAAAAGGTGCGCTGACATGACTGACTGCTGTTATCATGTTGATTAGGCAGTGTTAGGTGTCTCAGCCATGGGTTAGGGAGTATTTACTGAGGAAAGGTTGAATGCTACTAAATGTCACAGTAAAACCAGTTCCATTCCATTTTAAAGTTCTGATAGTAGAGTATTTGGTTTCTAAGAGCATGTTTTACTTTTTGACTCGACCGTAAAAATGATTTGCACATACATGTGTTTATAACTGACCGTAAAGATGCAATCAGTTGTTCCTTTTAGGTTCTCCAAACATACACAGCTTGAGCAATGAGCAGTTGTCTGGCTGTGAAGTTCAGCTCTTTGAAACACACGCATGTGCACACAGACGTTCGCTCGCAGTACAGGGAGTGATTAAGCTGTTTTTTGGCTACAGTCGGTAGAGTAGCTTTTATTTTTAGCATGCAATTAGTTGCACATACTTTTCTTTCATAAACAGTTTCAGATTTACCCGATATTCAGTGAAAAATAAGATCAATAAAGTTAATTATGGTGGATGTGCGACTTCAAACTGATCTGTTCTGCTGCTGTCCTGCACCATAAATCTGTTTTCTGTGTCCAGGGCCAAAATTGAAGAATGGTTTGGTTTTCACTGGCCTCTGCAGTTCTGCTGCTTATATTGCATCAACAGTTTTGAATTGAGAAAAGTTATGAGGATAGTTTAGGTATGGAAAGGGAGGGGTCCCACCAAAAAAAACCAAACAAAAACCAATTAACTTTTTTTCAATAGAATATTATTGAGCACAGCATAAAAAATACAAGTTCAATATGCCTCGGCCAAGGACTTTATATGAGTATGATGGGTTATACCCAAGTGGTAAACTTTGATGAACTCAGATGAACCCCCAGAAGAAAAGTTGCAGTTCATTGATTGGCTGCAAAACAGAGCACGTTCCAATAGGAGTCCATGTTAAAATATCCAACTTTAGAACAGAAACTCAAGCACTGCACTTGTAGAGCACAAACCTTCGCTAACACTAGTTTCCAAATCCACAAATTTTTCTCTTGGAAAAAATTTTTCAAGGTCAAAGTCCTGTTAGAAGTGGCTTTTCATAAGCTAATATATATTACGACTGAAGCGACATGCAGTGGAAGCTGGCTCATGGTAGACTGTGTCACAAACAGGAAGTGCCAAATTGTGAGCCCATTGGTCCTGAAGAGGACCACTGGATGTCTTTCATACTAGGTCTATTTGGAGGATCCTTGGACAGAGCTGAACTGACTGTCACACAAGGAGTAACACTTGCATTGTGAGAGAATGGCACCTATGGGTACCTCCAAAAGGTGAGGATGGACTGGATCTGCCTGAGAGGTTTCCACCCAGAACCTGGGATGGTTTAGTGATATGGTGGCACGGTGCCAGTACATACTCTAAATTTGACTTGTTGAGATGGAGACAGATGTGGTGATCCATAATTGGAGCAACTCAAAAGAAAAAGAAGACCTCAAAGAATACAAGAAGTACCTTAACAATGGCTTTTTTTTTATGCCAGTGGAATCATGAAGAAAGACATATATTTGGCATGACCGCTTTATGCAGTAAGTTATTTCTGTCTGCAGTGTTTGCTTGCAGTTCCTCCACATTTCAAAGAGTGGTGTAGTTCTTCCCAGTTTTCCAACAAACGACAAAGATGAAGTGTCAAAGTTGAACACAAGATTTATATAGTCATTGAAATCAATCATATTCTTTTTATATTAATCACTACTACTATCCTCAACAAATTAATATCTCAGTGGTTGTTGATGTGAATGCTGAAATTACCTGATGTTGAAAATCAACTGCTGTTTTACACATTTACTACCTGAAGATATGGAAAAGTGTTGGGAAAAAACAGAAATTCTTGATGACAGGACAGTTGGCAGTTCAAACCTGATTAGCTCTGCAGCTTTTCTCATGAATTTTATTCTCACTTCATTTATCTTATTCCTCCCAACACAATCTCTTGGGCAATCCCTCCTCTCTCCCTCCTTTGCTCAAGACTGTCTAATGTTAACATCTCACTTTCCTCTGAGTGACCAAAACCTCTGGTGATCTGGGCCATATACAACCACAAACAGTATTCTTTACAACCGCAGTCAACGCACAGTGGAAGAAGAGACAATGAGGTGCAATGAGATTTGCCACGTCAAGTCAAAGTATGAAACTCAGCCACATGGGGTGTGCAGCCAGTACATTCTGAGTGCCGGTCCCAAGCCCGGATAAATGATTGCATCAGGAAGGGCATCCGGTGTAAAAAGTGGCAAAATTAAGATGCAGATAACGAATCGAATTTCCGTACAGGATCATAGAAGGTCCGGGTCAAACAACATCTGCCACCAGTGCTGTTGTCCAACAGGATGCCGGTGGAAATTGGGCTACTTCTGGGCGTGTCCAGAGCCGGCAAGAGAAGCGGAAAACTAGAATGGTGGAAGTGAGAGTCGGGACTTTGAATGTTGGCAGCATGACTGGTAAAGGGCGAGAGCTGGCTGATGTGATAGAGAGGAGAAACGTAGACATGTTGTGTGTGCAAGAGACCAAGTAGAAGGGAAGTAAGAGCAGGAGCATAGAAGGGGGGTTCAATTTGTTGTATCATGGTGAGGATAAGAAAATAAATGGTGTTGGGGTCATTTTAAAGGAAGAGTATGTTAAGAGTGTGTTGGAGGTTAAGTGAGAGTTTGACAGGGTGATGAGTGTGAAGTTGGTTATTGAAGGGGTGATGATGAATATCATCAGTGCATGTGCCCCACAGGTAGGTTGTGAGATGAAGGAGAAAGATGATTTCTGGAGGGAGTTGGTGGACAGTGTGCCATGAAAGACTAGCAATAGGAGCAGACATCAATGGGCATGTTGGCGAAGGGAACAGAGTAATGGGTAGATGTAGAGTCAAGGACAGAAATGTGGAAGAGCAGATTCAATAAAATTTTAAATTTTATTAATTTATATAGCGCCATCTCATGGCAAAGTCGCCTCAAGGCGCTTCACACAACACAATTTATAGCAGCACAAAGTGAATTGAAATCTAAAAGGGCACAGTTAAAAGGTAAAACATAGTAAAATAAAAAGAAATTACAAAGCAAACATAAAACATATGAAATTAATGATAAGACAGTTTAAAAAAGTGGGTCTTCGATCTTGATTTAAAAGTCTCCACCGCGTCGGACTGCCTGATAGCTGCAGGTAGATCATTCCAGAGAGCAGAGACACGGTAAGATGGTAGTTAATTTTGCAAAAAGGATGGAAATGGCTGTGGTGAATAACTACTTTAAGAAAACGGAGGCGCACAGGGTGACATAAAAGAGTGGAGGACGCTGCACCCAGGTGGACTACATTCTTTGTAGGAGATGCAAGCTAAAATAAATTAGAGACGGTAAGGTGGTGGCAGGAGAGAGTGTAGCTAGACAGCATGGGATGGTAGCTTGTAAGTTGACTTTAGAAGTGAAGAAGAAGAGAGTGAGAACTCAACAAAGGATCAGATGGTGGAAGCTGAAGGAGGAAGAGTGTTGTGTGAACTTCAGTGGGCAGGTGAGAGAGGCACTGGATGGAGAGGAAGCAATTGTTGGACAACTGGAAAAGTACTGCAGATGTGGTAAGGGAGACAGCTAGGAAGGTACTGGGTGTGACATCTGGGCAGCAGACGGAAGACGGGAGACTTGGTGGTGGAATAAAGATGTCCAGGAAGGCATTAGGAGAAAGGTTGGCAAAAAGGAACTGGAATAGTTGGCAAGATGAGGAAAGTCATCATCATCAACATCATCATATCCTGGGATTATTTACTGCTGCGGATGCCCGCCCCCAACTTCTAGCAAGTCCCTGGGGGCGGGGTAGGCAGCAGGTGACTAGCTCCTCGTACAGAGGCCCTCCAAGCAACTCGGTCCAGCAGGTCAGTGCTGGCCAGGTTGCTGACTTTCATGTCGGCTTTGACACAGTCAGACCAGGTCTTCTTAGGTCTTCCTTCTCCTCTTCGAACAGGCATAGCCATACTCGTGATGGTGTTGATGGCCGAATCAGCACGCATGACATGGCCGTATCAGCGGAGACGTTGGGAGTGCAGACAGGAATAGACAGGAGTACAATGAGATGTGGCGCAAGGTGAAAAGAGAAGTCACAAAAGCGAAGGAAAAGGCATTTAGCGACCTGTACAAGAAGTTGAATAATATGGAAGGAGAAAAGGACTTGTACCCATTTGCCAGACAAAGGGACAGAGCTGTAAAGGATGTGCAGCAGGTTAGGGTGGTAAAAGATGCACATGGTAATGTGCTGACAAGTGAGGAGAGTGCGTTGAGAAGGTGGAGGGGGGGATATTTTGAGGAGCTGATGAATGAAGAAAATGAGAGAGAGAAAAGGCTGGATAGTGTGGAGAGAGTAAATTAGGAAGTACAAGAGATAAGTAAGGATGAAGTGAGGGCGGCTATGAAAAGGATAAAGAGTGGAAAGGCAGTTGGTCCAGATGACATTCCAGTGGAGGCATGGAAATGTTTGGTGAGATGGCAGTGGAGTTTCTAACCAGATTGTTTAATAAAATCTTGAAAAGTGAGAAGATGTTTCAGGAGATGAAGTGTGCTGCTTCCTATTTTCAAGAACAAGGATGACGTTTTCACAGCTGCCATAACTACAGGGAAATAAAGTTGATCAGCCACAGCATGAAGTTATGGGAAAGAGTAGTAGAAGCTTGGCATGGAAACCATCTGATCTGTGAGCAGCAATATGGTTTCATGCTGAGAAAGAGCACTACAATGCAATGTTTGCTCTGAGAGTACTGATGGAGAAGTGGAGCAATGCTCGGTCCACACTGAGGTCTGATATTTTAGGTTAATAATTTAGTTATTCTATGGCTATTACATATATACATATGTAAACTTCCCATATCACCTGAATATGAAAGCTGCTGACGGATTTGGGCTCGTAGTCAGACTTGTTGGTCTGACAGATAGTCATGGTCCTTATTTCAAACTGTGTGTTTTTTTCCCGATGGTATTTAGATATTTATGGAGTATGTTCATGTCTGACTTGGTTTTTCTAATTGTGTTTTTAGCCTGGTTTGTAAAGAAGTTTTCAGTTTGTTCTTGACTGTTCGAAGCTGTGTTTTCATCTTGTTGGTCTTCATTTCATTTTGCACGTCCACATCAAACTCCTTTGCTGGTAATTCCTGATTTTCTTTGTTTGTTTTTTGTTTTTTTAAATTTCGCGCCATGAAAATTGCAAACAAACACGCAAATCTGATACGCGATCCAGGCCAGTTGTCATAGTAATGGTCTGATATGGGAAAATATCAGACCGGAAATTCCACATCCCAACAGACAGGGGCTGTGAGCACAGACCGGCCCGCTGGGCCACCCACCCTCGACTGCCACCCAATCCTCTCTGCACCTGACCCCATGGCCCCCTCTGCAGGTGGTGAACTCACAGGAGGGCGGGCCCACGTTGCTCTTTTGGGCTGAGCCCGGTGCACGAGCCCCAACCCCAGGCCTGGCTCCAGGGTGGGGCCCCGGCTCCACCATACCAGGCGGTGTCTCGTCCTTGATTTTGTACTCTTCATGGGAGCTTCTGAACTGCCCTTAGTCTGACCCGTCACCTAGGACTTGTTTGCCTTGGGCGACCCTACCAGGGGCACAAAGCCCCTGACAACATAGCTCCTAGGATCATCTGGGTACGCAAACTCCCCCACCACGATAAGGTGGCAGTTCGACGGGGAGCCCTATCTCCCTTTGAGATAGGGTGAGGAGCTCGGTCACTCGGGAGGAGCTCGGAGTCGAGCTGCTGCTCCTCCCTGTCGAAAGGAGCCAGCTAAGGTGGCTCGGACATCTTTTCCGGATGCCCCTGGATGCCTCGCTGGAGAGGTGTTCCAGGCACGTCCCATCGGGAGGAGGCCCCGGGGAAGACCCTGGACACGCTGGAGGGATTACGTCTCTCAGCTGGCTTGGGAACTTCTCGAGGTTCCCCCGGAGGAGCTGGGGGAGGTGTGTGTGGATCGGGAGGTCTGGGCGGCTTTGCTTGAGCTGCTGCCCCCGCAACCCGACTCCGGATAAAGTGGAAGAAATTGGATGGATGGATGGACCAGAAATCAGCCAATCACAGTGTGTGAACCATCGTAGCCATATAATTAAACATAGTTATTATATCTGCCAAGGACATAAAAAAATCATCAGCGTTTATATATTTCACTGTCTGTTAACAGACAGAGGATGATCACATAGGCATGGACATCCAAGGAGACCAGATACAAGACAAGTCCGACTATCAAGGATATATTAGCGCAGCAAACTGCTGATTTTAAGAAGAACTGTTGAATTGATTATGTAAGCATGAAACTTCAAACATTCATATTGGGGTTCTCTTCAAAATTAGCTGATGAGCCAAGCAAAAATCCAAGATGGCTGCCATTTTTCAATATGGCTGTCTACAACAGTGGGGACAATCAAACTTTGACATATCTCATGAATTAAATCTATTTTAATTGTTACAGTTTCTATTTACATTTTTTATTCTTGTAAAACAGATGTTATTTATATTCTTTATATTTAATGAAGTGACAAATGTATAAATCTGCATTTATGTATGTAATTAGTCAGTAATTGAACAGTGAAACTGTTCAAATGATATAGTGCAGGTTTCTGTCCACTAAATTTATTGTATTTTACATTGTAACACCGAATGAAGAATACACCTTATGTTAAAATGAAAAGATCCTTTGTACATCTTGACCAGTTTTAATGACAACTATCAACATATACTCAACAAAAATATAAACGCAACACTTTTGGTTTTGCTCCCATTTTGTATGAGATGAACTCAAAGATCTAAAACTTTTTCCACATACACAATATCACCATTTCCCTCAAATATTGTTGACAAACCAGTCGAAATCTGTGATAGTGAGCACTTCTCCTTTGCTGAGATAATCCATCCCACCTCACAGGTGTGCCATACGAAGATGCTGATTAGACACCATGATTAGTGCACAGGTGTGCCTTAGACTGCCCACAATAAAAGGCCACTCTGAAAGGTGCAGTTTTGTTTTACTGGGGGGGGATACCAGTCAGTATCTGGTGGGACCACCATTTGCCTCATGCAGTGCAACACATCTCCTTCGCATCATCCGTGAAGAGAACACCTCTCCAACGTGCCAAACGCCAGCAAATGTGAGCATTTGCCCACTCAAGTCGGTTACGATGACGAACTGGAGTCAGGTCGAGACCCCGATGAGGACGACGAGCATGCAGATGAGCTTCCCTGAGATGGTTTCTGACAGTTTGTGCAGAAATTCTTTGGTTATGCAAACCGATTGTTCCAGCAGCTGTCCGAGTGGCTGGTCTCAGACGATCTTGGAGGTGAACATGCAGGATGTGGAGGTCCTGGGCTGGTGTGGTTACACATGGTCTGCAGTTGTGAGGCTGGTTGGATGTACTGCCAAATTCTCTGAAACGCCTTTGGAGACGGCTTATGGTAGAGAACTGAACATTCAATACACAAGCAACAGCTCTGGTTGACATTCCTGCTGTCAGCATGCCAATTGCACGCTCCCTCAAATCTTGCGACATCTGTGGCATTGTGCTGTGTGATAAAACTGCACCTTTCAGAGTGGCCTTTTATTGTGGGCAGTCTAAGGCACACCTGTGCACTAATCATGGTGTCTAATCAGCATCTTGATATGGCACACCTGTGAGGTGGGATGGATTATCTCAGCAAAGGAGAAGTGCTCACTATCACAGATTTAAACTGGTTTGTGAACAATATTTGAGGGAAATGGTGATATTGTGTATGTGGAAAAAGTTTTAGATCTTTGAGTTCATCTCATACAAAATGGGAGCAAAACCAAAAGTGTTGCGTTTATATTTTTGTTGAGTGTATATGCAAATCTTCCTGATGTAGTAACTCTGCCACCTTGACAGAGGAAGAGTTGGTAGAGCTAAACAGAGAGAATTTGGTTTGATAGCTAAGTAAATGAATATATTCTTTGTCATTTCGGTTGTGTTTATCTTCAGACTTTTACCTCCTTTTGTTGATTCACTCCCCAGGAACTGTGCCATGATTATGTTTTACTATGCAAGCTTCAGCCAACATTGACCACATCCAAAGTCTTCTGTTTCCACACCCTTAAATTACTGTACAACCATTTTTCAGACTGACAGTGTTGAAATTCGAACCACAAAGTACTGAGCTGCACAATGTTTTATGCCTTGTTTATACTTCAAAGCAAAATGAGAAGAATCAGCCAATGTCAAAAGACTGCAATGAATCTGAGGGTGCAGTGAGACAAAAATGTTGTTGACATGAGCAGAAGGACATCCAGGCACAGGCGATGGCAGGTACAGTGCCAGTTCTTCACTGGTGAGATTAGAATTAGGAGACAGTTCCAGTTGGGCAAATAAACTCTGAGTCAGGGACAGGCTAGGTCTTACACAGGAAATGCAAGTCCAAGCCCATACAGAGAGGGGGATTTGCCATTAAAGGAAAGGTTGTTTTCGCTCAGTCTTTCTCTCTCTCTCACTGAACCTGCAAGTATCTGGGTTTTTCTGTAACCCAGAGTGAGAGAAGAGCAGGTAGTCTAGTGGGATAGGAGTAGGCCTGCCAATATGTAGACCTGGGTTTGATTCCTCACACTGTCTGTTTTTTTGGACAAGACACTTTATCTGCATAATCCCAGTCCACCCAATTGCAAATGAGTCCTGGTCTTGGACTAGCATCCCATCAGGGGAAGTCATAGACTCTTCTCTGCTTCATGCTATGGTACTCGGGCATAGGCAATGGTACCAGTGGGCCTCAGGGCTGGTGTAGGACCTAAAGCCCTGGTCAGACCAAATAATGAACAATGAATTTCTTCGTGCAAGTCGAGTTATTCAAGAAACGTGGGAGAATAATGGCTCTTAGAGGCTGATTATTCGGCTAACGAGGGTCATCTCTGAGTGTGGCGCTAATTTTGTGAAGTTCAGAATTTAGCAAAAATAGCATGGGGCAATTTGTGTATGAGGACAAACGAGGATGTTAGAGGCGTTAGTGTTAGTGGTGAGTACGGGGCTTTTAGAAGCCCATTATCTGAGTACCTAGCGGCTACTAGGACAGGACAGGCTACGTGCAACAGAGCACGTTCCACTCTGAGAAAGCCCTTGTAGCCTTTTCTAACATCTGTTTCCTGCAATTCATTCAGAAGAACATCACATGCGTGGCTCATTATTCGAATAATCACTGAAATTTCTGTTAAATACATACGTATATATATAGGAGGTCTGTCCATAAAGTATAGGTCCTTTTTATTTTCATTCATATGTTTTTACGTCAGACATGCTTGAACCCTCGTGCGCATGCGTGAGTTTTTCCACGCCTGTCGGTGACGTCATTCGCCTGTGAGCACTCCTTGTGGGAGGAGTCGTCCAGCCCCTCGTCGGAATTCCTTTGTCTGAGAAGTTGCTGAGAGACTGGCGCTTTGTTTGATCAAAATTTTTTCTAAACCTGTGAGACACATCGAAGTGGACATGGTTCGAAAAATTAAGCTGGTTTTCAGTGAAAATTTTAACGGCTGATGAGAGATTTTGAGGTGATACTGTCGCTTTAAGGACTTCCCACGGTGCGAGACGTCGTGCAGCGCTCTCAGGCGGCGTCATCAGCCTGTTTCAAGCTGAAAACCTCCACATTTCAGGCTCTATTGATCCAGGACGTCGTGAGAGAACAGAGAAGTTTCAGAAGAAGTCGGTTTCAGCATTTTATCCGGATATTCCACTGTTAAAGGAGATTTTTTTAATGAAAGACGTGCGGACGGGTCCGCGCGTTGGCTCGCAGCCGCCGCGACGCTCCGCCACAGGAAAAACACCTCTGTTGGAAGCCTTAAGGACAAGTTGGAACATGTCCAGCTGTTAAACAATTTCTCATATACTCACTCCACTGAAAGCCATCAAAAGCCGCCTGGATTTTACAAATGGTTATCAACACGGAGGTGTTTTTCCTGTGCCGCCGCACCGCGCCGGCTGCGTCCCGACGCGCGGACGGGTCCGCGCGTCTTTCATTAAAAAAATCTCCTTTAACAGTGGAATATCCGGATAAAATGCTGAAACCGACTTCTTCTGAAACTTCTCTGTTCTCTCACGATGTCCTGGATCAATAGAACCTGAAATGTGGAGGTTTTCAGCTTGAAACAGGCTGATGACGCCGCCTGAGAGCGCAGCGCGACGTCTCGCACCGTGGGAAGTCCTTAAAGCGACAGTGTCACCTCAAAATCTCTCATCAGCCGTTAAAATTTTCACTGAAAACCAGCTTAATTTTTCGAACCGTGTCCACTTCGATGTGTCTCACAGGTTTAGAAAAAATTTTGATCAAACAAAGCGCCAGTCTCTCAGCAACTTCTCAGACAAAGGAATTCCGACGAGGGGCTGGACGGCTCCTCCCACAAGGAGTGCTCACAGGCGAATGACGTCACCGACAGGCGTGGAAAAACTCACGCATGCGCACGAGGGTTCATGCATGTCTGACGTAAAAACATATGAATGAAATCCATATAGTTTTTGAAAAAAATAAAAAGGACCTATACTTTATGGACAGCCCTCGTATATATATATACACACACACAGAATGAATAAAACCTGCGTGACATCATCCACTGATTTCCTATAGAGGTCATTGGGGGGACCGATATTTAGGGGGACACTGACCGAACGGTCCCCCTAAATATCGTTCCCCCCAATGACGTGGTTCATGACGAAGTTCACGGATTATCATCTCGTTTCTGCTTCAAACTACACTCCAGTCATCATCTGTCTCAGCGACAGATATCTGAAGCTTTTGTACAACAATCATTTCCACATAAATTCAGCATTATTTAATTCTAAAAGGCGGCAGAAGTGAACAGAGCGCCGCGGCTAACTGAGCTGCTAGCTGATGCGTTCACTGCGCGTCGGACGTTTCAGTGCATCACTGAATTTCGCTGAGTTTCTGCTTAAAACAGCCTAGTTTCTGCTTAAACTGACTTCATTAATGATTTAAGAGGCTTTACCTTTATCATCTGATAGGGGTGGTGGCCAAGTGGTTAATGCGCCTGGTTTCAGTTCAGAAGGCTCTGGGTTCAAATCCCACCCCTGCCACATTTCTCCATGTAATGTGGAGTTGCGTCAGGAAGGGCATCCGGCGTAAAACCTGTGCCAATTCAACATGCAGATCCAGCTTGGATTTGCTGTGGTGACGCCGAGTGGAAACAAGGGAGCAGCCAAAGGGACTTACTACCTTTATCATCTGATGTTAATAATCCCAATAATCCATTTGATTGCTTTGGGTGAAGAGACTCCATTTCAGACGTGCTGCTGTGGTCCGAAAGGACACATGTGCAGATGCAAAAGGCGGACTGATTTTTAGGGGCCGATCGTGTGGTCTGCGGCACTAGAACAGCTGAAATGACACCTTTGTTTGGGCGTCACCATGTTGAAAGCCCCACCTGCACTGATTCACGATGAATTCATGAATGCATAAAGGGGTGGAGCATGGGTGGCTGCAAAAAAAAAAAAAAAAAAAAAAGCCTGAACCACCTAAACCGCCTAAGCTAACAGGCTAACATCAGCTCTGGTTTTTATTAAATTATATTTTTTGGGGACTGCGCAGTGGTTCTCATAACGGTTTACTTTGGTGTGGGCAGGAAAAGTTATGAGCCATGTATTTCCTCAGTAATCATGCATTAAGTGGCCCTGCTGACAGCTGCTAAAAGTGCTAACACCACTAGCATACAACATTAAATAAGACGAGATGATCTTTAGAATGTTTCACTGTACAAAAAGCCAGATTCTCCCAGGAGTTTGTAATAAAACAAACAAACAGACCCAGCAACAATACAGCAGCGACAGACTCTGATGGTTGGAGGCTACGAGAGGAGGAGTCACTCGACTTAGCAGCTGTCACTCAAAACAACCATGGCCACAATTATACAGAACTTTATTGTTTAAAAAGTTAGAAAAGTAATTCACACACACACACACACACACACACACACACACACACACACACACACACACACACACACACACACACACACACACACACACACACACACACACACACACACACACACACACACACACACCCCGCCCGTACAGTTGTCATGGAGGCAGAATCTATAAATACAAAAAACCATTTTTTCTTTTTGTACCATGCTGTAAACATGTTTATTTCTGCTCTAAAGTTGGGCATTTTAACATGGAGTCTGATGGGAAAGCACTCTGTTTTGGTGCCATCCTCAAATGGCCAGTCAAGGAACTACAAGAAATATGACTTCCGCATTGCATCCAAAATTCAGGCTCGCGTGTGGGATGCACTGAATTTTCCAAAGTATAAGTTGCACCTGTCAAAAATGCCTCTTGAAGAGGAAAAAGAAATTTTAAGTTGCACCTTTTTTTCTGTTTTATCAGCTCTTTCATTTGGGATTTTTGTGCATTGTTGTAGTGCACTCTTTATTATTGGCATTTATTCTTTCATTATTGGAATTTATTTTATTTTTAGACCTTTAGTCCTGGGAAAGCTCTGTATAAATAGTTATTATACAGTAATTATTATTATAATTATGATAAATTGCACCAGAATACAAGTCACAGGTCCTCCCAATCTAGTAACAAACTATGACATACTCTGGAAAATATGTGTGAGATTGCATCGCAAGTATAACTGAAAAAAAAAAAAACCTTTAAAAAGGTGCCGTACAGAAAGAAGACATAAGACTGATATAGGCCGTGAAGCCCATTATCCCCAGATTTCATAACGTGGATCAGATGAAAGTCTAGACTCTCCTGGATTGGAGACCATTCCAAGCCCAGTACTCATTTACAGCTTTGTGTACTGAGACAATGCCAAAGAAATGTCTTGTTCAAGGACAAAGACAAGTTGCATGACTGGTAATAAAACCAAGCTTGACCTATTGGTACTCAATTATACTTTATTATACTGAGCAACCTGTTCTGCACTGTACCAGGATGGTTCTGTTATCACTGAAACATCATGACTTGGAGACAGTGGATTTAGCAGAAGACTTAATAGAAGACACAACAGGAGAGGTAGCAGTGATGAGAGATGTCATGCTTAAGGTGATGGCGAGAACAGCTGAATATGAGGTAAGTTATCCGGTGCATCCAGAAAGTATTCACAGCGCTTCACTTTTTTGACATTTTGTTATGTTACAGCCTTATTCCAAAATGGATTAAATTCATTTTTTTCCATCGAAATACTGCACACAATACCTATAATGACAGCATGGAATTTTTTTTCCCAGATTTATTAAAAATAAAATCTAAGACATCGCAGGTACATAAGTATTCACACCCTTTGGTCCACTCAAGGACATTCACAGAGTTGTCCTGAAGCCACTCCTTTGATATCTTGGCTGTGTGCTTAGGGTCATTGTCCTGCTGAAAGATGAACCACCACCCCAGTCTGAGCTCAAGAGCGCTCTGGAGCAGGTTTTCATCCAGGATGTCTCTGTACTTTGCTGCATTAATCTTTCCCTCAATCCTGACTAGTCTCCTAGTTCCTGATGCTGAAAAACATCCCCACAACATTATGCTGCCACCACCATGCTTCACTGTAGGGATGGTTCCTGGTTTCCGCCAAACATGACACCTGACATTAACGCCAAAAAGCTCAATCTTTGTCTCATCAGACCAGGAAGGTCCTGGAAGGTTCTCCTTGCTCCACAGAGGAACGCTGGTGCTCTGACAGAGTGACTATTGGGTTGTTAGTCACCTCTCTGACTAAGGCCTTTCTCCTCTGATCACTCAGTTTAGACTGGTGGCCAGCTCTAGGGAGAGTCCTGGTGGATCCAAACTTCTTCTGTTTACAGATGATGGACACCACTGTGCTCATTGGGACCTTCAAAGAAGCAGAAATGTTTCTGTACCCTTCCCCAGATTGGTGCCTTGAGACAATGCTGTCTCAGAGGTCTATACACAATTCCCTTGACTTCATGCTTGGTTTGTGCTCTGACATGCGCTGTCAACTGTGCCTTATACAGTACCCTCCAGAAGTATTGGAACACTTCGTATTTCACACAATTTAATTTGTTTATGCTATTTAAAATACAAAAAACAAAAATTTCTAAAATTATTTCCTTTAAGTCAAACTGAAATCAAATCTTTACTACTTGATATAAATTAATTAAAAATATAAAAGCCAAGATGATGGGCTGCATAAATAATGGACAGCTTTGGTATAATACATGTAAATAATCAGTTTTATTGCCAGTTTTCTTCAGACAACCAGGGGATGGATACATGAACATTTTCAAGTCACTGAATATGTCTTGGACTTTATTTACATCAGTTATAAAGAAATGCAAACAGTATGACACTCTATAGTAAATCTGTGTGGAGTAGACAGTTCTCAAAAACTGAGTGACTGTGCAAGAAGGAGAAGAGAGAGGAAAGCCACCAAGACACCCAGACAACGCTTCTCTGGCTGTGATTGGAGAAATTGTACATAGTACATGTTTTGCATTTTGTATCCCCAGTTATACAGCTTCAAGATGAAGTGGTATAGAGGAGGATTTTCATTCACCAAAACATCAAATCTAGACTTGCATCTCAGATGTATCTTCTGGCAAATTGTAGCTGAATTTTCAGGTCTTCTTTTTAAGGAAATCCTGAATAAAATTTACAGGTATTATATCAAAGCATTTATGGAACCCATCATCTTGGCTTTATATTTTGTATCTTTTGTATTTGAAATGGCATAAACAAATAAAAATGTGTGAAATACCAAGTGGTCCAGTACTTTTGGAGGGCACAGTATGTAGACAGGTGTGTGCCTTTCTCTTTCCAAATCATGTCCAATGAACTGGATTTACCCCAGGTGGACACCAATTAAGCTGTAGAAACATCTCAAGCATGATCAGTGGAAACAGGATGCACCTGAGCTCAATTTTGAGCTTTATGGCAAAGGCTGTGAATGCTTAAGTACATGTGATTTCTTTTTTTTTGTCATTATGGGGTATTGTTTGTAGAATTTTGACAAAAAAAAAGTAATTTCATCCATTTTGGAATAAGGCTGTAACATAATAAAATGTGGAATAAGTGAAATGCTGCAAATACTTTCCGGATGCACTGTTGGAGCCACAGGGGACACATTGCACACAGTCTATCCAGTGTATCACAATATATCCATCATTATCCACAGATCCCAACAGGTCTACTGTGTGCTCTATGGTTGCCATTAGTTACAAAGCCAAGCAACTTCTTCCACAATCCATCCATTTATGAGAAAACTTCAAAACAACTTCTTATGAGACCTGTTTTAACTACAGCTATACTCCAACCATGTTGCTTGGGACAATCCGTTCAAATCTTCTGACCTTTCAAGTACAATAAATGCTGCAGAACAAGCATGATGAAAATCTTGGCACCGTTTAAATTTGCGAAGGTCACATAAATGCGTGCAAAACAAAAGAAATGTGGTTTCATTACTCACAGGCATTCAACTTTCTTCACTGAAACAGTCTGTGAGAGACATCCTGGGAGACATGTAGAGTCCTCAGACACACGGTTGTAATCAGACACAGGAGCCGTGGTATCCTGACTCAGCTTCTACAACTACTGGCAGCTGCAGTGATTCAACCTATTAAAAAAAGAAGCTGTTATTACAGAAACAGTTTGACTTATGATGAGCATGATCAGTTTTCCTGCAAATAACTCTAAAGATGGCACCACAGGTCCATATTCAAAATACTATTACCCTAAGATAGGCCATAGGTCAGAAGTGGGTCCCTTGCACCTCAACAAAATAATTTTTTTTTCCAAGTATCTGGATCTAATAACCATGAATTTGCATGTTAACACTGAAAATATTGGGTTGCAATCCATGTTTTTCCAACTTAAATCGATTAAAACACTACTAAAATGAGGGTGCCCCAAATCAGAAATTGCCACTTTTCATAAGAGATGAAATTTTATGCCGTATGAATTACCTTGTGGCTTAGTCAGTAAATTTTGGGTCTTAGCATACAATATATCAACCAAAAGCTCATTACATGCACAATTTTCCAAAGCAGGTTTTTATGGCATTCCAGTCAAAATAAAGACTTTACATTCATGTAAATGTTCATACCAAAAATACATGTATCGAAATGATGAATGTGAAGTTTCTTTCTAACTGTCTTTGATAATGTACAAATAATAAATAACTAACAATCCATCCACCCATTTTCTACACCCGCTTTCTCCAATTAAAAGACATGGCAACTAACTAATAAATAAAGAATATGTAAACATGGACGGAAGTGTGTGTGTGTGTGTGTGTGTGTGTGTGTGTGTGTGTGTGTGTGTGCATCAGGTATAGAGAAGGTTTTTATAAAAAAAAAAAAAAAAAAAAAAGAACACTTGAAAGTTCAACTACAACTTGCCGGAAGGCAGATTGGAGATTCGAGCATAGATTTGATCTGTTTTGTAGAAAGAAAATTCTTCTCTGTGCAATTCCACTATGAAGGCATGAGTCAGAGTGGTCATGCAAAATGCAAACTTGCACCATGCACAATTTCTTCAATCACAGCAACAGAAGTGTGTAACTTCTTCTGGGTTGTCTGGGTGTCTTTCCTCACTAATCTCCTTCTTATACAATCACTCAGTTTTTGAGAACTGTCTACGCCACACACAGATTTACCATAGAGTACTATACTGTTTGTATTTCTTCATAATTCATGTCTGAAGAAAACTGGATGTAAAAGTGATGGTTTACATGTGTTATACTAAAGAGATTGCTCCTGGGTGAAGAGGAGCTTCATCCTGGACCCGGCCCTCCTGGCCGATTTCTACCGCCGTCATCCCGACAAGCCTGGTCGGGCGCCAGGAGGCGCCCGTTGTGGGGGGTCCTGTTGTGTGGGCCGCATGAAGAGGAGGTACTGCTGGCCCACCACCAGAGGGCGCCCTGCCTGAATGGCGGGCTTCAGGCACCAGAGGGCGCAGCCGCCTCCCAGGAGCAGCCCGGAGCTGACAGCTGTCTTCAATCTTCCATCATCACCATCTCCCATAAAGCCTGTTTCTAAGTTGGCAGTCGTAACCTTGTATACTCGCAGCTTGGAGCTGGGTGGTGGAAGTTGGAAGGAGTTCGCGTTCCCGCTCCTCACTTATCACTTAAGTATACTATGGTACTGCACGTACTTAGCGTTCCTGTTTCCTGGAAGTGGTGGATTATTCCCTCAGGAGGGGACTGTGACTTTGCTGAACTGTTTGCTGGCTGTGCACACACCCACTTGATCTGTTTGTTCTTCCTGCCAGCAGTACCCGATCCGACAGCTGGAGGCGGTGGCCACCTGGGAACTCAGGATTTGGCGGCTTCGGTGTGTTGCAGGTCTCCGCTGGCAGTGGAAATTGTGTGGGGCTGACTCTTCTCTGGACGGGCATCTCCTATCCTCGAGCCTGCCCACACGTCACCTATTGTTTAATTGACTGTTACCTAAAGTCGTATCTGTATTCCGTTGTGCACATTTCACAACATTAAATTGTTATCTTTGGCATTTCATTGTCTGTTCATTTACGCCCCCTGTTGTGGGTCCGTGTCACTACACTTTCCCAACAGGAATGTTTTCTTCTTTTTTGCACACAGTATTTTGTTTATTAACACACAGTATGATTGTTAATATGAAATAATGGAATGACCACGTTTAGCTTTTTCCAAGGGTGTATCGCAGTGTCACATTCTAATTAAACACTGGACATGTCAGAACTGAAACTGTAAATAGGGCTCATGCTGAAAAATACCAGAGCATCCTGTTACCTGTCTACATCCCCAACAATTCCAGCAGTTTTGTTATAACCCCGACACACTTGAGGCTAAATGAGGCCAAATGGCCTCCGAATGAAAGTTCGGCTCACATTCTCGAAGTGTCGAGGTGCATTCAAGGATGTCGGACAGCATCCTGAGAGCAGTCTAAACAGTCAGGCTGATTCCTGTGGCTGCCCCGACTGTGTGCAAAAGAGTCGGGGCAGCCGGAGTGCATGTCTGACCGCAATCTGACTGCAATTTAAATATTCATACGGCATGAAAACATCATTCAAAGCATTCTTATCTTGTTTGAGGGACCATTTGAAATGACCCGCCATTTTGGATGCTGATTGAATGTCCCGACTGTGCCTGAACGCACCTCGAGCAGACCTTGAGTGCTGCTGGATTATATTTCCTCCACCTGAAGTCGGACCTCACTCGTACGGCATTGTAAGCCGTCATATTCTCACTCCATTCTGACAACTGTCTAAGTAATCCTTATGTGTTCTGCCCACATTTGTACTGCATTTGGAGACTCGTGCACACCCTGTGCGCACGAGTGGGTCGGGGTGGGTCGAAGTGCAGTGCGTGTAGTCGGATGACTGTCTTCCGAATTTGTATTCCCTCTCAGATGTGGCACAAATGAAGGATTTTATGACATTCCGTCTGGGTCTGCTCGATTCGTGCTCATTCTTGCTAAGTATGACAGGGCCCTTAAGAGGGTGCAGACAGGAGCACTGAGCCCGTGGTTCCTCTCGGCCTTGCTGCCATCTGCATCTGCTCTAAAAAAAAGACACAAAACAGAGTTTAAGTTTTGGTATCTGTTTGATGTGCTCTTGTGATGAATACTGCTTAAAAACCATGAATATACGAGGTCTGTGAGAAAAGTATCCGACCTTTTTATTTTTTCAAAAACTACACTCAACAAAAATATAAACGCAACACTTTTGGTTTTGCTCCATTTTGTATGAGATGAACTCAAAGATCTAAAACTTTTTCCACATACACAATATCACCATTTCCCTCAAATATTGTTTACAAACCAGTCTAAATCTGTGATAGTGAGCACTTCTCCTTTGCTGAGATAATCCATCCCACCTCACAGGTGTGCCATATCAAGATGCTGATTAGACACCATGATTAGTGCACAGGTGTGCTTTAGACTGTCCACAATAAAAGGCCACTCTGAAAGGTGCAGTTTTGTTTTATTGGGGGGGGGGGGGGATACCAGTCAGTATCTGGTGTGACCACCATTTGCCTCATGCAGTGCAACACATCTCCTTCGCATAGAGTTGATCATCTAAAAACCAGTAGGCCTCTACTGGTGGTTGGCTCTCACTGCGGTATTGTATCACTTCCTGTTCCGGAGCACAGCGGTGTTTTGCTGTATCTGTTAGCTGTTTAATCTGCGCAGTTAGATTGATCTAGTTATCTAGATTACGATTTGTTTCCCAGTGTAATCTTTACGTGCCTTAACTAAAGCACTCCTTCTGCTGAATCACCTCTAAATTATTTACACATTATTCACTTTGCGTGTTTTTAGGAATCCGCTAGCTTAGCGTAGCTACTAGCTCTTAGCCGATTTAGCATGGCGGCTTCTCCTGTCTCTCCCGCACTTTTCTGCTCTGGGTGTGAAATGTTTAGTTATTCCTCGGCCTCCTTTAGCAGTAACGGTACTTGTAATAAGTGTAGCTTATTCATAACTTTGGAGGCCAGGCTGGGCGAATTGGAGACTCGGCTCCGCACCGTGGAAAATTCTACAGCTAGCCAGGCCCCTGTAGTCGGTGTGGACCAAGGTAGCTTAGCCGCCGTTAGTTACCCCCTGGCAGATCCCGAGCAGCCGGGAAAGCAGGCTGACTGGGTGACTGTGAGGAGGAAGCGTAGCCCTAAACAGAAGCCCCGTGTACACCGCCAACCCGTTCACATTTCTAACCGTTTTTCCCCACTCGACGACACACCCGCTGAGGATCAAACTCTGGTTATTGGCGACTCTGTTTTGAGAAATGTGAAGTTAGCGACACCAGCAACCATAGTCAATTGTCTTCCGGGGGCCAGAGCAGGCGACATTGAAGGAAATTTGAAACTGCTGGCTAAGGCTAAGCGTAAATTTGGTAAGATTGTAATTCACGTCGGCAGTAATGACACCCGGTTACGCCAATCGGAGGTCACTAAAATTAACATTAAATCGGTGTGTAACTTGGCAAAAACAATGTCGGACTCTGTAGTTTTCTCTGGGCCCCTCCCCAATCAGACCGGGAGTGACATGTTTAGCCGCATGTTCTCCTTGAATTGCTGGCTGTCTGAGTGGTGTCCAAAAAATGAGGTGGGCTTCATAGATAATTGGCAAAGCTTCTGGGGAAAACCTGGTCTTGTTAGGAGAGACGGCATCCATCCCACTTTGGATGGAGCAGCTCTCATTTCTAGAAATCTGGCCAATTTTCTTAAATCCTCCAAACCGTGACTATCCAGGGTTGGGACCAGGAAGCAGAGTTGTAGTCTTACACACCTCTCTGCAGCTTCTTCCCCCTGCCATCCCCTCATTACCCCATCCCCGTAGAGACGGTGCCTGCTCCCAGACTACCAATAACCAGCAAAAATCTATTTAAGCATAAAAATTCAAAAAGAAAAAATAATATAGCACCTTCAACTGCACCACAGACTAAAACAGTTAAATGTGGTCTATTAAACATTAGGTCTCTCTCTTCTAAGTCCCTGTTGGTAAATGATATAATAATTGATCAACATATTGATTTTATTCTGCCTTACAGAAACCTGGTTACAGCAGGATGAATATGTTAGTTTAAATGAGTCAACACCCCCGAGTCACACTAACTGTCAGAATGCTCGTAGCACGGGCCGGGGCGGAGGATTAGCAGCAATCTTCCATTCCAGCTTATTAATTAATCAAAAACCCAGACAGAGCTTAATGCATTTGAAAGCTTGTCTCTAAGTCTTGTCCATCCAAATTGGAAGTCCCAAAAACCAGTTTTATTTGTTATTATCTATCATCCACCTGGTCGTTACTGTGAGTTTCTCTGTGAATTTTCAGACCTTTTGTCTGACTTAGTGCTTAGCTCAGATAAGATAATTATAGTGGGCGATTTTAACATCCACACAGATGCTGAGAATGACAGCCTCAACACTGCATTTAATCTATTATTAGACTCTATTGGCTTTGCTCAAAAAGTAATGAGTCCACCCACCACTTTAATCATATCTTAGATCTTGTTCTGACTTATGGTATGGAAATAGAAGACTTAACAGTATTCCCTGAAAACTCCCTTCTGTCTGATCATTTCTTAATAACATTTACATTTACTCTGATGGACTACCCAGCAGTGGGGAATAAGTTTCATTACACTAGAAGTCTTTCAGAAAGCGCTGTAACTAGGTTTAAGGATATGATTCCTTCTTTATGTTCTCTAATGCCATATACCAACACAGTGCAGAGTAGCTACCTAAACTCTGTAAGTGAGATAGAGTATCTCGTCAATAGTTTTACATCCTCATTGAAGACAACTTTGGATGCTGTAGCTCCTCTAAAAAAGAGAGCTTTAAATCAGAAGTGCCTGACCTCCGTGGTATAACTCACAAACTCGTAGCTTAAAGCAGATAACCCGTAAGTTGGAGAGGAATGGCGTCTCACTAATTTAGAAGATCTTCACTTAGCCTGGAAAAAGAGTCTGTTGCTCTATAAAAAGCCCTCCGTAAAGCTAGGACATCTTTCTACTCATCCTAATTGAAGAAAATAAGAACAACCCCAGGTTTCTTTCAGCACAATGAGAGAGAGAGAAAAGGCTGGATAGTGTGGAGAGAGTAAATTAGGAAGTACAAGAGATAAGTAAGGATGAAGTGAGGGCGGCTATGAAAAGGATAAAGAGTGGAAAGGCAGTTGGTCCAGATGACATTCCAGTGGAGGCATGGAAATGTTTGGTGAGATGGCAGTGGAGTTTCTAACCAGATTGTTTAATAAAATCTTGAAAAGTGAGAAGATGTTTCAGGAGATGAAGTGTGCTGCTTCCTATTTTCAAGAACAAGGATGACGTTTTCACAGCTGCCATAACTACAGGAAATAAAGTTGATCAGCCACAGCATGAAGTTATGGGAAAGAGTAGTAGAAGCTTGGCATGGAAACCATTGATCTGTGAGCAGCAATATGGTTTCATGCTGAGAAAGAGCACTACAATGCAATGTTTGCTCTGAGAGTACTGATGGAGAAGTGGAGCAATGCTCGGTCCACACTGAGGTCTGATATTTTAGGTTAATAATTTAGTTATTCTATGGCTATTACATATATACATATGTAAACTTCCCATATCACCTGAATATGAAAGCTGCTGACGGATTTGGGCTCGTAGTCAGACTTGTTGGTCTGACAGATAGTCATGGTCCTTATTTCAAACTGTGTTTTTTTCCCGATGGTATTTAGATATTTATGGAGTATGTTCATGTCTGACTTGGTTTTTCTAATTGTGTTTTTAGCCTGGTTGTAAAGAAGTTTTCAGTTTGTTCTTGACTGTTCGAAGCTGTGTTTTCATCTTGTTGGTCTTCATTTCATTTTGCACGTCCACATCAAACTCCTTTGCTGGTAATTCCTGATTCTGTTTTTTTGTTTTTTTGTTTTTTAAATTTCGCGCCATGAAAATTGCAAACAAACACGCAAATCTGATACGCGATCCAGGCCAGTTGTCATAGTAATGGTCTGATATGGGAAAATATCAGACCGGAAATTCCACATCCCAACAGACAGGGGCTGTGAGCACAGACCGGCCCGCTGGGCCACCCACCTCGACTGCCACCCAATCCTCTCTGCTGACCCCATGGCCCCCTCTGCAGGTGGTGAACTCACAGGAGGGCGGGCCCACGTTGCTCTTTTGGGCTGAGCCCGGTGCACGAGCCCAACCCCAGGCCTGGCTCCAGGGTGGGGCCCCGGCTCCACCATACCAGGCGGTGTCTCGTCCTTGATTTTGTACTCTTCATGGGAGCTTCTGAACTGCCCTTAGTCTGACCCGTCACCTAGGACTTGTTTGCCTTGGGCGACCCTACCAGGGGCACAAAGCCCCTGACAACATAGCTCCTAGGATCATCTGGGTACGCAAACTCCCCCACCACGATAAGGTGGCAGTTCGACGGGGAGCCCTATCTCCTTTGAGATAGGGTGAGGAGCTCGGTCACTCGGGAGGAGCTCGGAGTCGAGCTGCTGCTCCTCCCTGTCGAAAGGAGCCAGCTAAGGTGGCTCGGACATCTTTTCCGGATGCCCCTGGATGCCTCGCTGGAGAGGTGTTCCAGGCACGTCCCATCGGGAGGAGGCCCCGGGGAAGACCCTGGACACGCTGGAGGGATTACGTCTCTCAGCTGGCTTGGGAACTTCTCGAGGTTCCCCCGGAGGAGCTGGGGGAGGTGTGTGTGGATCGGGAGGTCTGGGCGGCTTTGCTTGAGCTGCTGCCCCCGCAACCCGACTCCGGTAAAGTGGAAGAAATTGGATGGATGGATGGACCAGAAATCAGCCAATCACAGTGTGTGAACCATCGTAGCCATATAAACATAGTTATTATATCTGCCAAGGACAAAAAAATCATCAGCGTTTATATTTCACTGTCTGTTAACAGACAGAGGATGATCACATAGGCATGGACATCCAAGGAGACCAGATACAAGACAAGTCCGACTATCAAGGATATATTAGCGCAGCAAACTGCTGATTTAAGAAGAACTGTTGAATTGATTATGTAAGCATGAAACTTCAAACATTCATATTGGGGTTCTCTTCAAAATTAGCTGATGAGCCAAGCAAAAATCCAAGATGGCTGCCATTTTTCAATATGGCTGTCTACAACAGTGGGGACAATCAAACTTTGACATATCTCATGAATTAAATCTATTTAATTGTTACAGTTTCTATTTACATTTTTTATTCTTGTAAAACAGATGTTATTATATTCTTTATATTTAATGAAGTGACAAATGTATAAATCTGCATTTATGTATGTAATTAGTCAGTAATTGAACAGTGAAACTGTTCAAATGATATAGTGCAGGTTTCTGTCCACTAAATTTATTGTATTTTACATTGTAACCGAATGAAGAATACACCTTATGTTAAAATGAAAAGATCCTTTGTACATCTTGACCAGTTTTAATGACAACTATCAACATATACTAACAAAAATATAAACGCAACACTTTTGGTTTTGCTCCCATTTTGTATGAGATGAACTCAAAGATCTAAAACTTTTTCCACATACACAATATCACCATTTCCCTCAAATATTGTTGACAAACCAGTCGAAATCTGTGATAGTGAGCACTTCTCCTTTGCTGAGATAATCCATCCCACCTCACAGGTGTGCCATACGAAGATGCTGATTAGACACCATGATTAGTGCACAGGTGTGCCTTAGACTGCCCACAATAAAAGGCCACTCTGAAAGGTGCAGTTTGGTTTTACTGGGGGGGGATACCAGTCAGTATCTGGTGGGACCACCATTTGCCTCATGCAGTGCAACACATCTCCTTCGCATCATCCGTGAAGAGAACACCTCTCCAACGTGCCAAACGCCAGCAAATGTGAGCATTTGCCCCTCAAGTCGGTTACGATGACGAACTGGAGTCAGGTCGAGACCCCGATGAGGACGACGAGCATGCAGATGAGCTTCCCTGAGATGGTTTCTGACAGTTTGTGCAGAAATTCTTTGGTTATGCAAACCGATTGTTCCAGCAGCTGTCCGAGTGGCTGGTCTCAGACGATCTTGGAGGTGAACATGCAGGATGTGGAGGTCCTGGGCTGGTGTGGTTACACATGGTCTGCAGTTGTGAGGCTGGTTGGATGTACTGCCAAATTCTCTGAAACGCCTTTGGAGACGGCTTATGGTAGAGAACTGAACATTCAATACACAAGCAACAGCTCTGGTTGACATTCCTGCTGTCAGCATGCCAATTGCACGCTCCCCTCAAATCTTGCGACATCTGTGGCATTGTGCTGTGTGATAAAACTGCACCTTTCAGAGTGGCCTTTTATTGTGGGCAGTCTAAGGCACACCTGTGCACTAATCATGGTGTCTAATCAGCATCTTGATATGGCACACCTGTGAGGTGGGATGGATTATCTCAGCAAAGGAGAAGTGCTCACTATCACAGATTTAAACTGGTTTGTGAACAATATTTGAGGGAAATGGTGATATTGTGTATGTGGAAAAAGTTTTAGATCTTTGAGTTCATCTCATACAAAATGGGAGCAAAACCAAAAGTGTTGCGTTTATATTTTTGTTGAGTGTATATGCAAATCTTCCTGATGTAGTAACTCTGCCACCTTGACAGAGGAAGAGTTGGTAGAGCTAAACAGAGAGAATTTGGTTTGATAGCTAAGTAAATGATATATTCTTTGTCATTTCGGTTGTGTTTATCTTCAGACTTTTACCTCCTTTGTTGATTCACTCCCAGGAAACTGTGCCATGATTATGTTTTACTATGCAAGCTTCAGCCAACATTGACCACATCCAAAGTCTTCTGTTTCCACACCCTTAAATTACTGTACAACCATTTTTCAGACTGACAGTGTTGAAATTCGAACCACAAAGTACTGAGCTGCACAATGTTTTATGCCTTGTTTATACTTCAAAGCAAAATGAGAAGAATCAGCCAATGTCAAAAGACTGCAATGAATCTGAGGGTGCAGTGAGACAAAAATGTTGTTGACATGAGCAGAAGGACATCCAGGCACAGGCGATGGCAGGTACAGTGCCAGTTCTTCACTGGTGAGATTAGAATTAGGAGACAGTTCCAGTTGGGCAAATAAACTCTGAGTCAGGGACAGGCTAGGTCTTACACAGGAAATGCAAGTCCAAGCCCATACAGAGAGGGGGATTTGCCATTAAAGGAAAGGTTGTTTTCGCTCAGTCTTTCTCTCTCTCTCACTGAACCTGCAAGTATCTGGGTTTTTCTGTAACCCAGAGTGAGAGAAGAGCAGGTAGTCTAGTGGGATAGGAGTAGGCCTGCCAATATGTAGACCTGGGTTTGATTCCTCACACTGTCTGTTTTTTTGGACAAGACACTTTATCTGCATAATCCCAGTCCACCCAATTGCAAATGAGTCCTGGTCTTGGACTAGCATCCCATCAGGGGAAGTCATAGACTCTTCTCTGCTTCATGCTATGGTACTCGGGCATAGGCAATGGTACCAGTGGGCCTCAGGGCTGGTGTAGGACCTAAAGCCCTGGTCAGACCAAATAATGAACAATGAATTTCTTCGTGCAAGTCGAGTTATTCAAGAAACGTGGGAGAATAATGGCTCTTAGAGGCTGATTATTCGGCTAACGAGGGTCATCTCTGAGTGTGGCGCTAATTTTGTGAAGTTCAGAATTTAGCAAAAATAGCATGGGGCAATTTGTGTATGAGGACAAACGAGGATGTTAGAGGCGTTAGTGTTAGTGGTGAGTACGGGGCTTTTAGAAGCCCATTATCTGAGTACCTAGCGGCTACTAGGACAGGACAGGCTACGTGCAACAGAGCACGTTCCACTCTGAGAAAGCCCTTGTAGCCTTTTCTAACATCTGTTTCCTGCAATTCATTCAGAAGAACATCACATGCGTGGCTCATTATTCGAATAATCACTGAAATTTCTGTTAAATACATACGTATATATATAGGAGGTCTGTCCATAAAGTATAGGTCCTTTTTATTTTCATTTCATATGTTTTTACGTCAGACATGCTTGAACCCCTCGTGCGCATGCGTGAGTTTTTCCACGCCTGTCGGTGACGTCATTCGCCTGTGAGCACTCCTTGTGGGAGGAGTCGTCCAGCCCCTCGTCGGAATTCCTTTGTCTGAGAAGTTGCTGAGAGACTGGCGCTTTGTTTGATCAAAATTTTTTCTAAACCTGTGAGACACATCGAAGTGGACATGGTTCGAAAAATTAAGCTGGTTTTCAGTGAAAATTTTAACGGCTGATGAGAGATTTTGAGGTGATACTGTCGCTTTAAGGACTTCCCACGGTGCGAGACGTCGTGCAGCGCTCTCAGGCGGCGTCATCAGCCTGTTTCAAGCTGAAAACCTCCACATTTCAGGCTCTATTGATCCAGGACGTCGTGAGAGAACAGAGAAGTTTCAGAAGAAGTCGGTTTCAGCATTTTATCCGGATATTCCACTGTTAAAGGAGATTTTTTTAATGAAAGACGTGCGGACGGGTCCGCGCGTTGGCTCGCAGCCGCCGCGACGCTCCGCCACAGGAAAAACACCTCTGTTGGAAGCCTTAAGGACAAGTTGGAACATGTCCAGCTGTTAAACAATTTCTCATATACTCACTCCACTGAAAGCCATCAAAAGCCGCCTGGATTTTACAAATGGTTATCAACACGGAGGTGTTTTTCCTGTGCCGCCGCACCGCGCCGGCTGCGTCCCGACGCGCGGACGGGTCCGCGCGTCTTTCATTAAAAAAATCTCCTTTAACAGTGGAATATCCGGATAAAATGCTGAAACCGACTTCTTCTGAAACTTCTCTGTTCTCTCACGATGTCCTGGATCAATAGAACCTGAAATGTGGAGGTTTTCAGCTTGAAACAGGCTGATGACGCCGCCTGAGAGCGCAGCGCGACGTCTCGCACCGTGGGAAGTCCTTAAAGCGACAGTGTCACCTCAAAATCTCTCATCAGCCGTTAAAATTTTCACTGAAAACCAGCTTAATTTTTCGAACCGTGTCCACTTCGATGTGTCTCACAGGTTTAGAAAAAATTTTGATCAAACAAAGCGCCAGTCTCTCAGCAACTTCTCAGACAAAGGAATTCCGACGAGGGGCTGGACGGCTCCTCCCACAAGGAGTGCTCACAGGCGAATGACGTCACCGACAGGCGTGGAAAAACTCACGCATGCGCACGAGGGTTCATGCATGTCTGACGTAAAAACATATGAATGAAATCCATATAGTTTTTGAAAAAAATAAAAAGGACCTATACTTTATGGACAGCCCTCGTATATATATATACACACACACAGAATGAATAAAACCTGCGTGACATCATCCACTGATTTCCTATAGAGGTCATTGGGGGGACCGATATTTAGGGGGACACTGACCGAACGGTCCCCCTAAATATCGTTCCCCCCAATGACGTGGTTCATGACGAAGTTCACGGATTATCATCTCGTTTCTGCTTCAAACTACACTCCAGTCATCATCTGTCTCAGCGACAGATATCTGAAGCTTTTGTACAACAATCATTTCCACATAAATTCAGCATTATTTAATTCTAAAAGGCGGCAGAAGTGAACAGAGCGCCGCGGCTAACTGAGCTGCTAGCTGATGCGTTCACTGCGCGTCGGACGTTTCAGTGCATCACTGAATTTCGCTGAGTTTCTGCTTAAAACAGCCTAGTTTCTGCTTAAACTGACTTCATTAATGATTTAAGAGGCTTTACCTTTATCATCTGATAGGGGTGGTGGCCAAGTGGTTAATGCGCCTGGTTTCAGTTCAGAAGGCTCTGGGTTCAAATCCCACCCCTGCCACATTTCTCCATGTAATGTGGAGTTGCGTCAGGAAGGGCATCCGGCGTAAAACCTGTGCCAATTCAACATGCAGATCCAGCTTGGATTTGCTGTGGTGACGCCGAGTGGAAACAAGGGAGCAGCCAAAGGGACTTACTACCTTTATCATCTGATGTTAATAATCCCAATAATCCATTTGATTGCTTTGGGTGAAGAGACTCCATTTCAGACGTGCTGCTGTGGTCCGAAAGGACACATGTGCAGATGCAAAAGGCGGACTGATTTTTAGGGGCCGATCGTGTGGTCTGCGGCACTAGAACAGCTGAAATGACACCTTTGTTTGGGCGTCACCATGTTGAAAGCCCCACCTGCACTGATTCACGATGAATTCATGAATGCATAAAGGGGTGGAGCATGGGTGGCTGCAAAAAAAAAAAAAAAAAAAAAGCCTGAACCACCTAAACCGCCTAAGCTAACAGGCTAACATCAGCTCTGGTTTTTATTAAATTATATTTTTTGGGGACTGCGCAGTGGTTCTCATAACGGTTTACTTTGGTGTGGGCAGGAAAAGTTATGAGCCATGTATTTCCTCAGTAATCATGCATTAAGTGGCCCTGCTGACAGCTGCTAAAAGTGCTAACACCACTAGCATACAACATTAAATAAGACGAGATGATCTTTAGAATGTTTCACTGTACAAAAAGCCAGATTCTCCCAGGAGTTTGTAATAAAACAAACAAACAGACCCAGCAACAATACAGCAGCGACAGACTCTGATGGTTGGAGGCTACGAGAGGAGGAGTCACTCGACTTAGCAGCTGTCACTCAAAACAACCATGGCCACAATTATACAGAACTTTATTGTTTAAAAAGTTAGAAAAGTAATTCACACACACACACACACACACACACACACACACACACACACACACACACACACACCACACACACACACACACACACACACACACACACACACACACACACACACACACACACACCCCGCCCGTACAGTTGTCATGGAGGCAGAATCTATAAATACTAAAACCATTTTTTTCTTTTTGTACCATGCTGTAAACATGTTTATTTCTGCTCTAAAGTTGGGCATTTTAACATGGAGTCTGATGGGAAAGCACTCTGTTTTGGTGCCATCCTCAAATGGCCAGTCAAGGAACTACAAGAAATATGACTTCCGCATTGCATCCAAAATTCAGGCTCGCGTGTGGGATGCACTGAATTTTCCAAAGTATAAGTTGCACCTGTCAAAAATGCCTCTTGAAGAGGAAAAAGAAATTTTAAGTTGCACCTTTTTTTCTGTTTTATCAGCTCTTTCATTTGGGATTTTTGTGCATTGTTGTAGTGCACTCTTTATTATTGGCATTTATTCTTTCATTATTGGAATTTATTTTATTTTTAGACCTTTAGTCCTGGGAAAGCTCTGTATAAATAGTTATTATACAGTAATTATTATTATAATTATGATAAATTGCACCAGAATACAAGTCACAGGTCCTCCCAATCTAGTAACAAACTATGACATACTCTGGAAAATATGAGATTGCATCGCAAGTATAACTGAAAAAAAAAAAAAACCTTTAAAAAGGTGCCGTACAGAAAGAAGACATAAGACTGATATAGGCCGTGAAGCCCATTATCCCCAGATTTCATAACGTGGATCAGATGAAAGTCTAGACTCTCCTGGATTGGAGACCATTCCAAGCCCAGTACTCATTTACAGCTTTGTGTACTGAGACAATGCCAAAGAAATGTCTTGTTCAAGGACAAAGACAAGTTGCATGACTGGTAATAAAACCAAGCTTGACCTATTGGTACTCAATTATACTTTATTATACTGAGCAACCTGTTCTGCACTGTACCAGGATGGTTCTGTTATCACTGAAACATCATGACTTGGAGACAGTGGATTTAGCAGAAGACTTAATAGAAGACACAACAGGAGAGGTAGCAGTGATGAGAGATGTCATGCTTAAGGTGATGGCGAGAACAGCTGAATATGAGGTAAGTTATCCGGTGCATCCAGAAAGTATTCACAGCGCTTCACTTTTTTGACATTTTGTTATGTTACAGCCTTATTCCAAAATGGATTAAATTCATTTTTTTCCATCGAAATACTGCACACAATACCTATAATGACAGCATGGAATTTTTTTTTCCCAGATTTATTAAAAATAAAATCTAAGACATCGCAGGTACATAAGTATTCACACCCTTTGGTCCACTCAAGGACATTCACAGAGTTGTCCTGAAGCCACTCCTTTGATATCTTGGCTGTGTGCTTAGGGTCATTGTCCTGCTGAAAGATGAACCACCACCCCAGTCTGAGCTCAAGAGCGCTCTGGAGCAGGTTTTCATCCAGGATGTCTCTGTACTTTGCTGCATTAATCTTTCCCTCAATCCTGACTAGTCTCCTAGTTCCTGATGCTGAAAAACATCCCCACAACATTATGCTGCCACCACCATGCTTCACTGTAGGGATGGTTCCTGGTTTCCGCCAAACATGACACCTGACATTAACGCCAAAAAGCTCAATCTTTGTCTCATCAGACCAGGAAGGTCCTGGAAGGTTCTCCTTGCTCCACAGAGGAACGCTGGTGCTCTGACAGAGTGACTATTGGGTTGTTAGTCACCTCTCTGACTAAGGCCTTTCTCCTCTGATCACTCAGTTTAGACTGGTGGCCAGCTCTAGGGAGAGTCCTGGTGGATCCAAACTTCTTCTGTTTACAGATGATGGACACCACTGTGCTCATTGGGACCTTCAAAGAAGCAGAAATGTTTCTGTACCCTTCCCCAGATTGGTGCCTTGAGACAATGCTGTCTCAGAGGTCTATACACAATTCCCTTGACTTCATGCTTGGTTTGTGCTCTGACATGCGCTGTCAACTGTGCCTTATACAGTACCCTCCAGAAGTATTGGAACACTTCGTATTTCACACAATTTAATTTGTTTATGCTATTTAAAATACAAAAAACAAAAATTTCTAAAATTATTTTCCTTTAAGTCAAACTGAAATCAAATCTTTACTACTTGATATAAATTAATTAAAAATATAAAAGCCAAGATGATGGGCTGCATAAATAATGGACAGCTTTGGTATAATACATGTAAATAATCAGTTTTATTGCCAGTTTTCTTCAGACAAACCAGGGGATGGATACATGAACATTTTCAAGTCACTGAATATGTCTTGGACTTTATTTACATCAGTTATAAAGAAATGCAAACAGTATGACACTCTATAGTAAATCTGTGTGGAGTAGACAGTTCTCAAAAACTGAGTGACTGTGCAAGAAGGAGAAGAGAGAGGAAAGCCACCAAGACACCCAGACAACGCTTCTCTGGCTGTGATTGGAGAAATTGTACATAGTACATGTTTTGCATTTTGTATCCCCAGTTATACAGCTTCAAGATGAAGTGGTATAGAGGAGGATTTTCATTCACCAAAACATCAAATCTAGACTTGCATCTCAGATGTATCTTCTGGCAAATTGTAGCTGAATTTTCAGGTCTTCTTTTTAAGGAAATCCTGAATAAAATTTACAGGTATTATATCAAAGCATTTATGGAACCCATCATCTTGGCTTTTATATTTTGTATCTTTTGTATTTGAAATGGCATAAACAAATAAAAATGTGTGAAATACCAAGTGGTCCAGTACTTTTGGAGGGCACAGTATGTAGACAGGTGTGTGCCTTTCTCTTTCCAAATCATGTCCAATGAACTGGATTTACCCCAGGTGGACACCAATTAAGCTGTAGAAACATCTCAAGCATGATCAGTGGAAACAGGATGCACCTGAGCTCAATTTTGAGCTTTATGGCAAAGGCTGTGAATGCTTAAGTACATGTGATTTCTTTTTTTTTGTCATTATGGGGTATTGTTTGTAGAATTTTGACAAAAAAAAAGTAATTTCATCCATTTTGGAATAAGGCTGTAACATAATAAAATGTGGAATAAGTGAAATGCTGCAAATACTTTCCGGATGCACTGTTGGAGCCACAGGGGACACATTGCACACAGTCTATCCAGTGTATCACAATATATCCATCATTATCCACAGATCCCAACAGGTCTACTGTGTGCTCTATGGTTGCCATTAGTTACAAAGCCAAGCAACTTCTTCCACAATCCATCCATTTATGAGAAAACTTCAAAACAACTTCTTATGAGACCTGTTTTAACTACAGCTATACTCCAACCATGTTGCTTGGGACAATCCGTTCAAATCTTCTGACCTTTCAAGTACAATAAATGCTGCAGAACAAGCATGATGAAAATCTTGGCACCGTTTAAATTTGCGAAGGTCACATAAATGCGTGCAAAACAAAAGAAATGTGGTTTCATTACTCACAGGCATTCAACTTTCTTCACTGAAACAGTCTGTGAGAGACATCCTGGGAGACATGTAGAGTCCTCAGACACACGGTTGTAATCAGACACAGGAGCCGTGGTATCCTGACTCAGCTTCTACAACTACTGGCAGCTGCAGTGATTCAACCTATTAAAAAAAGAAGCTGTTATTACAGAAACAGTTTGACTTATGATGAGCATGATCAGTTTTCCTGCAAATAACTCTAAAGATGGCACCACAGGTCCATATTCAAAATACTATTACCCTAAGATAGGCCATAGGTCAGAAGTGGGTCCCTTGCACCTCAACAAAATAATTTTTTTTCCAAGTATCTGGATCTAATAACCATGAATTTGCATGTTAACACTGAAAATATTGGGTTGCAATCCATGTTTTTCCAACTTAAATCGATTAAAACACTACTAAAATGAGGGTGCCCCAAATCAGAAATTGCCACTTTTCATAAGAGATGAAATTTTATGCCGTATGAATTACCTTGTGGCTTAGTCAGTAAATTTTGGGTCTTAGCATACAATATATCAACCAAAAGCTCATTACATGCACAATTTTCCAAAGCAGGTTTTTATGGCATTCCAGTCAAAATAAAGACTTTACATTCATGTAAATGTTCATACCAAAAATACATGTATCGAAATGATGAATGTGAAGTTTCTTTCTAACTGTCTTTGATAATGTACAAATAATAAATAACTAACAATCCATCCACCCATTTTCTACACGCGCTTTCTCCAATTAAAAGACATGGCAACTAACTAATAAATAAAGAATATGTAAACATGGACGGAAGTGTGTGTGTGTGTGTGTGTGTGTGTGTGTGTGTGTGTGTGTGTGTGCATCAGGTATAGAGAAGGTTTTTATAAAAAAAAAAAAAAAAAAAGAACACTTGAAAGTTCAACTACAACTTGCCGGAAGGCAGATTGGAGATTCGAGCATAGATTTGATCTGTTTTGTAGAAAGAAAATTCTTCTCTGTGCAATTCCACTATGAAGGCATGAGTCAGAGTGGTCATGCAAAATGCAAACTTGCACCATGCACAATTTCTTCAATCACAGCAACAGAAGTGTGTAACTTCTTCTGGGTTGTCTGGGTGTCTTTCCTCACTAATCTCCTTCTTATACAATCACTCAGTTTTTGAGAACTGTCTACGCCACACACAGATTTACCATAGAGTACTATACTGTTTGTATTTCTTCATAATTCATGTCTGAAGAAAACTGGATGTAAAAGTGATGGTTTACATGTGTTATACTAAAGAGATTGCTCCTGGGTGAAGAGGAGCTTCATCCTGGACCCGGCCCTCCTGGCCGATTTCTACCGCCGTCATCCCGACAAGCCTGGTCGGGCGCCAGGAGGCGCCCGTTGTGGGGGGTCCTGTTGTGTGGGCCGCATGAAGAGGAGGTACTGCTGGCCCACCACCAGAGGGCGCCCTGCCTGAATGGCGGGCTTCAGGCACCAGAGGGCGCAGCCGCCTCCCAGGAGCAGCCCGGAGCTGACAGCTGTCTTCAATCTTCCATCATCACCATCTCCCATAAAAGCCTGTTTCTAAGTTGGCAGTCGTAACCTTGTATACTCGCAGCTTGGAGCTGGGTGGTGGAAGTTGGAAGGAGTTCGCGTTCCCGCTCCTCACTTATCACTTAAGTATACTATTGGTACTGCACGTACTTAGCGTTCCTGTTTCCTGGAAGTGGTGGATTATTCCCTCAGGAGGGGACTGTGACTTTGCTGAACTGTTTGCTGGCTGTGCACACACCCACTTGATCTGTTTGTTCTTCCTGCCAGCAGTACCCGATCCGACAGCTGGAGGCGGTGGCCACCTGGGAACTCAGGATTTGGCGGCTTCGGTGTGTTGCAGGTCTCCGCTGGCAGTGGAAATTGTGTGGGGCTGACTCTTCTCTGGACGGGCATCTCCTATCCTCGAGCCTGCCCACACGTCACCTATTGTTTAATTGACTGTTACCTAAAGTCGTATCTGTATTCCGTTGTGCACATTTCACAACATTAAATTGTTATCTTTGGCATTTTCATTGTCTGTTCATTTACGCCCCCTGTTGTGGGTCCGTGTCACTACACTTTCCCAACAGGAATGTTTTCTTCTTTTTTGCACACAGTATTTTGTTTATTAACACACAGTATGATTGTTAATATGAAATAATGGAATGACCACGTTTAGCTTTTTCCAAGGGTGTATCGCAGTGTCACATTCTAATTAAACACTGGACATGTCAGAACTGAAACTGTAAATAGGGCTCATGCTGAAAAATACCAGAGCATCCTGTTACCTGTCTACATCCCCAACAATTCCAGCAGTTTTGTTATAACCCCGACACACTTGAGGCTAAATGAGGCCAAATGGCCTCCGAATGAAAGTTCGGCTCACATTCTCGAAGTGTCGAGGTGCATTCAAGGATGTCGGACAGCATCCTGAGAGCAGTCTAAACAGTCAGGCTGATTCCTGTGGCTGCCCCGACTGTGTGCAAAAGAGTCGGGGCAGCCGGAGTGCATGTCTGACCGCAATCTGACTGCAATTTAAATATTCATACGGCATGAAAACATCATTCAAAGCATTCTTATCTTGTTTGAGGGACCATTTGAAATGACCCGCCATTTTGGATGCTGATTGAATGTCCCGACTGTGCCTGAACGCACCTCGAGCAGACCTTGAGTGCTGCTGGATTATATTTCCTCCACCTGAAGTCGGACCTCACTCGTACGGCATTGTAAGCCGTCATATTCTCACTCCATTCTGACAACTGTCTAAGTAATCCTTATGTGTTCTGCCCACATTTGTACTGCATTTGGAGACTCGTGCACACCCTGTGCGCACGAGTGGGTCGGGGTGGGTCGAAGTGCAGTGCGTGTAGTCGGATGACTGTCTTCCGAAATTTGTATTCCCTCTCAGATGTGGCACAAATGAAGGATTTTATGACATTCCGTCTGGGTCTGCTCGATTCGTGCTCATTCTTGCTAAGTATGACAGGGCCCTTAAGAGGGTGCAGACAGGAGCACTGAGCCCGTGGTTCCTCTCGGCCTTGCTGCCCATCTGCATCTGCTCTAAAAAAAAGACACAAAACAGAGTTTAAGTTTTGGTATCTGTTTGATGTGCTCTTGTGATGAATACTGCTTAAAAACCATGAATATACGAGGTCTGTGAGAAAAGTATCCGACCTTTTTATTTTTTCAAAAACTACACTCAACAAAAATATAAACGCAACACTTTTGGTTTTGCTCCCATTTTGTATGAGATGAACTCAAAGATCTAAAACTTTTTCCACATACACAATATCACCATTTCCCTCAAATATTGTTTACAAACCAGTCTAAATCTGTGATAGTGAGCACTTCTCCTTTGCTGAGATAATCCATCCCACCTCACAGGTGTGCCATATCAAGATGCTGATTAGACACCATGATTAGTGCACAGGTGTGCTTTAGACTGTCCACAATAAAAGGCCACTCTGAAAGGTGCAGTTTTGTTTTATTGGGGGGGGGGGGGATACCAGTCAGTATCTGGTGTGACCACCATTTGCCTCATGCAGTGCAACACATCTCCTTCGCATAGAGTTGATCATCTAAAAACCAGTAGGCCTCTACTGGTGGTTGGCTCTCACTGCGGTATTGTATCACTTCCTGTTCCGGAGCACAGCGGTGTTTTGCTGTATCTGTTAGCTGTTTAATCTGCGCAGTTAGATTGATCTAGTTATCTAGATTACGATTTGTTTCCCAGTGTAATCTTTACGTGCCTTAACTAAAGCACTCCTTCTGCTGAATCACCTCTAAATTATTTACACATTATTCACTTTGCGTGTTTTTAGGAATCCGCTAGCTTAGCGTAGCTACTAGCTCTTAGCCGATTTAGCATGGCGGCTTCTCCTGTCTCTCCCGCACTTTTCTGCTCTGGGTGTGAAATGTTTAGTTATTCCTCGGCCTCCTTTAGCAGTAACGGTACTTGTAATAAGTGTAGCTTATTCATAACTTTGGAGGCCAGGCTGGGCGAATTGGAGACTCGGCTCCGCACCGTGGAAAATTCTACAGCTAGCCAGGCCCCTGTAGTCGGTGTGGACCAAGGTAGCTTAGCCGCCGTTAGTTACCCCCTGGCAGATCCCGAGCAGCCGGGAAAGCAGGCTGACTGGGTGACTGTGAGGAGGAAGCGTAGCCCTAAACAGAAGCCCCATGTACACCGCCAACCCGTTCACATTTCTAACCGTTTTTCCCCACTCGACGACACACCCGCTGAGGATCAAACTCTGGTTATTGGCGACTCTGTTTTGAGAAATGTGAAGTTAGCGACACCAGCAACCATAGTCAATTGTCTTCCGGGGGCCAGAGCAGGCGACATTGAAGGAAATTTGAAACTGCTGGCTAAGGCTAAGCGTAAATTTGGTAAGATTGTAATTCACGTCGGCAGTAATGACACCCGGTTACGCCAATCGGAGGTCACTAAAATTAACATTAAATCGGTGTGTAACTTTGCAAAAACAATGTCGGACTCTGTAGTTTTCTCTGGGCCCCTCCCCAATCAGACCGGGAGTGACATGTTTAGCCGCATGTTCTCCTTGAATTGCTGGCTGTCTGAGTGGTGTCCAAAAAATGAGGTGGGCTTCATAGATAATTGGCAAAGCTTCTGGGGAAAACCTGGTCTTGTTAGGAGAGACGGCATCCATCCCACTTTGGATGGAGCAGCTCTCATTTCTAGAAATCTGGCCAATTTTCTTAAATCCTCCAAACCGTGACTATCCAGGGTTGGGACCAGGAAGCAGAGTTGTAGTCTTACACACCTCTCTGCAGCTTCTCTCCCCCTGCCATCCCCTCATTACCCCATCCCCGTAGAGACGGTGCCTGCTCCCAGACTACCAATAACCAGCAAAAATCTATTTAAGCATAAAAATTCAAAAAGAAAAAATAATATAGCACCTTCAACTGCACCACAGACTAAAACAGTTAAATGTGGTCTATTAAACATTAGGTCTCTCTCTTCTAAGTCCCTGTTGGTAAATGATATAATAATTGATCAACATATTGATTTTATTCTGCCTTACAGAAACCTGGTTACAGCAGGATGAATATGTTAGTTTAAATGAGTCAACACCCCCGAGTCACACTAACTGTCAGAATGCTCGTAGCACGGGCCGGGGCGGAGGATTAGCAGCAATCTTCCATTCCAGCTTATTAATTAATCAAAAACCCAGACAGAGCTTTAATGCATTTGAAAGCTTGTCTCTAAGTCTTGTCCATCCAAATTGGAAGTCCCAAAAACCAGTTTTATTTGTTATTATCTATCATCCACCTGGTCGTTACTGTGAGTTTCTCTGTGAATTTTCAGACCTTTTGTCTGACTTAGTGCTTAGCTCAGATAAGATAATTATAGTGGGCGATTTTAACATCCACACAGATGCTGAGAATGACAGCCTCAACACTGCATTTAATCTATTATTAGACTCTATTGGCTTTGCTCAAAAAGTAAATGAGTCCACCCACCACTTTAATCATATCTTAGATCTTGTTCTGACTTATGGTATGGAAATAGAAGACTTAACAGTATTCCCTGAAAACTCCCTTCTGTCTGATCATTTCTTAATAACATTTACATTTACTCTGATGGACTACCCAGCAGTGGGGAATAAGTTTCATTACACTAGAAGTCTTTCAGAAAGCGCTGTAACTAGGTTTAAGGATATGATTCCTTCTTTATGTTCTCTAATGCCATATACCAACACAGTGCAGAGTAGCTACCTAAACTCTGTAAGTGAGATAGAGTATCTCGTCAATAGTTTTACATCCTCATTGAAGACAACTTTGGATGCTGTAGCTCCTCTAAAAAAGAGAGCTTTAAATCAGAAGTGCCTGACTCCGTGGTATAACTCACAAACTCGTAGCTTAAAGCAGATAACCCGTAAGTTGGAGAGGAAATGGCGTCTCACTAATTTAGAAGATCTTCACTTAGCCTGGAAAAAGAGTCTGTTGCTCTATAAAAAAGCCCTCCGTAAAGCTAGGACATCTTTCTACTCATCACTAATTGAAGAAAATAAGAACAACCCCAGGTTTCTTTTCAGCACTGTAGCCAGGCTGACAAAGAGTCAGAGCTCTATTGAGCTGAGTATTCCATTAACTTTAACTAGTAATGACTTCATGACTTTCTTTGCTAACAAAATTTTAACTATTAGAGAAAAAATTACTCATAACCATCCCAAAGACGTATCGTTATCTTTGGCTGCTTTCAGTGATGCCGGTATTTGGTTAGACTCTTTCTCTCCGATTGTTCTGTCTGAGTTATTTTCATTAGTTACTTCATCCAAACCATCAACATGTTTATTAGACCCCATTCCTACCAGGCTGCTCAAGGAAGCCCTACCATTATTTAATGCTTCGATCTTAAATATGATCAATCTATCTTTGTTAGTTGGCTATGTACCACAGGCTTTTAAGGTGGCAGTAATTAAACCATTACTTAAAAAGCCATCACTTGACCCAGCTATCTTAGCTAATTATAGGCCAATCTCCAACCTTCCTTTTCTCTCAAAAATTCTTGAAAGGGTAGTTGTAAAACAGCTAACTGATCATCTGCAGAGGAATGGTCTATTTGAAGAGTTTCAGTCAGGTTTTAGAATTCATCATAGTACAGAAACAGCATTAGTGAAGGTTACAAATGATCTTCTTATGGCCTCGGACAGTGGACTCATCTCTGTGCTTGTTCTGTTAGACCTCAGTGCTGCTTTTGATACTGTTGACCATAAAATTTTATTACAGAGATTAGAGCATGCCATAGGTATTAAAGGCACTGCGCTGCGGTGGTTTGAATAATATTTGTCTAATAGATTACAATTTGTTCATGTAAATGGGGAATCTTCTTCACAGACTAAAGTTAATTATGGAGTTCCACAAGGTTCTGTGCTAGGACCAATTTTATTCACTTTATACATGCTTCCCTTAGGCAGTATTATTAGACGGTATTGCTTAAATTTTCATTGTTACGCAGATGATACCCAGCTTTATCTATCCATGAAGCCAGAGGACACACACCAATTAGCTAAACTGCAGGATTGTCTTACAGACATAAAGACATGGATGACCTCTAATTTCCTGCTTTTAAACTCAGATAAAACTGAAGTTATTGTACTTGGCCCCACAAATCTTAGAAACATGGTGTCTAACCAGATCCTTACTCTGGATGGCATTACCCTGACCTCTAGTAATACTGTGAGAAATCTTGGAGTCATTTTTGATCAGGATATGTCATTCAAAGCGCATATTAAACAAATATGTAGGACTGCTTTTTTGCATTTACGCAATATCTCTAAAATCAGAAAGATCTTGTCTCAGAGTGATGCTGAAAAACTAATTCATGCATTTATTTCCTCTAGGCTGGACTATTGTAATTCATTATTATCAGGTTGTCCTAAAAGTTCCCTAAAATGCCTTCAGTTAATTCAAAATGCTGCAGCTAGAGTACTGACGGGGACTAGAAGGAGAGAGCATATCTCACCCATATTGGCCTCTCTTCATTGGCTTCCTGTTAATTCTAGAATAGAATTTAAAATTCTTCTTCTTACTTATAAGGTTTTGAATAATCAGGTCCCATCTTATCTTAGGGACCTCGTAATACCATATCACCCCAATAGAGCGCTTCGCTCTCAGACTGCAGGCTTACTTGTTGTTCCTAGGGTTTGTAAGAGTAGAATGGGAGGCAGAGCCTTCAGCTTTCAGGCTCCTCTCCTGTGGAACCAGCTCCCAATTCAGATCAGGGAGACAGACACCCTCTCTACTTTTAAGATTAGGCTTAAAACTTTCCTTTTTGCTAAAGCTTATAGTTAGGGCTGGATCAGGTGACCCTGAACCATCCCTTAGTTATGCTGCTATAGACGTAGACTGCTGGGGGGTTCCCATGATGCACTGTTTCTTTCTCTTTTTGCTCTGTATGCACCACTCTGCATTTAATCATTAGTGATCGATCTCTGCTCCCCTCCACAGCATGTCTTTTTCCTGGTTCTCTCCCTCAGCCCCAACCAGTCCCAGCAGAAGACTGCCCCTCCCTGAGCCTTGTTCTGCTGGAGGTTTCTTCCTGTTAAAAGGGAGTTTTTCCTTCCCACTGTAGCCAAGTGCTTGCTCACAGGGGGTCGTTTTGACCGTTGGGGTTTTACATAATTATTGTATGGCCTTGCCTTACAATATAAAGCGCCTTGGGGCAACTGCTTGTTGTGATTTGGCGCTATATAAAAAAATTGATTGATTGATTGATTGATTAAGGACCATTAAAACTGGATTAAAAACGGCCCACGGATACTCACTCAAATTCAAATTCAAATTTATTATTTTATATAGCGCCAATTCACGACAAAATCGTCTCAAGGCGCTTCACAACATAAAAAACAATTAAAAATTTAAAACACAATAAAAACAACCATAAAAGAAAGACAGCAGTAAAAGAATAGAAGATTAAAAACACATCATAACACTAATGATAAAACAGGGAAAATAAATGAGTCTTTAAACGTGATTTAAAGGTCTCCACAGTGTCCGACTGCCGAATGTGTTCCCTGCAGATCATTCCACAGAGCTGGGGCATGATAGGAAAAAGCTCTGTGACCGGCAGACTTTTTATTCACCCTGGGAACACACAGAAGTCCTGCACCCTGAGAACGCAGGGCCCGAGCTGGTACATAGGGGCTTATCAAGTCAGCCAGATAGGGAGGTGCAAGTCCATGAACAATTTTCTAAACTAAAATCAGTACTTTAAAATCTGATCTTGCAGAAACAGGAAGCCAGTGCAGGGACGCCAAGATTGGCGTAATGTGGTCAAACTTTCTGCTCCGTGTCAAAAGTCTGGCAGCAGCATTCTGAACCAATTGAAGACCCCTGATCCTGGACTGCGGTAAGCCAGAGAATAGAGCATTACAATAGTCCAATCTAGAAGAGACAAACGCATGAATCAAAGTCTCAGCATCAGCCATAGACAGAATAGGACGAATCCTCGCTATATTTCGCAAATGGAAGAAGGCAGTCCTTGTAATGTCTCTAATGTGGAGATCAAAGGACAACGCAGGATCAAAAATTACTCCAAGGTTCCTCACTTTATCCGTATGATGTATAACACACGGACCTAAGCTAAATGCTAGCTGATCAAATTGATGCCGATATCTCGCTGGACCAAAAACCATAACTTCAGTCTTATCAGAATTTAAAAGTAGGAAGTTACTAGACATCCAACTTCTTACTGATGCAAGACAATCTTCCAAGGATTTTATGTGAGTAAGATTACCAGCAGTTATTGGCATATACAATTGAGTGTCATCAGCATAGCAATGAAAGGGAATCCCAAAACGCCGCAATATATTCCCGAGGGGTGCTACAGAAAGAGAAAAAAGCAAGGGGCCCAAAACGGATCCCTGAGGAACCCCAAACTTCATGTCTCTACGATTGGAGGAGGTTCCATTACACAATACACAGTAGGAACGACTGGACAGGTACGACGCCAACCATGCAAGAGCAGTTCCAGTAATCCCAAAGTGATTCTCCAGCCTATTGAGTAGAATATGGTAATCCACAGTGTCAAATGCAGCACTAAGATCCAGCAGCACCAGGACCGTAGTGATATCCGAGTCCATTGCTCGCAAAAGGTCATTCACTACTTTAGTAAGTGCTGTCTCTATGGAGTGAAATTTTCTAAAAGCAGACTGCAGTGGCTCAAAAAGATTATTCTCAGTGAGGTAGTCCACGAGCTGTCGCAAGACCACTTTTTCCAGGATTTTAGAACAAAATGACAGATTTGATATTCTTCAATACACTAGGGCCGAGATTAGATTTTTAAGTAATGGTTTGATCACTGCAGACTTAAAACACTTAGGAACAGATCCATACGTTAATGAGAGATTTATAATTTCCAGCACAGTTGGTCCAAGAATGGGCCACAGGTCCTTAAACAGTTTTGTTGGTATAGGATCAATTAAACAGGTTGTGCTTTTAGTAGATGTCACGAGCTTCGTCAGTGTGCCTAGCGAGATACCATCAAAATCTATAAATCTGGATACCACCTCAGTGGGCGCATCCACCTCCACAGCAGTATGCAGTGGTTGGGCCAAAGCCTGCTGAGATATACTCAACCTAATATCCTCAATTTTCTTCTCGAAGTAATCCAAGAAATCCTGTGCTGAGAAAGGAGAGTGAAAAACAGGTGCTACAGTTTCAAACAAAAACTTGGAATTATGCTTATTTTTATTAATCAAATCAGAATAATAGGCACGCTTTGTAGCCAGTAGTGCCTGCTTATAATCCAAGACAGCATCTCGCCATGCAAGATGGAACACCTCTAACTTAGAACTACGCCATTTCTGTTCAAAACCTCGAGCTGTTTGTGACAGCAAGGCCACGTGTGAGTACCAGATCAAGGGTATTTCCACTAGTATGTGTTGAATCCTGAATACATTGCTGGAATCCCAGCGCATCCACAAGTTCCATAAATGACTTGCAAAGGGGATCAGAGGGCTTATTTATGTGAATATTAAAATCACCAATAATCAAAATGTTGTCCACACTAGCTGACAGGCTAGAGATGAATGCACCAAATTCATCTAAAAATTCAGAATATGGGCCAGGAGGCCTATAAACAGTGACAACATGGCATGACTGATTTCCATACTTCTGACCCTGACAATATGTAGCATCATGGGCAGAGCGGAGAGTCAGATGCTCAAACGAATTATATTTATGCCCCCCGACAGTCAAGAAGGTAAACTTGGATTTATAGATAAAAGCAACACCCATGCCTTGCTTCGCACAACGAGACATGTGACTGAATGTGTACCCTGGTGGGCAGGCCTCATTCAGAGGAAGAACAGCTGTGGGTTTGAGCCAGGTTTCACATAACCCAATCATGTCCAAATGATGATCCATAATTAGATCGTTAATCAACAGGGATTTTGAGGACAAAGATCTGATGTTAATAAGACCCAAACTGAAGACTTCTGTCGGTTTGACAGACTGACATCTTTGAATAGGCCTGAGTATCTTAAAATCCACTCCACATTTTCCATTCAGCGCCCGGAGAGTGTCAGGAACCGCTGTCGTCACATCAGGACTACAATTCCCAGAAGCTGCAGCGCTCTGATGACGTGGGCGCTGAGCACCAATGCGCTCAGCTGACCAGATGACCGGCACAGACGACCCAGTTCGATGGAACACAAACTTTCTCCGGGAGCCTCTGTGGGCACAGCGACGTCGGCGGAACAAGCCAAGCTCTCTGATAGCGAGAATGTCCCGAGGGACATTATTGTTGTTCAAGCTTCGTAGCTCAGCTGCAGAGTAGCTTAGCATCACGCCAGCCGAGGGAGTGAAATGCGGCGTCGTACAGCGCAAAGCAGGCAATAAACAATCAAAGATAACTAAAAATGCACACTGAAGGACCAAAAACCACGTTAAGTACATATCCAAAATAAAAATTACACTCAAGCCACTAAAAACCGAATTATACACGAGAAAACTGGAGAAAATCAGACGAGCGGCGAACACACAACGCCAGCAACTCTTCTTCACTCGACTGAAAAGCCATCAAAAGCGACAATGAGCGGCTCCGTGCCGACGCGCGAAATCCTCCACAAAATCTCCTGTAACAGTGGAATGTGCCACAAAAGTGCTATGACCAGCTCTCTTGCCATTTCTGTGGTAGTCACACAATGTCCCGAATCAACACAGCGTTCAGTTTGGAAATGATCTGGTCATTCCAGCCTGTAATCCGTGTGACTCAGACAACTGGCTGTCTCTTAACAGTTTCTGAAAAAAATTCAGAAACTGGAATTCCTCTGCACGTCTGTCTCAGTGTGCCAAAAAAGTGCTGCTGTCCAGTCTTTTCACAATTCCTGTGCTAGCCAGATGACATCCCGGATAAAACACAGCGTCCAGTTTGGAAATGAACGGCACATTCCACTGTTACAGGAGTTTTTCTCATGGAAAGAGGAGCGGAGGCTTCGCGCGTCGCGGCGGTGCTGCATGGCGCAAAGCAACACCGTGATGAAGCCTCACAGGACATGTTCTGGCATGTCCAGGCACATCCACAATTTCTTGGATAATCACTCGATGGAAAAACCACCGACAGCTGTCTGAACGCCATCTCAAAGCCGTCCTGTGAGACCAAAACAGAGGTGGTTTTGTCTCGCTCCAGTAGCAAATCCATCGTGATGCGCGAAGCCTCCGCTCGGCTTTCCATAACAAAATCTCTTGTTAAAAGTGAAATCTGCCAGAAAATGGTTGATGTCCAGCTCTTGTGATAACCAGAGAAATTGCACACGATGGTCACGGATCCATACAGCCATCTGTTTAGAAATGAAATGGTCCCTCAGCCTGTCGATGGCGGCTTCGGAGCGCAGCGCACCATCAGTCACTCTGGGCCGTCCTTAAATCGACAGTAACACTCCGTAATCTCGTTGAAGCCCATAAAATTTTCACCAAAAACCATCTGAATTTCTCGAATGGTGTCCACTTTGATGTCCCTCAGCTTCTGAAAAAATTTTGATCAAGCAAAGCGGCAGTCTCTGAGCCATTCCTAAACAATGAAAAAAACGACGAGAGGGGTGAACCACTCCTCACTCAAAGCCTGCTCACAGGTGAATGACGCAACAGACAGGCGTGAAAAAACTCACGCATGCGCACGAAGGTTCAAGCTTGGCTGACGCAATCACACGTGATTCAAATCCATATGGTTTTTGAAAAAAATAATAAGGTTGGATACTTTTCTAATAGACCTCGTATATGACAAGTAGAAGTAGATTGACAAAGTCATGGTAGGACATAATTTTATGATTAAAAATGTCACAGCGGCACATATAAATATTTCAACCCCACTCGGTCGGTTAAAGGTTAAAGCACTTGCTGCTGTAGTCAAGAAGCAACAAGCCAAGTATCACAAGCAGATACCATTTAGTTTTGCCGCCTACCTGCCGCCCTCATGACACCCTCTGGATATGCTGTTCCTCTGTCTCCATTCATTCAGAAACGATGAACAAAAGAGTGAGTGAACCTGCTCCATCAGGGAGAGAGTTGGTAAATGAGTGAACCATGCAGATAGCAGAGACTTGAAAAAAGGCTGACTTAAATCGCCGCTGCAAAGCCAGGCTGATTAAATCATAACTCTATGAGCCCACACAAATACACTCATGTCTTCATGACCGATGAAAGATAAGAACTGCTGCAAGGAGCCAGAAATCAAGATGGACAGAATGCCCAAAACTGAGCCAAATAAGGTGAAACACATCATTTCTTCAGGAACTACAGGTTATTGGGTGAAGTGACTTACAGATAACCCGGGAATGTGAACAAACCAGGAGCCACATTAACCGGGTCTTAATAACCATTTATTTAGTCTTCTAAGTAAATGGTTCAGAAAGACCTGGTACTGTAATGTGAACAATTTTTTGTCATGAGTTAAAAACAAAACCTATTCGGAATCTAATTCTGTAAGTATTAGTTGATATAGAATCTGTTTGGTGTAGTACTGCCACCTTCTAAACTGGAGTGTAGATTAGTAAATGGTTCATTTCATCTTGTTAAGGTACTCCACATATTCTTCAAATTCACCAAGACCACCTCCCAGTGATTTACTGTAAGTAGGTCATCTGCAGAGCCAATTTTGTACTTTGTCTATGACCCACTGCATAAGGAATGTGACAGTGTTTCTTTCGGTCATCATTTTAGAATACTTAAACCCAGAACACAGTGTGCACAAATCTGTTTTATTCCTGTTCCTGTTGGTGAGATTAATTGCCAGCACACAGGAGGTAATGTTATCTTTAATGTTCATCTGTTTGCTTGTATGTACAGTATGAATTATACAATGATTGGGGTGGGGGGGGGGGGGGGGGCACCTATCATCAGTGAACTAATGTTAGGAAAGTCAAATGTTTTCTAACTTCAGATAGCTATAAAAGCTTTGGAATTTTAATGATTAATGATTTAAGTCATAAAGAGTATTTTCTTCTGCACCACTCTAATTTTATTCAGTTGCATTCAGAATTCACAATCTTATATTGCCAACAACTGTCTTGAAATAATTTAGGATTTTGACGAACCAGGGATCAAATGCACCAAGATACAACCTCAATTCCAATGAAGTTGGGTCGTTGTGTAAAATGTAAATAAAAATAGAATACAATGATTTGCAAATCCTCTTCAATCTATATTCAATTGAATACACCATAAAGACAAGACATTTAATGTTCAAACTGATATATAAATAAATATTTGCTCATTTTGAAATGGATGCCTGCAACACATTTCAAAAAAGCTGGGACAGTATTATGTTTACCACTGTGTTACATCACATTTCCTTCTAACAACACTCAATAAGCATTTGGGAACTGAGGACACTAATTGTTGAAGCTTTGTAGGTGGAATTCTTTCCCATTCTTGCTTGATGTACGACTTCAATTGTTCAACAGTCCGGGGTCTCTGTTGTCGTATTTTGCGCTTCATAATGCGCCACACATTTTCAGTGGGTGACAGATCTGGACTGCAGGCAGGCCAGTCTAGTACCTGCACTCTTTTACTATGAAGCCACATTGTTGGAACACGTGCAGAATGGCACGTGGCTTGGTATTGTCTTGCTGAAATAAGCAGGGACGTCCCTGAAAAAGACGTTGCTTGGATGGCTGCTTGGATGTGTTGCTCCAAAACCTGGATGTACCTTTCAGCATTGATGATGCCATCACAGATGTGTAAGTTGCCCATGCCATGGCCACTAACACACCGCCATACCATCACAGATGCTGGCCTTTGAACTTTGCACTGGTAGCAATCTGGATGGTCTATTTCCTCTTTTGTCCGGAGGACACAACGTCCATGATTTGTAAAAACAATTTGAAATGTGGACTCATCAGACCACAGCACACTTTTCCACTTTGCGTCTGTCGATTTCAAATGAGCTCGGGCCCAGAGAAGGTGGCGGCCTTTCTGGATGTTGTTGATGTATGGCTTTGCTTTGCATGGTAGAGTTTTAACTTGCACTTGTAGAGACGAACTGTGTTAACTGACAATGGTTTTCTGAAGTGTTCCTGAGCCCATGTGGTAAAATCCTTTACACAATGATGTCGGTTTTTAATGCAGTGCCACCTGAGGGATCGAAGGTCAGGGTCATTTAATGTTGGTTTTCGGCTTTGCTGCTTATGTGTAGAAAGTTCTCCAGATTCTCTGAATCTTCTGATTGTATTACGGACTGTTGATGATGGAATCCCTAAATTTCTTGCAATTGAACATTGAGAAACATTGTTCTTAAACTGTTGGACTACTTTTTGTTGTTCTCAAAGTGGTGATCCTCACCCCATCTTTCCTTGTAAACGGCTGAGCCTTTTGGCGATGCTCCTTTTATATGAGAGAAGCTCACTCATGGTACAGGGCGTCCTAAACAGGAGGTGCCAATTTTCAAATCCACAGTAAAACAGGAAATATTCAAATGTTGAACACTTCCTGGCAGTGCTACAGTGGAGCACTGCCAGGAAGTGAGTGCCAGAAGCAGTGAGCTACAGTGGAGGATGGGGTTTCACTGGACTCCCCTGAAATCTGATTGGACACACATGATTGACATGTCACAGCACCGCACATGTGGTTGAAAGGCCTGCATTTTCAAATTAGTGAGTCACATTGACTGCTAGGTTCCTCCTGTCCAGTAGTTAGTGCTGTGTACCACAGAAGGTTGTAATCCACTTTAGTAGAAGAAGAAAAATGTTTGCTCCAGATTTGAACTGAGCATATCGTTTTAACTATGGACTTCTAATCACATACAAACTTATATTGGTGAGTAAACGACTGTATTTTATGCCAGAAATGAGATCCAGATTGTTAAAAGCAGCATTTCGACTTTAATGTGGGTGGCTTATATACACATGTTTAAGCTAACAGACAGCAGCTGGTTCATGCTCTGTTGTCTTATTCGTGCAGCAGATAACTGAAACAATCCTTCAAATGGTGATACAAGCATCAAATTGAGCACAAATACAACTGGAGCAAAATTAATGGAGCAACTTTAATTTTTGACCCTTGTACAAACTGAAACTGACCTTTGTCACCATTCTTGCTTCTTTTACCTCATAACTCCATAACATTCAGTCACAGATTGTCCAACCTACACCTTTTTTGGAATCTTTATGGTCAGGCAAATAATGTGGTGTAGTTTTCTATATGATTGGAGCATGTTTTAGTTTAGACCAGGGGTGGGCAACTTGTTCCAGAAAGGGCCAAGGTATTCTTTGCAGCCACTGATTCCACTTCCATTTTTTTTTTCTAAAATTATCTTCCATAACTCAAACTGAAAGGAAATCTCTACAACTTGATATAAATTAATTAAAAATATAAAATCCAGCTTCCTGATGAAGTGGTGTAGAGGAGGATTTTCTTAAAAAGAAGACCTGAAAGTTCAGCTACAATTTGACAAAGTACATTTGAGATGAAAGCCTAGATTTGATGTTTTGGTGAAAGAAACTTTTGTATTTCTTCATAACTGATGTAAATAAAGTCCAAGACATATTCAGTGACTTGGAAATGTTCATGTTTCCATCCCCTGACTTGTCTAAAGAAAACTGGCAATAAAAGTGATTATTATTTACAGGTTTTATCAAGTTTTAGATATTTGCTTTCAGTTTGAGATTGAGGAAGATAATTTTAGAAATTTTTATTCTTTATGTTTTTTGTATTTCAGGTATTTGAAATGGCATAAAAAAAAGTGTTCCAGTACTTTTGGAGGGCACAGTATCCTAACCTTATGATGAGTGCAAAATGAGTTTGGTATTATTACTGTTTTGTTTAAGAATGTTTAATTTTCACTGTTGCTGCACTTTGTGTGAAACCAGTCATATCGTATATCATATTGATATGACAATACTGAGATATGATCATTTGGCCTTGTTGTACAGCCCTACTGTCAACTAGCTGAAAACTTTGAATATTAATTGCCTTCAGTTTGAGTTTGAGGAAGATAATTTTTGAAATTTTAATTCTTTCTTTCTTTCTTTTGTATTTCTTGTATTTAAAATGGCATAAACAAATTAAAATGTGTGAAATTCCAAGTGTTCCAATACTTTTGGAGAGTACAGTATCCTAACCTTATGATGAGTGCAAAATGAGTGTGGTATTACGAGTATTACTGTTTTTGTTTAAGAATGTTTAATTTTCACTGTTGCAGCACTTTGTCTCAAATCATATATCATATATCATAGTCATATCATATATCATATTGATACGAAAATTCAGTAAAGTATATCTTCTATTATACATTCCAAATCTAAGGTGGAACTCTACTAGTGTTTACTAAGGTACACATAAATATCTTAAAAAAAAGAGAGTAGAGCCACTTAGGTGCCTGGTCTTGTGAACCAGGGATGGTAGGATGAAAAGCTTTTTTATCCCATGGGAACTCTCGACATTTACATGACAATTTATATGACAATATTGAGATACGGTAATTTGGCCATATTGTGCAGCCCTACTGACAACTAGCTGAAAACTTTGAATATTAATTTACATCTACATTAAAAAATGCTTAAAGTGGAAGGGGGTTAAGAGGGCTGTAATTAGGGAGGTCAGCTGACAAGCAAAAAAAGAAAAATGCTTTAAAAGGTGGGGAGTATGGGGGCAGAGCCCCTCCAGAAGCTGAAAGGCAAAATAAGGAAAATGCTTAAAACGACGGGGAGTCTGGGGTGGGGGGGGGGGGGGGGGTGCTGAGCCTTTTAGCTTCTGGGGGGAGCAGAGCCCTCCAGAAGCTAAAAGATTTTAGTCATGCTCATGCTCTTAAGAACCCTTTTACTAAAAAAAGTCTGAAGGACCTAAAGGACATGGTTAGATGGTTTTTGCCATGGTAATGCTCCCCTGAAGCATTTACTCAAAATAAAGTCTGAAGAATCTAAATGACATGGTGAGATGCTGTCGACCTTCGCTCGTTCATATCCACGACATATGCATATTACTCAATCATGACACTCACCTGTTTCCAATTAACCTGTTCACCTGTGGAATGTTCCAAACAGGTGTTCTTTGAGCATTCATCAACTTTCCCAGTCTTTTGTCCCAACTTTTTTGAAAAGTGTTGCAGGCATCCATTTCAAAATGAGCAAATATTTGCACAAAAACAAAAAAGTTATCAGTTTGAACATTAAATATCTTGTCTTTGTGGTGTATTCAATTTAATATAGTTTGCAGAGGATTTGCAAATCATTGTATTATGTTTTTATTTGCATTTCACACAACATCCCAACTTCATTGGACCAATCAACCAACTGGTTGTAATTAGTTAAACTCTTCAGACAGGTACACAAGCTAATCAGTGAAATCACTTGTTTTTGATGCACAGGTAAAAACAATAGATAGGAAGACTGTTACTCGCATAAACCTGGATTACCCACCTCTGAAGATACCATGGCACCCTGGGAAACTCAGTGGCTGCATCATAACTGAGCGGCTGCATGTGTTGAAGTCTGTAATCGTCATCAGTGGCACTACTAGGCTGTACCCTTTCAAAAGCTACTTATGAAGTGGCTGGCGTATGCAATCTTGTTTCCCCTGAAAATGAGGGATACAACAGATGTATCCTTCACAGCCCAAACATGTTCATGAGCCATTGCACGATTCATTGCCAGGGAGAACACATTTTTGGACAGGAGTGATACACTGTAGTGGTCTAAGGATCAGAATTTGGTTTGGAAGTTCAACTAAAAGGGGGTTATTATGTGGAGTTATATCAAGGAAGGACATGTGGTGTAAAACCTTTGTCAGCATGCATATCCATCTCGGATCTGCTGTGGTGACCCAGACTGAAACAAGGGACTCGCTTTCTGTTGCAGCTTATTCTTTGCATTGAAAAATGAAAAAACAAACTTTGAAAGGATTCTGCGTTTACTGCATCTGTCTTTTTGCGCATATTTAAATATGACAATAAAATATGAGAACATGAAAAGGTCTAAGAAAGTAAAGCATTGCTCTTTAGATTTAAGTTGACGGAGCTCGTAGTGTCAGGAAGCAGCCGTGTAACATCTGAGCTGTCATCTCACTCACTGCTCAGTGGAGCCACTCCTACTGCTTCTACGCTTCTTCAGCAATTCCCCAACTGACATCAATTTATTGAAGTGCAAATAATATGGATAAACCATCCTGCTTAATCTAAGTGTTGAGGATTTTTTTATCCTGAGTGCTTAACGTTTCCAAGCTTTAAGTTGAGATGAGAAGCATGTGGCCTGTTGAAGCGATAAGCCTGATCCATAAATCTTCTCGTCACAAAGTGCCGCACAGCTCAGATGCTTCTGACTGAAAATACTTCCCAGTTCATTGTTTCACATCTTTATTTTGGGTAGAATCACCTGAAAGGAAAAGTATCACAGCAGACAGAGAGTCATAATTTACATCTGACCACAGGGTGATAGGGTTGTTGTACCAAGACAAGTAGAACTGGAGAAAAAAAATACTTTGTAAATTCATTTGTTAGCTAGACCTTTTGGGAGAAGATTTTATATATGAATATATATATGTACACACACACCGAGTCACCTGCATGCTGGATCATTCACAGAAAACACGCCACGTCCAAAATGAGTAGCTGCTACTCCTTCACATGCAAGCAGTAATCCCTATGTGAGTTTCCTTGAGCAACTACTCGTTTGATACAAAATCATTCCAGAAGTACCTAAGGATCCTCCGAGGAGACCTGGGCCCTCATTTATCAACCATTTGTATTCACAGATTTGTGCTTAAACCCTGTGTACAAACATTTCTATGCAAAGTGTGGAATTTACAATGTGTGGAAATATATACACACAGCTCTGAGCAACTTGTGGTAGAACAGGGAAACTGCACCTGGAAAGCACTGTTGCCATCACAGCATGCAACTTCACCCACATACATTCTTCATTTCCTCAAATTAATAATTACACAATTTGTAATTATGTCTTGTTAGAAACAGATGTGTAGCCTCATTGGTGTCACAATGTACAAAAGACACACGCGCAAACTAAACAGCAGCTTTTGACCTCACCAACAGGCACATCGATCTCCACCTGCTACCACAAGGCAAATAGTTTCCCCTCCAGCAATTTTATATTCAAAATGGACCTGTGTAATTTTTGCTGCTCAAATTTCATGAGGAGGAATTTCTATCAAAATAAAAACAGCAGTGTGGTGAATTCACAGGAGCACAAAAGATTCTGTGACAACTAATGATAAATAATTGTCTACTTTTCTGTTAATTGGAAAGTTTTATGCTGGTTCTTGTGTTGAGACTTTTAAAGGTTGTTAAAATCATGTCCATAAGTGATTGTGATGCCTAAATTGAGAAACATGTGTCACCATGAGTGAAGACTCATTACAAATTACTTTCCAAACTATTTGTGGACTCATTGCCACTGAGTGTTGCCACTGAAACCAACTGAAACAGGCGAAACACGTTTATAGCACTAATAAGGAATGGCAACATACACTTTTGTTACATACTGTAGTTTTTGTCATATTAGCTTTCAATTGCAGTATAATAGAGTATTAAATGAATATTAATATCACACATTTAAAGAGACAGCAGCTGATTAAAATGTCAGAAAATAAATATTTGCAGAAAAGCCACGGGATGTGTAAAACTTACTGTAAATGGATTCATTACTGATATTTAATTGATGAATGAATCAAGCTTTTCTGTATAAGTCAGATTACACCTATCAAGGAATATTTATTTCAAAATAAGCACTTGCAGAGAGCGTTGTGACTTTGGAAAACATACTACCAGTGCAGAAAACAATAAGCAGGTGCATTTGCTGTTATTGATCCTTTAAGCAGATTTGTACTCATGATTTGCTGATTTGCTGATCATGATTTGGTTTGCCGATACTGGTTTAGTTTAATGCTCATCCCTTTAGGAATGTCCATGTCAATGCTGACTTGATCTCTTTGAAAAGGTGATAGTTTTGGTTTAGTTTTTAATCATGAGCTTTACCTGCTGAGGAGCTGATGCTGAAGGCGTGCTTCCTGTTGTCACTGAACAGACTCTAGCTGATACCCTTCCGTGTGCCATCTGGATGTTGGGCCTGAGCTTGGACTACAGCTGTGCCTGAATTTCAAGAACGAGGCAGAAAGCATTCAATTTCTGTATGACAGAAAAGACATAAATGATCTGATTCTGTGTGAATGACAGACCTTTGGTGGCGTTCTCCTGTATGCTGACATCCCTCGCATTCCGAGAGAAATGGATGCCATTATACTCTACCTCCTTCACGTAGATCACCACCTGTGCAGACTGGGCCGGGCTACCCTGGTCCATGGCCTCCACTATCAGGGTCCTCTGAGCTTGGGTCAAACCCACCAGTGGTTCTGTAGCCTGGATCTCACCAGCATACTGCCAGCACAGAAAACAATAAGCAGATGTTTTTGCTGTTCCTTGCTGCTAATCCTTTAAGCAGATTTGTACTCATGATTTGCTCAGAACTGAGCAACAATTTGAATGGAGAATGGCATTATTGTTTGTAAAAAAAACTTGCTGGAGATGATGCTTGATATTTTCTTGATGATGATCATCATTGGTCTCCTGGGAGATGCTGGCTTGTGACCAGAGGCTCTGTGGTTTGATTCCCAATTAAACACTAAGGTCTCATGGGCAAGGTCCTTAATACCCAAGTTGCTCCTGTAGATCAGCATGTGAGTGTGTGCATGAATGAGTGAATGTGAGGCATCACTGTAAAATGCTTTTGGGGTCTACATCAGATGGAAAAGTGTTATAGAAATGCAGTTCTTTTACATCCCTACACAGTTTTTGGATGTGATTTGTGCCAAAAAAAAAAAAAAAAAAAACCTCTTGTGACAGACAAAGCCAGGTGCTCAGTTATTTAATTATTTTCACACAGAAACTGCTCCGCACAGCAGTAAATTCAACTTTTCCATCTCAGAAAGCATTTGCCTTGCACTCTATCAATTTGTGATACGCAACTCATCATAATGACTAACATTAAGCATATTTTTCCTTTGCCATCATCACTTTTTTCTTCCTTTTAAAGGCTTTATGTAACATTATTTGTTTGCAGTAGTGTTTTTAGTTTTAAGTCTGTTAGTGTGTAAAGTCTAACCTGTTATGATGAGGACAAAGAATGTTCCCATTAGATCAATATCTGTGTCAGATCTTTGGATCACTTACTGGGGCTCAAACAAAAAAACATAAGCCCCCCCCCCCAAAAAAAAGTAAGGGAGTGAGTAATTTTCAAATTAACTTGATGTTGTTTCTCAGACAGTCTTCACAGACAGGTAGTTGGACAAGAATAATAGCGTCCTGCTCAGAGTTATTAGCTCCCATAGACTGTATATGTATACTGGACAAACACTCAATGACATCACCCATCTTTTCTGAATAGCGTGCGGCTCCACATGTTGCCATCTTCACAGAACATAACTGCACCTAACTCCCAGCCAAACCATAAATGGGTAAAGAGGAAGAGCATGGGTGAGACCGGCATATGAAACCGGAGGACTCCCCCAGCCCATAGTTACCAAGCAAGCTAAGGCTAACAGGCAAGCTAAGGCTAGCAGACCTTGGTCCTTGTGTGAAATTAAGGCATATTTTTATGTACTGGGTGGTGCTTCTTACATCCGGTGGCTTGGGTGTGGGTATTAAAAGCTAAGAGGATGTCTGCTTATTACCACGAATGATGCTATAACATGCAAATTAAATGAGGTGTTGCCCAAGCAGTTAGCGTGCTTATTTCTGCAGCGAAAGACTTCCTGGTTCAAGGCCACCCCTGCCCATTCGCCCTATTGAGATATCCCATAATCCCTTGCACACCAGAGAGTCGCTGCAGTCTAAACAACATAAAGAAACCACATGTCAACAATTGCAAATGAACATTATACTACCAAAATGTCATTTTTTATGCCTTTCATCACATTTATCAGAGACTGCATGCATGAGACCCCTGAAAACTTGCTAAAAGAAATATTCCAAATATTACATGTCTGCTATGTTTAACCTGTGTGGAACTTCATTAACAAATTCCCATGTCTGAACCGAACTTCAGACATCTTACATATTACTGTGGAACAAACTGCACAAACAGTGTTGTAAAGGACAATAAGCAGGATGTTAAAGAGCAAACTTCACTTTCCCTCAGAATGACATGAACAGGAAACGATCGCAGCTCACAGCGATTCCCATTGAATATAACAGAGGAACAACCTGAGCTTCTCGCATTTTTACATAAAACAAACACAATAAACGACGTCTAAAAACCCAGATAATATATTTACGAGAGTTTTAGGTACACTATACAAACAGTTTTATGTTTTGATGTTAATGCTGTTGCACATGTGCAGCTGTTAAACTGCATTGTTATCTGAGCATCTCAATGCATTTCTCAATGTTATTGACATCTCGCAGAGTGGCGAACTCTGAAATTTTGCGAGATTTGAAACCATGCCACGTAATGTGGAGTTGTGTCAGGAAGGGCATCTGGCAACTTACTTTTTGTGCACTCATCTTCCACTTGGCGCACATCACATTTACATCCCAAAGCGCATGTAATTTTTATGACGACTGTCGTACTCTTTCACACATTAAGGGCCCCTTCACACATAGTACCAATAAGTACAAATCAAGACAAATCACGGCGGAACACCTCATATGAGCGAACCACGAAAACATCAAGCATCAAGCATGAACGATGCCTCTGCAGTGGTTTGGTGCATGTGGGAAAACAGTGTAAGCAGCTGCGTGATGTGTAACCACATCGCACAGCTGCTGTGAAAATAAAAAAATAAAAAATACATGCCACCCATGGGATTTGAACCTGTAATTTCCAAAAGTTCTAATTGCCAGCTAGAAACTTTACCACTGAGCTACCATCACTGTCCTGTAAAAGGTGCGGGAAAATGCCTGATATCAAGAAGGACATGGTCATATTTAAGAAAAAATAAAACCACACACCATATAAAAACACTGCATTTTATTGAATCCCTCTTATCAAGCGGGCAATACAAGTATGATCCATCTGTTCCTCTGTAGATGACCCATGGTCAGAGATGTACAGTCATGAAATGACATGATTGACGAAGCAGGCGCTCTTATCATGTCCACATCTGCTGGCAGCGTGTCCAGCCAGCCCCACGCGCATGTCTTGTGGACGGTGCGCCGCAGGACAGACACCGGTCATGTGGAACAGAGCTCACGTGGGTGATGTGACATTCAGATCGCCTGCTACGTGTTATGATCTGACGGTTGGTTTCACCTGGGGTAGCCTGTCAATGTGCACAACAGCAACAGTTATATATTTTTTTATGTATGTCCACGTGAGGACAGCAAGCAGGCGTGTGCGCGTCACAGTGGGCAGTTGTTAGTTCATGTCTGCCCAAACATGGTATGTTCACCAGCCAGGATGTCCAGAACCAGAGATCTCCACAGCCGCTCCTATGGGCGGACACACCCCCTGTCAGGTCAGCACACACACCAACGTGTCACTGTGTTTCTGTGTTCTATGAGCTGTCAGTGAGTCTCTGGTCAGCAGCTAACAGGCACATCGCTGTGCTGTGTGCGCTCTGACCTGCCTGTCTGGCCCCCACGTGATCATGTCTGTGCAGCATATATATCAGTATTTTATGCAAGTGTGGGGAGCGTGAACCACACATATGCCACGTGTTTCGGGGTGGGGGACATGACACACGCGCACACGCACGTATACGTATGCAGACCATGTGTGTTGCTGTTTGCTACTCCATAGTCATGGGCACTTAGAAGATTTCACATCCAGCTCGACAGTGATTCGTACTATGTGTGAAGAGGCCCTAACATGCGTTCATGTTAACTTTGATGTGACTTCATCAAAAACCAACTATTCCACACTGAAATTCACTGCCAATCCACTGCCATTTTTTTTATAATCAGTTTTTGCAGTTCATTGCTGCAACTGTAACACAAAAATACACACACTCCCGAAGCACGCAACCTTCCTGAATGAAGGCATTCTGTCCTTACAAGGAAAGCTCATGTGTCTGACTCAAAGCAAAAGACAAAAATGCCAAAAACAACCTCCTGTGAAATACCGAAGCCAGCTTCACGTGGACATCAGCAAATCTTGATAATTCCGTTGTCGTGTTGGTGCATACGTACACTACAGGGAAATTAGCTCCTTTACTGACAAAGTAATTAAATCATGTACCGTAATACCTTGACCTGTGAAACAAAAGAATTTCACATGGAATGAAAATATGAACACTTTATTTTGCAGGCAGACTTGTTTTTCATTTGTGCTTCAACTGAGTTCATTAAATTCAGAACACAGATCCCTTTTGGCGTAATTATTGATATCTTTCAGATGTTTCCATTAAAACTTCAAATGCGTGCAATATGTATGCTGGTTTTGCATGTTTACCACAGTTATGAGTATATCTATTTACAGATTTAGAACACTGGGGTCTTCAGCAGTTTTTCATTAATCCCTCTCAAAGGAAATGATGCGTTTTCCCTGAAAAACAGCAGGTTAGAGCTTTTCTGCAGGACAAGTGAACATTTGTGTTCTTTGTTTTTTTCCCCCTTAATTAACTGCATCTTGCAGTTGTACAATGATGTTTAAAATTATTTAATTAGTAACTGGGTCTATCAAAGTCATAAAAAGTCGAAATAATGTTGGCAGGGTTGCAGTTTACCTGCAAATTGTTCAAGCAGCTGCAGGTTTTTTAAAGACCTTGTTTTCATGGAAAATCTGTTGTTGCAAAACATTCACTTGTGTTTTCAGGATATTTTGAGGGATGACTTTGTAAGAATTGAAGGATACGGTTACTAATGGATCGCTGTCATACTTTTCTAAATTTATTGCTATTATTATTTTTCTGATCATGATGACAACTCCAAATGAGAATGGGACTATATGTAAAATGTAAAATGAAAACTGTGGGTGACCGGTAACTTGCCAAAAGGTGAACAAGAGAGACTACCATGAGGAACGACCCCCATGAAGAGGGACTGGTGGGCAAGGCCATTCACTATATTTCATGCCAAATTTGGAGGCAAAAAAGCACAAATTGTGACCAGCAAAGTTTTTTTTTTTTTTTTGGGGGGGGGGGGGGGGGGGGGGGTGATTTTTGGGTTTGACCTTTCTGTGACCTTGACCTTTGGCCTTGACCCTATTGTGTGCTGAAATATATCTCCATAGGATTCCTACATGTAAACTTAAAAGAGTCTGCAGTGATGGTTTGCACACTTTTTCACACCCTTAAAAAATAAATGAAAAATGTAATTTTGCAGTTTTTTATATCACGACATCACCACATGATGTCATAACTTAGAACTTTTGATATATTCTGGATCCTTTTATCAAGCCCTTTACTTTGGTGTATTACATGACATGTTTTAATCAAATATGAAATTTGACCTAATTTAGGTCACTTTTTATCTCAAGGTAAACCCTGAAAGTCAAGATCGATCACTTATCCCAGGTAATGGCTTATGGGCAAGGCCAATCACTATATTCATGCCAAATTTGGAGGAAAATTTTCAAAAATTGCAACCAGCAAAGTTGTTTTGTTGAATTTAGTATTTCACCTTCCTGTGACTTTGACCTTTCACCTTGACCCTTTTGTGTGCAGAAAGGTATCTTCCTAGGACACATACAGTATATGTGAACTTGCAAGAAAGAGTCTGTAATGTAAACTGCGTGCTGTAGAGCGACCTAAAGGTGAAAAATGCAGTGATTACAAACATACCGACTAACATATCTTGCAAAAACTTCATTTTTGGCAAAATAACAAACAAATAAAAAGTGATATTTACATTTACTTTGAGGTCTACTTCAAATCTGAGATGATGACCCTGTGTCAGAAAAGGGTGGATTGTCTGCTATGAGTCAGGAGAAAGTTATTGCCCCAAGTGGAGATGAAATATCTCAGGATCTTGACTACGAGTGGGGATAAGATGGAGGGTGAGATTGTCAGACGACCTGGAGATGTGTCTGAGGTCCTGCAGGTGCTGTACCAAACCATCAATGTAAAGAAATAGCTGAGCCACAAGGCGAGGCTCTCGATTTACCAGTCACTTTACTCTCCAGTCCTCACCTATGGTCATTAACTTTGGGTAATGACCAAAAGAACAATGCTATGGATGCAAGCAGTGGATATGAAATATCTTGGCTTAAACTCAGAGAAAGGGTGAGAAGCTCACTCGGAGTAGAGCCACTGCTCCTTTGCATTGAAAGGAGCCAGCTGAGGTGGTTTGAACATCTGGTGAGGATGCTCCCGGTCATCTCCATGGGAAGGTCTTCCAGGCACGTATATCTGAGAGGAGACCCCGGGGAAGACCCAGGACACAGTGGAGGGATTATATTTCCCAGCTGGCTTGGGAACATTTTGGCATCACCCAGGAAGAGTTAGAGGACGTGGCTGAGGATAGAGAAGTGTAGGATGAGGTGCTTGGTCTGCTACCACAATGACGTGGGCCCGGGTGTCAGAAAGTGAATGAATGAATGAATTCAATTTCATTGCAGAATGTATGACATATTTTGTCTGGTCAACTTGACTTCATTTTTTAATATACATCTATTCCTGCATTTGAGTCCTGCAACACATTACAAAAGAAGTTGGAACACTAAAACATTTACCAATTTGTAATGTTGCCATTCCTTAAAATACATTTTTGGCATTGAGGATACCAAGTGATTAAGTGTTTCAGGTGTTATTTTGTCCCATTCTGCCTGCAAACAGTTTTTCAGGTGTGGAGCAGTTCGAGGTCATCTCTGTTGCATTTTTCATTTCATAATTCTCCACACATTCTCTATTGGGGACCGGTCAGGACTGCAGATAAATCCTGTAGCCATACCTTATTATTCCACAGCCATGCCTTTGTAATGTGTGCAGAATGCAGTTTGCATTGTCTTGTTGAAAAACTCATGGACCTACCTGAAAAAGCCAGCATATATTGCTCTAAAATTTATGTCCTATTCTACATTAATGCTACATTACAAAAGTGTAAATTACCTTTGCAAAGGGTGCTGACATAATCCCATACCATGATAGACCCTGGCTTTTGGACTTGTTGCTGATATAGGTCTGGATGGTCCTTTTTGTGTTTGGTCAGGAGCACATGGTGTTCATTTCTTGAAAAAGAAAAAAAAAAAATTAAAAATTAAAAATCTGGAATACTGATTTATCTAACCACAATTCAAACTTTCACTGTACACTGGCTCAACCCAGATGTCTCAGAGCCCAGAGACATCAACACTGCTTGTGGACAAGGTTAACATAAGGCTTATTTTTGTACAATAGAGCTTTAAGTGGTATTTGTGAATGCAATTCTATTTTGTAGTACTTGACAAAGGTTTCCCAAAATAATCCCTTCCCCATATGGTTATATCAGGTATTGATGAATAATGGTTATTGATCTAGTGCCATTTGAGGAATCAGAGATCATGGGTGTTTGGTTAAGGCTTGTGCCCTTGCCCTTTTCCACTGAAATTCCTCCAGTTTCCTTCAAACTTGTAATGATATTATGCACTACAGAGGCAGGAATATGCAAATCCTTTCTAATCTTTTTTTGAGGGCCATTGTTTTCAAGCAGGGCAGCACTGTGGCTTAGTGGTTAGCACTGTTGCCTCACAGCAAGAAGGTCATGGCCTTTCTGTGTGGAGTTTGCGTGTTCTCCCCATGCTTGCGTGGGTTCTCTCCAGGTGCTCCGGCTTCCTCCCACATCCAAAGACACACAGGTTAGGTGGATTGGAAACTTTAATTGTCTGTGGGTATGAATGCGGGGGTGAATGTGTTTGTTTGTCTATATGTGGCTGTTGTGTGGGCCGCCAGAAGAGGAGGTACTGCTGGCCCACCACCAGAGGGCGCCATGCCTGAAGTGCGGGCTTCAGGCACGAGAGGGCGCTGCCGCCACGGACACAGCCGGGGGTGACAGCTGTCACTCATTATCTCTTGACAGCTGTCACCCATCTACACTTCATCATCATTTAGATTGGCTTATCGATCTCGTTATACGGTTAGACAATCGGTTGGAGGAACGCCGTCGGGAGCGAGACGAAGGACGTGGCCGGGCACGCGCCGTCCCTCTCCCTTCTGGGTTCGAAAAGGTTCCGCCCTCCCCACGCTCCACAGCCTCAATGCTCCGTGTGGCTACAGCTCCCCCTGCTGACGAAGCTATGGACACGAGCAGGGCCACATTTAGACCACCTAACAGACAGAGGAGGCTGGCCCGCGGGGAGTGCTTTATCTGCGGTTCAAGTGAGCATATGCAGAGAGACTGCCCCAAGCGGTTAAACACAAACGCCCGCCGCTAGAAACTGGGCTAAGGGTGGGCCAAGACATTCACGTGGGACACACACATATTTCCACACGACTCCCAGTTACAATCCTGAGCGGGGATTTAACCCTTCAAGCCCCAGCACTGGTGGACACAGGGTCAGAAGGGAATCTGCTGGACAGCAGATGGGCAAGGGAGGTAGGCTCCCTCTGGTGGCGCTTCCTTCGCCATTGCAGGTGCGGGCACTAGATGGCACCCTTCTTCCTTTAATCACGCACAAGACACAACCTGTAACTCTGGTGGTGTCCGGAAATCATCGGGAGGAGATCGAGTTTTTTGTGACTCCCTCTACCTCCCGCGTGATTTTGGGTTTCCCGTGGATGTTGAAACACAATTCCCGGATTGATTGGCCGTCTGGGGTGGTGGTTCAGTGGAGCGAAACCTGCCATCGGATGTGTTTAGGATCCTCGGTTCCTCCCGGTTTACAGGCTAAGGAGGAGGTCAAAGCCCCACCCAATCTGACGGCGGTGCCGGTTGAGTACCACGATCTTGCTGACGTCTTCAGCAAAGATCTGGCACTCACCCTCCCCCCGCACCATCCTTATGATTGTGCCATTGATTTGATTCCGGGCGTGGAGTTCCCGTCCAGCAGGCTGTACAATCTCTCACGTCCTGAGCACGAATCAATGGAGACCTACATCCGGGACTCTTTAGCTGCCGGGCTGATCCGGAACTCCACCTCCCCAATGGGTGCAGGTTTCTTTTTTGTGGGCAAGAAAGATGGCGGACTCCGTCCATGCATTGATTACAGGGGGCTGAATGAGATTACGGTTCGCAACCGATACCCGTTGTCGTTGTTAGATTCCGTGTTCACCCCCCTGCATGGAGCCAAAATCTTTACCAATTTGGACCTTAGGAATGCGTATCACCTGGTTCGGATCCGGAAGGGAGACGAGTGGAAGACGGCATTTAACACCCCATTAGGTCGTTTTGAGTACCTGGTCATGCCGTTCGGCCTCACCAACGCCCCGCGACGTTCCAAGCTTTGGTTAACGACGTCTAACGGGACTTCCTGCACCGATTCGTCTTCGTATATCTGGACGATATACTCATCTTTTCTTCAGATCCTGAGACTCATGTCCAGCATGTACGTCAGGTTCTGCAGCGGTTGTTGGAGAACCGGTTGTTTGTGAAGGGTGAGAAGTGCGAGTTTCACCGCGCTTCTTTGTCCTTCCTGGGGTTTATCATCTCCTCTAACTCCGTCGCCCCTGATCCGGCCAAGCTTGCGGCGGTGAGAGATTGGCCCCAACCAACAAGCCGTAGGAAGCTGCAACAGTTCCTCGGCTTCGCAAATTTCTATAGGAGGTTCATTAAGGGCTACAGTCAGGTAGTTAGCCCCCTGACAGCCCTGACCTCTCCAAAAGTCCCCTTCACCTGGTCGGATCGGTGCGAAGCCGCGTTCAAGGAGTTGAAACGACGGTTCTCTACTGCGCCAGTTTTGGTGCAGCCCGACCCTAGCCGCCAGTTTGTGGTTGAAGTGGACGCCTCTGACTCAGGGATAGGAGCCGTGCTATCCCAGAGCGGAGAGACCGATAAGGTTCTTCACCCGTGTGCCTACTTTTCTCGCAGGTTGACCCCGGCTGAACGGAACTATGACGTCGGCAATCGAGAACTCCTTGCGGTGAAAGAGGCTCTTGAGGAGTGGAGACACCTGTTGGAGGGAGCATCTGTGCCATTCACGGTTTTCACTGACCATCGGAACCTGGAGTATATCAGGACCGCCAAGCGGCTGAACCCCAGGCAAGCCCGCTGGTCACTGTTCTTCGGGCGTTTTGACTTCCGGATCACCTATCGCCCTGGGACCAAGAACCAGAGATCGGATGCCTTGTCCCGGGTACACGAAGACGAAGTCAAAACTGTGCTGTCGGATCCACCGGAGCCCATCCTTCCGGAGTCCACTATCGTGGCCACCCTCACCTGGGACGTGGAGAAGACCGTCCGGGAGGCCCTGACACGGAGCCCGGACCCGGGGACTGGACCGAAGGACAGACTATACATCCCACCAGAGGCCAGGGCTGCGGTCCTAGGCTTCTGTCACGGTTCCAAGCTCTCCTGTCATCCAGGGGTACGAAGGACCGTGGCGGTTGTCCGGCAGCACTTCTGGTGGGCGTCTATGGAAGCCGACGTCCGGGAGTACATCCAGGCCTGCACCACCTGCGCCAGGGGCAAGGCTGACCACAGGAGGTCCCAAGGACTGCTCCAGCCGCTTCCTGTGCCTCATCGCCCCTGGTCCCACATCGGCCTGGATTTTGTCACGGGCCTCCCACCGTCCCAGGGCAACACCACCATCCTCACGATAGTGGACCGATTCTCCAAGGCAGCCCACTTTGTGGCCCTCCCGAAGCTCCCTACGGCCCAGGAGACAGCGGACCTCCTGGTCCACCACGTCGTCCGTCTGCATGGGATACCTACTGACGTTGTCTCGGCTCGTGGTCCCCAGTTTTCCTCTCAAGTCTGGAGGAGTTTCTGCAGAGAACTGGGGGCCACCGTGAGCCTCTCGTCCGGATACCACCCACAGACGAATGGACAGGCAGAACGGGCCAACCAAAAGTTGGAACAGACCCTCCGCTGTGTGACATCCGCGCACCCGACGGCCTGGAGTAACCACCTGGCCTGGATCGAGCATGCACATAACAGACAGGTGTCTTCTGCCACCGGCCTCTCCCCGTTTGAGGTGTGTTTGGGGTACCAGCCCCCATTATTTCCCGTGGTGGAGGGAGAGGTCGGTGTGCCCTCGGTCCAGGCCCACCTTCGGAGGTGCCGTCGGGTTCTGCCTTGTTGAAGGCCCGGACGAGGGCCACGGCCCATGCAGACCACCGGCGGTCCCCGGTCCCTGCATACCAGCCCGGGAAGGAGGTGTGGTTGTCGACGAAGGACATCCCACTTCAAGTGGAATCCCCGAAACTGATGGACAGGTTCATCGGACCATTCAGAATCCTCAAGGTCCTCAGCCCTGCCGCAGTGAAGCTCCAACTCCCTGCTTCACTGCGGATCCACCCGGTTTTTCATGTGTTGAGAATCAAACCGCACCACACCTCACCCCTCTGTGCTCCCGGTCCAGCGCCGCCTCCTGCCCGGATCATTGACGGGGAGCCGGCCTGGACAGTGCGCCGGCTCCTGGATGTCCATCGAATGGGCTGGGGGTTCCAATATCTGGTGGACTGGGAGGGGTATGGGTGAAGAGGAGCTTCATCCTGGATCCGGCCCTCCTGGCCGATTTCTTCCGCCGACACCCCGATAAACCTGGTCGGGCACCAGGAGGCGCCCATTGAGGGGGGGGGGGTCCTGTTGTGTGGGCCGCCAGAAGAGGAGGTACTGCTGGCCCACCACCAGAGGGCGCCCTGCTTGGTGCTTGGTCTGCTACCACAATGACGTGGGCCCGGGTGTCAGAAAGTGAATGAATGAATGAATTCAATTTCATTGCAGAATGTATGACATATTTTGTCTGGTCAACATCTATTCCTGCATTTGAGTCCTGCAACACATTACAAAAGAAGTTGGAACACTAACACATTTACCAATTTGTAATGTTGCCATTCCTTAAAATACATTTTTGGCATTGAGGATACCAAGTGATTAAGTGTTTCAGGTGTTATTTTGTCCCATTCTGCCTGCAAACAGTTTTTCAGGTGTGGAGCGGTTCGAGGTCATCTCTGTTGCATTTTTCATTTCATAATTCTCCACACATTCTCTATTGGGGACCGGTCAGGACTGCAGATAAATCCTGTAGCCATACCTTATTATTCCACAGCCATGCCTTTGTAATGTGTGCAGAATGCAGTTTGCATTGTCTTGTTGAAAAACGCATGGACCTACCTGAAAAAGCCAGCATATATTGCTCTAAAATTGACGTCCTATTCTACATTAATGCTACATTACAAAAGTGTAAATTACCTTTGCAAAGGGTGCTGACATAATCCCATACCATGATAGACCCTGGCTTTTGGACTTGTTGCTGATATAGGTCTGGATGGTCCTTTTTGTGTTTGGTCAGGAGCACATGGTGTTCATTTCTTGCAAAAAAAATAAAAATAAATAAAAAATAAAAAATTAAAAATCTGGAATACTGATTTATCTAACCACAATTCAAACTTTCACTGTACACTGGCTCAACCCAGATGTCTCAGAGCCCAGAGACATCAACACTGCTTGTGGACAAGGTTAACGTAAGGCTTATTTTTGTACAATAGAGCTTTAAGTGGTATTTGTGAATGCAATTCTATTTTGTAGTGCTTGACAAAGGTTTCCCAAAATAATCCCTTCCCCATATGGTTATATCAGGTATTGATGAATAATGGTTATTGATCTAGTGCCATTTGAGGAATCAAAGATCATGGGTGTTTGGTTAAGGCTTGTGCCCTTGCCCTTTTCCACTGAAATTCCTCCAGTTTCCTTCAAACTTGTAATGATATTATGCACTACAGAGGCAGGAATATGCAAATCCTTTCTAATCTTTTTTTGAGGGCCATTGTTTTCAAGCAGGGCAGCACTGTGGCTTAGTGGTTAGCACTGTTGCCTCACAGCAAGAAGGTCATGGCCTTTCTGTGTGGAGTTTGCGTGTTCTCCCCATGCTTGCGTGGGTTCTCTCCAGGTGCTCCGGCTTCCTCCCACATCCAAAGACACACAGGTTAGGTGGATTGGAAACTTTAATTGTCTGTGGGTATGAATGCGGGGGTGAATGTGTTTGTTTGTCTATATGTGGCTGTTGTGTGGGCCGCCAGAAGAGGAGGTACTGCTGGCCCACCACCAGAGGGCGCCATGCCTGAAGTGCGGGCTTCAGGCACGAGAGGGCGCTGCCACCACGGACACAGCCGGGGGTGACAGCTGTCACTCATTATCTCTTGACAGCTGTCACCCATCTACACTTCATCATCTCACTCCATAAAACCCGGACGTCATCTCCACCTCATTGCCGAGATATCGTCGACCTGTTAAGGTAACATTCTCAGCCTTAATCTGTGCCGTACTGACTGTGTTTAGTAAACTCATTTTTGCAGCTGTTTTCCTGCGGAGTGTTTTATCTGGAGATCGGCGTGACCGGCGACAGCTTCGCTTTACACCCCCACCAGATAAGTGTTGAGACAGGAGCTGCACGAGTGTGTGTTAGAGGTGGAGGTGGAATCTCTATCATTGTTGTTACTGGGTGTACACACACCCATATCTTATTGTCTCTGCTCCTTGCCAGCAGTACCAGATCCGACATTTGGAGACGGTGGCCACCTGGGGACTCGGGACTTGGCGGCTCCAGTATTCTCCGGGTTCGGTGGCGGAGGAAATCGTGTGGTTCCGGTTCTTCTCAGGACAGACGTCTTCTATCCTCGAGCCTGCCCACACGTCACCCTTGTGATTGACTGTTTGCAAAATTTCACATTCCTCTGTATTGTGGTTGTGCTCATTCACAACAGTAAAGTGTTCATATTCGACTCTTTCATTGTCCGTTCATTTACGCCCCCTGTTGTGGGTCCGTGTCACTACACTTTCCCAACAATGGCCCCGCGACAGACTGGTGTCCTGTCCAGGGTGTACCCCGCCTTGCGCCCTATGACTGCTGAGATAGGCTCCAGCCCACCGTGACCCTTAATTACTTCCGCCAAGGAGGTTATGTTTCGGTCGTGTCCATTTGTTTGTTGGTTGGTTGGTTGGTTTGTTAGCAGGATTACTCAAAAAATCCTCAACGGATTTCAATTAAATTTTTACCAGGGGTGTATCTTGGCCTAACTTAGAAGTCACTAAATTTTTGTAATGATCCGGAACACGATCCGGATCTAGTAATTTTTTAAGGATTCTTTATCATTGCAGGATAGGGCCAATTTCAACATTTTTGCATCCAATTTCATGAAGACGAAAAGCTGAACAAAAATTAAGTTACGACACAACAATAATTTAGCATTTGTTTCTCCTCATTGAATAAACTTATTAGAAAATAAAAAAAAACTTGTGCAGTTTCTCTTTATCAATACATTTTCTGAAGATCTAAGGGTTTAAACACTGAATCTGAAACATGACGGTAGATGCGTGAAACGACGTGGAATAAGTCTCTTTGCCAAAGAGTATTCCATGTGACATCAGTGACCCTACGGCCTTGGCGGAGGTTTGCGCTCTCCGAGTGCTTCTAGTTGGACTAAGCGGTTGAAGATGAGTGTGTGTGTGTTTAAGTATTTCAACAACTTTCTCATTTGTTGACGAACTGGAAATCCTCTGTTCATCTTTGCTTCCCAGCCTTTGGTGGCTACTGCTTGTGTACCAAATCATGATTGCAACTGTGTATTGACATCAAACATCCATTCATTTTCTATACCAACTTACTCCGGTTAAGGGTGGGGAGCTTGGAGATATCCCAGCAGTCATAGAGCGTGGCAAGCAAATTTGGCAATTTTTTTTTTTTTTGGAAATGAGTTCAGGTATTTTGCTGTTAGTGAACTTGACTGTTTGAAAACCCATTTTTCAGCAGTATCTAGGCTTAAACTCAGAGAAAGGGGGCCTATCCCAGCAGTCATAGGGCGTGACATCAAACAAATTTGACAAATTTTTTTGGAAAAGGGGTTCAGGTATTTTGCTGTTAGTAAACTTGACTGTTTAAAGACCCATTTTCTCTTTATGCCTGACACTTTGAAAGGTTGGTGCAGCATTATTGTACTCTCTGACCACTATTGATGTCGATGTGTGTGTTTCTGCATGCACGGGCAAATACGTAGGCAGATGCAGTCTTAGCACCCTTGTGCTAAGGTGAAGATGTTTTACTTTGAGGATCGAGTCTGATACGGGATAAATGCAAAAATCTAGTATGAACTGTACAAACATGCTTCAGCAGATTACAAATGCAGGAAATGTGTCATAATTATGGCAATTCATCACAGCCATAATTTCCCACAGAGCTCTTGCATGTCTCACTTGTGTCACAGCAGCTTCTGTCTCTGGCTCTTTCCCTGCCGGCTCGTCTAATCCCTGTCCAGCTCTCTCTGTATGTAAGGAGAACAGAGGAACACTGCATGTCTGCGTGTGATGACCAAATGAGGCAGAAAACCGCGGCAGCTATGCAAACAGGCCTGTCTTCCATATGGAATAAACATTTTGTAATTAGCTACAGCAACATCACACACGTTGGAAGAGTTAAATCTGAAGCTGACTGGATCTTGGCAGGGGTTTGGACAGCACCACTAAAAACTGATGCAACAATGTATGCAATATATACTGCACATTCCTCCACCTCCAGTCACCAGTCTGTAAAGCTCCTGATGTTTGCGGACAATGGGCCTCATGTATCAATGTTGCGCACTTGTGGCGTAAATTTACGGCGTAAACTTGAAATACACCAAAGTCGCCGTGACATGTATCAAGCAGTGCGCACCTGCCCATTTCTGGCGTACGCCTGACGTGATCTTGATAAATGTGGCGGGTGGAAACGATCGTAATTATAATAAACACGCCCATAAATATTCAGACTCCGCTTCAGACACACCCTCATTTTACGACATGGAAGCCAGGAAGACGGCAATGAAAAAGAACTCCACCAATCACGACGCGTGCCAGTAGAGCGTCAAAAGCGGCCGTGGTATTAATTGTTTTGTAGTATATAATCAATCAAGTGTTACAGTGGTCCCTCATTAATCGCTGGAGTTCCGTTCTAAAAAATAGCCCGAAATACGCGAAACTGCGACGTTAGGCAGCGTTATTTTTTACAATTATTATAGACGTTTCAAAGCTGTAAAACCCCTCACTGCACAGTTTATACACTTTCTCAATCAGGCATGAACATTTTCTCACTTTTCTCTCGTGTGTAAACACTCTCAAAGTTCAAACCTTAGTAGGAAAATAATACCAAACTCTTTTCAGGCCCAAACATTTGAGAAATAAAAATAGAAAGTTTTCCTGTAAATAATTATGATGGCATTTAGAACTAACGAATTAATTTTAATGATCAACGAATGAGGTCGGACACATAAGAAATTATTAATAGTGACTGACCATTATTTCACAGATCGCTCCTCTGCGTCCTGACGCCACGCCTTTTCCCACTCACACCTGGCTGCAGGTGTTTGTTTCCGAGTGACAAACACAGTTATGAGTAGTTGTTGGCGCTCTTTTTTCTTCTGGGCGACAAGACTCTTATAAACAGATACGCAGAACACTGTAAAAAAAAGGCATGCAAAATTGGACAAAATACTCCGCGAGACTCCGAGGCCACGACAGGTGAACGGCGTTATAGCGAGGGACCACTGTTGTTGTGTGGGCCGCTGAAGAGGAGGTACTGCTGGCCCACCACCACCAGAGGGCGCCCTGCCTGGAGTGCGGGCTCCAGGCACCAGAGGGCGCTGCCGCATCATGGGAGTAGCCTGGGTGACAGCTGTCACCCATCACCAGACACAGCTGTTCTACTCAGCACCGAGGTATATCAGGAGGACGGCGTCTCCACCTCAGTGCCGAGATATCGCCTAAGACCAAGGTAGTATTCTCTGCAGTTATACATTGCATCATCAGCTAAGACTGTTAAAACCTTTTTCAGGACTGGTGACTACTGAAAACCTCATTCTTTGGATAAGTACTCACCTTCCTGCTACACTTTGCCAAGAGGTGGAGGCGGCTTCTCCCCTCTCTGTTACTGGGTGCGTTCATCAATCAATCAATCAATCAATCAATTTTTTTATATAGCGCCAAATCACAACAAACAGTTGCCCCAAGGCGCTTTATATTGTAAGGCAAGGCCATACAATAATTATGTAAAACCCCAACGGTCAAAACGACCCCCTGTGAGCAAGCACTTGGCTACAGTGGGAAGGAAAAACTCCCTTTTAACAGGAAGAAACCTCCAGCAGAACCAGGCTCAGGGAGGGGCAGTCTTCTGCTGGGACTGGTTGGGGCTGAGGGAGAGAACCAAGAAAAAGACATGCTGTGGAGGGGAGCAGAGATCAATCACTAATGATTAAATGCAGAGTGGTGCATACAGAGCAAAAAGAGAAAGAAACAGTGCATCATGGGAACCCCCCAGCAGTCTACGTCTATAGCAGCATAACTAAGGGATGGTTCAGGGTCACCCGATCCAGCCCTAACTATAAGCTTTAGCAAAAAGGAAAGTTTTAAGCCTAATCTTAAAAGTAGAGAGGGTGTCTGTCTCCCTGATCTGAATTGGGAGCTGGTTCCACAGGAGAGGAGCCTGAAAGCTGAAGGCTCTGCCTCCCATTCTACTCTTACAAACCCTAGGAACTACAAGTAAGCCTGCAGTCTGAGAGCGAAGCGCTCTATTGGGGTGATATGGTACTACGAGGTCCCTAAGATAAGACGGGACCTGATTATTCAAAACCTTATAAGTAAGAAGAAGAATTTTAAATTCTATTCTAGAATTAACAGGAAGCCAATGAAGAGAGGCCAATATGGGTGAGATATGCTCTCTCCTTCTAGTCCCCGTCAGTACTCTAGCTGCAGCATTTTGAATTAACTGAAGGCTTTTTAGGGAACTTTTAGGACAACCTGATAATAATGAATTACAATAGTCCAGCCTAGAGGAAATAAATGCATGAATTAGTTTTTCAGCATCACTCTGAGACAAGACCTTTCTGATTTTAGAGATATTGCGTAAATGCAAAAAAGCAGTCCTACATATTTGTTTAATATGCGCTTTGAATGACATATCCTGATCAAAAATGACTCCAAGATTTCTCACAGTATTACTAGAGGTCAGGGTAATGCCATCCAGAGTAAGGATCTGGTTAGACACCATGTTTCTAAGATTTGTGGGGCCAAGTACAATAACTTCAGTTTTATCTGAGTTTAAAAGCAGGAAATTAGAGGTCATCCATGTCTTTATGTCTGTAAGACAATCCTGCAGTTTAGCTAATTGGTGTGTGTCCTCTGGCTTCATGGATAGATAAAGCTGGGTATCATCTGCGTAACAATGAAAATTTAAGCAATACCGTCTAATAATACTGCCTAAGGGAAGCATGTATAAAGTAAATAAAATTGGTCCTAGCACAGAACCTTGTGGAACTCCATAATTAACTTTAGTCTGTGAAGAAGATTCCCCATTTACATGAACAAATTGTAATCTATTAGACAAATATGATTCAAACCACCGCAGCGCAGTGCCTTTAATACCTATGGCATGCTCTAATCTCTGTAATAAAATTTTATGGTCAACAGTATCAAAAGCAGCACTGAGGTCTAACAGAACAAGCACAGAGATGAGTCCACTGTCCGAGGCCATAAGAAGATCATTTGTAACCTTCACTAATGCTGTTTCTGTACTATGATGAATTCTAAAACCTGACTGAAACTCTTCAAATAGACCATTCCTCTGCAGATGATCAGTTAGCTGTTTTACAACTACCCTTTCAAGAATTTTTGAGAGAAAAGGAAGGTTGGAGATTGGCCTATAATTAGCTAAGATAGCTGGGTCAAGTGATGGCTTTTTAAGTAATGGTTTAATTACTGCCACCTTAAAAGCCTGTGGTACATAGCCAACTAACAAAGATAGATTGATCATATTTAAGATCGAAGCATTAAATAATGGTAGGGCTTCCTTGAGCAGCCTGGTAGGAATGGGGTCTAATAAACATGTTGATGGTTTGGATGAAGTAACTAATGAGAATAACTCAGACAGAACAATCGGAGAGAAAGAGTCTAACCAAATACCGGCATCACTGAAAGCAGCCAAAGATAACGATACGTCTTTGGGATGGTTATGAGTAATTTTTTCTCTAATAGTTAAAATTTTGTTAGCAAAGAAAGTCATGAAGTCATTACTAGTTAAAGTTAATGGAATACTCAGCTCAATAGAGCTCTGACTCTTTGTCAGCCTGGCTACAGTGCTGAAAAGAAACCTGGGGTTGTTCTTATTTTCTTCAATTAGTGATGAGTAGAAAGATGTCCTAGCTTTACGGAGGGCTTTTTTATAGAGCAACAGACTCTTTTTCCAGGCTAAGTGAAGATCTTCTAAATTAGTGAGACGCCATTTCCTCTCCAACTTACGGGTTATCTGCTTTAAGCTACGAGTTTGTGAGTTATACCACGGAGTCAGACACTTCTGATTTAAAGCTCTCTTTTTCAGAGGAGCTACAGCATCCAAAGTTGTCTTCAATGAGGATGTAAAACTATTGACGAGATACTCTATCTCCCTTACAGAGTTTAGGTAGCTACTCTGCACTGTGTTGGTATATGGCATTAGAGAACATAAAGAAGGAATCATATCCTTAAACCTAGTTACAGCGCTTTCTGAAAGACTTCTAGTGTAATGAAACTTATTCCCCACTGCTGGGTAGTCCATCAGAGTAAATGTAAATGTTATTAAGAAATGATCAGACAGAAGGGAGTTTTCAGGGAATACTGTTAAGTCTTCTATTTCCATACCATAAGTCAGAACAAGATCTAAGATATGATTAAAGTGGTGGGTGGACTCATTTACTTTTTGAGCAAAGCCAATAGAGTCTAATAATAGATTAAATGCAGTGTTGAGGCTGTCATTCTCAGCATCTGTGTGGATGTTAAAATCGCCCACTATAATTATCTTATCTGAGCTAAGCACTAAGTCAGACAAAAGGTCTGAAAATTCACAGAGAAACTCACAGTAACGACCAGGTGGACGATAGATAATAACAAATAAAACTGTTTTTTGGGACTTCCAATTTGGATGGACAAGACTAAGAGACAAGCTTTCAAATGAATTAAAGCTCTGTCTGGGTTTTGGATTAATTAATAAGCTGGAATGGAAGATTGCTGCTAATCCTCCACCCCGGCCCGTGCTACGAGCATTCTGACAGTTAGTGTGACTCGGGGGTGTTGACTCATTTAAACTAACATATTCATCCTGCTGTAACCAGGTTTCTGTTAGGCAGAATAAATCAATATGTTGATCAATTATTATATCATTTACCAACAGGGACTTAGAAGAGAGAGACCTAATGTTTAATAGACCACATTTAACTGTTTTAGTCTGTGGTGCAGTTGAAGGTGCTATATTATTTTTTCTTTTTGAATTTTTATGCTTAAATAGATTTTTGCTGGTTATTGGTAGTCTGGGAGCAGGCACCGTCTCTACGGGGATGGGGTAATGAGGGGATGGCAGGGGGAGAGAAGCTGCAGAGAGGTGTGTAAGACTACAACTCTGCTTCCTGGTCCCAACCCTGGATAGTCACGGTTTGGAGGATTTAAGAAAATTGGCCAGATTTCTAGAAATGAGAGCTGCTCCATCCAAAGTGGGATGGATGCCGTCTCTCCTAACAAGACCAGGTTTTCCCCAGAAGCTTTGCCAATTATCTATGAAGCCCACCTCATTTTTTGGACACCACTCAGACAGCCAGCAATTCAAGGAGAACATGCGGCTAAACATGTCACTCCCGGTCCGATTGGGGAGGGGCCCAGAGAAAACTACAGAGTCCGACATTGTTTTTGCAAAGTTACACACCGATTTAATGTTAATTTTAGTGACCTCCGATTGGCGTAACCGGGTGTCATTACTGCCGACGTGAATTACAATCTTACCAAATTTACGCTTAGCCTTAGCCAGCAGTTTCAAATTTCCTTCAATGTCGCCTGCTCTGGCCCCCGGAAGACAATTGACTATGGTTGCTGGTGTCGCTAACTTCACATTTCTCAAAACAGAGTCGCCAATAACCAGAGTTTGATCCTCGGCGGGTGTGTCGTCGAGTGGGGAAAAACGGTTAGAGATGTGAACGGGTTGGCGGTGTACACGGGGCTTCTGTTTAGGGCTACGCTTCCTCCTCACAGTCACCCAGTCGGCCTGCTTTCCCGGCTGCTCGGGATCTGCCAGGGGGGAACTAACGGCGGCTAAGCTACCTTGGTCCGCACCGACTACAGGGGCCTTGCTAGCTGTAGAATTTTCCACGGTGCGGAGCCGAGTCTCCAATTCGCCCAGCCTGGCCTCCAAAGCTACGAATAAGCTACACTTATTACAAGTACCATTACTGCTAAAGGAGGCCGAGGAATAACTAAACATTTCACACCCAGAGCAGAAAAGTGCGGGAGAGACAGGAGAAGCCGCCATGCTAAATCGGCTAAGAGCTAGTAGCTACGCTAAGCTAGCGGATTCCTAAAAACACGCAAAGTGAATAATGTGTAAATAATTTAGAGGTGATTCAGCAGAAGGAGTGCTTTAGTTAAGGCACGTAAAGATTACACTGGGAAACAAATCGTAATCTAGATAACTAGATCAATCTAACTGCGCAGATTAAACAGCTAACAGATACAGAAAAACACCGCTGTGCTCCGGAACAGGAAGTGATACAATACCGCAGTGAGAGCCAACCACCAGTAGAGTGGTTCATCCACTCCTGTGTGTTGTTGCTCTCTCCTGCCAGCAGTACCGGATCCGACGAGCGGAGGCAGTGGCCACCTGGGAATTCGGGACTTGGCGGTTCCAGTATTTCCAGGGTTCGGTGGCAGAGGAGATCTGGGTGGTTCCGGTTCGACTGAGACAGACGTCTCCTACCTTCGAGCCTGCCCACACGACACCAGCGGATTCGACCCCAAATTGTGTTTGTTGTATTACTCGTGCTTGTTTCAGTAGTAAATCTTGTTATTTACTCTCTCCATTGTCCGTTCATTGCGCCCCCTGTTGTGGGTCCGTGTTCCTACACTTTCACAACAACTGTATTCTCTTTTCACATGTCAATAATTCTTGACGTGGATATTTGCTCACTCAATTAATAAGACACGCCTAATCTTTCAGATTTCTTTATGTTTTAAATGTATTTCTGTATTTATTTTATTGTGACAACCGAATGGAGACGACAAAACCTGGTTGCAGCACGGGCGAATTAAGGGAATGATGAAACTACAGTTGTTATTATCAATTTCATAGTCTAAAACGATCACACCACATAAAGTTAAGCTCAGCGCTGCTCTGGCTCCAGGCTCGAAGTCTGGAGAAAAAGGCGAGCAGCGCTGTCTTTGCAGTCAGCGCTGTAGCCACGGATCGTGCTCCATAACAATCCCGCAAAAGCGGGATTTGTATTGATTATGTATTGATTATGTAGTATAATCAGGAAAGTGTTATTTATGTAACATATGCATTGATTTGTATAATGGCACTGTTTATCATGTTGATCATATTCATTTTTATGTGGATTCCAGCGCTGGTTCATTTTGGTGTATATTTACGCCACCTCTCGACCTGGTGTATATTTTCAGCGCAGCGTACGCCAACGTCCACATTGATAAATGCCAAGTAGCGCAGCCGTTTTGGCGTACACCCCATATACGCTCAAATATCGCCGTACGCAACGTTGATATATGAGGCCCAATACAACCCTTATTGGACTTATCTTGGCCTACAGACGGGAGATCGAGCACTTGGTGTCCTGGTGCAAACAGAACAACCTGGAGCTCAATGCCCTCAAAACAGGGAAATGGTTGTTGACTTCAGAAAGAACCCAATCCCGGTCAACCCTATCACCCTGCATGTCTCCCCAGTTGCCATTGTGGAGTCCTTCCATTATCTGGGGATCACCATCACCCAAGACCTCAAGTGGGAGCTTGACATTAGCTCTTTCATCAAGAGAGCACAACAGAGGATGTACTTTCTGCGGCAGCTGAGGAAGTTCAACCTGCCAAAAACAATGATGGAGAACTTCTACACTTCCATCGTTGAGTCCATCATCTCCTCCATCACCGTTTGGTATGCTGCTGCCACTGCTAAGGACAGGAGCAGACTGCAGTGTATCATCCACACAGCAGAGAAGGTGATTGACTGCAATCTGCCATCCCTACAGGACCTGTACACCTCCACGGCCCTGACACGAGCAAGGAAGGCATTGGCCGATCCCTCTCACCCAGGACACAAAATTTATGTCACCCTCCTTGGTCAACCCTGCACTGAAAGGTACTGTACACCAATCGCATGCTTTTGCACAGCCCCATCCCATGTTATATTTATTTAACAGTGAACATAGACTTGCCTATATGACTCTGTTACCTCTTACAGAACTATTTTTTTCTTTTTCTTTTTAAAATTATTGTTGTTTATGCACCAACACCAGATCAAATTCCTTGTGACAACTTACTTGATAATAAATTCGATTCTGATATTTAGTTTGTCCAATTACTTATGGCCATCTCTGAAAATAGAGTGGCTGTTTATACAAATGAATAATTGAACTAAAAATGTAAGTCTACACTAAAAATCTTGACTTTGTGATTGTGACTCTGTGTTGGTGTAGAAAGGCAAAATAACAATTGTGCCACTGAATGCATGTATGATTCACTTTGCACTGCATTTCAACTGTTCCCTCTGTCTGGATTTTGAAGTGTGAAATAAGTGTGAGTCCACTTTGTCAAAAGACATCAATGTAAATTTATTGGCTTGTTTTAAACACATGTACAGCTGTTTCTTTTTTTTCAACCATCACTCTACTTCTCACACACCACAAACTGAATTTGAAATGGGTATCCTACATAGAAATGTTGGCGAGACATGAATATTTTGCATGAGGCGATTTACAAGATTACATTAAATAATGAACGGAGGTAGAACCCATCACTTGAACACAAAATAATATCTAATCCTTGCAATTATCCCCACAAATTAAGAAATATGCAAACACATGAAATGATGAAGGCAATGAAAAATCTGCAATATGAACCTAGGTCAAAAATCCAACTTGACCAAAGAGAGAGAGAGAGAGAGAGAGAGAGAGAGAATGGTGCAGATAAACAGGCATGAAATGTCTGTGACAGTCTTGATCTGTGAAGTGTTGAAATAAAATGCACAAAAGGCAGAGGTCACACAGAAAATAAATACTATACTGGGGGTTAAATGCATACATTCATCAGAGGCCATGCATTCAGGACATGATTTGGCTTATTTGGTCTGCTCATGTACTGAAGTATATTTATGAAGCATAGTTGGCCTTGGTTAACACTGGTTGGCAAGGGCATTTCCATTGCTTTTTATTAATTTTGTGCTGAGATGAACAACTTCACAGTTAAGTGCATGTAAGTTATTGACTGACATGACTGAATTTAGGAAACACTTTCATTCAAAGCAGAGCAGGTGAATCTGTGGGACAACAGTTGAAGAAGAATGAAGTCCTATATAGGCCCTGGTGCCCATCTGGCCAGTACTTACCCATGGACACCACAGTGTGAAGTGTACTGGCATGTAGAACTCCTCCTATACAGAACGCCAGGCCATCAGAGGTTACTTCCCCAGCCAAGAATCAAAGCGAAAGTGTCTTGTCCAAGGACACAGACAAGTAGCTTGACCAGGAATTGAACTCAGGTCTACGTATTGATAGTCCAACTCCTATACCACAGAACCACCTGTTGTACAGGCATAGGAGCTGGACTACAAATAGAGAGACTAAGGTTCAATTGCTTGAATAAGATACTTTATCTGCATTGTCCCAGTCTATTCATCTGTAAACGGGTTTGGGCCTTGGCTGGGGAAGTAACCTCTGTTTCACTGGTATCCCATTTAGGGGAAATCCAAGACTTCAATCTGCATCCCACTACGGTATCCATAATAAGCACCAGCCCACTTGGCCTTAGGGCCTGCAATGGAATTACAACGTATGTCTTTCTTTCAAAGACACAGAGGTATTCAGCAAATTGTCCCTGAATGACAAAGGGGATTTCTTCTTGTGCATCACACCACAACAAATAGAGCACTGAACTACTAGATAAGTAAATAATTTGACTATTAATCACAGGTCTGAAATTTCCCTCATTTTGGATGAGCAACAACTTGACCAAAATAATAATAATAATAATAATAATAATTAAGACAACACCACAGCATCCTGTGAGTTAGGTTTGATTTACTAATGTTATAAATGTGGGAACAAGCCCTCTTTTCGTATAAATAAACACAAACAAGAGCCTCTAAGTCTCATAAACAAAGAGTCTCTTAAAACATAGAAGACAGGTACAGTACATAGCATAGCTTGCAAACAAACAAATATACATATACGCAAATACTTACAATAACCTCTCGATGTGGCATAATGGCATTTCAGGTTCAGAAATCATAATTTTGTATAAAAATATATAAAAAATAACAGTAAAATCAACACAAGTTTCATCTGAAATGTTGAGGCAAACAATAATGTCCGTTCCTGTTACAATGTCATACGTTGGCAATTCAGTGAATCAGTGTCTTTAGGATTCACTGAGATGTACAGTACAAAAGCTGTTATAAAAGCAGCTACAAGGGTAGTTCAATACTGGAGTGTAAAAATATCCAAAGACACAAGACGAGGAACAATGTTCCTAACTCTCTGGCCAGCCAGTGAGGTAAAACTGCACGTCTCTATTGACAAACTGAGGGGCAAGGTAAGTGCACATTCCCCTGAATGTGAGACCTTTTCAACTTGATCAGTTCATACAGATCTGCATCACTGTGAACATGAAAGGGCTTTGGGTCCTGGTCCTGTGAACCCAGCACCTGTTCCACCATGGTGTATTAATACTATTAGGTCAACAGCAACAGACATGTTCTACTAGGTGAAGACTGAGTCCTTTGTCCTTTCTTGTCTTTGTATTTATGTCCCAAATTCATATCTAGACCACTGACTGTCAGTAATCAAGATGTGGTCAGACAAGAAGATGTCTGAATATTTGTCAAAACTTCATTTGTAAGATGAAAATAAGTATCTGTAAGAATGCTTTGCTCACTTGATCTTCCATGAAGCAGAACACTCAGATGGATGTTCTATCATGTCTTGTTCAGGTTGTCTGTCTTCGATATTTCAAAGTGTTTTACCATCATATTCTCATCTCATGATCAGAACTCTGGTCTAGTGAGGGCTCCCTGGTGCTGATCATGGATGCAGAGGGGCCTTGGTTAACTCCAAAGGGAGACACAGCTGGAGATCGAGCTGCCAGTGGAGAAAGAGAAGGGGAGAAGCTTGGGGACATAGCTGCAGATGAGATTGAGCCCTCATGGCTTATAGGGGACCTACGTAGTGATGCCAAATGAGGAAATGTCCGTCCAAGCACCGGGACTTTAGGTGGTACTGACATGGCACCTGGGTGGGCCACTGATGTGATGAGTGGTGGAGGGTCAATTCTAGGTTTAGGATCCATTTTCGGCTTGGGCTGGAAGGGCTGGCGCAGATTCTGGGTTTGTTGGGCTGTTTCATCTTTCAATCTGGCAATTTCTGTAAAGACATTAGCTAAAGGCTGGAACTGAGGGCACCAGTTGAGCAAGTAATCCCAGTTATAACTTCCACGAAGCTCCTCATCACTGGCAACAATAGCTGTGAGAGAGCCATCTACTGAAGGTTTACCATCCTCAGGGAAGGCATAATCCTTTGGCAGGGAAATATTCAGGCCACGACCTACCCCAAGGTATCCACCACCTTCATCTCTATAGAGTGGGAGCTGGCCAGAAAGTAAAGTCCCACTGAGACTACTTCCCAGTTTTTTCCCTTTGAACCAGGTGCTGCCTTCCAAAGCTCCAGGCTCACAAGAGATGTCAGAGAGTTGATCAGCATCCTGCTGTATTCCAGAGTCTGGTCCTCTAGCTGAAATATGCTCCTGCATAGATGAGGTTATAGAGGCAACACGGGGATATTCATTTATCATTCTGATTTCATCATCCTCAGCTGCTTCAGCTGATCCTCTCCCACTTGAGTGAGACGGGTCTAAAGAGCCTCCTCTAGGGTATGCACCTCCACCTGCTCCTGCTTGGTCCCCAACATAGCCCGGTAAGGTCTGGTGGTAGATTCTTTCTCCACCTTGTCCTGAATTGCAATCATCCATTTTCTGAAGGGCTGTTCCCGAGGCAGCGGTTCTGTTCCCTGGATCTTGGCCCTTCTTTCTTCTGTGCAACTTGACTAGGAAAACCATCACAGCCATGACTACAAGGAGTACAATAACACCAAGTGAAACAGCAATGATGCTAATCAACAGGATGTTGACATCAGGGGGCAGGCCAAAGTTAGTGGTTGTGACATCTATTGAGATCTCAGCTGTTGCAGTGCGAGATGTATCTAGAGGACTGTGAGCTGTCACATCCATAGTCATCACCCTGGTTTCCCGTTTGGTGCGACCTGACCCACTGCTACTACTGCTGCCTGAACTGTCCAGTTTGAGGAAAATCACCCCAGTGGTTTTGTTCACATCAAAATATGGAGAACTGGTAGGAAGAGAATACAGAACTATGCCATCCACCCCTCCATCTTCATCACTGGCCTGGACCTGGCCAATACTCTGGCCCTTCTTGGCTCCTTCTGGGACTTCAAAAGAAAACTCAGAAGATGTAAAAAATGGGTCATACTCATCTTCACCAGTGACAAAAACCTGAACAGTCACAGTGGCCGAGTGGTTGCCGGAATCTACTGCCACTGCTACAAAATTAAAGGAGCTGATTTTCTCAAAGTCAAAAGACATTTTGGTCCTGATTTCTCCTGAATTCTTATCCACAGAGAAGCTGTCTTTTCCTGCTCCAGACCATTCTACAATGTAGTACTTGAGTTGGCCAAAAACTCCCGTATCATGGTCAATTGCGTGGAGTACTGTCACTGCTGAATTTGCTGGTTGATTCTCTCTTATACTGGATGTTAAAACTTCCACAGGAAAGAAAGGATGATTGTCATTTATGTCTTTGACCTCAATGGTGACTGGAGCTAGTGCAAAGTGACCATGACCGTCTGTGGCCTGGATGATGACAGTATGTGTTGATTGGTGTTCACGGTCAAGGGAGCGGTTCAGCCGCAGAGCTCCAGTCCACTGGTCCACGGAAAACAAGTTGACTTCATCACCAGAACTAATTGTATAATGGACCTCAGCATTGGCTGTAGAATCTTGGTCTGGAAGAACAAAAACACGATTGTTACTTCATTGACTGACAGCGTAAGAAAGTAATAACCACAAAGAGAGACAGCAAAAAAGGAGACATGTCACCTGTGGCCGTTAGACGTATGATTTCAGTCCCAGCAGCAGCTCCCTCACTCAGTGAAACGGTGTATTCTGCTCTGCTAAACAGTGGAGGGTTATCATTCACATCACTGATAGTTATTACTGCAGCAACACGAGAGCTTCTTTGGGGAACACCGCGGTCTGACACCACCACAGTCAGATTGTAAAGTGGCTTGATCTCAAAGTCAAGTCCCTCAGCCAACAACAACGTCCCAACAGTTTGAAAGCCTCGTCCCTCCAGGAAGCGTACACTGCTTTCAATCTGGAATGCATTCCCTTCATTGCCATTGGCAATGGCAAAGTCGAAGCCGCAGTTTTCCTGTGAGAGGTCGCTGTCAAAAGCCTCAAACGTTAGAACAGTTGACCCTGGGATTGTATCCTCGGGAATAGTAGCCCTGAAACCGAAAAAAACCCCCACAGTCATTTAAGGGGTAAAAAACAGCTGATTAGGTTGCATATTAAATTCATCAAGGAACCAACATCCAAAGTTAGGCTGACCTGTACTCTGATTGATGGAAGACAGGAGCATTGTCATTCACGTCGGAAATTTGGATCTGGACTGTGGTGAGAGAGGAGAGTGAAGGCATGCCTCCATCACAAGCTTCAATGACTACACTGACTGAGGGGCGTTCGGGGTCAAATTCTGCCCTGTGATTGATGAACAACATTCCTGTGAAAGGAAAGGGATGAGACAGAGAAAGATTCCTTAAATTTAGTTGTTACACTTGAATGATATCGGAAAGTTCTGTATAAGGGGATAATTTTGAAGAATTTCGAGGAATTATGAAAGGAAGGCAAGTTTCTAACCATTATTGGGGTCAATGTAGAATCCATCCCTGGTTGAAGAAATCACTTTGTAGGTGATTTTCCCGTTGTCTCCAGAGTCTCTGTCGGTTGCAGTCACAGTGAGAACAACACTTCCTGGTGGTGTGTGCTCAGGTAACGTTACCTGGTAAGCAATGACACCAAAAGCAGTAGATGAGTATCACCATGAAGGAAACAAAGCAATGCAGCATGTACCATATTTTCCAGACTACTACTATTTCAGTGAGAAAGGGGCACTGGGTTTTAGAGAATGAGTGAAATTCATAAATCATACTCTCAAACTGGATAAAGACTGGAAATAACCTAAAATTAAGACTTCCTGGCACTCCACTTGTTTGGGCAGCCAGAACAGGAATGACTAAGACACCTAGGCTAAGGTAAGGCTAACTATATTATTCTAAAAATCTACAGAAGTTTTAAATTGTTTAATTACATTTAGTTTAGTAAATATTCACACAGTTAACTCTGAACAGATGATCTTGAATGTCAAGAAGCACCTTACTCTTGAGATCTTTGTCCTTCATACAGTAGCATTAATTAGCCTGTTAGCTTCCACTTGTTAACAGGGTTTTTGTATTGTAAAAAATTGACATGCCTGTTCATATTTCTTCTTGTTGCATGAAGCAATAGCACCATGTTTTGAAAATAAATGTGACTTATAGACTTATGTTATTTCCTATTCATTATGAGTTTTTGGCCGGGTGTGACAAATACTCCGGTGCAACATACCATCTGGAAAATACTGTAAATAGAAGCTCCTAAACTCATATTGAGGATGACAACGAGCAGTAAACTAGCAATGGAAGAAATCTGGTTTTCTATCTTGGTTCTTACTTTTCTTCAGTCTGAACTTAAAGATGAGATCATTTCCTGAGACAGAGTTGTAAAATATTATATGTGCCCATCAATTAAACCTGTCCCCAGTCATTATTAGGTAGTTAATTTAATCACCTCTGTAGTATGCACCTTTTTCAAATCACCGTGCATGTATATGAGTACATACAAGTACTTTTTTTTATAATGCAGACGGCTGCTGAAGAGCAGGAGTTCTTGCAGGTGACTTATAACCTTATTAAATTTTATGAAGCATGAAGATCTTAGAAATTTAAAGGGATACACATTTATAATACTGCATTCACAAAATAGCACCTCTAAATGTCAGTTTCCAGTTCCATGGTATTGTTATACCTGCACACAGTACAGTGTGCAGGGGTATTGTTTTTGGTCCTCTGTCTCGTTCTGCATCTGAAGAATTTTTTAGCAAATCAGTAACAAAAGTTGGTGAAATGATTGTGTGTCAGCCAGGGGTTAAAAGTCAAGTTCATAGGCTAAGGTCAAAATTTGGGCCCATTGGTAACATCTAAATAGGAGATATTTAGAATGGCTGTTCCAAGGTAATGGTTAAACCTACATCTATGGTTTCTATTAAACATTCGTATGAAATCATATCTTTCCTTTGTATTAGGGACATAACCTTTGACCTTGGGTGACCACAAAAAGGTAAAATTTAGGCTAGTATCTCACTGGGCTGTGACAGCCTGCGAATGGTATCCACGAGGAAATTCACGCAGTTCGACGTGAGGCTTGCAGCTGATCACCATCCCCCTTGCCTCAATCGTGAATTAAAAAAAGGTGTGAGAAATGTGTGTGTGTGTGTGTGTGGGGTGGGAATCCATCTTTTAAGAGAAATGCAAGAACAGACTTCATCTGAAGTTTGTGTTGTTTTTCTGAGTATTTAATCCCTTGCATGTTTGTGAATCATGGTGAACCTCTGGTCTAAATTTCTGCAAAACACATTTTCTCAGAGGCTATAAATTCTTATAGAATATAGAATATTATGTATTTGATTTTGTTAAAAACCAGTCACTGTAGTGTGGTTAGTTATTTGTAAAACACACATTTAGTATGAGTATTTAGTATTATGAATACACTATCTACAGTAGTGTTCAGAATAATAGTAGTGCTATGTGACTAAAAAGATAAATCCAGGTTTTGAGTATATTTCTTATTGTTACATGGGAAACAAGGTACCAGTAGATTCAGTAGATTCTCACAAATCCAACAAGACCAAGCATTCATGATATGCACACTCTTAAGGCTATGAAATTGGGCTATTAGTAAAAAAAGTAGAAAAGGGGGTGTTCACAATAATAGTAGCATCTGCTGTTGACGCTACAAACTCAAAACTGTTATGTTCAAACTACTTTTTTAGCAATCTTGTGAATCACTAAATTAGTATTTAGTTGTATAACCACAGTTTTTCATGATTTCTTCACATCTGTGAGGTATTAATTTTGTTGCTTTGGAACCAAGATTTTGCTGGTTTACTAGTGTGCTTGGGGTCATTGTCTTGTTGAAACACCCATTTCAAGGGCATGTCCTCTTCAGCATAAGGCAACATGACCTCTTCAAGTATTTTGACATATCCAAACTGATCCATGATACCTGGTATGTGATATAAAGGCCCAACACCATAGTAGGAGAAACATGCCCATATCATGATGCTTGCACCACCATGCTTCACTGTCTTCACTATGAACTGTGGCTTGAATTCACAGTTTGGGGGTCATCTCACAAACTGTCTGCGGCCCTTGGACCCAAAAAGAACAATTTTACTCTCATCAGTCCACAAAATATTCCTCCATTTCTCTTTAGGCCAGTTGATGTGTTCTTTGGCAAATTGTAACCTCTTCTGCATGTCTTTTATTTAACAGAGGGACTTTGCGGGGGATTCTTGCACATAAATTAGCTTCACACAGGCGTCTTCTAACTGTCACAGCACATACAGGTAACTCCAGACTGTCTTTGATCATCCTGGAGCTGATCAATGGGTGAGCCTTTGCCATTCTGGTTATTCTTCTATCCATTTTGATGGTTGTTTTCTATTTTCTTCCACGTGTCCATTTTAAAGCATTGGAGATCATTGTAGATGAACAGCCTATAATTTTTTTGCACCTGCGTATAAGTTTTCCCCTCTCCAATCAACTTTTTAATCAAACTACGCTGTTCTTCTGAACAATGTCTTGAACGTCCCATTTTCCTCAGGTTTTCAAAGAGAAAAGCATATTCAACAGGTGCTGGCTTCATCCTTAAATAGGGGACACCTGATTCACACCTGTTTGTTCCACAAAATTGATAAACTCACTGACTGAATGCCACACTACTATTATTGTGAACACCCCCTTTTCTACTTTTTTTTTACTAATAGCGTAATTTCATAGCCTTAAGAGTGTGCATATCATGAATGCTTGGTCTTGTTGGATTTGTGAGAATCTACTGAATTTACTGGTACCTTGTTTCCCATGTAACAATAAAAAATATACTCACAACCTGGATTAATCTTTTTAGTCACATAGCACTACTATTATTCTGAACACTACTGTATATCTGCACAAAGCGTTGACACCAAAGTAAAACAACCTTCTTTATATTAAGGTCACCCTACCTGATAGAGATCCTGAGTGAAGGTGGGCGCGTTATCATTTATATCCTCCACCAGTATGGTAATGTTGGCCTCAGTCTGGTGTTGGCTGTCTGTGGCTCTGACCATTAGTGTGTACCAGGTCTTCTCCTCAAAGTCCAGAGGAGCAGTCAGAGACACACCCCCGCCATATCTGTGAATCCCAAATTTGCCTGAGGCTGATGGATCCAGCTGCAAGGAGTAGGAGAGAGCAGGACTGGAGTCGACATCGTTACCGGTCACAAGAGTTATTTCTGTTCCAATCAATGTATCTGCAAGGAAAAACATTAAACAGAACCTATGAGCTGCATTCAACACACTTTACTATGAAATATATCTATACTGTTTTTAGTTTTGACCTTTCATTATACTTAAATCTGGAAGTGTGCACTGGTGCCACGTGTTGCCTCCTCCACCACACCATGGAATCACCTAGGGTCCTGGATGACAAGCACCCAGGCAGACAACCAATCCTTCCCTATACCTCACAGCCAGGTGAAACATGGTGGTCTGTTTGGTTTCTCTAGCTGCTGGAGTCGTCAAGACTCAGACACCTATGTGCTGGATCACCCACAGAGAAACACACCACATGTCCAAAATATCATATCTAATGCTCCCTCATTATGCAAGTGATACTCCTCATCTCAGTCTCCCTGAGTAGCCACTCATTTGACATAAAGTCATTCCAATGGTACCCAATGATTCTTCAAAGTGGTATCAAAGACAATCCAGTTGTCACCTTAGGGTCACTGGTAACATCCAGGTGTCACAACCATGTAGTAACACAGGAAGCACCAGGACCTGAAAAACGTGGACCTTCGTTCCCCTGCAAAGATGTCAACATAACCACACACCTCTGTCCAGCGACCTCATGACTCCATGTGTCTTCCCAGGTGTCTCCTGATCACAAAAACCAAGAACCCAGAGTGCTACAATCTACAAGATTATCCATTGATTCAGCAAAGATCCCAGCATCATCCACAATGTCAAGTGCAGTAAACATTTCCTAGCTACCAAAGGAAAAAAATCACTACCGTAATTTCCACAACTCTGCAAAATACCCAGTCTGTTCACCTTTTATTCTGTCAGCATAAATCGTAGCTTTCACAGTGATGCTCCTCTATGGTGCAGCTAATGAGTGTGTTTACAATCATATGCATTCATCTGTAAAATGGCCAAAATGAGACACAATCTTGCAAAAAACAAACTCTTATTATTTAAAGCACTTACTCTCTGGAATACGGACTTCCTGGGGCAAAGGGATAGTGGGACTGTTGTCATTCTGGTCAACAATGATCACTGTCAGTGTGGCCGAACCAGCCAATCGTGGACTTCCTCGATCAGTGGCTGTAACTACTAGCCTGCAGTGTTGAGAACAGATGAAATAAAAAAAAAAATCAGTTTTTGTTATTTGAATTATTATTTTATTGGTTTAAATGCATTTGTTCAAATTTCAATTTTAAGCAGACAGCTTGGAAGTAGTCATCTGCCTGAAATTAGCTGATATAATTTTGTACAACCTTTGATTTGCATCCATTCTTAACTTCTGTTCTGTTCTGTACATCTTCATTCTTGCATCCTCATTCATCCTCATTGCATCCTCATTCTTCAGGTGTCTCAAGTATCAATTTCAATTCAATTTATTTCATTTATACAGTACCAAATCACAACAAAGCTGCCTCAAGGTGCTTCACACAAGTAAGGTCTAACCTTACCAACCCCTAGAGCAAGCACACAGGTGACAGTGGTAAGGAAAAACTCCATCTGATGATATTGAGGAAGAAACCTCAAGCAGACCAGACTCAAAGGGGTGACCCTCTGCTTAGGACTTTCTATCAATTACAAGGTTTTGCAAAGTTTAACAAAGCTGAAGAAACAGAAAATCAAATGTATGTATGTATATGTACAATGACAATAAAGGCTCTATTCTATTCTATTCTATTCTATTCTATTCTATTCTATTCTATTCTAATGAAATCTGGAAATTGAAATGTGTAAAAGCTCAAGCAGGCACTGTGCAGTATGTACAAAGACTTTATATTTCATGAATTCAGTTTTGTCATACAGAAATAGATCAATAAAAATTGAAAGTACTGACAGTAGTAATTGTCTACCTTTACTATTATTTCGACAGTATATTTCATTTGTCTGTGTATAAATGCAATGCTAACAATACACAAAAAACATGTCAGAAAACATCTGTGAGGAAAGCACATATCATTTGCCTTAATGTGTTTCTCCTAAATTTATCTTCTTGCCCTTATTAAGTGGGAGTGGAAAAGACACAAGTGAGGGGAAATGATAGTTCAATCATGAGGTTTTGAATGCACCTCCTTATGTCTGTCATCAAAGCATGCTGACAAACACAGCCTATAAGAAGTGAATACACCATATCAAAAGCTACATTAGAAATAATACTACAAATGAGGCCATTACATCAGACTTGTTCTCACCTTGTCTGGGTAAAAATCTCGCGGTCCATGATGGCGGCTGTGGTGATGCTTCCTGTTACTGGGTCAATTTTGAACAAGCCACTCATCCCTGATGACTGGATGGAGTAGGTCACCTGACCATTTTGGCCCTGATCCACATCCTCAGCTACAACCTGGGGGACGAAAGATCAAGAAGGGAAACGAAGGTGATATCAATGTGGTTTTATGTTTAGTGCAGGTCAACTGGATCAAATGTCATTCTACAATTTGAGAAACTTTTTTTTTTCTGTCTCTTCCCTTATTCCTCGCAAGCCCTTCAACCAGTTTCCACCAAACTTGATATGTTGATGACAGTCAATCCCAGAATTGCCCTTAAAAGATCTGTTTTGGCAAATGTCAAGGTCATTGGGATTAAATGTCAAAATTTAAATATTTCACACTGATTTGCACCAAATGTGGTACATATCTGGAGATGGGTTCAGGAACTGCCCAGTAAGTTCAGCCACTGGGGCCAACTCATGTTTGCCTGTCTGTTGGTCGACCTGCACATCCCTGGTCCTTTTTCTTGGCGTGTCAGCGAAGGTTGACTCCGAATTGCGCTGAAAGAATTCATTTTGGTCATGGTCAAGAAATCTGATTTTCAAGCCAATTTGGGCCAAATGTAGCTTATGCTTAGGTTGATTCAACAATTGTCCTGGCAACATGCACTACAGGTCAATCATTAGGTTGAAAGTCAAGGTTATTAGGGTGAAATATCATTTTGCCATACCCGTTACTGTCTACATGTCCATGGGTGCTAAGTATTATCTAGCCTGTGTAATTCAGAACGTAGGTTAGGCACCTGTATGATTGGCATTTCATATCCCTGTGCCTCTCTCATGTAGGCCACATAGTTCTGGAGCTGGAAGCGAGGAAGGTTGTCATTAACATCCTGCAGGATTAAGTTGACAGCCATGAAGGAAGTAGAGGACACAGTTTCAGCTTTCACGACAAGGCGGAGTCTGGGAGTGTCTTCAAAGTCCAACTCTTTGGAGTTCTGCACCAAGATCTCACCTGTCATACAGATTAGAGAAAGATGTCACTGATACATCTCATATGTTTGCCGCAGCCCAGTCTCGTTTTTTTTTTTTTTTTTATGCTCCCATTTTTTCGTGATGGGTTTTTTTAACTCACTATTACTAACCCTACTCCTACCCCCAACTCTAACCTTAACCATAACCTAACCCTACTCCTTCCCCTAACCATAACCACCCCGGCCCCCCGCTTCATTTTTAATTTCATGCAGCCGTCACAGAATGAATTACAATAAATTTGTGTTCCCATGATGAACATTTTGCATTTTCATGACAATATCACAAAAGATTAATGTATATTTCATGCTGCTGAATCACAACATGCCATGAGACTGGGCTGGAATTCGCAGGAGCACAAAGGATTCTGTTACAACTAATGATAAATAATTGTCTACTTTTTATGTTAATTGGAGAGTTTTATGCTGGTTCTTGTGTTGAGATTTTTAAAGCTTCTTAAAGTTTGTTAAAATCATGTCCATAAGTGATTGTGACGCCTAAATTGAGAAACATGTGTCACAGTGAGTGAATATACGTAGTGTAATATTAGCGTTCAATTGCAGTATAATAGAGTGTTAAATTAATATTAATGTCACACATTTAAAGAGACAGCAGCTGATTAAAATGTCAGAAAAATCAATATTTGCAGAAAAGCCACAGGACTTGTAAAACGTACTGTACTACTGATATTTAATTGATGAATGAATCAAGTTTTTCTGTGTAAGTCAGATTACACCTATCAAGGAATTTTTATTTTAAAATAAGCACTTGCAGAGAGCATTGTGACTTTGGAAAACATACTACCAGTGCAGAAAACAATAAGCAGGTGCACTTGCTGGTATTGATCCTTTAAGCAGATTTGTACTCATGATTTGCTGATTTGCTGATCATGATTTGGTTTGCCGATACTGGTTTAGTTTAATGCTCATCCCTTTAGGAATGTCCATGTCAATGCTGACTTGATCTCTTTGAAAAGGTGATAGTTTTGGTTTAGTTTTTAATCATGAGCTTTACCTGTTGAGGAGCTGATGCTGAAGGCGTGCTTCCTGTTGCCACTGAACAGACTGTAGCTGATACCCTTCCGTGTGCCATCTGGATGTCGGGCCTGAGCTTGGACTACAGCTGTGCCTAAATTTAAAAAATGAGGCAGAGATCATTCAATTTCTGTATGACAGAAAAGACATAAATGATCTGATTCTGTGTGAATGACAGACCTTTGGTGGCGTTCTCCTGTATGCTGACATCCCTCGCATTCCGAGAGAAACGGATGCCATTATACTCTACCTCCTTCACGTAGATCACCACCACCCCCTGTGCAGACTGGGCCGGGCTACCCTGGTCCATGGCCTCCACTATCAGGGTCCTCTGAGCTTGGGTCAAACCCACCAGTGGTTCTGTAGCTTGGATCTCACCAGTCAGGGAGTTGATGCTGAAGCCCTTCACTGGGGCAGCAAAACGGTAAAACACAGAGCCGTTGGCTCCAAAGTCCTTGTCCTCTGCCTTCATGGTGGCCAGGACACGCTGCGACCGCTTGCTGGAAACTTCAATGATCAAGGGATCCTGGATGAAGAAGGGAGTGTTGTCGTTGACATCTAGAATGATGACTGTCACCTGGAAGCACAAAATATAACAAAATATTTCAAATAAAATAATATAAAATCTTCTTTTTAGGATTGCTTGTTATGCATTTACATACATTTACTTGTACCTACCGATGGAAAACAATTCAAATTTCAGAAAAACAAGTTGACATCAAATTTATACTTTCTCAGTTTCAACAATGACAAAAGCGGAAACATATTTAAGCAAATGCAGGATTTTATTTAGTTTAAGTTATGCATTTTTGAAGATGGTTATTTCAGAGGAAAATAATAATCAGCTCTTTTGCCATTTGTTGGATTACCAAATATATAAACTGTAAGTCCAGAAAGATTTTAAATTGCTGAACAAACAGGAAAAAGAAATGGCATTTGGCATTATTGTTATCTTTGTTTTGGCACATGGACACAGTGTACATTTTCTGCCAATATGGAATTTTGCAATCGAAACCACAGAAAATGAATGCAAATTCACATTATTCTCCACACATGAAAAAAAAATGAAGAAGGAAAAAAGGTCACATTGGTTTTTAGGGATCAGATAAACACAACACCATGCAGAAAAACTGGGCAAAAGGCTCAGGAGTAACTGATATCTTTCGGTGTGTGTGTGTGTGTGTGTGTGTGTGTGTGTGTGTGTGTGTGTGTGTGTGTGTGTGTGTGTGTGTGTGTGTGTGTGTGTGTGTGTGTGTGTGTGTGTGTGTGTGTGTGTGTGTGTGTGAGAGAGAGAGAGAGAGAGAGAGAGAGAGAGAGAGAGAGAGAGAGAGAGAGAGAGAGAGAGAGAGAGAGACCACTTTATTTTCACAAATGAGGAAAATTCAATCTGCCACAAAAACGTTTAAAATATTATGAGAAATTGCTGCATATCTAATATTTATATACAATTAAGACAACAGCATAACCATGTTTTACCTTTGAATATACATTATTACCATCATATAGTGTCCACCATGCAGTTGAGTACAAAATTATTAGCCCCCTCCCATATTTAATGTTTTCTTCAAAATCTTCCCACGCAAGTTTTTAACAGGGCAAGGACTTTTCAACAAAGCTTTTCTAAACATCTTAATCTTGTTTTGGATGCTTACATTATTTGCACACAGAAATAAAATTATTTCACAAAAACCACCAAGGTCAAAATGATTATTCCAACCCCTTAAGCATTGTTGAACCATGGTACAGTCCACTGTTGTGCAATGATGTATTTTGACTTTGTAATGCTCAAAGCTTGTAAAATCAACATAAAACTGAAGGTTAACTTCCAGTGTACACACATTATAAAAACTTCAGTAAGGGTTTGAGCTGACACTGGAGGAAGCATCATGCCAAAAACAAAAGAAATCAGTTTAGACTTGGGAAAAAGAATTGTTGATGCTCACAAAGCAGGCGAAGGGGTTACCACAGTGTTTCCAAATGTCAAGAACTGGACTGAGAAGAATCATCAAGAAACTCAAACAGAGCCACACAATACAGAACAAGCCTGGCAGAGGTAGGAAGGGAAAGATTTCAAAGTCTCTGGAAAGAAAACTAGTGAGAGATGTGTCTAAAGACCCCAGAACAACTGCCAAGATACTAGCAAATGACTTAGCCAAGTCGCGAATTGTAATCTCAAAGAAGACAATCACTAGAGCCCTGGACAAGAATGGACTGTGAGGGTACATGCCAAGAAAAAGTCCACTTCTGCACAAGGCATCACCAAACCAGAGTGAAGTATGCTAAGGACAACCTGGAGAAAGACTATTCCAACTGGAAGGGTGTCCTTTTGTTAGATGAGACAAAACTAGAGCTCTTTGGCCATCAAGATTTTGCTTATGTGCGGAGAAAGGAGTTAAAGGTGTACAACCCAAAGAGCACTGTCCCCACAGTGAAACACAACAATGCAATGGGAGTACTATACTTTGGGGATGCTTCAGTACATCTGGAACTGGGAATCTTCTCAAGATGGAAGGAATCATGAAGAAAGAAGGATATATTAACTAACCTCAAGTAGTCAGCAGCAAAACTGGGTTTGGGTTGTTGCTTTGGTCTTCCAACACGAAAACCCAAAAAGTACATTGCTCCTGAAGACTAAAGTGAACCTTACTGACTGGCCTGCACAAAGCCCCGACTTGAATCCCATTTAAAAAATGAAAAAACACTTGGTAAAATTTATAGGAGGGCTAATGATTTGGTCCTCATCCGTATGTCAGGTTTGTACAATTATTTTGTTGTTGTATGATCATTCAGAACTGTCTTTGTGGTGTCATGTACTGGGCAGTATGCCTACAAAACTAATCAAGTTTGTGTGTGTTTTAAGTTGAGGTTTTTCCATTGTCCCGTTGAGGAAGCTGGAATTTTTGTTTTTAATCCAATACTTGTTTGGTAACACTTTATTTTACAGTATCCTTAATACATAGTACCTACCACACTTAGCACAATGTATTAGTCTATGTAATAATCTGTAATTACTTGTACTCACTTGTACAACCATAATGGAATAATGTGTCCCAGTGTTTTGTAGGTACATAATGTAATAAAAGAGTATTGTTACAAATGTGTATATGCGGTAACCCAACCAAATCTGAAAATTATGGACATGTACCAAGAGGTAGGGCCACAACAGGTGCATGTTCTTTAAAGTAAGGACACAATGTTATGTGATATACATACAATGTACATACATACATATAGGGGCGAAACCTTGCCAGCTGGCGGTGGTTTTTCCATCGAGTGATTATCCGAGAAATTGTGGATGTGCCTGGACATGCCAGAACATGTCCCGTGAGGCTTCATCATGACGTTGCTGTGCGCCATGCGGCACCGCCGCAACGCGCGGAATTCCTCCACACGTCTGTCTCAATGTGCCAAAAAAGTGCTGATGTCCACGTCTTTTCACAATTCCTGTGCTAGTCAGACGACGTCCCGGATAAAACACAGCATCCAGTTTGGAAATGAACGGCACATTCCACTGTTACAGGAGTTTTTGTCATGGAAAGAGGAGCGGAGGCTTCGCGCGTCACGGCGGTGCCGCATGGCGCACAGCAACGCCGTGATGAAGCCTCACGGGACATGTTCTGGCATGTCCAGGCACATCCACAATTTCTCGGATAATCACTCGTTGGAAAAACCACCGACAGCTGTCTGAACACCATCTCAAAGCTGTCCTGTGAGACCAAAACGGAGGTGGTTTTGTCTCGCTCCAGTAGCGAATCCATCGTGACGCGCAAAGCCTCCGCTCGGCTTTCCATGACAAAATCTCTTGTTAAAAGTGAAATCTGCCGGAAAATGGTTGATGTCCAGCTCTTGTGATAACCAGAGAAATGGCACACAATGGTCACGGATCCAGACAGCCATCCGTTTAGAAATAAAATGGTCGTTCTTCCTGTCGATGGCGGCTTCGGAGCGCGGCGCGCCCCACAGCCGCTGGGGGCTGTCCTTAAAGCGAAAGTAACACTCTACCAAGCCCGTAACATTTTCACCGAAAGCCAGATAAATTTTTCTAATGGTTTCCAGCTCTAACAGTTTCTGAAAAAATTCTGATGGAAAAAAAGCCCAAATCATTCCGCCATTTCCTGACAATGAAAATACGCCGAGGGGCTGGACCACTCCTCACTCAAAGCCTGCTCACAGGCGAATGACGCAACCGACAGGCGTGGAAAAACTCACGCATGCACACGAGGGTTCAAGCTTGTCTGATGCAATCACGTGATTCAAATCCATATGGTTTTTGAAAAAAATAATAAGGTCGGATACCTTTCTAATAGACCTAGTATAGTACAATTTTCAGCTGTTATACACAGAATCCAACCGCACCCAGCAAATTCCAGTTTTATTGTGACACAGAAAGTGACCTTAGTTTCAAAAAGGTTGGTGATCACTGGCCTACGGCGTTGACCGATCATTTACCTGAGCGGATGTGTTTCTCGGTGCAGCAGGTGAAAGGTCAACAGCAAACACCTGGAAGCTGTAAGATGCCCATTTCTCGCGATCAAGAGGTGCTGACGTGGTGATACGACCGGTGCTCTGATCCACAGTGAACGCTCCATGCGCCTCTCGGCTGAGGAAGTACAAAACATTCCCGTTCTGATCATCGTCAGCATCTGTGGCGGTCACCTGGAAGGAAACTCGTGATAAGGATTAAATGTAAAGACATTTATTGTACGGTAAATGATTATCTCAATTTACATTCCTGCTGACCTGCAACACCTGAGCTCCCTCGTCGGCATCCTCGGGCACGTCCACAGAGTAGCTGCTGCTGCTGAAGACGGGGCTGTTGTCATTGACGTCCAGCACTTTGACTGCTACTGTGGCTGTGGTGCTAAGAGCAGGACTGCCCCGGTCTGCAGCCACAACCTCCAGAGTGTACTCAGCCTTTAACTCCCTGTCGAGGCCACGAGAGGTGGAAAGGGCTCCCGTGCTGGTGTGAAGATGGAAATCTCCATCAGGGTCCCCAGCTGGATGGAATGAGTTTGTGTGGCAGATTGAGAAAGGAAAAACCCTTTAAAATCTCATCGTCTTCTGTGAAACAAGTTTTGAGATTAGGGAAAGTGGAACAACTGTGCTAACTCTGCACTTTGGTCCAGGTTTGAATTTGCTCCAGAGATATGTAGTATGTCAGGAGCAGCCTGGATTAGCTACGTGCAGCTTTTACATGTCATATGGGAGGAACTGAGTCCTGTCAAAAGCAATACATTAGTTTAAATTCTGTGCGTACTCTTTCTCTATTGGGAAACACAAAATTTATTCCGGCTCACTGCCAGAGCAGTGCTCCAAGGTTAGTTTAAATCCCCCTATTTAAATCTATGCTCATGTGAAGGAACAGCACTATTTCTCACCACTGATTCTGTACTCCAACTCTCCAAAAGCACCAGAATCAGGGTCTGTGGCCCGCAGGAAGCAAAGCTCCACAGGCGCCTGGTTCTCCGGCACCTCCAGCTGGTACCACGGCTTTGCAAAGACTGGAGCATTGTCATTGACATCCTGCACCTCCACTCGGACAACTGCCTTGGCAAAGTTAGGTGGCAGCCCTCCATCCTTGGCATACACTAGCAATCGATGGAAAATGTTAAAATGATGGATTTTTAATATGTTACCTCAAGCATTAAATACTTAGCAGATATGTATATTATAGTGATAAGTAGTAAGGTAAAGTTGCAAAAGCTGGTGCATATGATGTACCGGTGAGGGTGTAGTGGTCCTGCAGCTCTTTGTCCAGTTCCTTGGTGGTGGTGATGACTCCTGTCACAGGGTTGATGATGAAGCCTTCCTCTGTCACACCTCCATATGTCACATGACCATTAGAACCTGGGATGAAGTACATAAAAACTTTATTTACTGTATTTCCCAAATATGTTGTGTTTTGTTTTTTTACTAGCTTGGGAGCACCTGTGACATATACGCCATTGTGACTTATATACTGAACAATCATGCATTTGTTATTATTATTATTATTATTATTATTGACTGTTTCTATAGGACATTCCAAGGACTCAAAGCATTAATCAAAATAAACTCAAACAATAAAAGAATAAGCACCAATTATACAAATAACCTACAACAATGCACAAAAATCCCAAATTAACAAAGCTGGTAAATTTTTTTTAATCAAATAGACTCATGTTTTTATTGTTGTGCTCCCAACACTGTAGGCCAGCAATCCATGTCCATCTGATGACTTCTTTTGTCTAAACTGTGTCAAATGACATCCAGTATCTTGTCAAATAAATGTTGTCAAAAACTCCTTATAATTCGTTGTACAGGTGAAAAAGTCCTTATGTTAAGTAACAGCCCAGGCTGTGGTGTGCACATGTGCTACACAAGTTCTGGTCCATTGTTAAAATTGACTGGGAAATGCTGTATTATAAATTAATTTCCACATATAGAAAAGGTGCAACTTATCTATGACTTATATTATTTATTTATCTATCTATTTATTAATTTTTCCCTCTTTATTTTTTTTCCCTGTTCACAATGAATTTTTTGACAGGTAAGACTGATACTCCAGTGTGACTTATAGTAATTCATTTATTACTTGAGGTAACAATTAACACCATCGGAAAGAGCTGATACTCTGCAGCCATGTCAGGTCTGGAAGCATTGGGTGGTGCCACGTGCCACTGCATCCACCACACTGCAGAACCACCTTGGGTTCTGAATGACAAATACACAAGAAGGCAAATGGTCCATTACCGCTCTTAAAAGTGGCCATCTATCTGCTGTAGTCAATTAAATGTCTCTTCAGAGGAGCCTTGTTGCCCGGAAAGACTTTGTGTCAAATGAACTGTTACTTTAGAAGACTCAAATGAGGAGGTACCTTGTGAAGGAATGCCAGCATGATGGGCATGCTTCAGCATGCAGGTGCCTCATTCTTGAGGACTTCTGCAGCTGAAGGCCAAGGTCCATGTTTCACCTGAGTATGGTTGGCTATCTGAGCAACCCGACCAAAAGCAGGTGCATCAACCCTTTGAGATATTTGAGTCTTTCAGAAAGCGCTGTAACTAGGTTTAAGGATATGATTCCTTCTTTATGTTCTCCAATGCCATATACCAACACAGGGCAGAGTAGCTACCTAAACTTTGTGAGGGAGATAGATTATCTCGTCAGTAGTTTTACATCCTCATTGAGGACAACTTTGGATGCTGTAGCTCCTCTGAAAAACAGAGCCTTAAATCAGAAGTGCCTGACTCCGTGGTATAACTCACAAACTTGCAGCTTAAAGCAGATAACCCGTAAGTTGGAGAGGAAATGGCATCTCACTAATTTAGAAGATCTTCACTTAGCCTGGAAAAAGAGTCTGTTGCTCTATAAAAAAGCCCTCTGTAAAGCTAGGACATCTTACTACTCATCACTAATTGAAGAACAACCCCAGGTTTCTTTTCAGCACTGTAGCCAGGCTGACAAAGAGTCAGAGCTCTATTGAGCAGAGTATTCCTTTAACTTTAACTAGTAATGACCTCATGACTTTCTTTGCTAATAAAATTTTAACTATTAGAGAAAAAATTACTCATAACCATCCCAAAGAGATATCGTTATCTTTGGCTGCTTTCAGTGATGCCAGTATTTGGTTAGACTCTTTCTCTCCGATTGTTCTGTCTGAGTTATTTTCATTAGTTACTTCCTCCAAACCATCAACATGTCTATTAGACCCCATTCCTACCAGGCTGCTCAAGGAAGCCCTACCATTAATTAATGCTTCGATCTTAAATATGATCAATCTATCTTTATTAGTTGGCTATGTACCACAGGCTTTTAAGGTGGCAGTAATTAAACCATTACTTAAAAAGCCATCACTTGACCCAGCTATCTTAGCTAATTATAGGCCAGTCTCCAACCTTCCTTTTCTCTCAAAAATTCTTGAAAGGGTAGTTGTAAAACAGCTAACTGATCATCTGCAGAGGAATGGTCTATTTGAAGAGTTTCAGTCAGGTTTTAGAATTCATCATAGTACAGAAACAGCATTAGTGAAGGTTACAAATGATCTTCTTATGGCCTCAGACAGTGGACTCATCTCTGTGCTTGTTCTGTTAGACCTCAGTGCTGCTTTTGATACTGTTGACCATAAAATTTTATTACAGAGATTAGAGCATGCCATAGGTATTAAAGGCACTGTGCTGCGGTGATTTGAATCATATTTATCTAATAGATTACAATTTGTTCATGTAAATGGGGAATCTTCTTCACAGACTAAGGTTAATTATGGAGTGCCACAAGGTTCTGTGCTAGAACCAATTTTATTCACTTTATACATGCTTCCCTTAGGCAGTATTATTAGACAGCATTGCTTAAATTTTCATTGTTACGCAGATGATACCCAGCTTTATCTATCCATGAAGCCAGAGGACACACACCAATTAGCTAAACTGCAGGATTGTCTTACAGATATAAAGACATGGATGACCTCTAATTTCCTGCTTTTAAACTCAGATAAAACTGAAGTTATCATACTTGGCCCCACAAATCTTAGAAACATGGTGTCTAACCAGATCCTTACTCTGGATGGCATTACCCTGACCTCTAGTAATACTGTGAGAAATCTTGGAGTCATTTTTGATCAGGATATGTCATTCAATGCGCATATTAAACAAATATGTAGGAGTGCTTTTTTGCATTTGCGCAATATCGCTAAAATTAGAAAGGTCTTGTCTCAGAGTGATGCTGAAAAACTAATTCATGCATTTATTTCCTCTAGGCTGGACTATTGTAATTCATTATTATCAGGTTGTCCTAAAAGTTCCCTGAAAAGCCTTCAGTTAATTAAAAATACTGCAGCTAGAGTACTGACGGGGACTAGAAGGAGAGAGCATATCTCACCCATATTGGCCTCTCTTCATTGGCTTCCTGTTAATTCTAGAATAGAATTTAAAATTCTTCTTCTTACTTATAAGGTTTTGAATAATCAGGTCCCATCTTATCTTAGGGACCTCATAGTACCATATCACCCCAATAGAGCGCTTCGCTCTCAGACTGCAAGCTTACTTGTAGTTCCTAGGGTTTGTAAGAGTAGAATGGGAGGCAGAGCCTTCAGCTTTCAGGCTCCTCTCCTGTGGAACCAGCTCCCAATTCGGATCAGGGAGACAGACACCCTCTCTACTTTTAAGATTAGGCTTAAAACTTTCCTTTTTGCTAAAGCTTATAGTTAGGGCTGGATCAGGTGACCCTGAACCATCCCTTAGTTATGCTGCTATAGACGTAGACTGCTGGAGTGTTTCTTTCTCTTTTTGCTCTGTATGCACCACTCTGCATTTAATCATTAGTGATTGATCTCTGCTCCCCTCCACAGCATGTCTTTTTCCTGGTTCTCTCCCTCAGCCCCAACCAGACCCAGCAGAAGACTGCCCCTCCCTGAGCCTGGTTCTGCTGGAGGTTTCTTCCTATTAAAAGGGAGTTTTTCCTTCCCACTGTCGCCAAGTGTTTGCTCACAGGGGGTCGTTTTGACCGTTGGGGTTTTTCCGTAATTATTGTATGGCTTTGCCTTACAATATAAAGCGCCTTGGGGCAACTGTTTGTTGTGATTTGGCACTATATAAATAAAATTGATTTGATATGGCCTCATTCATCTCTCTGGGCGCTCAACTTTTAAGATCTACAGGCTTTGGAAAGAGCGTTTGGACTCATGAGGTTGCTGAAGAGATGTGTATGGTGTCGCCAATACCATTGCAGAAGGACAATGGCTCAAGTGTCCAGATTCCTGCTGCTTATGGTCTTACTGAATGGCTGTAAAACCTAAACTCTCACCAGTGACCTAAGGTTACGACTAGATGCTTTTCGGTACCAGGTCTCTTGGTCTCTGGGGTTCCACTGAAATTATTTTGTGTAAAATAAGTTGTATAGCAACACTGCAAGTATAGTGAAGAACATTCAGTTACAACATTGTGGTCAGGCAAAACGCTTCGCTGAGCATGATCTAACGCACAGGTGCCCTAGTGCTGAGGACACCAACTAATGGAGACCCCATCACCTGGATGCAGCAGATGGATGAGTACTTTGGGGAAATGGGGATGGACCGGCGTTCTGCCTGGGAGTTTGCCAATCAGGACACAGGATAGTTCCATGGGGTGGTGGATGCAGTGATGTATAACATCAGCATATGCTCCCAGGCCTGACATAATGTATTCTTTAATGAATGAATGAATTGACATAATAAAACATGTATAAGTGAATCCAAAGATGTATAGAGCAACAAGGTTATTATAATGAAAACCAACATATTGAGGCTGCTTCAGATAATCCCCAGATACATTTGCATGAGCAACAGAAGAGTCTCCTCTATGACCCACCTTTGATGGAACACCAGTCTGTTGCAGGTTACTTAAAGGCAACATCATACACGCTCATTCACTTCATGCTATGGAATCCTTAGATAAGCAACAGCAGCAATGGGGCTCAGGATCTATATAGAATTTACATGGTGGAGGGGGGAGTACAGGGACTTTAGAGACACTGTTCCCATCAAAAGTAGCCATCTGAGGTGGTTTAGACATCTGGTGAGGATGCCACCTGGTATCTACCTTGGGATGACCTCCACACACATACAACTAGGAGGAGGCCCCACAGAAGGGCCTGGACATGCTGGAGGGATTACATCTCCCAGATGGCTTGGGAACACCTAGACATTCTCCAGGGGGAGTTAAAAGACCTGGCCCAGGATCAGTGTAGGATGAACACTTCCGTGACCCGGTTTCACCGACCGAATGGTCTCCCTAAAAATCGGTCCGCCCTGCCTTCACTGCGCATGCGTCATTTCAGAGCATCAGCAGCGTCATTTCTGAGGGTCAGCAGCAATTCAATGATTATCACCTCGATTCTGCTTCAAACTTCACTCCAGTCATCATCTGTCTCAGCAACAGATATCTGAAGCTTTTGTACAACAATCATCTCCACATAAATTCAGCATTATTTCATCATAAAATTATGGAAGAGCGATCAGAGCACCACAGCAGCATGTCTAAATCTGACGTACTGCTGCGCCTAAGTCATTTCGGAGCGTCAGCAGGGATTCACAGATTAGCGCCTAGTTTCGGCTTAAAACTGACTTTAGAATGATTTAAGAGGTTTTACTTTGTCATCTGATGATTTATAATCACATTATTCCCTTTGATCGCTTTGGGTGAAGAGAGTCAGTCTCAGAGAGTCAGACCCAGAGAGTCAGACTCAGACAGTCAGACTCAGATGTGCTGCTGTGGCACTCTGATTGCTCTCCCATCTTTTATGATAAAATAATGCTGAATTTATGTGGAAATGATTGTTGTACAAAAGCTTCAGATATCTGTCGCTGAGATAGATGATGACTGGAGTGAAGTTTGAAGCAGAAACAAGGTGATAATCAGTGAATCGCTACTGATGCTCCGAAATGATGCATGCGCAGTGAAGGCATGGTGGACCAATTTTTAGGGGGAGCCATTCAGTCTGTGACACCGGACCTGGATAAGTGGCAGAAAGTGAATGAATGAATGGGCGGAACGGGTGGGTGTTAGCCAAGGATAAAGTGATTCAGTGTAAGACACAACTGATCACAGAGAACCATATATTATGGTATCACTGAATCACAAACATATAATTTGCATAACTCCGTGTGAGGATACAGGTGCTACAGCAGATCCAGTACAGATCCACATTAGGATCTGGTATAACGTTTCCACGAGATGGGCTTCCTGATGCAACTCCTGTATTGCAGACAGCTAATAGTTTAATAATTTTGTAGCAAATTGCTGAGTTTTACATGCATCAAATGTAATCAAACTGAGTAGAAAATGTAAAAAAAAAAAAAATAAAAAAATGCTGCATTTAAACACTGCTTGAATGTGTGTTGAATCATTGTTACAACCACGATGCCTGTAACACACCACTTGTTTAACATACTAATTCTGTATATGTCATTGATGTGAGTGAGCCGACCTTGGTCTCGATCGGTGGCAGTGATTTTCAGCACTGTGGTTCCTGGTCCCTGGTTCTCCATCACCTCCGTCTCAAACTCTGCTCGCTGGAACAGCGGGACTTCATCGTTCACATCGATCACCTGCACACGCAACACCTGAGAGGTGGACAGCTGAGACATCCCATGATCCTCCGCTACAATAGTCAGATTGAAGACATCCTGGTCTTCTCGGTCTAGAGCTTTAAGGATGGAAAGAGAACCTAAAAGAGAAGAAAAAAACAGGTTTTCAGTGAGAACTTCCTGTAAAATAGTCATGTTTGACTGTAATATGTTTTGGCCTCAAAATGCTGAGCATTTCAATGTAATTTAAGAGTTTGGACTATATGTGATCTAATTTTGAGTTCTGTCTTTGCAAGAGACAGAACTCTTTGCAAGTTTCCTGTTTTCTGTTTGTGTTTACTTATATTTTGTTTCATTTGCCATAGGTATTAAAGGCACTGCGCTGCAGTGGTTTGAATCATATTTATCTAATAGATTACAATTTGTTCATGTAAATTGGGAATCTTCTTCACAGACTAAGGTTAATTATGGAGTTCCACAAGGTTCTGTGCTAGGACTAATTTTATTCACTTTATACATGCTTCCCTTAGGCAGTATTATTAGACAGCATTGCTTAAATTTTCATTGTTACGCAGACGATACCCAGCTTTATCTATCCATGAAGCCAGAGGACACACACCAATTAGCTAAACTGCAGGATTGTCTTACAGACATAAAGACATGGATGACCTCTAATTTCCTGCTTTTAAACTCAGATAAAACTGAAGTTATTGTACTTGGCCCCACAAATCTTAGAAACATGGTGTCTAACCAGATCCTTACTCTGGATGGCATTACCCTGACCTCTAGTAATACTGTGAGAAATCTTGGAGTCATTTTTGATCAGGATATGTCATTCAATGCGCACATTAAACAAATATGTAGGACTGCTTTTTTGCATTTACGCAATATCCCTAAAATTAGAAAGGTCTTGTCTCAGAGTGATGCTGAAAAACTAATTCATGCATTTATTTCCTCTAGGCTGGACTATTGTAATTCATTATTATCAGGTTGTCCTAAAAGTTCCCTGAAAAGCCTTCAGTTAATTTAAAATGCTGCAGCTAGAGTATTGACAGGGACTAGAAGGAGAGAGCATATCTCACCCATATTGGCCTCTCTTCATTGGCTTCCTGTTAATTCTAGAATAGAATTTAAAATTCTTCTTCTTACTTATAAGGTTTTGAATAATCAGGTCCCATCTTATCTTAGGGACCTCATAGTACCATATCACCCCAATAGAGCGCTTCGCTCTCAGACTGCAGGCTTACTTGTAGTTCCTAGGGTTTGTAAGAGTAGAATGGGAGGCAGAGCCTTCAGCTTTCAGGCTCCTCTCCTGTGGAACCAGCTCCCAATTCGGATCAGGGAGACAGACACCCTCTCTACTTTTAAGATTAGGCTTAAAACTTTCCTTTTTGCTAAAGCCTATAGTTAGGGCTGGATCAGGTGACCCTGAACCATCCCTTAGTTATGCTGCTATAGACTTAGACTGCTGGGGGGTTCCCATGATGCACTGAGTGTTTCTTTCTCTTTTTGCTCTGTATGCACCACTCTGCATTTAATCATTAGTGATTGATCTCTGCTCCCCTCCACAGCATGTCTTTTTCCTGGTTCTCTCCCTCAGCCCCAGCCAGTCCCAGCAGAAGACTGCCCCTCCCTGAGCCTGGTTCTGCTGGAGGTTTCTTCCTGTTAAAAGGGAGTTTTTCCTTCCCACTGTCGCCAAGTGCTTGCTCACAGGGGGTCATTTTGACCGTTGGGGTTTTTACGTAATTATTGTATGGCCTTGCCTTACAATATAAAGCGCCTTGGGGCAACTGTTTGTTGTGATTTGGCGCTATATAAATAAAATTGATTGATTGAATTGATTGATTTGTGTTTTCAACTATGTATAAGCAGATTTTATATAATGCCTGAATAGATATTTGTCATTTGTTTGATGGTTTGTATGTCACATGATATGGATTATTCATCCCATTTGCTATTGTGTTCCACTGACCGTGCAAATTTGATTCCATTCACCCTGCAATTTTGGTTCCATATGTTTTGTGCTATTGCACAGCACCACCACTATCAGCGACTGCGCTTAGCTTAAAAACAAACATGGCAGTGTTTGTTTTATTAACAGTACTCGGAACACAAAAAAAACAAATTGAGTACGCCGTAAGCCGCCTGGAGGTATTTGCAGTATTCACTTGGAGGTATCTACATGAAGTACAAGCGCTGTCTGATTGAGAGCTCTACAAATTTCTGTCGTGATTTTTTGCTGGACTGAGGAAAGCAGACAGCAATCTGTACACAAAGATGTCAATACACGGCATCAGTTACGGAGTACATCGTCAGGATTGCTAGGCATTATATAAAACAAATAATGAATGTTTTTCATTCATGCAATGGAAAGAATATTTCATTCGGTGAAAGATGGAACGTTCCATTCAACTCTACTATTGCACTCATAAACATTCATTATTTGTGTAGTATGTCCTTCATGAACCCGCCTATGTAAGGTGTATCTGAGTATTGCAACATATAAATTGTAGGAAAGGTCTAAAAGGAAAAGTTGCTTAACTTTAGACCAGGCTTCAACAGTGTGCCTGGCCACACCTCATTTTAAGAGACGCTCATGGGTGCACAAATGAGTGGAAAAGTGCTCTTTATATTCAGTGTAAAAATGCCAGTTGCACTGGTTCGCAAATACAAAAGCACAGTGCTCTGCTTTGCACTAATTGAAAGATCAGGGCTTCAAGAAAAAGACCATCTGTGTTGCTGCCATCTTGTGTAGGTTAAAATGTGCTTAGCTACACCTGAGTAAGTAGTACCAGAAATTACCCCTAATCTCACACACACACACACACACACACACACACACACACACACACACACACACACACACACACACACACACACACACACACACACACACACACACACACACACACACACACACACTCATCTTCAACCGCATGACAGTAAGACTGTTGGATATACCATGGACACAACAACAGTAATATAAGATCCATTTTTAACCATGCTGGCACACCAATGTAAATGAAATAAGGCACAGATACATCTTGTGTTGTATGAGGAGCATGGATCTTCTTAGCTGACCTTCTTAGTTGATGGAAAAGCAATATCTCATAAATACTCTACAAAGTGATAGTGGCGTAAGATCGGACCAGCCAAAGAAAGGCCATGGTGGTGAGAAACTGAGGCTGAAATTTTTCAAAATATAAAGCAACAAACTTTCACTCAGCACAAGTGATGTAGCTTCACTGAAGTGCTGAAACAAGCAGATATAAAGTAAAATATAATGTTTTCAAAGTAAATTACAAAAACATTTCATTTGCCTCTGAGGATACATAAGGGAACAATAAAGGGAAATATAGGAAACATTAAAGTGGCTAATAAAACCATCAGTAAAGCAACAATAACCTGAACTAACAGAAAGTTGGTATTGGCAGGGCTGATATCTAATTTATAAGCAATGTAATCAGGGTAATGTTACTCCATCGTATTTAGTCAGGCTGTTTTGTTAAGTGTCTCAGGGATGCAATATCAGTCTCCTATTACAGCCCTTATTAAGTGTGATCTTAACACCATACCGCCTGAGAAACAAACCAGAAGTAGAATCAATCTTCTCTAACACACTGTACACTTGACAGTAATGTAATAAAAACGTTCCTTCCACCTGGAAGCCACATTAAGAGTCTGCCTAATGGTTCTGATTCCCACCTCAGTCAGAGCAGAACAAACCCACATCACCCAGCTGAGATGATCAAGAGATCAAACACATGCAAGATATCGAACGTTCTTGTCCCTCGCTGAAATATAAAAAGGTCCCCATGAAGGTATCAGCCAAGGAAAGAATGACAACGTATTACTCAAGTTAAATATTATCCTAAAGTACAGAGTGATCACCGAGAAAATACATGCTTTAACAGTTATGAGCATGTCATTATGAAGCCCTTTAGTGGGTAATTATAGTCCTCTGGAAAGAAAGCTTAGTTAGCTTTCACAGATGGGTTGTTGGTTATCAATCAATCAATCATGAAACCTCTCAGAAAAAGTCACATATTCTGTTAAATAATTTAGTGCAGAGTTTTAGAACTGTGGAGAAAACTCTAGTGGAATCACTTCCCTGGCAAAGTGTAAATTGGATACTTCTAGGAAATCCATCATCCTCTACGGAAGCTTACCAGTGTTGACGTTCAGACTGAAGCATCCAGCGCTGTTGCCTGCCTGGATTCTGTAAGAAACCCGTCCGTTCTCCCCTTCATCGTCATCCCGAGCCATTAAATACAGAATTACAAAGCTGCAGGTGGAAAAACAAAATATGACACGAACATAGTTGTGACTACACTTGTCTCCAGAAATTTTTATATTCTGTCCTCAAAGGTTTTATAATTTGTTCTTTATCTTTTTTTCTTTTTTCCAAAAGTTGCTCATTAAATTGTGAAACGGGGAGAGAGCATAAGTGCAACTCATCTCATTGAAAAAAATGCACAAAGTATCAATAATCATATGTGAGTCAATGAATGCCTCAAGTCCCACCAAGCATCCGTTGTCGCTGACCGAATGGTCCCCCCTAAAAATCAGCTCCCCCTGCCTTCACTGCGCATGCGTCATTTCGGAGCATCAGCAGCAATTCACTGATTATCACCTCGTTTCTGCTTAAAACTGCACTCCAGTCATCATCTATCTCAGTGACAGATATCTGAAGCTTTTGTACATCAATCATTTCCACATAAATTCAGCATTATTTCATCATAAAAGACGGAGGAAGTGATCAGAGCGCCACAGCAGCACATCTGAGTCTAACTCTCTACACCCAAAGCGATCAAAGAGAATAATGTGATTATTAACCATCAGATGACAAAGTAAAACCTCTTAAATCATTTTAAAGGCAGTTTTATGCAGAAACAAACAGTAAATGGACTGCATTTATATAGCGCTTTTCGATCTGCATCAGACACCTCATCAGATACCTCCATCTTTTCTGATGAAATAATGCTGAATTTATGTTGAAATGATTGTTGTACAAAAGCTTCACATATCTGTCACTGACATAGATGATAGGAGTACAGTTCTAAGCAGAAATGAGACGATAATCGGTAAATTGCTGCAGACGCTCCCAAATGACGCAAGCACAGTGAAGGTGGCGGGGACTTATTTTTAGGGGGAATGGATTTTTAGGGGGGACCATCGGTCCGTGACACTGGCTGAACAGTGTCCTCATATTTCACCGCCTTGCAAAACATCCACAGAATATGTCCACACAAATCATTATGACCCAAAACTGTGGGTCATGCTGCAAAACTATTTTCTGCTTTGCTTCAGTTGCTAAATGTTGCTGATATTAGCTAGGTTCTTGTTTATATTAGCTGCATGTACAATTTTTCATAACAAACTGGACAGCTGCATCTGAAAGCCAATGTGCAGATTTGACTTTTATGTTGGTTTAAAAAGAAAAATAATTTGTTTCTGCACATTTCTAGAAATTCTGCTGGGAATGTTATTAGCATTAGCTGCACATCCATGAGCACAGTCACTGGCCTACTCTACAATCAGCGGCTGTGAGTACAAGGTTTTTTGTGGGGTTTTTTCAACAAACTAGGTTATAGTACCTGTGGGTATGAATCCAGTATGAGCTACAGTAATCTGATATTTGACCCCAGTGACCTCACCACTCAAATGATTAACCTTTGGATCACTTTTCCATGACTATTTTAGAATCCACCTAAGTGTGTGTCACATTTGGTCTAATTCGGGTTGAAAATCAAATTCCTTGACCTTGACATAACCAGGGACCTAAGGCAACAACTGAATGTCTGTAGTACTAGTTTTCTTCGGAAGCTCTTTGACCCTGTGTACCACTGGAATTACTTTGTATCAGTGAGCAGTTGCTTATGAAGACTAAGATGAGGAGTATCCCTTGCATTGTGAGGGAGCATTAGCTTCAATATTTTGGCTATGTGGCACAGTGCATGGTCCCGCAAGCAGGTGCCTGAGTGTTGAGGGCCCCATAGCACAATATGTTCACTTTATGAAAAAGGGACAGCCAAGGGTACAACCACATTGACCCTAGCTGCGGCAGATAGATGGTTATCTTAGAAATGTGAGGACGGACCGGTTCTCTGCCTGGGTTGGTTCCAGCCAGGACCCAGTGCAGTTCTGTGGTGTTGTGGATGTGACAAAATGCAGCATCATTGCATACTACCAGACCTGACTTGACCTTTGCCACAATACATTTTTTTCAGGGGCCCTTTGGGGTCAACCCTCATTGACATGCCAAGTTTGGTAGAAATCAGCAAAATGACCAAGTAGAAGGCCAACAAACAGGCAGGCAGACAAGACCCAGTGATTCACATTTGACTAATTTGATGTTGCTGGGTAATTCTAGAACCCACCACAGTATGTGTGCCAAGCTTGGTGCAAATTAGACTGAATTTTGACCTTTGACCCCAATGCTGTGATTGACCTTTGATAAACTTGATCTGTCCTGTACAATTCAAGAACCCAGCTACATATGTGTGCCAAGTGTATTGGAAAACAGACTTGTCCTGAATGACACTGATTTTGTCAAATAAACCCTTTAAGAGAATAGGGGAACAAACACCTAATTTATTACTTCATAAATTTGAATAGGTTATCAGGCAAGTTCCAAGAAATGTGCCCCCTTCTGAAAAAATACTATAATGACACACTGGACATGCTGTAATATACTTTATACATGAAACATTCCTGGAGATATAGTCACAAAAAAATGCACATTTTCGAATGAAGGGGAAGTTGAAGAATGAATAATTTCAGAAAGACAAACACAAGCAACATGGCATGACAATACCTCTCATGGCACTCACCCTACGGGTTGGTCCTCCATGACGCTGACGGCAGATGGTGAGGTGAAAATTGGAGCATTGTCATTTTCGTCTGTCACAAACACTCGTGCGGTGACTGAACCCCATCGGCGCTTTGATGGATTCTTTGCCTGGTCTGTGGCTCGCACCACAAGATACAGGGAGGGTGTAGATTCACGGTCTAACTTCTGCCTCAGAGATAAGACCCCACTGTAGGGGTCAAGGGTGAGGAGATGAGGCGTGTCAGGCCAGTGGTGCTCTATAGAGTAATGTAACTTGCTGTTTGGTCCACTGCCATCCTGGAAAATGGAACCAGAATTACACCATCACTTGGAGGAAAAAAGGCATGACAAGATGGGATCAAAAACTGTATTATACCTGATCCACAGCCTGGAAGGAGTATATGGAAGACCCTGGCTCTATGTTCTCTGGGACCACAATGGTAACAGGATCTTCTGTGAACTGGGGAGCATGGTCATTGCTGTCCTGAACACTGATATCCAAATGCACCAGGTGGCTGCTGGGAAATGCCTGGGAGAAATCTGACACCTCAATGTGCAGTGTGTACCTCGAACCCTTTTCGTAATCCAGCTCACGTACCAGGTACACATCACCCTTCAAACGATCCACCATAAAATTCCCATCTCGGTCTGTCCCGCCAACAACCAGATAGGTCACCTGGCCTTCCAGATGATTGGATTCATGATGGTCATATTGGCGAACTGAGCCAATAATGGAGCCTGGAGCAGTCCCTTCAACTGTGCTCAAGGTCATGGCGAGCACATTGGATTTGGCATTAGACTTGGCAGAGGTGAGAACCTGAAGGAGAGGCAACAGTTTGAATGAGATCTCACCACTTGTTGGGAGCGTCATTGTCCTGATGAGGATGATTCCAATAACATCTCATAAAAACTCAAACTTAGAATTTGTATGTTAAACCACTCACCTGTCTTTCCTCTAAACCAGGGATCAACAACCAGTCAATACCAAACACCCATGTAATACGTTTATCGGTAACATCAATAAGGACCCTTCACACATATCATGAATAAGTACGAATCAGGGCGAATCACAGCGAAACAGCCCGAATGAGCGAACCACGAAAACATCGAGCCGACGTCGGGAGGAACACATGGTCGGGCAGGTGTGAACGATCCCGCTGCGACAGTTTTGTGCACGCTAGTGTGCGAGCACAAACACATTTACTGTTAAAATTAGCATCATTCTTGCTGACTTTATTAACCAGGAATGTGAGAATTGAACCAAGAACATGTTTACTGTTCATCTTTACTGTCTGAATAAAACACTTAATGGGGTCACATCAAAGCTATTTGCGGCAAGTTAATGTAGGTCACCGAGTGCCTTAAAAACAAGATATTAAAGCTTAAAGACAAAAAGTAGACAATAAATACACTGAGGTGATGCATCGTAAAAGAAAATCATTTTCAGGTTCCTAAGAAACAAGCTGTTTCTTTGAAATAAGCAGCTGAATAAGCAGCTGATTACCACACACCCTCTGTGAATGGGGCGTGTGGGGGGGTGGGGGGGGGTGGAGCAGGAGAAATATAATAGCTGAACTGTTTGTCTGTATTCTACAGAATGGGTTTCTGTGAAACACATCACAAAAGTTTAAAATAAGCTGTTTCAGGCTGTAGGAGGAGATTTTCCAAATGGAGCTGGATGTTTGATGGTCCTCCACATTATCTTAGCTTCTTAGCTGCTCATAAGACTGCACTCTTCAGGACAGGGGTCTCATAAGACTACACCTGTCTGGACAGGGGTCTCATAAGACTGCACTCGTCTGGACAGGGGTCTATAAGACTGCACTCATCTGGACAGGGGTCTCATAACACTGCGCTCATCTGGACAGGGGTCTATAAGACTGCACTCATCTGGACAGGGGTCTCATAACACTGCGCTCATCTGGACAGGGGTCTATAAGACTGCACTCATCTGGACAGGGGTCTCATAACACTGCGCTCATCTGGACAGGGGTCTATAAGACTGCACTCATCTGGACAGGGGTCTCATAAGACTGCACTCTTCTGAACAGGGGTCTATAAGACTGCACTCATCTGGACAGGTGCCTATAAGACTGCACACTTCTGGACAGGGGTCTATAAGACTCCACTCTTCTGTACAGGGGTCTCATAAGACTACACTCGTCTGGACATGGGTCTATAAGACTGCACTCTTCTGGACAGGGGTCTCATAAGACTGCACTCTTCTGAACAGGGGTCTATAAGACTGCACTGTATTTGGAACATGAAGTCCCACAGCACTTTTGGTGGTGCTCCCCACTTGGACTTTGGTCCTTCCAGTCCGTATTTGGCACAGAGGTTCCTTTATACTATCCCAGATACTTTGGTGGCCTTTCAGTGTATGTGTGACAGAGGTCAGCAGGAGTTGCTGTGCATAAGATAAGATAAGATAAGATAAGATAAGATAAGATAAGACTTTATTGATCTCACAGTGGAGAAATTCACAAGTGGTAGTCAGTAAACCTTACACCGCAACGGCAAAAGACAATCTGGCCACAGATGCCAGGTACCATGGCTTTTAGCCTCCTGTTTAGAGTACCTGCCTCCCATGCCAGAATTTTTGAGTTTGTGTCCTAAGGTGGAGCGACAGAGTGGAGACAATATACACAATGCATGAGTTAAATATGTTGCCCTAGTTTGCATCTGTAGTCTGCCGCGGTGTGCTGGATCGTCTCAGGGGCTTCTTCTCACAGCCTACACCTCACGTCCCGTTGGCTATGGTTGACTCGGGGCCTGTTCTTCTGCTGCCATGGTCAGTCCTTCAGCCCAGGCTTTATCGGTCACTGACAGAATTTCTTGACATCACCTCCTCTCTCTGTCAGTGGTGTTGTTCCCAATGCCCTTAACTCAAATGAAAAACTTTGACAGCACTATGTTCAAACCCAGGCTATTTGCACCAGCCAATGATGATAGATTTTCAGTGATGTTTGCTTATTCATCATTAAGGCCTCTTAAAAAGTCATCAACAGATTTCAAAGAATTTTGATGGAAACACAGGTCTTGGATGTATCTTACACAATTTTGAGGTTGATGCAAATTCAGGATTATTAATGAACATTTGTATAATACCTCACATTGATTTTAATGTCATTTTTACTTGTCTCCAACAGCAGCCCCACCTGTTCTTCGTCTCAGTTAAGTAGAGATAAACAGAGTTCATAACGGCCTTGGTGGAAGTGGGTTTTGTTTTTTTATTGTAATACTACTCAGCAGCCAGAACACCTGTGGTATAATGTAACAGTATCTTTGTGTATGAGTTTTACCAAAAGCTGTATGAAATGTTTTATGGATCATTATGTGAAAGTGTTACTATGTGCGTGCCTTTGAATGTGTCTGAGTCCATATCTGATTGAGTCTGCATGTGTACACTATGAATCATTGTTTGCTACCGTGCGGTGGTGGATTCCATTTCTTTTTGTGCAATTTGTTGCAGCTGTCTCTCATCAGATCTCATCTGGGAACATTTGATTCCAAGGTGCTGTTTTTTTCCGCTCTGTCTAATCTCAGTGTCGCACAGTCAGAACGCAGACAAAATCTAAGCTGCACTACTGCCGTAATTAGCATCTCTTTGCTTTGTGAAATCACCATCGCACCAACCGCCACTCCTCTGTGGCCAGTTCCCCCTGGAAGTCCTCCTCCCTCTTTTCTTCCGCTGATATTGTGTGTTGATATAGAAGATTGAGCCTCATGCAGAAACTCCAGGACAATAACTCAGTCCAGACCAGCAGCTCAGGGTTTCTCACTTTGGGTTTTCGGTTACCCCAGTCACCTTTGGAGCAGGAAGTAGACACTAGATTGGATCTAGATGCTTTTGTTTGTTCAGGCACACATTCAAATTCTCCTACTCATTTTACCTCCTTTTCCAATTCCTTTGACAGTTAAAGTATACTGTTCACTTTGTGCACACTTTGAGGAAATTACTCACAGCCAGGAATGTAAAAAGACTTAGGTCATGCACAGATATGACATTTTTTTTGGGGTTGAGCCAAAAGACTGGTATATTTTTTTTATTTATTTTATTTATTTATTTATTGTCTATTTACTGGATGCCTTGGAGAAGCAACAAATGACAGGATAATGTGTGTTCTGCTGAAGGCTGATTGGATGTCACACACTGTGATTACCTGTATCTGTATCTGACAGGCAGAGCTGAGACCCGGTGTTCCACGGTCAGCAGCGGTCACGGTGAAGGTATATTCAGCTCGCTCAGCAAATCTGAGAGGCGAAGCCGTTCTCAGCTCCCCGTTGGTTGGGTTGAGGGAGAAACGCTCTGCTCTGGCACCTATGCAAGGAGATCATCTCATTAAAAACAAGAGTAATTGGAGATTTCTGTTGTCCGCCAATCTGGATCTGGCTCACCTCCCAAATTCGGTGGAGTCTTCCATGCCCTAATGTCTGTCTGTGGTGCAAATTTGGTGGGAATCCATGAAGTAGTTTTGACATAATCCTTACAACCCTATAAAGTGAGACTTGATCCACAATCCGGATCCAGTTCCAGATCACCTCCAAAATATAATGGAGTCTGCCATGGCCTGATATCTATCTGTGGTGAAAATGTAGCGAGAATCTATGCAGTAGTTTTAATGTAATCCTGCTAAAAGTAATTATTCAAAGCCTATATAAAGTGAAACTTGATCAATTCCAATTTTCAATTATTTTCATTTATATAGCGCCAAATCACAACAGAGTTGCCTCAAGGCGCTTCACACAAGTAAGGTCTAACCTTACTAACCCCCAGAGCAGCAGTGGTAAGGAAAAACTCCCTCTGGGGAAGAAACCTCAAGCAGACCAGATTCAAAGGGGTGACCCTCTGCTTGGGCCATGCTACAGACACAAATTACAGAACAATTCACAAAACAAATATACAGGAAATGCTGTTGGTGCACAGGACAGGAGGGTCTCCAGCACAAATACCACACCCATCTCTGGATGAAGCTGCCCTTAAACAGAGAAAAAACAGAATCAGGCATCAGAAAGACAAGAAATACAGTATAATTTGTCAGCATTAAACAACAAGAAAAACAGGAAATACTAAGGTGATCGCCGGCCACTAGCCCTAAGCTTCACTAAAAGACCCAGAATTTAGGTAAAGTTGAGGCTGTGGCACGCTCCATTTTCCTAATAAAATGATGTATTTTGTATGCTAGCCATACAAAAGGGAAAATAAGTGCGTCTTAAGTCTGGACTTGAAAGTCTCCACAGAATCTGACTGTTTTATTGATGCAGGGAGATCATACCATCTTATCTTAGGGACCTCGTAGTACCATATTACCCCATTAGAGCGCTTCGTTCTCAGACTGCGGGCTTACTTGTAGTTCCTAGGGTTTGTAAGAGTAGAATGGGAGGCAGAGCCTTCAGCTTTCAGGCTCCTCTCCTGTGGAACCAGCTCCCAATTCAGATCAGGGAGACAGATACCCTCTCTACTTTTAAGATTAGGCTTAAAACTTTCCTTTTCGCTAAGGCTTATAGTTAGGGCTGGATCGGGTGACCCTGGACCATCCCTTGGTTATGCTGCTTTAGACGTAGATTGTGGGGGGGTTCCCATGATGCACTGTTTCTTTCTCTTTTTGCTCCGTATGCATCACTCTGCATTTAATCATTAGTGATCGATCTCTGCCCCCCTTCACGGCATGTCTTTTTCCTGGTTTTTTCCCTCAGCCCCAACCAGTCTCAGCAGAAGACTGCCCCTCCCTGAGCCTGGTTCTGCTGGAGGTTTCTTCCTGTTAAAAGGGAGTTTTTCCTTCCCACTGTTGCCAAGTGCTTGCTCATAGGGGGTCGTTTTGACCGTTGGGGTTTTTCATAATTATTGTATGGCCTTGCCTTGCAATATGGAGCGCCTTGGGGCAACTGTTTGTTGTGATTTGGCGCTATATAAGAAAAAAGTTGATTGATTGATTACTAGCGGTTATCAGCATGTATATCTGAGTATCATCAGCATAGCAGTGAAAGGTAATCCAAAAGCACCACAATATGTGCATAAGGGGTGCTATATAAAGGGAGAAAAGCAGGGGACCTAAGACGGACCCCTGTGGAACCACAAATTTCATGTCACTAAGGTTAGAGGTAGTGTTACTGTACAAAACACAGGGAGAACGACTGGTCAAGTATGACGTCAACCATGCAAGGGCACTCCCAGTAATCCCAAAATGATCCAGAATTCGGATCCATATCACCTCCAAAATTTAATGAAGTCTTCCATGGCCTAATATCTATCTGTGGTGAAAATGTAGTGAGAATCCGTGCAGCAGTTTTGATGTAAACCTGCTAATAGTAATTCTTCAAATCCAGTATAAAGTGAAACTTGATCCAGAGTTCAGATCCGGATCACCTCCAAAATTTAATGGAGTCTTCCATGGCCTAATATCTATCTGTGGTGAAAATTTTATCAAAATCTGCGCAGTAGTTTTGACGTAATCCTGCTAACAGTAATTCTTCAAAGCAGTATAAAGTGAAACTTGATCTAGAATTCAGATCCAGATCACCTCCAAAATTTAATAGAGTCTTCCATGGCCTAATATCTATCTGTGGTGAAAATTTCGTCAAAATCAGCTAACAGACAAGACAGACAGACAAATAAATAAATAATGAAATGCAGATGATTTTATCACGTCCTTGGCGGATGTAATTTAAAAAATAACTGGAAAATTAAAGGACAGCAAATGTGTCAATAGAAGTTGATCAGTCAAGTAAAACCACTCACCTGACAGTGAGTAGTAAATGGTGCCATTTTCTCCCTCATCGGGATCTTTAGCTGTCACTGCCCCCACCACGGTCTCAGATGGAAGACCCTCCATCACCTGAAGAGGAACAGAGGGACCATGCACATTAATGTCGTGGTACGTACGGCGTCTCGATCTTTCCGTGTGTCTTTGTTCCTGCTCATAATTATTCACAGTTCAGACTTTGTTTCTCAAGATTTTCCAGCACAAGTATTAAATCCTGAACAACCAGGTGCTTCTGTTTGTGTTTCCACTGGGAAAAAAAGACCTTTTATGGAAATGTGATGTGGGAATACAGGGGTAAGTAACACAGAGGCATGAGTTGTGGCCATACTATGTCCCACCCTTCTCTTAATTATCACTGAGAATATGTGTCACTGTAGCTTAATTACCTGTATTAATTAAGTGTATTTTAATTACCTGGTCTTACCAGAGTATGCAGCAGTTGCATATGTAAAAAAAAAAAAAGCCTTTTTGAAGGAGGAATAAAAGCAGGCACACCAGCAAATAAGATGCACCAGAGTAGAAAAACACTGGACCTCCTAAACTCATTCAAAATTGGACTTATATATATAAAATAAAAGTTACTGTACAAGTGTATTGATACTGTTAAATATATTGAGTATTGATCAGTGTGTCTGGTATTTATATTCTGTATTTGTATTTATATTTATATTTGCAATCTGTTTTTCTTTTTGCACTTTTGATACTCTGTGTGCTCAGTGGCGGCGCCAAGGGGGGGCTTGGGGGGGCTTAAGCCCCCCAATAATTCTGCCAATAATGTGAATAGTGACTGACATATTTGTGGATCTCAACTGCAGTTTTGCGCTGAGAATGTCTCAATATTGCGTAACTGAGCAAAGTGATGAATGTGTGTGTTCGGTGATCCATCAATGCTGAATCACCCTTCACAAACAGAATTTTCAGTTTTGCAAATAAACATTTATTTGTAAAAACCCACACACAAGTTACAAATCAGAAATTTGTGTTTGTGGATCACAAAGCATGTGTACAAATCAAAGGATATTTGTAAATCACCCTCTTTTGCAAGTATTAATGAGACAAATTTAACTCCATACTCCAAAAATTTAGGTTTCCTAAATATTTATTACGGCCACTCTTAAAACGTCACTTATCTTTATTTATACCTATGTGCAAGTTTACTGAACTTGCAATCATTCTAAGTGATGTGTTTGTGCATTGATAACACATTTTAGAGGAGCGCGGGTGCCTAAAACATATACCTTGGTATTTTGTGGAGCCCCTCCAACTTTTACCCCAGCTCCCCCTCAGCTCCCCCAACAAAAATTTCCTGGCACCGCCACTGTGTGTGCTTCTTACCCTGTGTGTTGCTATATAATGCTGCTGGAACCTCAATTTCCCTGAGGGATCAATAAAGTTCTGTCTAATCGAATCTAATTTATTGGCCATCCAGTGATATGCATTGTATTGCACCTTGTTTTGAGAAATGATATATTTTAATTTATATGTTTATGTCAATCTCAAACTCATCAATAAATAAACAAATAAATAAATAAAGTGTAGATTGCAGCAAGCAATACCATTTACAGTGAGGGATGCTGGAATTTGATCAGGACATTGCCTGGTGTAATTGTATTTGCATTACTTCTTACGGAAGTTGAAGTGTGTCAAAACTTTGTTCAAAGTGATTATTTCTGTTTGCATGTTTGTGGAAAGGACATTGAAAGTTATCAACTTGGTTGGTCCTTATCATCAGTGACACGAATGAAAGTACACAACTCCCTGTGGATGAGACACCTGTGCACTGCAGGTTAATCCCCTGCTGTCTGTGTCACTGGTAGCTTGCACACGTCGGGAGTCGAACACAGGACTATAGGTTGGTAGTCCAGCCTGTATCTCTGCTCTCTGCTGAGAGAGTATCTCAATAAAATAAGTAATGTTTAAAGTCAATGCGCGTTATTGCATGTAATTTCTAGAGTCATACTCCAGCTACGGCAGCGTGGTGGAGTAGTAGTTAGCACAGCAAGAAAGTTGTGGTTTGTGGCCCTGCTGGGCCTTTCGTGTGGAGTTTGCATGTTGTGTTCATGTGGGTTCCCTACGGGTGCTCCGGCTTCCTTACACTTCCAAAAACATGCAGATTCGGTGAACCGCACGCTTTAAATTGATCGTAGATGTGACAGTATGACTGTGTTTCAGTTTATATGTGGCCCTGCGATAGACTGGCATCCTGTCTGCTGACCAGCCTGCCTCGCACCCTATGACTGCTGGGATAGGCTCCAGCCCCCTGTGACTCTTAATTGGCATAAGCGGGTATAGAATTTGAAGAAATATTTCAACTACTAGTATTCATACTTGGTTGTGGCCAATCATCATGGGCTTCGTTTCAGCTTCAGTATACTTTATGTCCGTTAGAAAACGTGGCATCAGGCCATCCTTGGTGGTAACTTGGTGGTAAATACACTTTAATGTCTGTATCTTCAACGTGTGCTTGGCTACATTAACATATAAAAGGTGTGATCATTAGGAGAGTTTAAAGAGATGGAAAGTCACTTTCTGCCTCTCAACTGTATCCAAGTCTGAGGCCTTTGTTGTTGTGTCATAAAGCAACAGAGTAAAATCTACCATGGCAGCAACTCCTCAGTCGAGCTGTGCTTCATTATTGTTCTGCTGCGTCTTCAAAATTGGTTTTTAGTTTATAAATGTGTTCAATTCTTTGTTTTGTAAGTGAAAACTAAAAACAGCCTCGTGTTTTTATGTGATCAGTAACTGCCAAACTTCATCCCATTTGACTTGAGTCCACAAAATATACTACCCCTGAGGCAGGATTGACAAAATCACACATATGTCATGATTTTTTCCCATAGCGGCTATTTGCAGTGCTGGTCCCTGCAAAGGAAAAGGTATTTATGAATATTTTTACACCTGAAAGTTTGGACCAAGGTTTGATGGGGTTTTTTAGTGTTTACTTTGGTTTCATATTGTGGTAATGTAAGTGCACCAGAAACATTTATACAACCATGTCCTGTGGTCCCATATGAACTGCTGTGTTGTCAACCTCAAGGGTGTTACATCATGAATAATTCAAGGAAGGTTTATTTCCATCATTTTTATTGCTATGTAATCGTGATTTTTTTTTTCTTATACCAATAGCAACAACTTGTACAGCAACAATATCTCTAATATGCAAGGAAGCCCCCTGATGGGGCATGAAGGTACTGTGGGTGGTCCATGAGAGGTCATTAAAAATACTAAATAAAAACATCTTTGATTTTCAATTTGTAATATAGTTTAAAAATACCTAAAAATGTTTGGTTGTTTGTAAAATGTAATCAGAAGTAATAAAACAAAACCACTGGGTTGTAGAGAAGCTTGAATCTTCGACTGGACTGGGTTGCTTGACGTGAGAACCAGCCTTAACCGGGGAGGGGGTCTGAGACACGTTTTGTCCCCTGTTTACAATGGGGTACTCAGATCAAAGCAGTTTCAGTCTTTTGTTCATGGTAATGAGTCATCACGTCATCAGGAGAGGAGTCAGTCCCATCGTTAGGAGGGACAGTTACCCTGTCATTATTAGGGTGCTAACTAGAGCACAATGGGTGCTAATTAAAGCAACTGTTTAATCACTAGCCAATAGCAGTCTGCCTCTCGGTAGGAGGCGTCTGGTTAGGTTTAAAACTCCACCTTTTGTGGCTTCTGTTTGTTCTTCTTGACAAGGTTCAGACAGAAGTCAGACTACTAGAGTAAGAATTTTAGCTGAGGAAGCTTCTGCGATTTGAAGGGAAACATCCTCGCATCAAGCAACCCAGTCCAGTCGAAGATTCAACTTCTCTACTATGGAAACCACCTGGACAACTGAGAGCCTACACAGAAACAAAGCCACTGGGTTTGAATTAGGTGTTATTCTTCAATAATCTGAATTAGTTTGCTAATATATATGTATGAAAATACTTCAGCTTGGTGCCATGTGTTCATCAAAATTGTCATTCAGTTTTTAGATAGGCCCCTATATATATATATATATATATATATATATACATATATATATATATATGATTTCAAGGTGAGCCCCAGTGTTTTTAAGTTTTGCAATGTCAGTAATACATTTTGCAGTCTACAAAACTTAAAATAGAGCTGCTAAAAATTGTTGGCCAACGTCACACATCTGGAAAAAGAAGATAATTTTTTTTTTTTTTACTTTCCAAAAGGTGCTGAATGTTTCTCTGCTACTAACCTATCTACTCTGCCCTTATCTCACCTGGAGTAGCAGTTCCCTGTCCGGCCTAGTATGTGTGAAACTGGGAGCGTGGTCATTTTCATCCAGCACTGTGATATGAGCGGTGCCGGTGGCACTGCGTGGTGGTGTTCCTCCATCCTGTACCACCACAACCAGTTGGTAACTGGACTGCTGCTCTCTGTCCAGTGGAAGGCGGGTGCTGATTTCACCTGCACCAAAAGAACAGATCAAGTCAGGGCTGCAAGCTGCGTTGCCTTTATCGGTTCCTCGTGGGAACTTATGACTATCCAATATCCAATACCGTCAACATCCCAGCTTCAAATCCTATTAAATGAAAATTTGTGGTTAACTTTACCTGTCTGAGAGTTGATCTGAAAATGCCTGTCGGGGTGCAGTAGCCTGTAGGTGAGTCGAGCATTTAGACCTGCATCTCTGTCTGTTGCTGACACTCTGCCGAAACCTGTCCCTGCGAGCAGGTTCTCTCTGACAGCCAGGAAGACCCTCTCTTGGCTCAGTCTGGGTGAATTGTCATTCTCGTCAGTAACTGTCACTCTCACAGTGGCACTGCCAGTCCTCCCTGCTCCTCCGGTGAGTGAGGTGGCCAAGACAGTCAACAGATACATGTCCTTAACCTCACGGTTCAGAGAGCTACGAACAAACAGCCAGCCACTATCCGGCATGATACCAAACCCGGCAGTGTCACCGTCAGGTCTCAGACAGTATGAAATAGATGAGGAGGATGAGGAAGAGGATCCACCACTCTTCCCAGCAACCTCGCGGTTGAGCGCTCTAACCTGGAGAAAATTTGTATTCAGAGGTGTGTTTTCTCGTAGCTCCACGCGGTAGGTCAAAGTGTCAAAGTTGGGGCCTTGTGCATCCTGTGCTTGGATGTGCACTACAAGTGTGAAGGTGGAACTAAGATGGGGTGTGCCTCCATCCTTGGCAACGACCTGAAGGTCATAGCGAGGAACACTTTCATATGACAAACTCCCAATAAGACGGATTTCCCCACTGCCCCGGTCAACACCAAATGTCCTCTGTCCGCTGCTACCTGCAGCTCCAGCGGAGACCAGGTCGAAGCTGAGCTGACCATTATGGCCAGAGTCCCTGTCAGTGGCTTGAATGCGGTAGATGATGCTCCCCATTTTGGTGATCTCAGGTAAAAGGAGAGATTCTGATGAGGAGGGGAGGAAGGTCGGAGCATTGTCATTGATGTCTGAGACAGTGATGTGTGCCCGGCTGGTTGAATACGCTGGTGGTGTGCCAGAGCGTGCCTGTATTTCCAGGTCAAAGCTGGAACAGGTCTCATGGTCCAAAGGAAGAGCTGTACGGATGGTACCAGAGCCACTGTCCACTGTGAAATAACCATCAGGATCTCCAGAAGAAATGGAGTAGAAGATGTCTTTAGAAATGCCTGTAGGACAGAAAAAACAACAACAACAAAAAAAAAAAACAAAAGCAAAAGTGAAAAAATGGAACGGGGTCATGCAACAGACAATTTTAGGAAGCTCATGTAGATGATCCACAAAGCAACTCTAAGTCCTTTCAAAGAGCTCCCAACATAGCCTAAAATTTCCTGGCAAGGAATTTTAGGCTAAGAGTGAGCCAGCAGGTGTATGAGAGCAACTCTGAGCAAGGAGGGGACAGAAACTCCTATCTCTGTGAGGAGGCGGGGTTGACCCCATTGCTAGGTATGACACAGTCCTCTAAGAGCTGTGATTGGTTGTCATGCAAAGGGGAGGAGAAATAAAAAAACAAAACAAATGTGCCCTGCCCTCCTAGTCATGAATGGACAGGGAAATCAACCGATCATATAACCTGAACTGTATTAAGATGCGTAATTGTGAAGGTAACTTTGTTATGATGATGAAACCAAGCAAAATTAAATGAATTGTTACACAGCTTGAAAATGTTTCAATGTACCTCATTCACATGCCGAATATCTATATATTAAAAGCATGCATGCCTGCATGCATGTAAGCAAGCGTGAGTTTATTTAGTATGTTCATTGTAATATAATTGTAAATACATTAAAAATATATGCATGACACAAGAAAGTGAAAACACTTATTTCCATTGTGGGCCATTTAAAATCAAATGACAAATCAGATGAAATAATAAAAGAAAATGGCAATATTAATAACACAGATAATAATAATAATAACAATAACAATATAAATAATGATAATATTAATATGGTGTATATGATAAGGACCTAAACAATTTATAAATACATTAAGACAGTAAATTAACATAAAATAATTATGTAGATCAGGTTGGTAGCGTGTTACTGACTCACTGTCATCCTACAAACAGAGAATATCTCTGCTTCCTCTTTGTTTTTTCTGCCATCTTCTCTACTTAAGACACTCTTGGGCCTCTTAAAAGTTCTCCTCCCTACTCTTACCAGTTTGGCACCTTGGGAGCTCTCTTAAGGCCTAAGGTGTTTTGCAGACAACTTTTATCTTACCAAGGGAAAATTCTAAGAAATGTCTAAGAATTTGAAGAACTCCAAAATTTTTCTTAGAATAATGTCACGAGGAGCTATTTTTAACCTTAGGCTGCTTTGTGGATACGGGCCCAGGTGTCTCAACACTTAAGAAATTCCCTTTTTAATGTACTTTCTTTTAGTTTAATGCCCATGTGTTGCATATCACAATGTTCAGAACTACCTCAGCTTCTAGAACACTTTGTAATAATATGATCTGTTTGTGGAAATATGATAAAAAGTTGACCAGGGTGGAAGTTAAAAAATAGATCTTAAACCTTTTGGTCTTCATCCTATAGCACTTTTGCATCTGCAAGCACATCTTTACAATGACGTCTCACATCACTCCTTTACTCACACACCAGTGTCAGTAACTAAGCAAGGTGCTCAGCTGCACACTGGAATCCACTTAGGGAATAAAGACTTGGCTGAAGTCATCTTGTAGCAGTTGTAACAATTGTTGGACAAAAGCTGTTCTTCACCTTCCCCACCCAGTGGTACACCATAGTACCAGACAGATAATTGTGTAACTTTGTGGATGCTTAACATAAACGTCTCACCATATTTCTGTGTAAAAGCTACATAAAAAGGATTTTTGACAAGGTGATCTTTACATGTGATGAAGAATAGAGTGCGGCTAATCCTCTCAGAGCTGAGAAGGTAAACAGAAAAGGTTTTGATTAGTATTTGGCTTAGTAAGAACAGGAGCAGCGTATGTTTCTCCATATTACATTGGAGTTGCATTTGGAAGGTCATCCGGTGTAAAACCTGTGGCAAATCCCAATGTGGCTGTCTACTGGATCTGTTGTGGTGACCCTTAGTAACTGGAGGCAGCTGAACACAAAACAATATAAAATAAAAAGCTAAGAAAGAGCTGTTAGTGATCTACTTTTTAGTGTACTTCACTCTTGAATGGCTCTCAGAATTACAGCTCGTCCAAACCCATTTCTCCATCATTAATACTGAAAGAAATAAAAGTCCTGCCACAGTGAAAATAAACCCTGGCGAAGCCCACGATGTGTGATGGATATGATTTGCTAATGGACTGTTGAATACGCCTGTTGAGTGGGTATTTGTGCAACTGTTGGAATGAGAGGGAAGATACTGTGCACTCATGTCCATTAGTGCGTTTTCTGTCTTTCCGGGAAAGGACTACACATGTGAGCCATGAACAGTGTGTACACTTACAGTGACAACATTGAGAAAAGTGAGAGTCTGTTAATACCGGAGTTTATACTCCACATACCGTCTCCAGACTTGGTGGCAGCACGGACCACACCCACAGCGGTACCTCTGAGGACGTACTCGGACACAGTGAAGAAATACTGTGCCTGTTCAAACACGGGTGATGTCACTGACCCGCCCACCACGCTCACATTCACCCGGGCGTTGACAGGCGCCGTCAGACCGCCGCCGTCCTCAGCCGTTATGACCATGGAGATCACAGTGTTGGCCTTGCCGTGAAGTGAGCGGGAGAGAGAGATCACACCTGCAGAGGACGACAATGTTCAACAATTTCCATTTCAAACATAAGCTTACTGGTGACGGTTATTGCGTGTGTGTATCTCAGCGCAGTAATGAGTGCACCTGTGTCCTTGTTGAGGGTAAAGAAAGCAGAGCCGCCTCCAGGCACTGTGCGATATGTCACCTTGCCGTTTTCCCCAGCATCGGGGTCATTTGCTGTTACCTTGACAACAGAGGTTCCAGGGGCGCTGTGGGTACTGAGACTGACTGTGTAGAGGGCCGGATAGAAGGTGGGCCGGTTGTCATTAATGTCCACCACTGAGACCCTCACCCGGGCTACTGAGCTCAGACCACCCTACAAAAGACAGAAGTGAAAACATATAAAATGCATCATATTGGCTTTAAAAGGGTTTCTATCAGCAGTGTGACCTTGAATGTTTTTTAGATTAGGGCACGGCTCCACAGTCCTTCATGCACAGCGTGTTGTATTTTATCCAACTACAACTGAATGATCTAAATCAGGGATGTTGAGTCAGTTAAGAGCTGAGATCAAAGTGAAAACAGCTGATAATAGATAAGAAATTGTGGACAGAGATGGTACAGATAAAAAATACACAGCACTTTGAGGCCTAGTAATCAACAGAAAAGTGCTTATTTCAACAGAGGCAAAATCATAAGTAATTGTTTTTGCTAAAGCACATCCTCCCTTATTACACTGCTTTTCCCTGAAGACAATCCTCAGATTTGTATTTGGTCCCTTGGAAAAAGGCAACACACTCCGGGGCTTTCATGTTTGAAACTGAGACAATCGATTTTTAGCACACTGTGTGGAAGATGAAAAGACCACAAAGGAAGCCTGAAAGATGACTTCTTTGTTGAAAATTCTTGAAATATCGTGACAATCAACCATCTTGTGCATTTTTATTTTCTGCAAGGAGTTTGCACCCGTTACAGTGTATATGAGGCCATGAAGAAGAGTAACAGTGGAATCATACCAGGGATGACCCTATCCAGTTACAGATACATCCAAGAATAGCATAAATAAAAACATGTTAATAGTCTACATAGATTAGCAAGTTTCACGATGTGTACTTTCTATGATTCTTTATTTATACAATTTATTATTGCTGTTATCATTATTATTATAATTGTTGTTGTGATAATATTATTTTAATGTTATTATTATTAATTTACATTTTATTTATTATTTTTGCGTTTGTATGTTTACTTTTGTTGTTGTTATAGTTGTCATTATGTGTTTATGTATGTATGTAACATTATTAATGGATGTTGTTGTTATCAGTGTCACTATTGTTATTGTTATAGTATTAAGTATTTTAACTTTGTTATTCCTTCATTTATTTATTTATCCATCCATCCATTTTCTATACCCGCTCACTCCAGTTAAGGGTCACGGGAGGCTGGATCCCAGCAGTCATAGGGTGTGAGGCGCAATACACCCTTGGCAAGACACCAGCCTATCGCAGGGGCATATTTATTTATTTGTTTATTTATTGTGACATGGTGACTGAGTGGTTAGCACTTCTGCCTTATCCCGAGAAGGCAGTGGGATCATTTCTTATCTTGTCCTTTCTGAGTGGAGTTTGCATGATCCCCCTGTCTTTGCATAGGCATTGGGTACCTCCCATTTCCAAAAATATGCAGATTAGATAAACTGAGAACTTAAAATTGACCGTAGGCAAGTTTCTCTGTCTACATGATAGGCTCCAGTTGCATGTTGAACGTTTATTTTATTTTATTTATTTTCTACATTTGGGCTGGAGCCTACACCTTGGACAGGCTGCCAGTCTATTGCAGACCCTTATTCATTTATTTATTTATAGTTCAACAGGATTAAAGCCACACTCACTAAAGCTGGAACAACAATGGCTGTGTTGTCTGATTACATAATGACCATCATGGAAAGTAAATTGTTGATACATCCTTTGTCTCAGGGTCCTCTGGGCGCACACACACTGGAGTCTGCACTGGTTACATCATATATGAGGACATTAAAAACAGGAAGAGTACAGACGGCCGACACCAGAAAGGGGTGTGACTCAAAATGTGGAGGCTGTGTGGTACATTATAAGACTGACTTTCCTTTACCTCCACCAAGGGAGTCATGTTTTTGGGGATGGTTGTCTGTCTGTCACCAGTATTGTGCAAAAAATACTAAACAGATTTTCTTGAAATATGGTGAAAAAACCCCATATGAGCCAAGGAAGAAATTCTAAGCATTTGGAGCAGATCCAACTAAGAGGCAGATCCCATTTTTTCATGTTCTTTTTCTGGTATATATGGAATGGAATTTCATGAAAGTGTTGAAACATGCCTTCCCTGGTCATTTAAAAGTAAGCAGAAAAAAATATGTCCTGGATCTGCCCCCTTCATAGGACCTGCTCCAAAATGAATGCTTTCTTCTTTGGCCCATACTGAAGATCTGTTCAGCAGTTTTTGCATAATCCTGCTAACATTTGTTTCTAATAGTTACAGAGATATGTATGAAGTTTTGGGGGGTGGTTTATGCTCTCACCAGACACTGTAGTAGTTTTTGTTATCTCATGGTTATTATTGATTTTTTTTTCTTTATTTTTACATACATAATAATATTTTATTGTTGTTTATGTGATGATTGTGTTTATTAGGTTGTATTATTATTTCTTCCCAAGTTTTATTTATTTATTTTGTTGTTTTTGTTGTGCTTATTATTTTTTTCTTTTGGTTTCTATGAATTATTGCTATTATTATTATTATCATTGTTGCGATACTATTATTTAATTTTGTTATCACTGAATTACATATTATTCATTTATTTATTCATAGTTTAGCAGAATTTAATCCACATTCACTAAAGATGGAGCAGCATAGGTTATGATGTATGATTACATAATAACTGTAATGGAACGTGAAAGCGTGGAATCAGCTTCAACTACTATAATCTTAAAACTACATTTAATATATTTTATATATTTTATTTCTCTTTTTTTGCTTGTTCTCTGATATCTTTGCATGCCATTGATACTTCAATCGATTGTTTGTTTTTAAGACATTGAATAATGGACACTGTCGTCTTCAAACATATTAAGTTCTCTGACCAAGGCCAATTATGACACACACACACACATGTAGGACTCATTTTCATAACAACTGCATTTTAATGACTATGGATAAAGGAATATTTTACAAGCAAGAGGTTTTCAGTAAAATCCTTCTTACTCCATCCGTGGCGGTTACAGTTAAGTCAAACTTGTCTGGCCCCTCATCCCGGTCCAGAGCTGTGCTGAGGCACAGCTCGCCCTTCTCCTTCTCTAAGGTAAAGTGACTTGGTGTTGGACCCCCAGAGCCTGAACCCAGGGTGTATGATATGGCACCGAAGGAACCGCGGTCCTCATCTGTGGCTGACACCTGAGGGAGAAGAGATATGAAGTCAGAGGTGGTTGGTCCACTAACGCCAAATGGCCCATGAGACAGAGAGTTTCAACATCACCACTGCAGGTCAGCAAATCTGCATGAAAGAAAACTTACAAGTGTCAGAAGCATTATTTACAAGCTATGGCTGTTTCCCTATTAACGCCCCATAATACAGGAACCTCATAGGACACAGACACACACTTGTACAAATATCACACACCATAGCACTATTTATTAGAATTTCCAGCGTACGATAAAACCCAGGCATCTGTGAGAGTGATTCACTTTTATAAATCACAAATAAAGACCATGATTAAAGAAAGACAGATTCTCTCTGTGGTCAGCAGACAGAATTGAACATACTTTGACACATTTCAGGTATTTACCCATTTTACACCAATGAAGGGTTTAAACTGTTAACACAAATATAAATCTCACCTTTTGTCTGACCTTTTTTTTTTTTTTTTTGCACATGTATAGACAAATATACATAAAGTCTTGCTCACAAAGCAGAAAAGTGAAATGACGTTCACGTTCTGCGGAAATATCTCCAACTGAAGTCTGGCACTGAACCGTGACCGTGTCTGTTGGTCTTTATTAGTTTGTTAAAAGCAGTGTTCTCCCTCAGATCCTGAAACTTTGAAGGCGAGCCAAATTCCAGGAGGCATGACATCCCAACATCACTCCCATTCTGTCAAGCAGCGGCACAACCACAATGCAACACATGTGATGAAGCTTTGAAATGTCCAAGTTTGGAATATTTTCATATTTGACAATAATTACATTCCATTCATTTCACTGAGACTTTTATCCAAAGTGACTTACAAGTGAGGAATCAATGAAATCAAATCAATGAATACATCTTTATAATTTAAGGGAGACTTCAGTATAATGATGAATGACATCTTTACAAACACACAAACTACTGAGTGCAAAAATGTAAGTTGATACCAGTGAGTGACATCTGACAGGGTGCTGAAAGGTAGAGAGAGAAGACGAAGCACAGAGTAAGTGTAAGTTAGGCGTGATAGCTTTGTTGGTAACACTTTACTTGAAGATATCGTCATAATAGTGACATAACACTGTCATAAGTGTTACATGACACAGTCATGAACGTGTCATAAACATTATGTCAATGTCGTAAATGTTTATGACTGCTGTCAGTCAGTGTCATTCGGTTTTTGTAAAGACAAGTTGATATTCTTTGGGTTGTCTTGATTATGATAACTTGATATTAATCAAAGCAGCATATCCAGAAGTTGTCTTTGGCCTTTTTGGTCTTCTGTTGTATGCCAACTTGTCAACATGTGTCATTTTAAGAACAACACCCATGCATGCACAGATGAGTGCAATAATACTTATAAGTCAAAACCACAACTGCGTTGAGTGGAAACTAAAATTGATGCTTATTTTGTGATACACACTTATTTGATAGGGCACTGGGAGCTGACTCCTAACAATGGCTACCTCTGAATACTCATGCTGTCTTACTATACAGTTGGCAGAAAGCAGTATCTGAATACACAGTGGGCATTTGGGAGAAGTCAGCAGTACCAAGATGAACAACTACTTCCGTAATGTGCAAACGGAATACACTACCCTATCCTGTGAGGTAGGTGGAGCCTGATCAGCAACTTCAGCCAAATACAACTGGTGGTCAGTATGACTTGAGACTTGACTTGAGACTTGACTTGGGACTTGTTTTGAGACATGTGATTTGCCAATTCATGACTTGAGATTAACTTGCTGGTAACTTCATCCCACCGCTGTCAGGAACCATTTAAAAGGTCTACCATGGAAAAATAAAATTAGCAATTGTAGACATGCATACGAGGTCTGTCCATAAAGTATCGTACCTTTTTATTTTTTTTTTAAACTATATGGATTTGATTCATATGTTTTCACGTCAGACAAGCTTGAATGCTTGTGCGCATGCATGAGTTTTTCCACGCCTGTCGGTGACGTCATTCGCTTGTGAGCACGCCTTGTGGAAGGAGTGGTCCTGCCCCGTCGTCGGATTTTCATTGTCTGGAAATGGCGGAATGATTTGGGTTTTTTCCATCAGATTCGATTTGGAAGCGAGACAAAGGAACACCTCCGTTTCGGTGGGTCAGAGGACAAGTTTGGACATGTCTATCTCGGCTTTCAATGCTTACCAGTCCAGTAAGTATCAGTGAAATTGTGGAGAGCTGGACATGTCCAAACTTGTCCTCTGACAAGCCGAAACGGAGGTGTTCCTTTGTCTCGCTTCCAAAGCGAATCGGTCGTGACGCGTGAAGCCTCCGCGCGGCTTTCCATGACAAAATCTCTTGTTAAAAGTGAAATCTGCTGGAAAATGGCTGATGTCCAGCTCTTGTGATAACCAGAGAAAGAGCACACGACGGTCTCGTATCCACAGAGCCATCAGCTCAGAAATGGTCCGGTGGCTTGTGCCGTGTCGTCGCAGCTCGGAGCGCGGCGCACTGAGCGTCCTTAAAGGGGTCCTTAAAGCTGTACTACCAGACCTTATTCTCTGTGAAGCCCGTAAAATTTTCACCGAAAGCCAGATAAATTTTTCGAATAGTTTCCAGGTGCCAGTCTCTAACAGCTTCTGAAAAAATTCTGATGGAAAAAAACCCCAAATCATTCCGCCATTTCCAGACAATGAAAATCCGACGATGGGGCGGGACCACTCCTTCCACAAGGCGTGCTCACAGGCAAATGACGTCACCGACAGGCATGGAAAAACTCACGCATGCGCACAAAGGTTCAAGCTTGTCTGACGTGAAAACATATGAATCAAATCCATATAGTTTAAAAATAATAATAAAAAGGTACGACACTTTATGGACAGACCTCGTATACATCATCTCGACACATCTGGGCCAAAGGACAGGAAAGATGTCAGCAGTGTAGTACATCCGAATTGTGCCCCTACAACTATTCCGGCATGGCGAACAGAACAGCTTCAACCCTTGGATATCAATGTGAGCAGAGTGTTTAAGTTGACGCTGAGAGCTGCGTGGGAGCACTGGGTGAGCGACGGCGGAGGATTAGCGTGTGCACTTGGAAGGAGCTGGCGTCGATGATTGTGAAAAGCGTTTGAAGCAGACGAACATGGTGTTTATTCCGGGACGGCTAACAAAACAGCTTCAACCCTTGGATATCAGTGTGAGCAGAGTTGACGCTGAGAGCTGCATGGGAGCACTGAGCGACGGCGGAGGATTAGCGTCTGCACTTGGAAGGAGCTGGATCGACACCGCTGGGTGGTCATGAGCTGCGCAGGTAGGTGCTGCATGGTTCGGCTCGCAATGTGGTCCGCAAAATACAAACATATCCGTAGGTAAAATGCAGCTCACGAGAGGGCACTCGAGGCTTGTGTGACTGTTCCTGCGACTTCTGACTACCATAGAAAAATAAAAATTTTAACGTTACTGATAACATAACAAGACAACGGAGAAGGCCCGAAAAAATGCCACCAAAAAGAAAATCATACTCTGCAGATTACAAGTTGCGACTGGTGAAATATGCATCCGAAAACGGTAGCCGTCACAATATTATCATCTGAACTTTTCATGTTAACATACCTGTATGTCCATGGGACTTATAGTCCAGTGGACCTTATTTATGGTTTATTTTTCTTTATAATGGATAAAGTGGCTGGTGCGACTTATACTCCGGTGCGACTTATTTATGGTTTGTTTTTCTTTATAATGGATAAAGTGGCTGGTGCGACTTATACTCCGGTGCGACTTATAGTCCGGAAAATACGGTATATACTACAGTAACATTTGGGTAGTAGGTTCCTAACCGATGTTAGCACATACAGAGTATTCAGATTTTGGAAATGTATTAATATGACTGGGGTTGTCACAAGGCAAAAAAAAGTAATCTTATCTTTTAAGAGCTATTCCTTTGCTGAGTTTGCTTTGGATTATTACTGAGACTTCCTGTGCAGGATGATGTTGAGACTGACACTATCTTCAGGATCTAGACACATGTCTGGGTGTTCCTGAATATTTCCTGGCTGGCTGTGATGGATTAACCACCTGTGGTGACGAGGACTCAATGACACTCACATATGACATGACCAATTCTTTTCACTAAATCTAATTAAAAAGACTTAAATTCTCCTTCCTGTCCACCTGGTCAAAGGATGATTTCATCGTCACCTCAAGAAAATGTGCTGATCTTCACAATCAACAGAGATGAGTGTTAATATATCCATCCATTTTCCATACCCTCTTACTCCAGTTAAGGGTCACAGGGGGGATAATACAGTAAACCGTGTATATATGTGCAATTGTTAAACTTAGTAAGAGCAGTAATTGGCTGCTATACATGAAGACCACTGGGAACTGAAGCAAAGTCTGTGAATGTTTACTAGCACTGAGGTTGGGAAGGACATTGATTCTCCATGCATCCTAAAATGTAAGAAGCTTACATACTATGGTATGTAACACAAAGTTGACCCTAAGAACAGATCTATGCAAGCACAAGTTCAGGAACACATGGGGACAATAAAATGAAAGATATAATGATTTGGGTTTTGGCGGTTATGCGGTTGCAGGATGAAAACGCTGAAGCAATAACATACTGTAAATCAATTAGTTTTTGTTGAAAAAGAACAACATAGAAATAATGACAGGAAGGTACACCAGAGCTATCAACGCCTCATAAAGGATATGGAATCTGTGAGGTTTTGCTTTCCACTTGTCAGATCATCTGGTCACAAATATACCATTTAAACCACAAAAACCAAAGGGGACAGTGAATTTGTTCCTGTGTCCTGTATTTGTAGAATTTATCACAACAGTGGGGACTAATGCCAGTAGAGGTAACTGAGTAAACACGCAGTCTACGTATCTTCATAAATCAAGAGAGCGATGTTTGGCAAGAAGTAATTCCTCCCACATTGGGCCGTGTTTTCTGATCCGTGACCAACCAGCCAACTTCTACACACCATTTGTCATTGTGCTCTCCAGAGGCATCCCACAGTGATAAACACACGGTACATAGCAACATAAACACGGTCAGCAGTCCAAACCGTCAACATCTACATTTCTGTTCTGCCGAAGTATACACCAATTAGCGATACTGTATGTTTGTCACCATGATACCTGACGTAACACCATGTGGGATTTCCTACAGTGTTTTGGATGTGGTAGGTAAATGGATTTATAGACTCTGTAACTGAAAGCTCAAAGAGTTGCTGCTTATATCACTGGTGTCCAGAATTACTCAGTGTAAGTTGTTTTGGAGAGTTTAGTAAGTCATCTCCTGTGTATTGCATGTATGAGCTACAACTGACAAGATCATATTAAAAGAAGTACATATTGTGGATTTTCACATTGATTTTTATAGGTTATTGGCATAAACTGAATTTAGGGGATGTCTGGAAGGTAGATCAACATTTTAATTTGTGGTACACATTGAAAAATAATCTGACATGGTGATACTATGCAGAATTGGGATACATCCTGGAAAATCATCAGTGTGGCTTTTTTTTTTAAGTTCTACAACCCCTGGCAAAAATTATGGAATCACCGGCCTCGGACGATGTTCATTCAGTTGTTTAAATTTGTAGAAAAAAAGCAGATCACAGACATGACACAAAACTAAAGTCATTTCAAATGGCAACTTTCTGGCTTTAAGAAACACTATAAGAAATTAGGAAAAAAAATCGTGGCAGTCAGTAACAGTTACTTTTTTAGACCACGCAGAGGGAAAAAAAATATGGAATCACTCAATTCTGAGGAATAAATTATGGAATCATGAAAAACAAAAGAACGCTCCAACACATCACTAGTATTTTGTTGCACCACCTCTGGCTTTTATAACAGCGTGCAGTCTCTGAGGCATGGACTTAATGAGTGACAAACAGTACTCTTCATCAATCTGGCTCCAACTTTCTCTGATTGCTGTTGCCAGATCAGCTTTGCAGGTTGGAGCCTTGTCATGGACTATTTACTTCAACTTCCACCAAAGATTTTCAATTGGATTAAGATCCGGACTATTTGCAGGCCATGACATTGACCCTATGTGTCTTTTTGCAAGGAATGTTTTCACAGTTTTTGCTCTATGGCAACATGCATTATCATCTTGAAAAATGATTTCATCATCCCCAAACATCCTTTCAATTGATGGGTAAGAAAAGTGTCCAAAATATCAACGTAAACTTGTGCATTTATTGATGATGTAATGACAGCCATCTCCCCAGTGCTTTTACCTGACATGCAGCCCCATATCATCAATGACTGTGGAAATTTATATGTTCTCTTCAGGCAGTCATCTTTATAAATCTCATTGGAATGGCACCAAACAAAAGTTTCAGCATGATCACCTTGCCCAATGCAGATTCGAGATTCATCACTGAATATGACTTTCATCCAGTCATCCACAATCCACGATTGTTTTTCCTTAGCCCATTGTAACCTTGTTTTTTTCTGTTTAGGTGTTAATGATGGCTTTCGTTTAGCTTTTCTGTATGTAAATCCCATTTCCTTTAGGCGGTTTCTTACAGTTCGGTCACAGACGTTGACTCCAGTTTCCTCCCATTCGTTCCTCATTTGTTTTGTTGTGCATTTTCGATTTTTGAGACATATTGCTTTAAGTTTTCTGTCTTGACGTTTTGATGTCTTCCTTGGTCTACCAGTATGTTTGCCTCTAACAACCTTCCCATGTTGTTTGTATTTGGTCCAGAGTTTTTACACAGCTGACTGTGAACAACCAACATCTTTTGCAACATTGTGTGATGATTTACCCTCTTTTAAGAGTTTGATAATCCTCTCCTTTGTCTCAATTGACATCTCTCGTGTTGGAGCCATGAATCATGTCAGTCCACTTGGTGCAACAGCTCTCCAAGGTGTGATCACTCCTTTATAGATGCAGACTAACGAGCAGATCTGATTTGATGCAGGTGTTAGTTTTGGGGATGAAAATTTACAGGGTGATTCCATAATTTATTCCTCAGAATTGAGTGAGTCCATATTTTTTTCCCTCTGCTTGGTCTAAAAAAGTAACTGTTACTGACTGCCACAATTTTTTTTTCTTGATTTCTTATAGTGTTTCTTATAGTCAGAAAGTTGCCATTTGAAATGACTTTAGTTTTGTGTCATGTCTGTGATCTGCTTTTTTTCTACAAAATTAAACAACTGAATGAACATCCTCCGAGGCCGGTGATTCCATAATTTTTGCCAGGGGTTGTAGTGTACTTATACAGAACTAATTTTAATCAATAAGCCCAGTGTTTGACCTGGGAATAAGGACTGCACAATGCAATACAAGTGTAATTGGCACTTTCCAATTGACGCTGTTGTGTTTTTCATGTCCAGCATCCATGTCATCTTAATACAGAGTTGAACTGCTCTTGTGTGTGCACCCATGGGTATGTTAACTTAAAAATGAGGTGTGGTCATGCGAAGTGTTTGTGACTTGATATCCTATGGATCTAGACCATGTTTTACACCATAAACCACAAAAAAATCTAGTCTAAAGTCAAGCACAATGCCTTTGGGATATTTAAACGGTAGAATATGAAATGGTAGAAATACGCCTTACCCAAGTGGGTTCATGACACAAGTACACCCTGCTTCCAGTAACAGTATATGCCAACATTCATTGGATGTTTTAATTGCTGGTTTAACAGTTTATCTCCACTGCAAAAACTGTCCCAAAATAAGACAAATAATCCAAAATCTAGCCAAACTTTCTTGTATTAAGCACAAAAATTTGCCAGTGGGGAAAGAAAAAAATTACTTGGTTAGAATTCTCAAGAGTAGCAAAATATCTATGCACTGAATAATCAAAATGTGCTTTAAAACTAGCCAGAATTCTTATTTTAAGAATAGCCTCTGTCTTATAATAAGGAAAACAATCTTGTTACTTTGCTTGAACGATTTGAAATCCATTGCCTTTTCTTGTTACTGGTTAAAAACAGGTTGATATCAGCTGGAAAAACTTAAGAAAATGTGAAATATTTTCCTAAAATAGGACATTTTTTGGGGGGTTAAAAAATCTTTGACAAGATTATTTAAAAAAAAAATAAAGTCAAATTCCTCAAATCAGATTTCTTTAAACAAGTCTCTCTTTTTTTTAACTTTCTTACATATCAGTTTTGGTAGTGTCTCTCCTGGGCAAGAACAAAATAAATGGGATAGTAAAAATATAGTATATTTTCAGAGTGTGCGTAAGCATACATGCACTGTATGTGTGATTAACAATACGTTTTAGCAGAGCAAACATCAGGATAATGGAATCTGTGAGTCAGAGAGTCAGCAGCCAATCGTGCCAAAGAGATGATTGATCGACAACATTACTATTGGACATGGATATATCCCAGTGTGCAGAGCACGCAAGGTTTGCAACATCCCTCTGATGAATTTCATCAGCCATGAAATTTTGGTTCTAATACACACAGTACAAGTGAGGACAAGTGTACCTCTTATTTTGGGTCATCTTTTAATGACCATAACATAAAGAGAACATGTGAGAACAGTCATTTTTGAGAGAAACTTTAAATGAACCTGAGAAGTTGGGTATGTAAGAAGGAGACTATACTGTACGTACATATGTGCAAGTCTAACAATGAATTATAGCTTGCACATACTCTGTAGTCCACTGAGCCTCTATCTTTTGTCTGCTCCATCTCTTCCAGACAATCTTTGTACGATCTCGTATATATGGCTTCACTCAGGTCACCGACATGAACTTCAACTTTTCCTCTGCAACTAGACTCAAAGACGTCATGCGGAATGATCTTTAAGCTCTATTTAACCCAGTAAAGGAGTGGCTGTCTCTCTGGGACATGGTCCAGATTAAGACTAACATCTAATGATAACCGTAGATCAGCATCTTCCAAAAAAAAAAAAAAAAAAACTCTTCTGTTGTACAGCAACCAGAGTTAATGAAACAGCATGAGGGATGTGTATGACATCATACAGCAGAAAACTATACTGAACCAAATATGAAGCCTAAAGTATTCTGCCTCTGTTGAAATTAAATTGTAGATGAAATGAAATTATGTAGATATTCTTAATAGTACCCCAGTTTCACATTGCATAAATAAATGAACAAACTAAATATCAGAATCTTTCATACAAATCATCATTTTTGCAGCCAGTATTCTTTAGATGAGTTATGGGATGGATTCATGAACAATTCTAAATCCTAAGTCACTGAATGTGTCTTGGATTTCACTGGAGAAGGCAGCTCTCAAAAACTGATATAAGAAGGAGACAAGTGTGGGAAGCCACCAAGAAGCAAGTGAAAACTACAGAGGTTATGCACCTTTCAGGCTACACATAGTGCCAGGTTTGTCCCAAGTTGCATCACCAGTTCTAAAAGAAGATTTGAAATTTCAGAAGATTTTGCAGCTAGTTTGCCAGAAGGCACATGGGATACTCAAGCCTACAATTTATTTATTGTATGTAAACCCTTCTCTAGTCCACTTTACCATGAAACTGGGACTAATGGTGCAACAGATAACAGATAAACAGTTTCCCCAGCCTGTCCTCAGCCTCTGACATCAAGAGATGTCTGGAAAGAGTTTGGATGGACCGATTGTCTGCTTGGGTGATTGCCATCCAGGACTCAAGGTGGTTCCATGATGGTTGCAGCAATGAGTAGCCCCCACCTGATCATAGGCAGGCTTCCATTACCTTCCAAACTGCACAATTTGAAGTCCCGGATAGGAAATACACATTTTTTTGGTTTATTTTTTTGTTTATTTTTTGTTTAAACTCTCTTAAATGTTCAAAAAAAACTTTAATCTAGCATGAGATGGTTTTTCAGGTGATTCGAATAAGCCTCATTTCACAAATTGAAAGTAACCGTTTTTTTAACCGTATTACAAACCACATGAGGTACAGAGAGAGTCACATGACATTCTAAAATATATCTGACAGCACGTTTGGGCGAAATAAGCGATGGAGAGCTCGTTAAACCTTATAAACGATAATGTTACAATAAAATTGGATTAAATAAACAACAACATGGTAATATTTAGCAGGCGTTACCCTTCAGTCGCCATTACTATTGGAATTACAGTTCTCGCAATCACCTCACTGGATTAACAGCTATCGCGAGAGGACAAACCCCAGCAGTTACATTCAATCACTCAATGGAAATGCTGTCATTTCACAACCCAGTGTCACAGCAGTTCGTTACGAAAAGTACATGGGTTCTTGACGGGGTTACAAAAATGGGGTGTTTTTAGTAATGGGGCACAAATTAATTTTGTGACAGTGCCCACAAAATGTGGGGTGAAGGGGGGGGGTCTGTGGGGGTCATGATTAATGTTTGGGGAGGGAACACACTTACACTATGGTTATGGTTAGAGTTAGGAGAAGGGAAAGACTATGAATAGCAAAATAAAAAACCTGACAAGGGCACAAAAAAAAAGTGAGAAGGTTTGACCACATTACTCCCATTTTGGCATCTCTTCACTTCCTGCATGTCTCTGCAAGATCAGATTTTAAGGTCCTGCTACTGGCCTATAAAGTTGTTCACGGTCTGGCACCACCCTACTTGGTGGATCTACTTAAGCCCTAGGTACCGGCCCAGGCTCTGTGCTCACAGGACGCAGGATTTCTCTGCGTCCCTTGGGTGAAGAAAACGTCTGTGGGACATAAGAGCTTTTTCCTAACATGCCCCGGTCCTGTGGAATGATCTCCCTGTTTTAATGAGGCAGTCAAACTCCGTGGAGATTTTTAAGTTGAGTCTGAAGACACATTTGTTTGCTATTTTATATTATTAATATATTGTTTACTTTTTTTTTTTTACCTTTTTAACTTTTTTATCATGATTTTATCCTTTTCATCATGCTCTTTGATTTTTTTGATTTCATTTGTTTTGTTTTTTCTTGTTGAATTGTTTTTCTGTGAAGCGCCTTGAGACGACGCTGTTGTGATTTGGCGCTCTATACGTTTAATAAATTGAACTGAATTAAAATTGGGCTGCATTTCACGATAGTGTTTTGTCTAATTTGAAAATATCGTTTAACTTATGTGAAAATCTGCAATGGACACCCAGTTACTCGTACACTGTCCAAATACTTCTGTACCTGACTGACACTCTGCTCGCTCTCTCTGCTTTTTCCCGTTTGTTTACTTGCTTCTCCCTTGAACCTACTATTATGCCTCTCTCTTTCATTACAACCAGGGCTTTAACCTTTTTGGTGTTCTGTATCTCTACTCCTCTCTCTTCCCATCTCCTCCAGATGTGGGCGCAGATCCAGATGGATCCCGCTGGCCTCCGCAGTTTGTCTCTGTAAAACATCTTTTTGTGTCAGAGCGAGTCTGCCCTGGACTTCTCAGTCCCAGCTGTAGCTCTGCTCAGCTCTGGACTTTTATAGCTTCTTGTGAAAAAGCGAGTGACACAGAAAGACATAAAAAAGGACAGAGACCCTGAGTTAAATTGTGCAAAACACAGAGTTGTCCCAATCTAATCCAGTCTTCCTCTGACTTGTGCCAACCATGAATATCTATAAACCAGTATCATCATCCATGAGGTTAAAAAACAAAGACTTGCAGATGTTTGTTTCCTTCCATATGCAAGTGGAAAGCATTGCATGATGGGCGTGCAGCTTGTGGACTGAATGTCTCATTCCTGGATAACTGCGCAAAAGGTATTTACAACGATGTGAATTAGAGGGTTCAAGAGCAAGTTCACTTGCACCCTATTGAGTTTCATTCCTCGTATTAGTCCTTCTCAAATGTCAGCCAGGACACCGTGGGTATGATTAAGATATATGGCAGAGAAGATGAGAAGAGAGAGAATTGTGGGAGAGGGAATGACGGGGGAAATACTCTGGCAGAGGAACAAAAGGCGACAATAACACGAGACCTTGAAATGGAAGAGAGGACGACCAAGTCTCAAGCTCCCTTCTCATTCGATCTCCCTTTTCTGAGCATCTCTCCTCTTTTCTATCGTCTCTCGCGCTTGTTCTTTCACCACCCTATTACGACAAGTGCTTGTTGTCTTTCATGTGGAGCTCACGGCTGGAAATAATTAGGAACATCAAACCGCTGAAGGGAAGAGTGGAAGAGGGAGGTGAAAGAGACCCAGCGAGGATGATTGACTTCTATATCTGAAGGAAAGAATGTTAATGTTATTAATGAATACAATAAGGGTTACACATACACACATGCATGCATGTGCATGTGTGTATGCACACAAATAGTTGTTTACAGATGTTTCACAGTTAAAGCTAAACTCAACAGCTAAAGTTATACAGGTTTCAGTTTGTGGGATTTATCATGCAGGAGATGTGGCGTTAATGCTGAGGTGAAACAATCAATAAATCACTCAATCGATGAAATCAAAAAATATGTCAACTAATTTCAAAATTTAAAACTGTAAAATTTAGTTCTTTCAATTTCTCACACGTTAGGATTTCCTGTTTTTCAGCTTTATTTGAGACAACCTGGTTTTGATTTTCTCCAGCTGACAGAGGGTAGTTTTGTCATCACCCCTTTCTGTTTCTCTCTGTGTCATATGTCATTCTTTGATGTTAGCAGTAAATCTACACGAGCGCTCTCATATATAAATGCAAACAGGCTAGATGGTCCGGAGAAAAGCTGATTTCTGATCACCCTTCTTCCATCCCGTGGAAGAGATTATTATCCATTGTTGAAAATCCCCTATAATCACCGGAAATCCATGCGGCACCATCACTGACTCAGCAGCACCCATGGGGACAAGGAAGAAATCTTACCCAGGTTAAAAAAAAAAAAGGATTTGTGCTTGTCCAAATGACAAACTGTGAGTAAGCCTGTGGCAGGTATATGAATTTAAACACATTCAAAGCACTACACTTACTGCTATGAGCAGTGAAGGTTTCTAAATAGGGGTAGGAGATGAGTTACCAATATGTAAACCTGAATTCAATTCCCAGTGTGGACTTTAGGCTACCTGTCTGTGTCCTTGGACATGGCACTTAATCAGTGGTGGAGATAGTTCCGCTAATCTGCTAACCGCTAATTATTGACGTTAACATTTTCGTTAGGTGATTAGCTTTTCAGATATCTTTGAAAACCATCAGCAGACCAATTAGCTTCCGATAAATTTAGTTTCAATAACTTTTACGAGGTCTGTCCGTAAAGTATAGGTCCTTTTTATTTTTTTCAAAAACTATATGGATTTCATTCATATGTTTTTACGTCAGACATGCTTGAACCCTCATGCGCATGCGTGAGTTTTTCCACGCCTGTCGGTGACGTCATTCGCCTGTGAGCACTCCTTGTGGGAGGAGTCGTCCAGCCCCTCGTCGGAATTCCTTTGTCTGAGAAGTTGCTGAGAGACTGGCGCTTTGTTTGATCAAAATTTTTTCTAAACCTGTGAGACACATCGAAGTGGACATGGTTCGAAAAATTAAGCTGGTCTTCAGTGAAAATTTTAACAGCTGATGAGAGATTTTGAGGTGATTCTGTCGCTTTAAGGACTTTTCACGGTGCGAGACGTCGCTCAGCGTTCTCAGGCAGCGTCGTCGGCCTGATCAAGCTTAAAACCTCCACATTTCAGGCTCTGTTGATCCAGGACGTCGTGAGAGAACAGAGAAGTTTCAGAAGAAGTCGGTTTCAGCATTTTATCCGGATATTCCACTGTTAAAGGAGATTTTTTTAATGAAAGACGTGCGGGCGGATTGCAGCGTCGGCTTGCAGCCGCCGCGACGCTCCGTCACGGGAAAAACACCTCTGCTGGAAGCCTTGAGGACAAGTTGGAACATCTCCAGCTGATAAACAATTTCTCATATACTCACTCCACTGAAAGCCATCAAAAGCCAACTGGATTTTAACAAATGGTTATCAACACGGAGGTGTTTTTCCTGTGCCGCCGCGCCGCGTCGGCTGCGTCCCGACGCGCGGACCCGTCCGCACATCTTTCATTAAAAAAATCTCCTTTAACAGTGGAATATCCGGATAAAATGCTGAAACCGACTTCTTCTGAAACGTCTCTGTTCTCTCACGACGTCCTGGATCAATAGAGCCTGAAATGTGGAGGTTTTAAGCTTGAAACAGGCTGATGACGCTGCCTGAGAGCGCAGCGCAACGTCTCGCACCGTGAAAAGTCCTTAAAGCGACAGAATCACCTCAAAATCTCTCATCAGCTCTTAAAATTTTCACTGAAAACCAGCTTAATTTTTCGAACCATGTCCACTTCGATGTGTCTCACAGGTTTAGAAAAAATTTTGATCAAACAAAGCGCCAGTCTCTCAGCAACTTCTCAGACAAAGGAATTCCGACGAGGGGCTGGACGGCTCCTCCCACAAGGAGTGCTCACAGGCGAATGACGTCACCGACAGGCGTGGAAAAACTCACGCATGCGCACGAGGGTTCAAGCATGTCTGACGTAAAAACATATGAATGAAATCCATATAGTTTTTGAAAAAAATAAAAAGGACCTATACTTTACGGACAGCCCTCGTACACCGCTAACATATTTTTGCAGGCATAGTGAATAAAGCTTAACAGTTAAAAACATTTCTAAAATCTAAAATCATAGACTTAGTGCCTGCCTGTTATATGTTTTGTAGCAGACAGACAGCAGTCAGTGGAAGAAAATCCTCTGCCAGCAGAGAAGAGCTGGCTACCAGAAAGAAAGGAAAAGAGAGAAAAAAAGATCATTTATTTTCACACCATACAGGTTTGTACACATATCACACAAGTCATGCACAGGCAGAGAGTTTTGACTTATATTTAAAATTTTAAACAAACTAATTCTGGACAAGTTATTAAAATTAACGTCACCTCTGTCGTTTTACAAATTGAAAATATCAGCTATATGTTTTAATTTTAAAGTAATGCACTAATTTGAAGGTTTTAGCATTTACAACCACACATGCCCCAATGTGTTATGGGAAAATTAGTTTCCTGATATCAGTGGTTGGTCGGTATAACACATAAGTTACTTTAACGTGTGTGGTAGGTTTCACAAATAAATCTGTATTTGTAAATATGTCTTTTTTTCATTTGTAAAAAAAGGCAATTTGAAAACTGAAAATTCTGTTTGTTGTGATTCAGCACTTTTAGCGAATGTGTGGCAACTGCTATTCACACTGCCATGAACACTGCCATCTACTGGCCATCTACTTTTTTTTTGAGGGGCATGGGGTGACAGCCAATTAGAGTCAAGAGGCACTGTGACATCACTGGCTGGTCTCTCTGGTGCTCCAAAACCGGTTTGTTTATGTGTAAATATAACATGTTTCTCATATATTATGGAAAGGTGGTGAGAAATAAACACGTCTAAAACTGAAAACACTGTTTTTGGAGCCTGATAAAATCTCTGGAATGATTTATAAGACATCTCACAGACATCCATGTGCACGCTAACTTCCGCTGACTCAAAGCTAACGTGCACTCTTGTCAAAAGCTCATGTGTGCGCATGCACACACCCTCCTGCAGACGGCGTTATAACGTAAATAAAATATTGTTTATGATTGGTTGCTTGATTGATTGAGTTTATTCTGCAACATCAATATTTTTTGATCAAAATTGATTTTTTTAATATGTTTGTAAAATGATACTTTCTTAAATTAAATAGAACAAAATGTTTCTCCACATCCTCTAAATGAGCTAAAGAAGAAGCCTGATTTTACAATTTTATGTCGTGCATCTGTTCTAGTATCTAACCGAGTTTGGGTGTATAAAAGTATGTTTATACATGCTTCATTCTTTTATCCCAACAAAGAAAAAAATGTCAAAGAAACAGCAAGTGTGTGGAATCTGATTTTTTTTTTTCTCTCTCCACAGTGGGACACCACAAGATTTTGGTTTGTCTTTGCCAAGCACATGGAACTGTCAGAGTACTTTTAGAGCATATCATTAGGAATGTGCATGTAGAATTCACGGTTAGCGTTGCTTCAGTTTCCATAGCTTCCTATTTGTATTTTAAGCTCAAAGCATGTTAAAGTGAAAAGAGGCAATAAGACAAAAGCGAGTGGCCGAGAAACTAGAAGATGGTCCCCATAAGAAGTCTGCATGGGTGACCTCAGTTACTGGTAACCAACCCAACCTGCGACCCAAATTGTGTTGTGTGTCATTGTATTGTTCATTACTCTACTGGTCAATGTGTTAATGTCTAATACGTGAGTGGAGTCTAATGATGATCAGGTCAAATTGGTGCTAATTTGTCTTCCTGTGGATAAATGAAGGGCTGAAAACTATAACTGTGTTTGCCATCTGGCAGATGCTGAAAGCCCATGACAGCTATGTCCTCACATTCACCCTTCATGAGCAACTTGTGCATAAGGACCTAGTCCAAGAGTCCTTTATCTGTCACCTTCCCACTGACTGAACCTATGAGATGAATAGAAATATTCAAATATAAATGAGTGCCTTTTATAGTGTTGCAGAAACTACAACATTTTGGCCATTTGTCTGTGCATGATCCAGTACATGCATCAGTGTTGAGGACTCCAGCAGCTAGAAAAGACAAAGTAAATGCCCACATTTCACCTGGCTACAGCAGAGGGATCGTTACTTTGAAAGGGTGGGGATGGACCAGTTGTTTGTCTGGATAGCTGCCATCCAGGACCCAAGGTGGCAGTGTAGCTCAGCAGTATTTTATCCCCTCTTTGTTGTCCGTTTGGGTTGGTTGGGTCTTTTTTGGTCAAATTAGGTGGGTAGGGAAATCCAATTAGGCCCCATCAGCCTTGAACCGGTGACCTTGCACACAAAAGGTCAGTGGTCTGACTACAGAGCCACCACACCCTTCAATGAAAGTATCACAATTTACACCGGCCTATTTTAGTGCCAATATCTCCAAAACACAGTAATAACCCCCATTATTTACTTTATTTGTATTTTTTTTTTTTTTTAGCTTGCGGTCTTTGTAAATTGAAAAATACTGTGTTATGACACGTACTCTGTGTGTGCAGGATATTTGGTCACAGAGAGCAGCTCTGATTATGGTTACTGATTAGTCCATCTGTCAGAGTGGATATAGTCAATAGGTCTGACTTCAACAATTTATCATCTTAACAGCTGCTTAAAAAACAGTCAATGTCACCTTTTCACAAAAGCTAAAATATTCTATGATCATGTCGACAAAAGAAAAAAAAATCAAAAATAAATGCAAAATTAATAAGGACGCGGGACAATTTGTACTAGGATTACCAACAAAAAATATATACCCACATTTTGAATTAATTAAAACGTTTCTTTCCCTGGCTAGGAAATGTATACTATCAATCAATCAATCAACTTTTTTCTTGTATAGCGCCAAATCACAACAAACAGTTGCCCCAAGGCGCTCCACATTGCAAGGCAAGGCCATACAATAATTATGAAACACAGTCTACGTCTAAAGCAACATAACCAAGGGATGGTCCAGGGTCACCCGATCCAGCCCTAACTATAAGCCTTAGCGAAAAGGAAAGTTTTAAGCCTAATCTTAAAAGTAGAGAGGGTATCTGTCTCCCTGATCTGAATTGGGAGCTGGTTCCACAGGAGAGGAGCCTGAAAGCTGAAGGCTCTGCCTCCCATTCTACTCTTACAAACCCTAGGAACTACAAGTAAGCCCGCAGTCTGAGAGCGAAGCGCTCTAATGGGGTAATATGGTACTATGAGGTCCCTAAGATAAGATGGGACCTGATTATTCAAAACCTTATAAGTAAGAAGAAGAATTTTAAATTCTATTCTAGCATTAACAGGAAGCCAATGAAGGGAGGCCAACACGGGTGAAATATGCTCTCTCCTGCTAGTCCCCGTCAGTACTCTAGCTGCAGCATTCTGAACCAACTGAAGGCTTTTTAGGGAACTTTTAGGACAACCTGATAATAATGAATTACAATAGTCCAGCCTAGAGGAAATAAATGCATGAATTAGTTTTTCAGCATCACTCTGAGACAAGACCTTTCTGATTTTAGAGATATTGCGTAAATGCAAAAAGGCAGTCCTACATATTTGTTTAATATGCGCTTTGAATGACATATCCTGATCAAAAATAACTCCAAGATTTCTCACAGTATTACTAGAGATCAGGGAAATGCCATCCAGAGTAACGATCTGGTTAGACACCATGCTTCTAAGATTTGTGGGGCCAAGTACAATAACTTCAGTTTTATCTGAGTTTAAAAGCAGGAAATTAGAGGTCATCCATGTCTTTATGTCTGTAAGACAATCCTGCAGTTTAGCTAATTGGTGCGTATCCTCTGGCTTCATGGATAGATAAAGCTGGGTATCATCTGCGTAACAATGAAAATTTAAGCAATACCGTCTAATAATACTGCCCAAGGGAAGCATGTATAAAGTGAATAAAATTGGTCCTAGCACAGAACCTTGTGGAACTCCATAATTAACTTTAGTCTGTGAAGAAGATTCCCCATTTACATGAACAAACTGTAATCTATTAGACAAATATGATTCAAACCACCGCAGCGCAATGCCTTTAATACCTATGACATGTTCTAATCTCTGTAATAAAATTTTATGGTCAACAGTATCAAAAGCAGCACTGAGGTCCAACAGAACAAGCACAGAGATAAGTCCACTGTCCGAAGCCATAAGAAGATCATTTGTAACCTTCACTAATGCTGTTTCTGTACTATGATGAATTCTAAAACCTGACTGAAACTCTTCAAATAGACCATTCCTCTGCAGGTGATCAGTTAGCTGTTTTACAACTACCCTCTCAAGAATCTTTGAGAGAAAAGGAAGGTTGGAGATTGGCCTATAATTAGCTAAGATAGCTGGGTCAAGTGATGGCTTTTTAAGTAATGGTTTAATTACTGCCACCTTAAAGGCCTGTGGTACATAACCAACTAACAAAGATAGATTGATCATATTTAAGATTGAAGCATTAAATAATGGTAGGACTTCCTTGAGCAGCCTGGCAGGAATGGGGTCTAATAAGCATGTTGATGGTTTGGATGAAGTAACTAATGAAAATAACTCAGACAGAACAATCGGAGAGAAAGAGTCTAACCAAATACCGGCATCACTGAAAGCAGCCAAAGATAACGATACATCTTTGGGATGGTTATGAGTAATTTTTTCTCTAATAGTCAAAATTTTGTTAGCAAAGAAAGTCATGAAGTCATTACTAGTTAAAGTTAATGGAATACTCAGCTCAATAGAGCTCTGACTCTTTGTCAGCCTGGCTACAGTGCTGAAAAGAAACCTGGGGTTGTTCTTATTTTCTTCAATTAGTGATGAGTAGAAAGATGTCCTAGCTTCACGAAGGGCTTTCTTATAGAGCAACAAACTCTTTTTCCAGGCTAAGTGAAGATCTTCTAAATTAGTGAGACGCCATTTCCTCTCCAACTTACGGGTTATCTGCTTTAAGCTACGAGTTTGTGAGTTATACCACGGAGTCAGACACTTCTGATTTAAAGCTCTCTTTTTCAGAGGAGCTACAGCATCCAAAGTTGTCTTCAATGAGGATGTAAAACTATTGACAAGATACTCTAACTCCCTTACAGAGTTTAGGTAGCTACTCTGCTCTGTGTTGGTATATGACATTAGAGAACATAAAGAAGGAATCATATCCTTAAACCTAGTTACAGCGCTTTCTGAAAGACTTCTAGTGTAATGAAACTTATTCCCCACTGCAGGGTAGTCCATCAGGGTACATGTAAATGTTATTAAAAAATGATCAGACAAAAGGGAGTTTTCAGGGAATACTGTTAAGTCTTCTATTTCCATACCATAAGTCAGAACAAGATCTAAAATATGATTAAAGTGGTGGGTGGACTCATTTACTTTTTGAGCAAAGCCGATAGAGTCTAATAATAGATTAAATGCAGTGTTGAGGCTGTCATTCTCAGCATCTGTGTGGATGTTAAAATCGCCCACTATAATTATCTTATCTGAGCTAAGCACTAAGTCAGACAAAAGGTCTGAAAATTCACAGAGAAACTCACAGTAACGACCAGGTGGACGATAGATAATAACAAATAAAACTGGTTTTTGGGACTTCCAATTTGGATGGACAAGACTAAGAGACAAGCTTTCAAATGAATTAAAGCTCTGTCTAGGTTTTTGATTAATTAATAAGCTGGAATGGAAGATTGCTGCTAATCCTCCGCCCCGGCCCGTGCTACGAGCATTCTGACAGTTAGTGTGACTCGGGGGTGTTGACTCATTTAAACTAACATATTCATCCTGCTGTAACCAAGTTTCTGTTAGGCAGAATAAATCAATACGTTGATCAATTATTATATCATTTACCAACAGGGACTTAGAAGAAAGAGACCTAATGTTTAATAGACCACATTTAACTGTTTTAGTCTGTGGTGCAATTGAAGGTGCTATATTATTTTTTCTTTTTGAATTTTTATGCTTAAATAGATTTTTGCTAGTTATTGGTGGTCTGGGAGCAGGCACCGTCTCTACGGGGATGGGGTAATAGGGGGATGGCAGGGGGAGAGAAGCTGCAGAGAGGTGTATAAGACCACAGCTCTGCCTCCTGGTCCCAACGCTAGACAGTCACAGTTTGGAGGATCCCAAAAAATTGGCCAGATTTTTGGGATCTGGCCAATTACTAAATAATAATTAAATATACTAAATAATTGGATTAAAGACAAACCTCCATCAGTTACAGAGTGGTATCGAGAAATTTTTAAAGTGCTGCCTCTGGCAAGAATTAGTGCTAAATTGAAGGGTAACAGTAAATTATTCAGTGAAATATTGCAGCCATTTATAAATTATTTGCCTCCTCATCTGAGATTTACTATTATGAGAGGTTCGGGTACTTAAGGTTAAATATTACTTTGATTTCCATTTCCAATTTTTGAGTGCGCTGGTTGAAAAGGCAATTTATTTATTTATTTATTTATTTATTATTATTTTTAGTTATTTTCCTAAATGACTCACTACATCCCAGCATATCCTTTTGTATAACTTGTAATTATACATTATTGTTTTGGTTTACATTTGGTCTGCTCAGTGGTGTTTTTGGTGTTGTTAGTGGTGTTGTTAATGTTTGTCTGTTTTAATATGTTAAAACCAAATAAAATATAATTAAAAAAAAATAACTTCTTGTATCTTCATGCTCAAATTATTATTTTTTCCTGATCAAACTGGGGCCAGCGAGAAATGTGAACCTCGTTTAAGTTAAAGCACAAATAAAGATACCTTCTTAAGATACCACACAAAGATTCAGGCTTATCCCAACTGATTGCAAAGCATTTGGTCTACAAAACTAAAATAATGTCTCAAAGCCTTTGTGGCCTTTCAACTATTTATTTGCACCTCATAGAAGAAATCTCCAAAACAGTTTTGTCAAGGAACCAAATCCATTCACAATTTGCATTTGACACTAGTCAGTCATCAACATTGGGCCCTTTATGTCTGAACATACAAACCAACACAGGGCTATGTAGGAGGCTTCATCTTCACATGGGATCGGTCGAATTAAAAACAAAAATCATCCAACATAATCTGTTTCACGTTGTCAGTGATTCAACAAAAGAGCTATGGGTCACCGATTGTCACAACACACTGTCTGGGTGAGTGCATGCATGTGAAGTGTGTGTGTGATCAATTCAATGTTTTTCAAAGGTCAAAGGTCAGTCAAACTTCCAGCTGTGGTCTCTTTCCTTTAATCCAAAGAACAGTAAGGTTAAGTGTATGTGTAAATGTAACAGATCAAGTGTGATGCACATCAATGTGTAACAAAACAGGAAGGAAGACCATCTGTTATCACTGTACAAAACAATAACAGTTCCATCCATCCATTTTCTATATCTGCTTACTCAATTAAGGGTCATGGGGGGGGCTGGAGCCTATCCCAGCAGTCATAGGGCATAAGGCGGGATGCACCCTGGAGAGGATGCCAGTCTGTTACATGGCCACATATATGAGAATCGATCCCACAACCTTCTTGTTGTGAGGCAGTAGTCCTAACCACGAGCCACTGCCCACAATGTCGACCAATTAAAAAAATATTATAGTACTAGCATGTTGTCCGTGGGGTTTCGCAGGCTCTAGATTGGGTTGTGTTTCTAAAATAGGCAGCTGCGATTTTTCAAGGGTGGTAATAAATTATGCACAGTTTCTAGAATGAGTTGGAATGGTGTGCAAGTCCAGAATGTTTGTAGAACCTTAGATCTCAATTGTTTTTAGAAGAAGAACTCAGCCCTTTTATTTCTTGTTAATTGCTTAATGTTAATTTAATATCTTAAAGTATTTATCATTTGTTTAGGTTCTTGTTATCATATACACACTATTATTACTACTGTTATTATTATTATTACTTCTATTTTGTCATTTGATTTTTAAATGGACCACAATGGAAATGTGTTTTCACTTTCTTGTGTCACCCATGTATTTTTAATGTATTTACAATTATATTATGTACTTTCATTGAACTTACTAAATTAAATCATACACACACACACACATGCTTCTAATATATAAATTATTTACTGCCTCCTACTGGTTTGGAGTGTGAGTCCAGAATGTAAATATCAATGCTGCACATTGTTCAGTGTTGTTAGCTCAAATATGTAGCTTCTCTTAAAATATTAGTCCTAACAACGTTTGGGTTTGGCGCCATTCATCTTTGACCCAAAATACATAAACATACCAAACGACAAATGTCAGCTCTCACCAGTTTTACGTGATGGAAAATGCACGCAAGGCTTCTTGTCTTTTCTGCAATCTTCCATAAGCAAGTGCTTTTAATGTGACAAACAGAGATGGTGGCGGAAGATAATAGTAATACACATTTCAGTCATGGTACCAACATGACACTTAAGTCACTCATGGTAAGAGCAATGTAACACTTAACTAAACTGACTAAACCAATTGAACTACAAAAACACAAAATATCAATAAGACTAACAACACTGCTAATCTAACATGAACCACAATAACAACATTTAAAACCTCAAAACTCTGAAGTCCCATGGTGCATTGCAGCACAATGTCCATCGTTTACTGGTTAGCTAAAATCACTAATTTCTGAAATATTAGTCCTATCAATTTTTTGTTTTCACAGCGTTCATCCTTAATTCAAAATACATCAGCATAACAAACGGCAAATGTCAGCTCTCCCCAGTTTTGTTGTGATCAAAGCCACACGCAAGCACACAAACAGAGGCCACTTGGCTATTAGAATATAGATGCAACAACTTCAACTTTTGTGGTTCAAACTGACAAAATTGTGAGGTTTGTTATTAGAGGAGTTGACAGGGTTACATTTCACATCACAGAGTGATTCAAACTGTTCTCTGTTCAGTGTTTGCATGCTGCCCTTTTTGGTGATCCCTGTTCCTTTCATCTTCACCTGTAATGTAAAAATGTCTTCTTCCTGATGTCAGGGACGTTAGCCACCCCCACATCAGATAAGTGATAACAGTAAAAGCTAGCCAAGCTCCCTGTGAGCTTTGAACCTACATCTGGTGTGGGGTTACACTAATACTAGTTGACCCCATAGAGGTACAGCGGCTTTAAACCAGAGTGGGTCTGTATGCACAGGATTTAAACAGTAAAACAGTCGAATACATTATGTTAGACTGTAATCCTGTTGTGTGTGTGTGTGTGTGTGTTGAAATATTGAACGATCGAGGGTATTGTTGTAAGAGAATTTAACTAGAGTTAAATCCAGGGCAAGATAAAGAGGAAAACCAGTAAGTGGCCTGAACACGTCAGTGTTGCCACAGTTACTTTGAAAAAGTAATACAATTACTGATTACTGATTACTCCTTGAAAAAGTAACTTAGTTACTTTACCGATTACTGAATTGGAAAAGTAACTAAGTTAGATTACTAGTTACTTTTTAGTTACTTTCCCCAGCTGCCGACAACAACCCTCTGCCACCTCAAAATGACAATGATACCTGTTTTGCCAAAACTCACTTTATAGTCACCCTTTCTTGACTTCAATGAAAATAAATATTTGTTTTATAAAAAGTAAAATACAGACCTCTTTCTTGACCTCATATTTAGCTACTGACAGTACTGCAACAGTAAAACTTGCAGTTTCTAACCTACATTGTTTATAAATGTAACTATAAAATTCATTCTAACATTTAAATTCTCTCTAAACATTTTACTTGTCGAAATTATTATTATTTTAAGTAGTATTAGTAGTTGTAGTAAAAAAAAACGGCTTCAAAAGTGGACCTTTAATCTAGGGGTGGTGTGGGGGGGGCACATCCCTGCCCCACGCCCCCATTCCACCTGCATTCGCCCCTGCTTTGGCGTTTGAGCACAAAGAATGGATAACATTTATTTATGCAGAAAACATGACCAGATTTACAGGTAAGAAAGTTTTATTGTGTTTTCACATCATGTGGTCCTCAGAAAGAGAGTTTAGGTGCATTTGAGTGGAAAATAGTGTTAGTTGTTGACGCGTCGCGGAGGATCAGCTGTTTTTAGCAGCAGATACGGAGCAGCTCAGCTCAGAATTCTAAATAAAGGAGAAAAAAAAGCACGAGTCGTAGCTGCTGCAAAAAAACGCGGATGAAAAGCTCACAGCTCGCTTAAAGTGGGCAGTTCAGTCGAACCCCGACCCCCTGCCCACGGACCAAGTTTAATGCTGTTATCGACCCACAATGAAAAATAATAGTAACGCACAGTGACTTGGAGAAGTAACTTTAATCTGATTACTGATTTGGAAAGATTAATGCGTTAGATTACTTGTTACTAAAAAACGTGGTCAGATTAGAGTAACGCGTTACTAATTAACGCATTACCGGCATCACTGGAACACACACACGCACACACACACACACACACACACACATAAACCCATTTGGTTCTTTTCAACTGCGTAGTACCTGTGTGGGACCTGCCCAAATCAACTCAATCCTACCCACCATTTTTGTCTTTCCATTGGCCAGATTTGGTGCCTGGTAACTGCTCCTGCTTTTATTACCTCTGTCGCAGTTCCAAGGTGATGTGAAAACACTGCAAATTACAGGTTAGTCAGACAGATTCGTCACTATCAGTACGCCATCACTGTGCAACAAGGGAGATAGATAAAATACGTTCTGAGGGAACCCACCTTTTTTAAAATATTATTTGGCAAGTAGCGTTGTCTGTACTGCACTACAACACAAAAGCTAAAGTATTTATTGATGAGTGTGTATCATGTTCTTCTTTTATGTGTCACATTGAAGGTGATGTCAGAGTTTCATGCACCATCACGATGGCAAGTTAGGATTACCTTCAGTGGAAAAGGAAGTGCCTTACACCAAAAGCGAGTACAGTTGAGATGACTTGAGCTGGTTCCATCCATCCATCCATTTTCTGAACCCAATTATTCCAATTAATGGTCGCAGAGGAGGGGAGGGGTGGAACCTATCTTAGCGGTCATTCAGCAAGAGGTGAGGTACACCCTGGACAGGCTGCCAGTCTGTCGTAAGTGAACTGGTAAAATCTGGTGGGAAAGCACCAGCACAGAAGAACAAAGTCAGGTAGCCAACCCAACCTGTGACCCAAATTGTGTTGGGTGTCATTCTATTGGTCATTAGTCTACTGGTAACTGTGTTAATATATCTGATACATGAGTGGAGTCTAATGACGATCGGGTCAGATTGGTTACCAGTCCTATATTGGCCCTGGGGCTAATTGGCATCGTGCTTGGTATCTCCAGATTTCATAATATCAAGCAGATGAGGGTCTACAACTGCCCCTGGATGGGACGCCAGTCCGACACAGGTTACTTCCCCAACCAAACCCAGTGTCCAATTACAGTTGCATTGACAGAGACAATGCAAATAAAGTGTCTTGTCCCGCTCTGTTTACTCAGCCTCAGCTTTATCTAAAGTCCGGGTCTGTTAGTAAAGCTTAGGGATAGTGGCCGGCCATTGCTTTATTATTTCTTCTGCTGTCCTGTTGCTTAATGCTGATTAATTATACCTTAAGTGTAGTTTTCTGGCCTGCTGATTCTGTTTTCTTTTTTCTGTTTGTCTGAGATGCGGTTGGCTCCACATGCTGGATTGGATGATTTCTGTGGCGGACACGGGACGGACCTTGCTGTAGGAAAACAGATCCAACGAGTGGCTCCATGACCCCTCCCCCTCCCCAACACCCCCTCCCCCAACAGTGGATTGTATGCCTGCACAGACTCTCGTCAATTGTTGTTGTGTTGTGTTCTATATTGTAAACATTTTTGGTAGAAGGGCCAAAGCAGCGGGTCACCCCTTTGAATCTGGTCTGCTTGAGGTTTCTTCCTAAATATCATCAGAGTGAGTTTTTCCTTAGCACTGTCACCTGTGTGCTTGCTCTAGGGGTTGGTAAGGTAAGATCTTACTTGTGTGAAGCGCGTTGAGGCAGCTTTGTTGAGATTTGGTGCTATATAAACTAAATAAACTAAACCAGGCACACAGATAGGTACACACGCCTGATAATCAGTTCTAAAGATTTGTACCCCACAGTGGAATGAGACAAAACTGTCATTACTCATCAAAGGCATCAAATCATTATTCTTTGTCAGAGGCTGTGGTGTTGCATACTGATGATATCTGGTCTCAACTAAAACTTTTATATATCTCATTGTCAGTGTTGCCACAGTTACTTTGAAAAAGTAACTTAGTTACTTTACTGATTACTCAATTGTAAAAGTAACTAAGTTAGATTACTAGTTACTTTTTTAGTTACTTTTCCCATCTGCCGACAACAACCCGCTGCCACCTCAACATGACAATGATACCTGTTTTGCCAAAACTCACTTTATAGTCACCCTTTCTTGACTTCAATGAAAATAAATACTTGTTTTATAAAAAGTAAAATAAAGACGTCTTTCTTGACCTCATATTTAACTGTTGACAGCACTGTAACAGTAAAACTTGCAATTTCGAGCCTACATTGTTTATAAAGGTAACTATTAAATTCTATTTATGCAGAAAACATGACCAGATTTACAGGTAAGAAAGTTTTATTGCGTTTTCACATCATGTGGTCCTCAGAAAGAGAGTTTAGGTGCATTTGAGTGGAAAATAGTGTTAGTTGTTGACGCGTCGCGGAGGATCAGCTGTTTTTAACGACAAGATACAGAGCGGCTCAGCTCAGAATTCTAAATAAAGGAGGAAAAAAAGTATAAAAATGTCTTTGTAAAGTTCAGTGCAGGTGTGCTGATCACCGCGCTTTAAGAGGTGAGGACGAGTCGAGCAGCTGCAAAAAAACGCGGATGAAAAGCTCACAGCTCACTTAAAGTGAGCAGTTCAGTCGAACCCCGACCTCCTGCCCACAGACCAAGTTTAATGCTGTTATCGACCCACAATGAAAAATAATAGTAACGCACAGTGACATGGAGAAGTAACTTTAATCTGATTACTGATTTGGAAAGATTAACGCGTTAGATTACTCGTTACTAAAAAAAGTGGTCAGATTAGAGTAACGCGTTACTAAGTAATGCGTTACCGGCATCACTGCTCATTGTACCTCATCCCTCATTGTGTATCTTGAACTGACTGGCATCAAATGGAATATCAAATGTGATTCAAATGGAATTTTAAAGATCTACAGACGAGTATATCCCAGGAGCTCATACCCACTTTTAATCCCCAAAAGTAAAGTAAAAAAAGCAACAGCTTCTTTTCTTCGTAATTCTGCTAACAACCAAGCAAACAAACCTTAGCTTTTAAACTTGGCCTGATCATTAAATTGCCACCATATGTTGTTTTGTGCAGCAGGAGGTGTTCAAGACTTCGGCATTTTGCATGGGCCAAAGTTGTTTAACCTTCTCTAAAGTGATTTGTTTTTCATCCTGCTGTCGGCCTTTAATGCTAATGAACATTAGGACAGACAGAAGAACTGCTACAACGGTGACCTTGCTGTGACTGCTTGTGGTTCAGGCTCCGGTCACTGAGCGTCTAACCCGGTTATCGTAGCTGCCTGTTACTCTTAAATGCACCCTTAGCCTCAATGTCTAAAGCCCATTATTATCACTTAGTGGCTAAATAACCTTGTTATTTGACCCTCATCATGCACAGAAAATCAACAAGCACATACATAGTAACCTGCTGCAGCATATACAGGCAAACACCACCCAGCACAAAGTTGTATCACAGTTGGCTGAAGTGGACGTGCTAAAAAAAAAAAAATCTAAGACCTTATCAAAAACAGATGTCTGCTTTCATCCAGAATAGAGACATCTGCTGTTGAGAATCAGAATCAGAATCAGAATCAGAAAAGTTTTATTGCCATATGAGTGTACAAGTTCACAACGTTAGGAAATTGCTGCGGTGCTTGGTGCTAAGATAAAAAAAAAGAAGAGTAGTAAAACAAGTAATATATAATAAAACTTAACACTATAGCAATGTTACAAAATGTACAGAATGTATGAGCTAAGATAAATAAATGGTGATGATAAATGGTGATAGCAACAATCTAGAGTTCTAAAAGAGTCACCAATGGTGTGCTCTTTAAAGGCTGAAAAATGGTTTTAAAAATGGCATTGATTCAGGAATGGTTCAGGTGTTGTTGGAATGCAGGTACATAAACAGTTTTTGTAGCGACAATGGTGGTAAAACTGGCCAAAAAAAAAAGTTAGAATAGAAGTGTTTCAGAGAAACTGTGATTCCAGTTCAGTTTGAGGGTCATGTCTGGTCAGAGCTGGGAGAATGAAACGGTACCTCAAATCATCGCATCCGGAGCTATGCTAGTTCTTGGATGGCAACCACCCAAGCAGACAACTGGCCTATCCCTACCTTCCGAAAGTAGCCATCTATCCGTCACTGCCATGGAATATGTAGACATCACCATGACCTTTTCCAGCTGTTGGGGTCCTCAATACTGAGCCCTCTGCTAAAGCACCGCCACATGGCCAAAATGTTGTAGCTGATGATCCCTCGCAATGCAAGTAATACTCCTTGTATCAATCTTCCCAGGTAATTATTTGTAAGACACAGTTATTCCAACCCATAATTCTCAAAGTTCTAACATTAGACGGTGAACCTGAACCACAGCAAGGTCACCCTTGTGGCTGTTCTTCTGTCTGTCCTAATGTTCATTAGCATGAAGCCCGACAGCAGGATGAAAAACAAATCATTTTAGAGAAGGTTAAACAACTTTGGCCCATGCAAAATGCCGAAGTCTTGAACTCCACCTGCACAAAACAACATATGGTGACAATTTAATGATCAGGCCAAACTAAAAACTAAGGTTTGTTGGCTTGGCTGTTAGCAGAATTACAAAGAGACTATTTCTTTTTTTAACATTACTTTGGTGAATAAAAGTAGGTATGGGCCCCTGGGATACACTCATCTGTGGGCTTTTAAAATTCCATTTAAATCACAGAAGGGAGTACAAATTTATGCTGCAAAAACATTTCATGTCACATTAGATACTGTCCTTAAAACAAAAATAAAAACATCCATTTCAATGAAAAGGGCTCCATTATAAAAAGGGCTCCATTATAATGCACATGATTTTAAAGTTGTGCGTCAATAAAAATGAAAAACAAATTGTTCTGAGGTGTCCATGCAATGTTAAATGGACTGCATTTATATAGCGCTTTTCCATCTGAATCAGATGCTCAAAGCGCTTTACAATTATGCCTCACATTCACCCAGATGTCACCCCAATGTTCACAATCATGAGTATGCACTACTAGTTATTAGTAATTCCTATATAAACCATGAGGCCTGTTGTGTCTGTGTTCATCTCTGGATTCTGTAGCATGAAGTGGAGGAGAGTCTATGGATAGATGAGTGCTACACGTTATTATTTTTATGATATATTCATCGAAAATTTACAAATGCAACACTTGTATTTTTGCTTAGTTTTACTGAGTTGAAGTAATTAGTAAGTATTAGTATTAGCTAAGCTGACATCAATTATGGACAACTCCTCTCACCCCTAATTTTGCACTGTTATCTACGTCTTCCACCACCTTTTGTGCTTTATTACATGCACAACTGTGCAATTTATCCTGTGCAATAATTTTACCATATCTATACATACTTGTACTTATACTCATATTTTAATTTTCACCTAATCTGTTCACATCAGTATTTATGCACCAACAACAAACATTTCAATATACTTTAGTCACCTTTCTTTAATGTAAATAATTTTCTTTTTCTTTACTAATACAAGTATACAATTCTTGATTTTCCCCGCTGTGGGATCAATAAAGTTGATCTTATCTTATCTTAAATATGTTATACTGCATTCACATGTGCACATCGTGGTACGTTCTATCAAGAGTTCAAAATTTTAAAATAAAAAAGCTTTATAATTCTTTTGTTTTATTTCTGTCTGCTTGCCTTAGTGACAAGGACAAACCAAATGTTAAATCTTAACAGTGGGCAAAAACAGGTAGCAAGAGATGAAGCATTAATGGCAGCGAGCCACTCGGTGTTAATTAGGCAAGTGTAAATAATTTATGTAATATTACAGAGAGCAATGAAGCTGCAGCGTCATGAAAATGTGACTTTTTAAGCAACCGTGAGAGCCAGTGCTTCCTGTTTTAATATTAATGCTGTGCAAAATGCTAAATCTCTATATCTTACATCACTGCAAACAAAAGTAACTCTGCCACTGTCAACGGGCACACAAAGGTTTATGTTCCTCCAGTTTTGTTTACAAATTTGCTAAAACTCATGTTAGTGAGCACTTTACCTTTGCCAAGATAATCCATTCACCTGTCAGGTGTGGCACATCAAAATGCTGATTAAACAGCATGATTATTGCACAGATATGCCTTGGACTGGTCACAATAAAAGGCCACTTTTTGGCATTTACATTTGTCTATTTATATTTATTTTTGCAAATTGTTTTTTTTGTTTTGTTTTTTTTTTTACTTTCACTTTTGATCATTTGTGTGCTTCTTATCCTGTGTACTGCTATACAATGCTGCTGGAACCTCAATTTCCCTGAGGGAGTCTTCCAAAGGAATCAGTAAAGTTTTCTATGTAATGTAATGTAATCTATTCTAGAATGATATGTTAATTAACACCTCATCTGATTTTGATCAAACTAGCAGGTACGTTGGGCTTATGAATGGGAAGAAGACGTGGTTTGATTTTGGTTTTGGATTGGTCAATGATTAAGGTCATAGGTCAAGATGAAATTTCTGGTCCTCTACACATGTATTAGGAAAATGATTTCAGATCTATTTTATTTATTTTTATGTTAGTAAATGCAACTGTTTAAAAAGTCGTGTAACATTTTCTTTCTACGCCTCGTACTTTGAAATGTGGGTGTGGGGTCGCTGTGCATTCTGAGCACTTCTCATCAAATTAAAACATTTAATTATCTTTAAAATCCCCCTGCATATACACACACGTATACACACGTACGTGCCCACAGTGCAGCTGAGTTCTCTTTAACTGACACACGTGTGCACATGGGAAGAGAATATCAGACACTGCGACTGTACTGCCTGTAGGCGGAAAACTAGCTTATCTTCGTTATATTAATTTCCTGAGTGTGCACATATGAGGAGAATATGCGGAAGCCGAGGAGAAACATCATCCTGATTCCTAAAGCATCTGTTAAATCACAGCTCATGCAACACCACTGGCTGGTCCGTGCATTTTAAACAGTACTTAGAGGAGATAAATTGGATAAACTGTTCTCTCTCTGCCCTCTCTGTCTAACATGTTTCTTTGTTATGTCCTCCAGCGCCTGCTATCCCCCCATTTGTTCATATCAAAAAGGAGTGAGAAGATCATCAGCTGACCTATTACATTAAAATTGAATATTTGTGTATTTGCTTGTTCCACAACTCCAAGGTCATTTTAATTTGGGCCTATTTCCACCAAGCATGCTATGTGCATCTAGGTTGACTGCAGAATTGCTGTTAAGGGGTTTGTCTTGGCCAAGGCCAATGTCACTAGGATCAAAGGTCAAAAATTTGGTTTGTCTGTCTTTTTGTTCCCCTTTTTCTCCCACTTCCACTAAATATGATGTGTGGATAACAGTCAACTATAGAATTTTTCCTCAAGAGCTTTGCTTTGACAAAGGTCAAGGTCATTAGGGTCAAAGGTCAACATTTCGGTTTATCTGTTTGTTCTCCTACTCCAAAGTACTTGATATGTGGAAGATAGACAGCCATAGAATTGCCCTTAAAGGGATTGTACTGGTAAAGGACAGTGGGGTCAAAGGTTAAATTGTAATATATCTCCCCCCCAACCATCTCACACACACACACACACACACACACACACACACACACACACACACACACACACACACACACACACACACACACACACACACACTCCTATCTCCAGTAAACCTGGCACACATACTGTATGTAGGCTGGTTCTGTAATTGCTCGTGTGACATCAAATCTGTTCAAGGTCAATCACTGGGTTTGAGGTCACAGGGGTCAAAGGATAAAATTAAATTTTTTCCGCTCCAATTTACAGAAAATGTGGCACATATGGAGATGAGTTCCAGAATTGCTGAGGAGAGATCAGATTTGCCAATGGTCAGTCATTGGGGTCAGCGTCACGTCCGCCTGTCTGTTTGCTAGCTGACTCCTCACTGCTCATTTTACGAATTTCTACCAAACTCGGTATGTCAATAAAGGTTAGCCCTGAAATTGCTGTTAAAACATTTATTTTTGCAAAGGTCAATGTCAAAGAATCAGATTTTTAATCTGATTTGGACCAAATGTGGTACACACAGCTGTATTCCAGAATTGCCCTGGCAACATCAGTCAAAGGTCAATTTTTGGGAGAAGATCAAGGTTACCGGGATCAAATGTCAGATTGCGAGCAGTGTTACTGTCTTCATGTAATAAAACAATAAGTACAACTTGAATCAAGCAACTTGTACGTTTTGGAGTGTATCTGTTAGGCACATGTTCATGAGGGGCACATGCACGCACATACACACCTTCCTCCCGATGTCATCCCGTCCTCCTTGGCTCACTCAGCCAAGAGAAAACTCCAAGAAAAACAGGTTGGTGGGCCGCATTACAGCCCCGGAGTCAGAGACTCAGCCAACTCCCGCAGAGAGCGAATCAGGCAGGGATGAAGAAAAGCGGGTGAGCGAGAGAACACGAGACAGTAGGGAGGAGGAGGGGAAGAAGGGAGCTTAGTACAGTGCACGGACAGACGTGTCGAAAGACATCTTAAATCAGCTGCACGTCAGCACTTCATCAGTCAGCCCCCTGGGTAATGATTTCTCAACACGGCCGTAGCTTCAGATACAAACACTGCAGGCATGGAGTGGGCAGACGGGCTCCCAGCCACATGATTCCAATGTTTCCAGTGAGAAATTAGAAAAGCAGAGACTTAAAATAATGTTAAATGCCTCAATATATGCTCTATGTGAATGTTGTAGAAATGAAACTTGAATTTGTTGAATAAGAGGAAAGAATCATAATTTCATTGGAAAGTTCAATTGAAAATTCATTTATAGGCTGAAGGATCTTAACATAGAATTTGAATGGAAATAAAACAAAAAAAGACAGTGATTGATTAAAGAGGTCATGTTATGAACATTTTTATTATTATATTATTATTATTATGAAGACATGTCACATTCACATTTGGTAAAGTATCAAAAGAACATAAAAAACATTAAAGCGTATAGCCAAAAATACCACACAAGAGCTACATATTAATGAGATGATGAAGGCTTAAAAAATTAGAATATAAAAATAAACAAATAAAAATGAATCCGTTATGAAACCGCGTGTGTCCTTGTCTATTGCTTTAAATATAAAGGAGCTGATCCTTTTCTCTGTCTTTCTCCCAGAGATCATGTGGGTGTGCCACGCACAGCGGCTCATATCTCACACTGCAAGCAGGACTGCAAATAATGTACTTCCATTAAGTGAGGTCATTAAAAAAGTACTGGAGCAGTAAGAACAAATCATTTGTTTTTGCTGTTGAGAGAAATAAAAATCACGTCACTTTTTGTTTCAGAATAGGCAAGCATAATAGTACTACTACTACTACTACTACTAATAATAATAATAATAATAATTTCAGATTGTTCTGAATATGAGAATACCCCCCGACACACACTTAAAAAATATTTCTGGAGAAAAGATTTTCTGAAGGCAAACTTAAAAAAAAAAAAAATATTTTAAAAAATAATGCTAAGGAAAAAATCAAACGTATCCCCATTTTGAGGATCATGGTAAGCTTTTCTGACAATTATTGTTTTTAAGAAAGCCTTTTGTCAGCTCCCCATCAGTCTCACACTGTATTTCTTGGCTGCTTGAGAGTTGTTTAATGACTCTGCTGCCTTTATCACCATGAGCTTAAAGTCTGCATCAAAACTTCTACTCAGTTGCTGGTTAATATGGTGAACTTACTCAACTTTGTAGGTAGTCTCTTTTCAGGACAATCACTGTGTTTCTGTGTCATGCAGCACTGTAAGCTAGTTAAAGGAGCAGGAGGATTCACTCCTGAGACACTTACTGGTGTGGATGTATATGGCATGCAAAAGTCTAGACCCTGAATATATGATAACCCCATTATTCTCAGATTGATTTTAAAAAAAAGACAAACATTCACACTCTCACTTAAAGTTTCCAATTCACCTAACTTACATATCTTTGGAGGTGGGAGGAAAGCAGAGCACTCAGACAGAAACCATGTGAAGGCGTAAAGAACATGCAAAAAACACCAACCAGAAAGGACCAAGCAGGAAGTGATCCCACAACCTTCTTGTGTGGAGGACCACTGTTAACCACTGTGGCATGCCAATACAATAGTAACAATAATAATAATAATACTTTGTATGAACTCTTGGTTTTATTAACAGAATTACTGCTTCGGGACCCATTTCTTAAGTTACGTGATCAGCTGCAGTCTATTGTGGCAATCATCACACACCTGTTATCCTAAAGAGCAAGGCGATAAGCTCAGGAAAGGAGGAGGTGTAAGCAGAATGAAGGACTAAATGGGATCAAGAAGAGATTGAACTTTTGGGTATGATACTGAGAGATGAGATGAAACTGTCGGACATAGAATGTGTTCAGAGAAATGAAAATTCTGAGGATAAGAAGCATGCATGTTGAAAATTGGAGAATGAGGGAGTGAAGGAGAGCTGAACTAATGTGGTGATTTTGAAATGTAAAACAGACGGCCAAGGACGGCAGAGAGGACGACAAAGGGACAGAAGGATAATCTGCACCTTGACTGTTAAATACAATGACAGTGGATCACAGCACCACATGCAGGATGGAAAAATTGATCCTTCATTGCAGTGACTTCTCTTTTGGGGCACTATTTTGTCCTGTTAAAGTGCAGAGTGTGGATGATGCAGGTTGGGGTGGGATGGGGGGGGGGGGTGTTTAGCTGGGAGTTAGAGGGAGATTAGCTCAGAGTCATGGGTTAAACAGACCTCCACCATGGTAAGCCGGGGAAAGGAGGGGTTCAAGGTAGGAGGTGCTGGGTAAGATGCACTAAGCCACTCAGTAATGACAAGGGATGAGGTCTCAGCTATCACATGATGGACCGGTTGGTCACAGCGAGGCTGAGAAAGAGTGCAAGGGGCAGTGGATCTGGGGGATGTGGAGATTATAAACCAGATCAAAGTTGCTTTTGAGTGGATTTGGGTTTCAGAAACAGCAGAACAAGAACAGATTATCAGATGAAGGTAAAGCCAAGATCTAAACTCCAGAAAAAGAAAGCTATTATTATGTACTCATATTCACCAGTCATTTATTGCCAATATTAATTGCTGAATTACAACCCCAATTCCAATGATGTTGGGACGTTGTGTGAAAAGTAAATAAAAATAGAATACGATTTGCAAATCCTCTTCAACCTATAGTCAATTGAATACACCACAAAGACAAGATATTTAATGTTCAAACTGATCAATTTTATTGTTTTTGTGCAAATATTTGCTCATTTGGAAATGGATGCCTGCAACACGTTCAAAAAAGTTGGGACAAAAGACTGGGGAAGTTGCTAGGAATTTAGGGATTCCATCATCTACAGTCCATAATATAAAATCAGAAGATTCAGAGAATCTGGAGAACCTTCTACACATAAGCGGCAAGGACGAAAACCATCATCGAATGCCCGTGACCTTTGATCCCTCAGGCGGCACTGCATTAAAAACTGACATCATTGTGTAAAGGATCTTACCGCATGGGCTCATGAACACTTTAGAAAACCATTGTCAGTTAACACAGTTTGTCACTACATCTACAAGTGAAAGTTAAAACTCTACCATGCAAAGCGAAAGCCATAAGTCAACAACATCCAGAAATACTGCCGCCTTCTCTGGGCCAGAGCTCATTTGAAATAGACAGACGCAAAGTGTGCTGTGGTCTGATGAGTCCACATTTGAAATTGTTTTTGGAAATCATGGACATCGTGTCCTCCGGACAAAAGAGGAAGATGACCATCCAGATTGTTACCAGCGCAAAATTCAAAAGCCAGCATCTGTGATGGTATGGGGGCATGTTAGTGCCCATGGCATGGGCACCTTACACATCTGTGATGGCACCATCAATGCTGAAAGGTACATCCAGGTTTTGGAGCGACATATGCTGCCATCCAAGCAATGTCTTTTTTAGGGACGTCCCTGCTTATTTCAGCAACACAATGCCAAGCCACATTCTGCACGTGTTACAACAGCATGGCTTCGTTGTAAAAGAGTGCGGGTACTAGACTGGCCTGCCTGCAGTCCAGACCTGTCGCCCACTGAAAATGTGTGGCACATTATAAAGTGCAAAATACGACAACAGAGATGCCGGACTGTTGAACAACTGAAGTCATACATCAAGCAAGAATGGGAAAGAATTCCACCTACAAAGCTTCAACAATTAGTGTCCTCAGTTCCCAAACGCAAATTGAGCGTTGTCAGAAGGAAAGGTGATGTAACACAGTGGTAAACATACCACTGTCTCAGCTTTTTTTAAATGTGTTGCAGGCATCCATTTTAAAATGAGCAAATATTTGCACAAAAAGAATAAAGTTTATCAGTTTGAACATTAAAAATCTTGTCTTTGTGGTGTATTCAATTGAATATAGGTTGAAGAGGATTTGAAAATCATTGCATTCTGTTTTTATTTACATTTTACACAACGTCCAACTTCACTGGAATTGGGGTTGTAATTTTCGAAAATCAGATCAGAAAAAAATATCAATTTGAAGAAAGCAAAAGCATATTCCACAATAACTCTGAAGACATGAAAAGTTTGTATCTTACAGTTATTCCCATGCTGGTAAGACATGAAGTACACATAGGGGAAGCCGGGACACAGTGGATCAGAAACATTTTGTGGCAGCATAAACACATTATGCATACGTTTAGGTCATTCTCTTGTGAATTTAATACAGCAAGTTATTGTTTATAAGGCTGTGTTATTTATGTCTCCCCAACTGTAATTTACAGGTGTTTAAAATCGGTGTTAAAATTTTTTGATTCACTGTGCCCCAGACACTAATTCACGGGGCACAGTGAATCAACTTAGAATATAATGAAAAAACAGATGATTATAAAGATTTCTTCAACATTATTAAATATATGCTGATACATACACAAACTATAATCCAGCAAACCAGCTATGTAATGTGTGAGTGTCTTATAGATTGATATAAGTCCTTTAGAAACTATTATAAATACAACTGTCGTAATTACAGTTATATACAGAAATTATAGAAATAATTAATGGAAAAATAAATCTATAAGCTTCAGCAAGTAATATTTGTCATCCACTTGATATTGGGGCTTAATAAATCACTTTCTAGACTGAATCACTGTGCCCTGATTCACTGTGCCCTGGGTGCATGTGACACACATGAGTCATGTTATCAAATAACTGATAGTCTGGAGAAGACATCACACATGCTCATCAGTTGGATGGGGTAGTCTTCTAACTAATAACAATTTTTTGGGCCACCTTTCCTCTGTTGTGAGAAATAAATACAAAGACACTGACATCCACAAAATTTACTTTTGATATGAAAAAAACTGGCTTCACTTGCCACTTAGTTTTACCCTTAATGTATCCAAAAACAAAACAGTAATTTATAAGGGGGATGTCTTTATGCATAAAAATATGACATAACTGCTGCAAATATATATGTGCTTTTGCAGATATAGCTACTGATTCAATGTGCCCGGTGATCCACAGTGCCCCGGTTTCCCCTAATTGATAATGTGTACACATTCTATCAAACAATGCATTCAATTTGACAAGTAACATAAATGTGCTGAGTTTATTAAATTAAAAAATAAAGTTCTTGGAGAGCAAAAATTCCTTGCTGGGCTTCTTTTCTTGTTTTGTGTATGTTTTTCAGATGTAATGAAATCTAACATGAATAATGAATGTGACCATTTTAACGTTAGCTGTATGGTTTCACCACGCAACGTACAGCATATTTCTGCATCATGAATCCTTTGAACATCAACAACAAAGACAAATGTGAAGAAATCCTGACAACTCATTATATTTATTTCAATTCTCAAATGTCTGTGCGTGTCCATGCTGTAACTGTCCCTGTTGTTTAAAAAAGTATATGTTGAAACCTAAAAGATACATATTTACTGAATCTACCAAAAGAAACATTTGTTTTTTTGTTTTTTTATGTTTCACAAATTTGTTGTCTGAGCCACATGTAGTTTCTTCACTAAGGTTTTCTTCTCAAAAGACATTTGAAAGACATTTGACTCCATGTCAACGCTGTCAGCAATTCCTGCTATAAAAGTGAAAATTCCGATGTATGATGAATGCACCTTAAGGTCATCCTCAGAACTGTTTTTGTTTTTTTTGTTTTTTCTGGTTGTGCTGTGAACAGTGTTGCCACAGTTACTTTGAAAAAGTAATCCAATTACTGATTACTCCTTGAAAAAGTAACTTAGTTACTTTACTGATTACTCAGTTGTAAAAGTAACTAAGTTAGATTACTAGTTACTTTTTTAGTTACTTTCCCCAGCTGTCGACAACAATCCTCTGCCACATCAACATGACAATGATACCTGTTTAGCCAAAACTCACTTTATAGTCACCCTTTCTTGACTTCAATGAAAATAAATACTTTAAAAAGTAAAATAAAGACCTCTTTCTTGACCTCATATTTAACTGTTGACAGCACTGTAACAGTAAAACTTGCAATTTCTAGCCTACATTGTTTATAAATGTAACTATTAAATTCTTTCTAACATTATTCTAACATTTAAATTCTCTCTAAACATTTTACTTGTCGAAATTATTATTATTATAAGTAGTATTAGTAGTTGTAGCAAAAAAAGGCTTCAAAACTGGACCTTTAATCTAGGGGTGTTGGGGGGGCACATCCTTGCCCCACGCCCCCATCCAACTGGATTCGCCCCTGCTTTGGCGTTTGAGCACAAAGAATGGATAACATTTATTTATGCAGAAAACATGACCAGATTTACAGGTAAGAAAGTTTTATTGCGTTTTCACATCATGTGGTCCTCAGAAAGAGAGTTTAGGTGCATTTGAGTGGAAAATAGTGTTAGTTGTTGACGCGTCGCGGAGGATCAGCTGTTTTAACGAGACGATACGGAGCGGCTCAGATCAGAATTCTAAATAAAGGAGAAAAATAAAACACAAAAATGTCTTTGTAAAGTTCGGTGCAGGTGTGCTGTTGTCACCATGCTTTAAGAGGTGAGGACGAGTCGTAGCTGCTGCAGAAAACCGCGGATGAAAAGCTCACAGCTCGCTTAAAGTGTGTAGTTCAGTCAAACCCCGACCCCCTGCCCACGGACCAAGTTTAATGCTGCTATCAACCCACAATGCAAAAATAATAGTAACGCACAGTGACTTGGAGAAGTAACTTTAATCTGATTACTGATTTGGAAAGATTAACGCGTTAGATTACTCGTTACTAAAAAAAGTGGTCAGATTAGAGTAACGCGTTACTAAGTAACGCGTTACCGGCATCACTGGCTGTGAAGTGCTGCTTTGCAAATCTTTTGTTGCTGGTAGTGGTGGGCACAGCTAACTGAAAAGTTAGTTTTGATAACCATTAAACTGCGAACTGAAAAGTTAACTTTCATAATGCTAAACTGAAAGTGGGCCATACTAAAATATGAAATGGATGAAATGGAGTGAAATGAGGACTGATAATCACTAAATAGGGTAAAATGTAACAAAATGGAGCAGAGTGAACCAGACGGAATCCAAATAAGTACTCTTATTTAATTGTTTGGCTTTTGTGTTTTTTGTGAGATGCGCTCAGTACATGTAGTAGGGGCAGGTGCGCCACCTGGCGTTCAAGAGATGAAACTTCCATCAATGGGTCAGTCTGCTCCGTTACGTTTTACCCTCATTTTGTCTCATTTCGCTAAAAAAATTTAAATAAAAGTACTTAATTGGATCATATTTGGAGTCAGTCTGCTCCATTTTGCTACGTTTTACCCCTGTTTCGTTATTATCAGTCCCCATTTTGCTCCATTTCACTTAAAAATAATTAAGTAAAAGTACTTAACTGAATCATATTGGAGTCAGTCTGCTCCATTTTGTTACATTTTACCCCCATTTTGTGATTATCAGTCTCCATTTCGCCGCATTTAGCTCCATTTCGTATTTTAGCATAGCCGAAAAAAATTTAGCGGACATTACTGCAAACTGCTAACTTTTAGTATTGACTCGGTACACTGTCGGCTACTGATAAGCCAGTTTCAAGTTTAAGCGCCGCAAGGGCTGCTGGGTAATTCAAAGGCGATCACAAACACAAAACAAACACAACAAAAATAAATAAATAAAAAATAAAATCCCAAACACCATCATCGTCTTTATAAAATGCAGTAAATCACAGTATTAGAAGTCACAGTTTATCTCTGTATAAACACAGGAATGGCTCACCTGTGCTGCGTTCAATGTGACTGGTAAAATCTACACCTCATCCATTGTGTTGAGGTTCCCCACCAAAGAAAACCTATAGCAATAAGTCTCTTTTCACTTTAAAAGGTAAAGATTTGCATGTACACGCTGCCATTAAAGCAGACACACTAACTGTCGATTTACGTTACGGGAGCTCATCTCGACAGAACACCGGTGCTGCTGTCGCACTCTGATTGCTTCCCCTGTGATCACCATTAGTTACTAGGGACACATGTGATTACTTAGTTGGTTAAAATATCACTGATTCGTAGCAGAAACATCATCGCCCAGAGAGATGAGAGTTTACGCTGACAGAATAAGCAGGAAGTAGAAAGAGTTGTAGCCTTTAAAATGTTTCCAAAGATGTTTTTGTATCTACAAAATTACAAGGAGATGTGTACCTTATTTCCCTCTAGTGGCCCAGCCTCTGCTGATTGGTAATAAGAGCCTTATCATTATCTTTAACTGCGCCCCTAAACATACAATTTCACATTTTGCACCTGCTATGACAGATTTGCATCTTGCTGGCTGCTTTCTATAGTAGTTGTATGAAACATTGTTTCACACCATGATTCCTCAGTGTTTGCACAGCCTTTAGTGACATTTCTTGACCTCTAAACGGCTTTTGATGATGAGACTTTCATCAGATAGCAGCTCAATGTACCTTAGCCAGCAAACCTGGCAAGCACGGTCACATTTAGCTCAGCTCAGCATCCACAAATCACACCGGCAGAGGAGCATCTGATACAAGTGTGGACTGAAAAAAAAAAGAAACGAATGGCAGAGAGGAGGTGAAAACAGCGGAGAAATGGGGATGGGCTCCCTGGTGTTTTTAAATTCATATTGGTTTTCTCTTTCATTACCAGACTCTGTTGATGTTGCACACTGTGTGCACCCTGTGGAATAACTAAATGGTCTTATCCCACCCAATACACCCTGAAGCCCACACTCATACGGTGCATCTGGAAAGTATTCACAGTGCTTCACTTTGTCCAGATTTTGTTATGTTACAGCCTTATTACAGAAAAAATTGAGATTTTTGTAAATTTATTAAAGATAAAAAAATTCTAAGAAAACACATGTACATAAGTATTCACAGTCTTTGCCATGAAGGTAAAAATTGAGCTCAGGTGCATCCTGTTTCCACTGATCATCCTTGAGATGTTTCTACAGCTTAATTGGAGTCCACCTGGGGTAAATTCAGTTGATTGAACATGATTTGGAAAGGAACATATCTGTCTACATATAAGGCCCCACAGTTGACAGTGCATGCCGGAGCACAAACCAAGCATGAAGTCAAAGGTATTGTGTGTAGACCCCAGAGACATGGACATTCACTGATCAGCCATATCATTGTGACCAACTGCCATTGAGCTATGGACTCCACTAGACCTCTGAATATGTGCTGTGGTATCTGGCACCAAGGCATTAGTAGCAGCTCCTTCTGCTGGCTTGGATCACACAGGTCATCAGTGAGCCTTGACTGTCCGTGCCCCTGCCATAGGTTTAGCAGTTTTCTTTCGTTGGACCACTTTTGGTAGGTATAAACTGGGAACATCACACAAGAACTGAAGTTTTGGAGAAGCTCTGATGAAGTTGTCAAGCCATCACAATTTGGCACTTGTCAAACTTCATGTGCTCCCATTTCCTGTTTCCAAAACATCAGCTTCAAGGATGAAATGTTAACTTGCTGGCTAACATACTGCTACCATGGTACACAGGATATACCAGTGACATGTACCACTGTAACAAGATAATCAATGTTATTTACTTCAGCTGGCAGGGTTCATGATGTTAGAGCTGATTGTGTAAATGTATAGTGAAAGAATTCTTTGCATTTAGGTCAAGAAAAAGTGGTCCGATTTAAAGCTGGCCACCAAAAAACGTATTGCGGCACGCTCAGCATTAGGCATGTTAACGTGCAATGATTAGTTGTCATGTTTAGGCTATTTACCATATGTATTTTTTATTTTACAAAGGAAGCAGTATCATTAAAAACGTGGGCTTTTTTAAATTAATTTTGTTTAATCCATTTTAAGAATCCGTTTTGATCTGTTCTGAATATTTGGCTGCTTATGCTTGGATGACAGCTGAGCTTTGTTTCATAATTATTTTCACACTCAGATTTTGTAGTGCTGCGCCGCAGATCCACAGACTCAGATTTGCGTACATGAGCTCAGACCAAACGTGAGCTCTGTCGTGAGATTCGTCTTAGCCTCCGCTCACGTCCAAATTGATAAATACCGAAGTTTGCGTAAAAATGGTCGAACGCACGTTTTCTGCCGTACGTTCGTTTGATAAATGAGGCCCATTGTGCCTGGGACTCAAACCCAAGTGTACACATTAGTAGCCAAAAATATGCCACTGCGCTACATGTTCTACTCTACAGATCACGTCCAGTGTGAAATTATATGGTGCAAATTGCTGCATCCACCTTGCAGACATGCAAAATAAAGCTCAAGTGCCAAATACACTCATGCTGATGAGTTATATATACAAATAGATACGACTAACAATAGTAATTGTTAAAAAAAAATAATACAACCGCTAACGATATCCCCTGTGAGAGAACACAAATGCAAAAAATTGGGAACTGCAAAAAATGCAAATGTAAAAAAAAGGAAATTTGGGCATACTAGGTAAAACAGAATCCAGGCTGCTCTCTGTTTAAGGTGTGACTATTCTTCTTGTTTCTTAATGCTACATGCATGGGCACAATTTGGTAAGAGATAGGGGAGACATGTCTCCCCCACCTTTTCAACCAGGGGGGACAGAATATGGTATGTCTCCCCCACCTTCTGACATATTTGTGTGTACTTGAAACATGCTATGTCAGTCTTATGTGCAAAACCATGTCAGAATAGTATCTTTGTTTCTGCAAGTTTGTATTTTTAGCAGCATTGACTTGTTTACACCTGTTTCTTGTTTGTCACATTCAGAATTTTCTGGGACTGCATTTGCCCAGATTTGAAACCAGAAATAGTTGCCTCTAGGGACTAGTGTCTACACATAAGTATCAATGGACCATATGCTAATTTACTAAATTCTGAAAGTTAGAAAAGGAAATCAGAAAAGCTATCTGGGACCTCAGAAAGCCCATGTGCAATTATTGCTTGATCTCCAAAATCAGTCTATGCAAGCAAAATTATGTTCAGTATGAGTGTTGTCATTAGTGCCACTAATTTATCCTAAACTTATGATCTGTTGTTTTTTCAAACTTATGCAAAAACAAATCTTGAGGAAAATAAAATACAGTATGTGATAGTTAATAATTATTAAGAGCCTGTTCTTTCATATTTATTAATACATTTTACCACATTGCAGTTGTTTTTTTAATGAAAACTCAACCTATCATTCTTTTTGAGTTCTACACATGTGGTGATATCTTATTTACACCAGGATGTTAATAAAATCAATGCTGGCTATTCTCAGAATAAAGTACTTATATCCACAGTTTCAAATTGTATAAGTCAAATGGTGTCCACTTTATGGTCTTCTCAAAACATTAAAATTACTGTTCTGGATGCTCAGAATGCATCTGAGCTTATCTAGAAACTGTTGGCTTCTGGGAGCCTAAAGCAGCCCCCAGACCCCCGGCCTATGAGCTTCGGCCCTGCGGGCCTCGCACTTTGTCCCCCCCAATTTCTAGTTATAAATTGCGCCCTTACCTACTCGTACATGGTTCTGGTTCCCGAACTGAGAAATTTGGTAACGGAATAATATATTTTTAGCTGCGTGAGAGTAACAAACCAATAAAAACAAATTAGATAATACATACATTTTGTGGTACATGAGTACTGTGAAGTTATTCATGATCCCAGTGCTGTGCAGAAATAAAATCTTGTGTTCTAGGAAAATTGGGGATGCAAGAGGACAAACACAGAATATGAAAAACTGAACCTGGAAATGTTGGATTTTGAATGGCCAATATTTTCCATTGGAATCATGGTGGAGCTAATGAAATTATTTTGGGGGAGGCAGTTACAGCTCCATCAAGCCCCCCTCTAGCACTGCCTATCCTTAGGACCACTTTTACCTACAAAGTGCACCATTTCTTTGCTGCAGAACATAAATGCAGGCTGGATGTTCTGTCACGTCTTATGAGTGAAGTATGAAAGAAGAACGAGCGTCAGGAAGACAGCAGCGCCCCTGATGAACAACACGCCCCTGTAAATTTCTATCTTAAACATGTTGATCTCTGAGGGACCCATGAAAATAATCCTGTGTTAGAAAAACCACTACAGTGGAGACGGACAATGGTGCCTTGTGTGTGGAGGCCCACAAAAAGATTTCCCCCCATTAACCCACCTCAGCACTGACAGGGTATTTCCCTTTTAATGTGTTTCCTTTTATACCTCCCTGTTCTCTGTGTGTCTTTTCGATCCTTGTCAGCTCTGTCTCGTCTTCTCTCCTGCTGACTCTGTTTTATTGACAATTTGTCCCTGCAGGTTTGGGATCTTTAAGTCCATGTGTGCAATATCTTTTGCTGAGTTTGATTAACCACAGTGTATTTATTTTTCCTGCCTTCAGTCATTTAATTCATCATTCATTTGGTCACTTATGACACTACTGTAATTTTTTTTTGGTTGTTTTTTTCTACTTTACTCTCCATTCACACAGGGTGTGTCACATTCATTGTGGATGTATTTCACTGTAGTCCACTCTCATTTTGGTTTTGACCATACTGACAAACCAAAACTATTTCTGGATCATTTTATAAAATTTATTTTGGTTATTGTGGGGAACGCTGTGTTTCCTCCACAGTGCATTCAGTCAACAATGGTGATTAGTGGTGCAGATTAGCTAAAATTTCCATAAAAATTGTTCATTTTGTGATAAAAACGTGGAATTTGGCACAGATATTCTAAATTAACTAATGTTTATTTTCAGATATGGAGCCATCCTGGAGCTGACCTCTAATGAGCTACAGGGGTCAACAAAGAATTGCACAGGGGTCAAAATTTAAAAATGCTCCAGTCATGTTGAAAGGTATAGTTTGGACTATCTATGACTGAATTCTATGGAGTTAAAGGGTAAAAATAGCAAAAAAAAAAAATGGTGACAAAGGTCAGTTTCAGTTTGTATAGGGGTCAAAAGTTAAAGTTGCTCCAATTTTGGTAAAACAAATTCTGCAAATTATTGGTTGAATTAATAGCATTTCAAAAAGGAATACTTTGCACCATCTGTCATGCTTAGTTATCATGTTACGGGGTAAAATATGTCATATGTCATAGAATCCAACATACGTCGATCTTGTCTGACCTTTACTTTGGAGACCAAGCATTCAACACAGTCAAAACTATTCCATTTATTAATCCTTTTATTTCAACCAATAATTTGCATCACTTTTTTTTTTTTACCAAAATTGGAGGAACTTTAACTTTTGACCCCTGTACAAACTGAAACTTATCTTTGTCACAATTTTTGCAGTTTTTACCCCATAACTTCATGGAATTCAGTCATAGATAGTCCAAACTATACCTTTTTGGAATTGTTATGATCAGACAAATAATGTGGTATCATTTTCAACATGACTGGAGCATTTTTCAATTTTGACCCCTGTAGCTCATTAGAGGTCAGCTCCAGGATGGCTCCATATCTGAAAATAAACATTAGTTAATTTAGAATATGTGTGCCAAATTCCATGATTTTATCACAAAATGAACAATTGTTTTGCTATGCTGCCCCACAAGATGTGCAATTGCTGGAAAATAGACCAGTTGCAAGGATAACGTCAGCCATAAAGCATTTCTATTGATTTTATGTTAAAAGAATTTCCATATATGATGTTTCTGAACTGTAAACAAAGAACACAGTCTGTAAATGGGCGACAGCCAATTTCAAGTGCTGTCCTGGGCCATTCTTACCTTTGACTTTTCATGACAACACTGATCTGAGAAGTCTTGAAATAACACAACAGAAAAGGGAAGTTTTCCTACTCCTACTTCAACAGTGTGAAAATGTGCATGTGATATCGTCTGGCTCTGACAAAAATGGGAACCAAAAAATAAACCCTGTTATACTAGGAAAAGCCGTGTTAATCTGTCATTCCTTTGCAACTCATGTCCACACAAGCTTGTTTTTGCTGTGGTGTTTTCAGTCTTTGTTTTTGTGTGGAAAAAAAAACAGGATGTCTATTATGTGGGCAAATACAGAGAAAAAATATACAACACAATGGAAAAGTAAAACCACAATCAAGAATGGACAAAATGTGTGCCTGGGGATGGTACTAAAACTTATTGTCAGTACTGCAAGTTAGTAATGGCAAACTCAAAACACTGCTTGGAGGCATTATGAAACCTTTGCAACACCTGTGTTTCTAAACATTGTCCTGCAATCTATATCAAAAGGGAGACATCCGTTACTGTGCTAAATAGGGCCTCAATACATCTCCAAGGGCCCGATTTACTAAGATCCCAGATAATGAATGCTAAATTGTGTGGGCAATTCAAACTTTTACACAGTGACTGGAGGCAGTTTTGTGGGTGATTTACTAAGGCCAGTTGCACAATCAATCATGGGTGGTGACAAGATGTAAACAGAAGTAGAGATATGAGGATTTTTCACATTAACAGTTGTAAGCACAAAATGAGATTAAATCAGCCACTTGCAGGTATGTGTCTTGTGCTTCATTACACACAAACTCTGTCACAGAACTGAGTATGTTCACATGCTGGCTATTTAACAAAAAAATCTATTTCATATATTTCATGAAGGCTCCATCCATAATATTTAACCTAACTGGTGAATAATTATACTGTGTTCTGCCGGTGAAACGCACACAGATTGGTTTTTGTTTGTTTGTTTCAGCTCGTTATTGTATTCACAGTCTGTGCATCCTGGGCACACAGCTGTGATGTCCCACACAGACTCTGATATATATGTCTGTGTGTGGGCCACCTGTTACACATGGAGACATTTATTTTTAAAAATGAAGCCTAACCATTAACTCTTTAAATATGCCCGAGCTTTACAATGAATAATTCCAGCCCAGTCTCATGTTTTTTTCATGCTCCAGTCACAAAATGATAAAAATGTTTGTGACAGGGGTTTTTATTTTTAACTCACTATTACTAACCCTACCCCCATCCCTAACCTTAACCATAGACTGGGCTATAAGGCTATCATCAGTGCGGGGTCTGTACGTGCACTATGTTGCTTGTCTCAGAAGAGATAAATGAATTTCAAAGAATTTATTGGAGAGGTAGACCATGGTTAAAAGATAAGCTGAATAAATTTTGGTGGGTCTTGCCTTTGATCGTGGATGCTGATCCTGCCATTGATCTTCGATCTCTGATTTTTTATCCAGCTTCACTTCAGCCTGTAATCACGATTGCTGATTAGTTCAGTAATCAGGGGAGCAGTAATCAGATCAAAGATCAGGATCCAGTGCTGATTACTTCATCAAACTGATCTGGATCCTGCTTACAGGATCAAAGCAAAATAGAAACAAGGCTCAAAGATCACCAATCAATATAAAAAATGGCCAGGATGAAAGATCTGGATCAAAGTTCAGCTATATACTTGTACATCTTAGGTCAGAATTAAAAATGAATTATCAGGATCAAAGGCTATAAATCAGGATCAAAGATGAGGAATCAAAGATGGGTTTTCAAAAACACAGTGGGGTGCGTGGGCAGCACCAAAGGTCAGCCGTCATCTAAGGATGAGGGAGAAGAGATCAAAGGAATAATTATCATCTAGTGAAAGAGATGAAAGGAAAATTAGATGTAAAAACAGGGCTGTTGGACATTGACAAAAGTATGCCCTTCAGCTGAAGGACACATCACAGTGTTACATAAAATCAAGAACCTCTGGTTCTGATTGTTAGCTAAGGGATCAACCATTGTGATAAATTTTCCTTGGAATCGTTTGAGTTTCTCTGTTACAAAAAGTGTCTGACAATTTCTCACTGTAATTCTCTGACCATCATTAAAACAACATCCAGTTTGTCACTACAGTAGGAGCAAATAGAAAAAAACTGAAATATTTTAGCTTTTGATGACATTTGTGGTGTGTCGCTGTCACAGCCGGCAGTGGAGGATTTTTCATCGTCTTTTCACCGACACGGCTGACATTTGTTTCAGCAGATCATCATCCAGCACGGAAACGTGTGAACAAATCTGAGGTATTGTAAACATAAAGTGCATTTGAGTTTCTCAGAATATTCTCAGTAGTGACGGTCTGGAAAAGAATTATGTGAAGGCAAAACAAGTGAGATGTTAAAGCCTGCTGTGACACCCTTCAATGACTATCGGCCAGTTGCCCTCACCCCGGCCATTATGAAGTGTTTTGAGAGGATGGTGTGAGAACACATTAAAAACAGCATCCCTGCAGACCTGGACAGCCGTCAGTTTGCATACCGGGCAAACAGATCTACAGAGGATGTTGTCTCCACTGCACTACACACAGCCCTGTCCCACCTGGAGCAGACAAACACATATGTCAGGATGCTCTTTGCAGATTTTAGCGGTGCATTTAATACTGTAATCCCTCATAAACTGGTCCAGAAACTCACCAACCTCGGACTGTCCACCTCACTCTATTCATGAATTATGGATTTCCTGACCAACAGACCTCAGAATGTCAGGATGGGGAACCTGACATCTGGCACCATAACCATGAACACAGGCACACCGCAGAAGTGTGTGCTCAGTCTGACATTCTTCACTCTCTTCACCCAAGATTGTGTCCCCAATCACTCCTCCAACAACTTGATAGAGTGGTGTGCAGACAGCAACCTGGTCCTCAATACCACCAAAACCAAATAGGTCATCATAGACTTCAGGAGGACCAGGACAGTCTCATAGCCCTCACTACACATCAGCGGAGAAGAGGTGGAGAGGGTGGACTCAATCAGGTTCTTTGGCACCCGCATCACCAAGGATCTGACGTGGACATTACATACCCACAACCTGGTGAAAAAAAAAAAAACCAGCAGAGGACATTCTTTCTGAAGAAGCTGACGCAGGCTGGTCTGGCTCCAATGCTGCTCAGGAACTTCTACAGAAGCACCATCGAGAGCATCCTCTGTCAGGGCTGTACAGTGAGGTACAGCAGCTGCACGGCAGAGGACAGAAAAGATCTGTCCCCGGTGGTGAAAACAGCACAGAGGATTGTAGGAGCTGAGCTCCCGGACTTAGACTCTGTGTATGTTGTGCGCTTGCAGAGGAAGGCACGGGCCACCTGCAAGGACAACAACCACCGGGGACATTCCCTGCTCCTCTGCCATTGAGGAAGAGGTACCACACTATAAGGACACGGACTAATAGGCTAAGGAACAGCTTTTTCCCCAGAGCTGTAGCCTCCATCACCCCACCCTGTCCCCCTCCCACAAACACAGACATTCAGTAACAGATATCAACATGTGCAATAAATAATACAGTCTGTTGTATCTGAAACTATCTTATTAAGCATTATGCACCTTTATTTATTTATTTATTTATTTATTTATTTTGATATTTTAAGAAGGAAGCTGTTTGCTGTTTTTTTTTTTTTTTTAACTGCTGCTGTGTTGGGTTTGTTTGTTTGTTTTGTGTGTGTGTGTGTGTGTGTGTGTGTGTGTGTGTGTGTGTGTGTGTGTGTGTGTGTGTGTGTGTGTGTGTGTGTGTGTGTGTGTGTGTGTGTGTGTGTGTGTGTGTGTGTGTGTACAGCTGTTTGGAAAGTGCCACCAGAATTTTATTGCAGAAATATAAAGACAATAAACATCTATTCTATTCTAGAACCTAAACTAAATCCAAAGGAACCAAGAGGTATAAAGATGATGAACAAAGAGCACTTTTCTGAGTTGGCAAAAAACAAACAAACAAACAAAAAAAACCCGAAATGATCCAGCACAATTTGATCATTCCATCAGCATGATGCATACAGTAAAGTAATATTTTGGCATGAAACACCAGCAGCAAAGAGCTGATTGGCTGAGCAGTAGAACCTGTGATTCCCCTTGCTCAGTGTTTATCCAGAATAGAAAACTGAGCTGTGTCAGGTTCAGACAATCCAAGCACAAAAAGCCAACAAAGGCTGAGTGAAGTCACACATCCAGATGTACTTGATTACTTCGCTTAAAGTGACTCATGCTCGCTCATCAGTTAATCGCCGTCACTGTATCTGATTAGCTTATAATGATACGTAAGCACGTTCGGCACAGCACGTTTGTAACTGCCAAGTGATTTCAACACAAAGCACACAAGATAGAAAAGGAGAGCAGTGAGATCAATATCTCTCAATCCAAACCTCTACCAGCAGGCATTAGAGCACTAAACTACCTGGTGACATCATCATGGAGAGATTTTCCTTTTAAAAATTTGCGTAAGTTGTTATTCAGGGTTGTTATTCATTTGCAGGTGGCCACCCACATGACCTGCCTCAGGTTTGGACCTGGACTCTGATCCCTCCACGCCGCACCACTCACCACCATCCAAAGGCAGGACCCTCCGTACTTTTTCTTCTGGTTTATTCTTTTCTGCAAATGAGGCTTCAAATGGTTTTCGCCCATCATCTTCACAGCCCCTCGTCTTCCGTTCAAAGGCAGATGCAGAATCAGATGCTGTCTGCTTGGGTGGTTGCCATCCAGAGCCCAAGGCCTTTCTGTGGTGTGGCGCACACGCCCAGATTTGACGACTAATTATTGAAAACCACTTTTACGAGGGGCGATTGAAAATTTTTAAGCCTGAACTACAAAAAGTATGTCATGGTAAATAAATGGTAAATGGACTGCATTTATATAGCGCTTTTCCATCTGCATCAGGCGCTCAAAGCGCTTTACAAATAATGCCTCACATTCACCCCGATGTAGTGGGTGCCTTGCTGCCATGCAAGGAGCAACTAGGGGATTAAGGACCTTGCCCAAGGGCCCTTAGTGATTTTCCGGTCAGGCTGGGATTTGAACGAAGGATCCTCTGGTCTCAAGCACAATGCTTAACCACTAGACCATCACTTCCCCTCGTGGCTCTCCATCTTTTGCGTTCTGACAAATAAACATTTCTCAGCATTGTGACCAACAAGTCAACACATCACACATTCCCGTGAATTGTTCACTACACTTCACTGCATCTCTGACACCACAGAACCACCTTGGTTCCTGGATGGCAACAATACAAGCTTCATTGTTTCATTTTTTTTTTATGTTTTTATTTATGTTAATGCTTTTTATGCTTGCATATGTTTTTTATTGTGACTGAAAAAAAGGTTATTGTAAAATGAAGTGCATGGATTTTGTGGTTTTGCATGTCTTTTGCTTTGTTTGTTTGTTTGCAACTAGGATTACTCAAACACATCTGAATCAGTTTTCATGATTTTTTAGGAATGAGGAATAATTTGTTAAAATCTAATACAGTTTGGAATCTATCATTTTTCATTTGTTTGCAGGTGGTCTGTTCTGTGTCAGCCTCATCCATCAGATCACAGAAGCTAAGCAGTACAGCATCTGGTTAGTACTTGGATGGGTGACCTCTTCGGAACACCAGCGGCTGTGTGTTTCTCCAGGTTAAACTGGAGTTGCATCAGGAAGGGCATCAGGCGTAAAACGTGTGCTAAATATCAATACAGATCTGGCTGTATCTGCTGTGGTGACCCCGAACAAAAAGGGAGCAGACGAATGGACAACAGTAACCTATTTTGTTTGTCAATATACCACCACAAAGACTGTAAAGACCTGGCCGGAGGATGCCTCTCAGGAGCTCCAGGACTGCTTTGACAGAACCAACTGGGATGTTTTTGAACATACAGACCTGGAGGTGTTTGCAGATAGTGTTCTGTGTTATATTAAGAACTGCGCAGACATTATTACAGTGGATAAACATATCCGGGTCTACTCCAACCAGAAGCCCTGGATGACCCGGGAGGTTCAGTGGCTGCTGAGGAAGAGGAACCCTGCCTTCAGGTCTGGCAACAGGGCTCTCTACAGCTCGGCCCGAGCTGACCTGAAGAGAGGCATCAAAGAGGCCAACAGGAGGAAAATTGAGGACCACCTGGACAGCAATAACAGCAGGCAGGTGTGGCAGGGAGTCCAGCATCTCACCAACTACAGGACCAACCCTGGAGCTGTTCAAGGCGATACCACGCTGGGAGAGGAGCTGAACCTCTTCTTTGCCCGCTTTGAGGTAGAGCCACTGGAGGCAGCTACACTACACCCCACGGTCCACAGCAGTTCTACCCTCATAGTGGAGGAGCATGAGGTCAGGCGCACACTGTGGGCTGTCAATACGAGAAAAGCTGCTGGACCTGATGGCATCTCAGGACGGGTGCTGAGGGACTGTGCAGACAGCTGGCTGGAGTCTTCACCAGGATTTTTAACCAGTCCCTGTTCCAGTCCACTGTCCTGTCCTGTCTGAAGTCCTCCATCATAATCCCCTTGCCCAAGAAACCTCACATCTCCAGCCTTAATGACTGCCGCCCAGTTGCACTCACCCCAGTGGTAATGAAATGTTTTGAGAAGCTGGTCAGGGGTCACATCACATCACTCCTGCCCCACAGTTTCGACCCCCACCAGTTTGCGTATAGAGCAAACAGGTTAACAGAGGACGCTGTAGCCACAGCTCTCCATACTGCACTGTCCCACCTGGAGCGACAGGGAAGCTATGTGCAGCTGCTCTTTGTCCACTACAGCTCCTGGAGCGGCAGGGAAGCTATGTGCAGCTGCTCTTTGTCGACTACAGCTCTGTATTTAACACCATCCTCTCTCCCAAACTGGTGGACAAACTGGGAGACTTGGGTCTAACACACTCCATCTGCGTGTGTTTCTACAGCTTCCAGTCTAGGTGCAGCCAGACAGTCAAAGTAGGCCACCACACATCTACGGCCCTCAGCCTCAGCACCGGCGTCCCACAGGGCTGTGTGCTGAGCCCCCTGCTCTACGCCCTCTACACCTATGACTGCACCCCCGCCCACCACAGTAACACCATTGTCAAGTTTGCGAGCGACACCACAGTGGTGGGCCTCATCTCCGGAGGGGATGAGTTTGCCTACAGGAACGAGGTGCAGCAGCTAATAGGGTGGTGCAGGGACAATAACCTGCTCCTCAACAGCTCAAAAACCAAGGAGCTGGTAATAGACTTCAGGAAGAAAAAAACAGACATTACACCATTGATTATCAGCAGGGACTGTGTGGAGAGGGTGGCAGATTTCTGCTTCCTGGGAGTCCACATTGAGGAGAATGTGTCCTGGAGCATGAACACCTCTGAGCTGTTGAAAAAGGCCCAGCAGAGATTGCACTTCCTGAGGGTACTCAGAAAAACAACATCACACAGAGACTGCTGGTGTCCTTTTACCAGTGCTCCATACAGAGCATTCTGACATATTGTATATGCGTGTGTGGTACACCAGCTGCACAGTGGCTCAGAGGAAAGCACTCCAGAGGGTCATCAGCACGGCCCAGAAGATCATCGGCTGCCCTCTCCTCACTCTGGAAGAACTGCACCGTTCCCGGTGCCTCAAAAAAGCCAAGAATATTATAAAGGATACCTCACACCCTGGTCGCTCCCTGTTTGATCTGTTACCATCAGGCAGACGGTACAGATCAATCAAAACAAAGACAAACAGATTCAGAGACAGCTTTTACCCCACAGCAATAACCACACTCAATAACGCCAAATGTAATACTGCTGTTCGTCCGACTAAGGGATTGTACAATTAATGTTCAATGTTTGGTTGAATGTTTCATGGTTGGTATTATATTTATTTATTTAGATATATTTATATATACTTATGCTTTTATAGTTTCAGTTTTAGAGTCTTGTTTTAAATTATCTGAATGTTTGTTGCATGTTGCACTGACTGGTCTAGCATTTTTTTATTTCGTTGTACATGTGGTTCTCAAGCCCAGGCACCTAAGTGGCTCTACTCTTTTCTACTCTCCTATTTTACTCTTCCTTTTTAGCTATTTAGATATACTTTTCTATACTATAGTTCCACCTTAGAATTGGAATATAATATATAAGATATACCTTACTGAATTTTCATGTTACAATGACAATAAATATTCTATTCTATTTTACATTCATTATTTGTTTTATATAATGCCTAAAAAATAGACATTTATTAATTTATAAACAAGAGAAAAGGGACTTACATTTTGGTGTGTGTCGCTGGTCATTTGACATCAAGAGGTTCCACGCCACACAGAGGAGGTGATGGCCTAGTGGTTAAGCTTTGGGCTTGAGACCAGAGGATCCTCGGTTCAAACCCCAGCCTGACCGGAAAATCATTAAGGGCCCTTGGGCAAAGTCCTTAATCCCCAAGTTGCGTCCGGTGTGTAGTGAGTGCCTTGTATGGCAGCACCCTGACATTGGTGTGTGAATGTGTCTGTGTGAATGGGTGAATGTGAGGCATAATTGTAAAGCACTTTGAGCATCTGATGCAGATGGAAATGTGCTATATAAACACAGTCCATTTACCAAATACTCCAACACGAATTCTAATAGCAGTCCAATCCATTCCAAAATTGTTCTCAGTGGGCCAGCAAAAACAGATAGTTCAAAAACAATCCATGATGATGATTTAGTCCATAGTTGTCCATGATGTAGTCCATAGCCCAATCCACCATGCACTTACTTCTTTGTGTATGTCGTCTGCTTTTCTCAGTCCAGCGCAAATTTGCGACAGAAATTTGTCCAGCTCTTCATCCGACAGTTCTACTTTAGCTAGATACGTCTCAGTGAATACCCCAAATGCCTCCAGAAGACTTACACCGTACTGGATTCATTTGTTCTTTTGTGTTAGAAGCTTAAGTGCTGTTGCCACTCTTGTGCACATGGTGTGCAATAGTACAAGTCATGTGGAACTAAATTTGCACATTAAATGGACCCAAAATTGCATGTTAAATAGAGCACATTGGCAAATGGGACAAATTATCAATATCACGTGACATACAAACCACCAATCAAATGACAAGGATCCATTCAGGCATTATATAATCGTGTATAATTACCTGCAACAATGAATCAATGTGTTTTCAGAACCTTGGAATGAATCCTTCTCCTTCATATCTCATGGAAGCTGTCATGTTGCACCACAATGTGGACACCGGAGCCCAAAAGGGACATACGTACTCCATATTTTGCATTTTACAGTGCTGCTGGAAGACTACAGTAAAAAGAAGAGGAATCAGTGGTTGCTCCCGAATATACTATGTAAGGGAAACATCATCACTGTGACCAGTGATGAATGCATTCTGCAGAATCACCATGGGATGTCACTAAAACCTACACACTGTAACTTTAAACTGTGGTGCAACACTGGAACCAGGGGAAGATTCAAGAATTTAGTTTTTTTTGTTTTTGATATTTATTTATTTTGTGCATTTTAGAGTATGTGTCACTTTTGTCAATTTTGTCATAGGTTGAAGAACTTTTTGGAGGTATGCACTACGCATAGTAGAGGTGGGCAATACCGGGAATTTTGGTATTGATCCGATACCAAGTAAATACAGGCCCAGTATCGCCGATATCAATACCGATACCGATACTTTTTTCATATTTAAGCTTCATAGATCCAAAGGATCCAAAAGACCTAGGATAGAATTTTGCCAAACAATGTACGTGACAACAAAATACTTTATTATCACAATCAACATTTTTGTTTAAAAAAATATCACTCAACACAACTTAAAACAAAATCTCCTGAGGTAGTGGGCTGACAAACTACAATACAAGGGTGCGCTGCTCCGTGTTGTGTGACACAGCGCAGCGTTGCTCTTACAGACAGAGAGCAGACTTTGATGAATCTGCGTGCGCAGCAGTCAGTGCGTGCGGGAGAGAAAAAAAGCTTGAGTATCGACCTTTTAGACGAGGATCGTTCAATATCAATACCAGCATTGGTATCGATATTATCGATATTAGGATGAATCCGCCCACCTCTACCGCATAGTGCTCCTCTGGTTTGCACTGAACATGGTTGATGTTTCATGAGGCATTTTGGTATCACAGCTTCCACTTAATGATTCGACACATGATTAACTCATACAATTCTCACTTTCAATCACAGTAAGACTGCAGTCAGTGCAACATAATCTGTTTATCATTGCTGCAAAAAGAAGATTTTCATTTCAGGCTCCAGGTGACATCCAAAAATTAAAAAAAAAAAGGCATCTGAACGACAGAACGTTAAACTCTTCAAGCACACTGTTCTCATAAGTCCTCGTCTTTACCCGGGCATGAGAGCGAGTGCTGGATGAAGAGCAGGACTAGATTAACCTGTCAGCAGTGCATTAGTTAGGCTTGTCCTATTCTGACCTGCCTGCATCATGTCACACAGCGCACAGCCTGCCTCTGCAGCGCTCATCGCGCTCTGCAGCTGCTATAAACACGCCTCGGGCCCGCTGTATCAGATGACTTCCCAGCCAAAGCCGACAGCGGCAGTCAGACTTCCAGCATTACTTATTTCAGCGGTGATGAAACCCAGCAAAGTGGAGCGCCACAGTTTGTCTCAGTTCACAGTCTTAAATAACTGCCTTAGACGGAGTTTGAGCTAAAACCATACAGAAGTGTAACAAACAAGCTGCTTTGAGTCAAACAAGATGATTTATACACTCATCTGGCGGCGCAAGACCACCCGGGTGGACGTTCCATTTGGATCAACAAAACCATGACAGTGCCCAAGAACTCCTCTCAACGTGGATCGTTTGTGACCACCTCCACCACAGTTCTTCAAATTCATTAGAAACTAGTACACCCGTTTTTAGAAAACTGACCAAGTACATGGAATTCTCCTGGGTTTACATTGTCCAGTACAATCCGGACAAACACACAAACTGAACTGTGAATGGAACCCACTTCACAATATCTCCTATTTAAAGTCTCTGATGGGCACAGTAAGTCCATTTTAACTAGTGCAGCAGATTAAGAGAATATTTAGAGGGGAATCCTGCAAATGCTGATAAAAGCATCAAATTCGGCAGAAATAGTCCTCAGATAATCCTCTTTTGGAAAAAAACGATTGGCCACTTGAATTTTCAGTTGGCGTTCAGGTAGGGGTCAATTGAAGATTTACACAGAGGTCAAAATTAAAAGATGCTCCAGTCACATTGAAACCTATGCCACATTATTTGCCTGATCATAAAGATTCCAAAAAGGTATAGTTTGGACGATCTGTAACTGAATTCTATGGAGTTATGGGATAAAAACAGCAAGAATGGTGACAAAGGTCAGTGTAGGTTTGTACAGGGGTCAAAAGTTAAAGTTGCTCCAATTTTGGCAAAGAGTGATGCAAATTACTCGTTGAGTTAACACGGTTTTAAAAAGGAATAGTTTGGACCATGTATCATCCTTACTTATCACGTTACGGGGTAACATATGTCACATGTCATAGAATCCAATAGACGTAGACCTTGTTTGACCTTTACTTTGGAGACCAAGCATTCAACACTGTCAACACTATTCCATTTATTAATCCTATTAGCTCAACCAATAATTTGCATCACTTTTTACCAAAATTGGAGCAACTTTAACTTTTGACCCCTGTACAAAATGAAACTGACCTTTGTCACCATTCTTGCTGTTTTTATCCCGTAACTCCATAGAATTCAGTCACAGATCATCCAAACTATACCTTTTTGGAATCTTTATGATCAGGCAAATAATGTGGAATATTTTTCAATATGATTGGAGCATCTTTTAATTTTGACCTCTATGTAATTCTTCAATTGACCCCTACTGGACCACCGATTGAAAAGTCAAGTGGCCAATCGTTTTTTTCAAAAGAGGAGTGTCTAAGGAGTATTTCTGCCGAATTTGATGCTTTTATCACCATTTGCATGATTGTTTCAGTTATTTGCTGCACTAAACCAAAAAAAATGAACAATAGCCAATTAGTTTCATATCACATAAATGAATAATTAATAATTCCACACACACACACTCATCTTCAACCACTTATCTCAGATTGGGTTGCAGGGGGCTGGAGCCTATCCCAGCAGTCATAGGGCGTGAGGCAGGGTTCACCCTGGACAGGATGCCAGGGCCACATATATACAAACAAACATTCACACATGCACGCACACCTACAGACAATTTAAAGTTTCCAGTCAACCTGACCTGCATGTCTTTTGAGGTGGGAGGAAGCTGGAGCACCTGGAGGAAACCCACACAAACACGGGGGCAACATGCAAACTCCACACAGAAAGGCCACAGGTGGGAATTGATCCTGTGGGGTAACAGTGCTAACCACTAAGCTATCATACTGACGATTAAGAAGTCCAATAAGTCATTAATCTCAGAAAAATTTTAGCACTCAAAAATGTCAAACTTTCTCTTGTTAGAGCTTCTGAAACATCATGATCATCATTGCTGTTTCTCTCTGTTTCTAATCATTTAGATTTAACAGTTTTGCCTTCTGGACAGTGAGAAAATAAGGCATTTTTTAAAACTTATTTTATAACAATAATCATCATTATCAATACATCAACCCCAACAATAATAATAATAATAATTATTATTATTATTATTATTATTACTATTGTTATTATTGTTGTTGTTGTTTTTATTATTATAATAGTAGTTGTAGTGGAAGTAACAGTAATAATATGATTATGATTATTGTCATCATCATTATTAAAAAAACAACTTTGTTTTGGGTGAAATCCCATCAATGTGTTTGCCACCTGCTTGATTCAGTGACTGCCATCAAATGACAGACAATGAGTAAGTTAAGCTAGTAACCACAGGGAGAAACATGATGCTTATGATCGACAGAAAGACAGACAGACCCACAGACAGACAGACAGAGAGAGACAGAGAGAGAGAGAACTGGACAACCAGAATTAAAAAACGTCTCAACAGTGTGCCTGGGGATGGTACCAGATCTTGTTGGCACAACTGCAATTTCTTTTTTCAATTTATTTTCATTTATATAGCACCAAATCACAACAAAGTTGCCTCAAGGCGCTTCACACATGTAAGGTCGAACCTTATCAAACCCCAGAACAAGCACACAGGCGACAGTGGTAAGAAAAAAACTCCCTCTCGTGATTTCAGGAAGAAACCTCAAGCAGACCAGACTCAAAAGGGGTGACACTCTGCTTGGGCCAAGCTACCGATACAATTTACAAAACAAATATGGGCAAATCTATGGTAACGGAATTACAATCTGAGCTAATCTGTCATGGTTAGATGCCACATGTCCAGATTTTGCTGCTGTTGTAATTCCATTACCATAGAATTGCCCAAATACAGGAAATTTTACCGGTGCATAGGACAGGAGGGTTGCAGAAACAGACACCACACCCATCTCTGGATGGAGCCACACCTCAAACAGAGAGAAAAAAACAAATTAACATAGGTAAACTGGAAACATTGTGCCTCAATATTTTGAAAGTTTTGCAACACCTGTGTTTCTGAACAATGTTTCGTATTAAAAGAAAGACATCACATGTCATCTGCTCCACACTGGCACCTGCTGGATGGTTCAGGAATGTACATTCATATCAACATTAATATCATATTTAAAGGCTGCAATCCTGGCAGGATCTGTACATGTACCAGCACTTATGCTGCTTGTTTCTGATACAAAACAGTTTATCTTTTCCAGAAATTTATTCAAGAAAGAAAGAAAATAAGTGTTTTATTTACCATATATTATTAACTTACCAGTGTGTCAGTGTGACTTTCCACTCCCTCAGACCGGACGCAGCAGTGTAAGACGATATTAGAACCAATACAGGATGTGATACAATAAAGCAGGAAGTTTCCTCTATTGTTAAGACCAAAAGAAACGGAAGCTCTGTTTGGGACGATATGCACAGGACTCAGACTTTTGCACAGAAATCACACATATGGAGACACTCTCACGCTCAAACTCACTTTCCAAACACAAAGCTAAGCTAGGCGAACGTCTCCCAGAGCTTCAGTATGATTTGGATTTGTGTAAACATCCAAGAAATACTGTATTTGGCTGACGCAGAAACGAACAGACCTGCTTACACAGAATGTTAGATGGTGAACGAGGTGAAAATCAGCACCGCGTACAACAAGGACAATAGGCAGTTTGGGACCCCGCTGTTTTCTAACTATGCATTCTTGAACAGTGTTGAAACATTATGATTTTTATGGATTAAAGAGGAAGAGCCCATGCAGCAACCTCCAGTGCTAAAAAACGACACCAACAAGGAAGGGACAAACCCTGCAATTCCTTAAATGACCACTTGATGCGTGATACTAAATTGAGTCACTTGTCAGTCACTCCCCATAGAAGCTGGTTACAAAAGCGGTTTTGGTCTCTACAGCTAGTTTCCAAAATCATGACAGCTGTGTAGTGAATGGGGGTGGGGCTTTATATTATTTATGCATTTAAGCTATATTAAGCCATATTATTTTAAATAATTAGGGTTTGTGGTTGCTTTAATAGCCTCAAGTGCTCACTTCACTACCCACCCCCGTGGCCCTTAATTGGAAGAAAGCAGGTTTAGAAAATGGATGGATGGTTCTTTTTAGCTAGCATGTACCGGATCCAGGGCCCCACTAGCAGAGACCGTAGCTGCTAGCAGAGGCAGCTAGCAGTTGTGGGCTTGTTTGTGTTTGTGCTTTCTGACCATTTGATTTCAAATATCTGGCTTACTGTGCTGTTAACTGCACTAACAGACCATCTAAGATGACTGTTCTCCAGTATTTCTGTTGAGTGAAATTTGACTATTATGTAATTTGTATGTTAGCATCATTACCAGCAATTAGCCTGTACCAGTAGTTTGGTGATGGTAACTACAGTGATTATTATATGGTATGGGATTTTGCCAACTTCTGATTGGCCCATTCGCCACTTTCTGAGCTGTACCACATGCCGAGTTGACCGCTGGTGGAGCTGAGTAGACCGCGCGTGTGAAAAGAGTACACCTCAAGTGCAGCATAGCGCTAGCTAATCGAGCGACGCCTTCTATCAATAACGACCAATCAGATAACGCGATACAATGCCTATTTTGGCTGTCAGTTTGTTGACAGGATGGCACAAGACAGGTTTGCGTCTGTTAGCGATGCTGACTTAAAATGAATTTTACACGAAAAAGATGCGAAGAACACCCACAGAAATACACAGTCAGCAGCCAACCTGTGTCGCAAGAACATCACTGAAAAGAGACATGCGGCCAACTTTGAAACTTATGACAGGTGGATGCTCGACGGAGTACTCGGTCGATTTTACGCGGAAGCTAGACAGGTGAATGGCGAACTTTATAAGAAAACAAGCCTGATGACTCTTCGTCATGGACTTAACAGGCATCTCCAGTCGATCGTCCAAATTCAGGTGATCTAGCCTGTTTGTTTTGAGAACTTTGAGAAAGGTGAGCATGTCCAGGTTTCATTCCTCACACCCAGGTCATGCTGGTCTTGCCTACATATCACCCTGATGGTCAGCCAAGGATAAAGTCTGCTGACTGCAAGAAAAATCAGGAAAAAGTCAAAGTCACAGGCCAGGCGGAATATTTGAGTGACTCCCTATTTATGCTTGCATACAAGGGATATATTTGTTTCAATATATATATATGGCTATTCTGGGGAACTGGTTAAAGGGCCACAGACAGTCAGGTCCATAAGTATTTGGACAGTGAAAAAATGACAATTTTTGTTGTTGATGTGTCTTTGGTGCTTGCGTCTGTCCAGAGCAAATATAACCTCACAGTCTTGGACATTTTTTTCTTGATAAATGCAAATTATTTATCAAAGTAGCAAACAAATGCTTCCTGTTGATTAAATAACCTCTGGCACACTAACTGATAAAATTCTCTCTGTGTTTCCTTTTTAGACTCAGGAAGGATAACAACCAGGATTTTATTCAGTAGTAAATACAGCTTGCTGACACACATTTCACACCTTTATTCCACAGATTGAATTAAACCCTTTTACAGAATCAACCTGAGGAGAAACATACGTCCCTCTGCCCTCCTTTCCAGCAGCCCTCCTCCTATCATCCCATAACGAGTCCTTTCTTACGCACAGCTCTGATTTACACACTTAAGATTGTCCTCTTCCACAGCCTGAATGCTCTCTCTCTCTCTCACACACACACACACACACACAGATATGCACTGTGAAGCCTTCAAACACTGGGGTTCAGCTGCAGTGAGACAGCATCAGTCCCTCTCTCCTGCCCTCTTTTACACTAAGCAAACACGTGCTTCTTCTGTTCACCATCCAAACCTCATTACGATCCACGATAAAAAAAAATGAAAAGGATCCTTCTCATCTAAACCTGATTAGATGGGATTCTTTAGCGCTATACATACCGTCAGACAGACCTGTGCTTGAGTGATTATGTAGACAAAAGTGTGTGAGTGCGTACACAAATGTATCTGAGACAGCACCTGACTGCCAGAACATACAAGGCGTCAGAGATTACATAAAAAAGCCAGATATAACTGTAGCACTGTAAAGTAATGAAGAAGAAAAGCTCTGCAGACAAATGCTGAGACCAAACGCACCTTTTGTTGGCTTGTGAGACAACACAGCAGAACACATCTGTATTATTCATATAGCTCTAATAAAACATCTGGCCAAGATAGAAGTAAACAATCTCTTTCTCTCTCTATACATATATATATATATATATATATATATATATATATATATATATATATATATATATATATATATATATATATATATATATGATAGTACGTGCGAGCACACACACACACACACACACACACACACACACACACACACACACACACATACACACAGACACAGCAAGTGGGAAAACGTCACTATTTTTCTCAGTAAATACATTTCTAAAGGTGCTATTAACATGAAATTTTCACCAGATGTCGCTAACAACCCAAGTAATCCACACATACAAAATTTAATATTTGGGCATCCAGTGTGGGCAGCAAAGTAAGAATTTCATTGCACAGGGAAACATGTTTCTTTACTGTGCATATGACAATAAAAGCTTTGAATCTTGAATCTTAAGTTATGTGTAATGAAATGGAATGAGACAGGGAAAAAGTATTAAACATGCTTAGTGAAATTTATTTCATACTTTGTACAAAAGCCTTTGTTGGTTATGACAGCCTCAAGAAGCCTCCTCTATGGAGAAACTAGTCTCATGCATTGCTCAGGTGTGATTTTGGTCCATCCTTCACACAAACAGTCTTCAAATCTTGAAGGTTCCGTGGATCTCTTCTATGAACTCTGATCTTTCATTCTTTCCATAGATTTTCTGTTGGATTCTAGTCAGGTGATTGGCTGGGCCATTCTAACAGCTTTATTGTCATTCTCTGAAACCAGTTGAGAGTTTCCTTTGCTGTGTGTTTAGGATCACTGTGTTGCTGAAATGTCCGCCCTCCTTTCGTCTTCTTCATCCTGGTAGGTTTTTATCAAGAATGTCTCGGTAAATTTTTCCATTCATCCTTCCTTCAATTACTAAGTTTGCCAGTGTAATATGCTAAAATGTAGCCCCAAAACCATGATGTTCCCACCTCCATACTTCACTGTTAGTATGATGTTTATGGGCTGATGTGCAGTGCCACTGGACCTCCAAACATAATGTGCATTATGGCATCCAAAGAGTTCAATTTTGGTCTCATCAGACCAGACTATATTCTCATAGTAATTCACGGTCGTGCCTAAACGTTGTGCAACAAACTTTAAATGAGCATCAACATGCATTTCTTCAGCAATGGAGTCTTGTGTGGTGAGCGTGTATACGGGCCATGGTGGCTGAGTGCATTACTTACAGTAGTGTTCAGAATAATAGTAGTGCTGTGTGACTAAAAAGATTGAATGAATGAATGAATGAAAACTGTTTATTTCGAACATTTGATACAACAACAATTACAAGATAGATCCGATTAAACTGTTCATCTGTATAATAGCAACAACTGTCATTGATATTTGAGAAGAAATTATTGTCCGGGTCTATATCGTGCTCCAAGTCCAGTACATTGTGGTCTGTGTATTTAAATGTTCTCAGTTCTACTTTTCCATGATCAGCAATCCTTTGAGTTATATCCTTCTTGTCTCCAGATGTAGATGAATAGGTAGTAGATGAATAGGTTCCTCTGGTCTGTGTCATGGTGTTGTGATGTGTTTGTGTCCTCATACCTTATTGGTCATATCTGTCCAGATCCTCGCTTTAAGAAACACTATTGTTCATATTTGTCCAGCTCCTCGATGTTCCTTATTGCCATGACTTTTGCTTGTTCTGGTGATCCGTTCAGTTTGATGAATATTTTACAGTTTGAAGTCCATGTGTGCTGGATTTTTCCCTGTTTCTTCAAGAAGCGTGCTTTCCTGGCGATGTCGGCATTCCGTTTGGTGAGATGTTCATTGATGAATACGTTTGTCCCTTTCAGTTTTCTTCCTTGTTTTAACAGTGCTGTTTTGTGTTTTCTGTTGATGAATCTCATGATGACGGTTCGTTTATCACCGTCATTTCTCCGGGGCAGAGGGTGGCATGCTTCAATGTTATTTAAATCCATTTCTATACCTTTAGATAGGAGGAAATCAGCAACCTGTTTTTCCACAGAGCTGACCTCCTGTTCACTGGGCTCCCCTCCGCTCTCATCTGTTACCGCCCGTGCGTAGGACCGTGGTTTGATGTGAAGACCTGTGATGATGACGTCGTTGATTCTGGTGTACTGCTCCAATTCAGCCACTCTATTTTCCAGCTGCACCAGATGCCGGTCTTTCTCGGCATTCTGGAGCCGTAATGCCTTCACCTCCTCCACCAGATCCATGATTGATTTCTGTTGCTGCTTCACAACAGAAATCTCCTCTGATAAAAAGTCCAGAGATTTTTTAATATCGTCACCTTCCTCCGCTGTCAGAACCTTCTTAGGCCCCATGGTCGGCTTATGAGCAGCTTGTCGATCGCCGATGTTAACAGCCTGCGTTGTTTGTCACCGGGATGGATCTGCACTTCGCTGGTGCCGCGCGGCCTCGGTGTTTCCGCGCTGATGGATGCGCGGTGGCTGCACGAGGCCTCGGGGAAGCGGCACTCGTGACGCGCGGTTCTAATGACGCAGCGCGCGGCCTCAGTGAATTCACCACGTTGGGCCTCGGACGTTGTTGCTGTCCAGTCGCGGGGCTAAGTTGCCGGTTGAGGTGGTATTCCCACTGTCCGGGTTGGCAAACACCGGCGTGGCAGATGGCAACTACAAACACCACCTCTGAAAACTCAGGTACAAACTTTTTGCAGCTCACTCTGACGACACGCAGCTCTGACTGACTGTGACTGACGCAGCTCTGACGTGTAGGTGTGAAGACCTAAGACCTTAATCCAGGTTTTGAGTATATTTCTTATTGTTATATGGGAAACAAGGTACCAGTAGATTCAGTAGATTCTCACAAATCCAACAAGACCAAGCATGCATGATATGCACACTCTTAAGGCTATGAAATTAGGCTATTAGTAAAAAAAGTAGAAAAGGGGGTGTTCACAATAATAGTAGTGTGGCATTCAGTCAGTGAGTTTGTCAATTTTGTGGAACAAACAGGTGTGAATCATGTGTCCCCTATTTAAGGATGAAGCCAGCACCTGTTGAACATGTTTTTCTCTTTGAAAGCCTGAGGAAAATGGGACGTTCAAGATATTGTTCAGAAGAACAGCATAGTTTGATTAAAAAGTTGATTGGAGAGGGGAAAACTTATACACAGGTGCAAAAAATTATAGGCTGTTCATCTACAATGATCTCCAATGCTTTAAAATGGAAAACAAAAAAACAAAAAAAAAAACAGAGACGCGTGGAAGAAAATGGAAAATAACCATCAAAATGGATAGAAGAATAACCAGAATGGCAAAGGCTCACCCATTGATCAGCTCCAGGATGAGCAAAGACAGTCTGGAGTTACCTGTAAGTGACAGTTAGAAGACACCTGTGTGAAGCTAATTTATTTGCAAGAATCCCCTGCAAAGTCCCTCTGTTAAATAAAAGACATGTGCAGAAGAGGTTACAATTTGCCAAAGAACACATCAACTGGCCTAAAGAGAAATGGAGGAATATTTTGTGGACTGATGAGAGTAAAATTGTTCTTTTTGGGTCCAAGGGCCGCAGACAGTTTGTGAGACGACCCCCAAACTCTGAATTCAAGCCGCAGTTCACAGTGAAGACAGTGAAGCATGGTGGTGCAAGCATCATGATATGGGCATGTTTCCCCTACTATGGTGTTGGGCCTATATATCGCATACCAGGTATCATGGATCAGTTTGGATATGTCAAAATACTTGAAGAGGTCATGTTGCCTTATGCTGAAGAGGACATGCCCTTGAAATGGGTGTTTCAACAAGACAATGACCCCAAGCACACTAGTAAACAAGCAAAATCTTAGTTCCAAATGAACAAAATTAATGCCTTGCAGATGTGAAGAAATCATGAAAAACTGTGGTTATACAACTAAATACTAGTTTAGTGATTCAAAGGATTGCTAAAAAAAAAAAAAAGCAGTTTGAATATAATAGTTTTGAGTTTGTAGCGTCAACAGCAAATGCCACACTACTATTATTGTGAACACCCCCTTTTCTACTTCAAAGAGAAAAGCATATTCAACAGGTGCTGGCTTCATCCTTAAATAGGGGACACCTGATTCACACCTGTTTGTTCCACAAAATTGATGAACTCACTGACTGAATGCCACACTACTATTATTGTGAACACCCCCTTTTCTACTTTTTTTTTTTTACTAATAGCCCAATTTCATAGCCTTAAGAGTGTGCATATCATGAATGCTTGGTCTTGATGGATTTGTGAGAATCTACTGAATCTACTGGTACCTTGTTTCCCATGTAACAATAAGAAATATACTCAAAACCTGGATTAATCGTTTTAGTCACATAGCACTACTATTATTCTGAACACTACTGTATTGTCCACAAGTGGTCCTTGGCTCTTGGACAACTCTTCTGATAATTTTTTTCATTCATCTTTCAGAAATCTTGTGAGGAGCACCTGGTCATGGCTGGTTTATGGTGAAATGATGTGCTTTCTACTTCTGGATTATGTGCCCAACAGTTCTCACTGGAAGATTCAGGTTTAGAAATCCTTCTGTAACCAATGCCATCAGTATGTTTTACAACAATAAGGTTGCAAAGATCTTGAGAGAGCTCTTTGCTTTTACCTATTATGAGATATTTCTTGAGTGACACCTTGGTAATAAGACACCTTTTACTAAGCCATGATTTGGGACTGAACTATCTTATATTAATTTGCACTGACAAGGGGCAGGATTGCTTTCTTATTACTGATAGATTTCAGCTGATGTTTTGGGTTTCCAAGCTTTTTTGCACCTCTCCTTCTTCATGTGTTCAATACTTTTTTCCTGTGTCATGAAGAGTCATAATATAATTTCTGTACTTATATCAATCAATCAATCAACTTTTTTTTTATATAGCGCCAAATCACAACAAACAGTTGCCCCAAGGCGCTTTATATTGTAAGGCAAGGCCATACAATAATTATGAAAAACCCCAACGGTCAAAACGACCCCCTGTGAGCAAGCACTTGGCAACAGTGGGAAGGAAAAACTCCCTCTTAACAGGAAGAAACCTCCAGCAGAACCAGGCTCAGGGAGGGGCAGTCTTCTGCTGAGACTGGTTGGGGCTGAGGGAAAGAACCAGGAAAAAGACATGCTGTGGAGGGGGGCAGAGATCGATCACTAATGATTAAATGCGGAGTGATGCATACAGAGCAAAAAGAGAAAGAAACAGTGCATCATGGGAACCCCCCCACAGTCTACGTCTAAAGCAGCATAACCAAGGGATAGTCCAGGGTCACCCGATCCAGCCCTAACTATAAGCCTTAGCAAAAAGGAAAGTTTTAAGCCTAATCTTAAAAGTAGAGAGGGTATCTGTCTCCCTGATCTGAATTGGGAGCTGGTTCCACAGGAGAGGAGCCTGAAAGCTGAAGGCTCTGCCTCCCATTCTACTCTTACAAACCCTAGGAACTACAAGTAAGCCTGCAGTCTGAGAGCGAAGCGCTCTATTAGGGTGATATGGTACTACGAGGTCCCTAAGATAAGATGGGACCTGATTATTCAAAACCTTATAAGTAAGAAGAAGAATTTTAAATTCTATTCTAGAATTAACAGGAAGCCAATGAAGAGAGGCCAACACGGGTGAGATATGCCCTCTCCTGCTAGTCCCCGTCAGTACTCTAGCTGCAGCATTTTGAATTAACTGAAGGCTTTTTAGGGAACTTTTAGGACAACCTGATAATAAAGAATTACAATAGTCCAGCCTAGAGGAAATAAATGCATGAATTAGTTTTTCAGCATCACTCTGAGACAAGACCTTTCTGATTTTAGAGATATTGCGTAAATGCAAAAAGGCAGTCCTACATATTTGTTTAATATGCGCTTTGAATGACATATCCTGATCAAAAATGACTCCAAGATTTCTCACAGTATTACTAGAGATCAGGGAAATGCCATCCAGAGTAAAGATCTGGTTAGACACCATGCTTCTAAGATTTGTGGGGCCAAGTACAATAACTTCAGTTTTATCTGAGTTTAAAAGCAGGAAATTAGAGGTCATCCATGTCTTTATGTCTGTAAGACAATCCTGCAGTTTACCTAATTGGTGTGTGTCCTCTGGCTTCATGGATAGATAAAGCTTAAACTTATATGTTTTGGTTTCTTTGTTTGCATGGATTACTTTGGTTGTTGCTGACATCTTTTGAACATTTCAGGTCAATAGCACCTTTAGAAATATATTTAATGAGAAAAAAATGTGACGTGTTAAAACCCACTGTATATATAGGGCTCTCCACAGAGATTTAGAGTATTACAGTACTGTACCTCAGGGGTTGCAGAGGGGAGAGCTCAAGTATTTTGTTAAAGTTTAAGACAGAGTAACTGGGGCAGTGTGGCATCAGATGAATTATAATTCCATTCAAGGGATCCTGTCATCAAGACAAACCAATTAAATCAATAGCTGTGGGTAGTACAAAAGGCCATTTACTATCTGATATGTGCCACTCTATTATTTACAGGTACACATATAAAATGTCATGTTTTAATCATGGTTATTGCCCACTTGCATATCCAAAGGGTAAGGTGACAAGAGGTAGACATACTGTACTAACAGAGCACTCCACTCATTAAATCCATGGCAATGATTGTATCAAAAAGCACTTGCACATAGTTTTAATTTCAGTTTATTATTCTTTGTGTTGTCAAAAATGTTAGTGAGGATTTGCAGTACTGAGCTTCACAACTGCCTTGAATCAAGACTGTGATCCAGGCTTTCAATTATATCATGGTGCCAGCTATTAGCATGCCATATAAAGTGAGAGCATCACTTACCTCACCAGTGCCTTTCTTGTCTGTGGGAGCTCAGCCAGTGAGATCAAAAGACTTCTAGAAACAGCTTATGGAGTCATGTGTTTGCTGGATGAAGGTGTCTGATGAGGCTGATATCTTTGCAGTATGAAAAAGGTCCAAGCCTTTCGAGTGGTCCTTCCAGTCCTACTACATTCTTGTGAGACCTGGATACCAACCAGTGACCAAAGATGATTGACTGAATGTCTTTATTATTTGGTCTCAATTTTTAGCATGTTTGTCAAATGTAATGAGAACCAGATGAGGTGTAGTACTGGCATGTAGGACACTTTCCTGAAAAAGATCAAGTATGCAGCTGCCACATTGCTGAAGACCACAAGGAGTGGACAAGGCCAAATGGATGCCCACATTTGATCTGCATCAGATCTGTGGTTACCTTCAGGGGACAGGGATGGACCACAGGTCTCCCTATGGGGTTGGAGGTTGGGACCCAAAACCTACACCACACCATGTGCATTCAGCATTCCATGGTACAACTCAAACCACATTTGACACAACTGATCTTTCTCGCTCCCATTCACTGTTAACACTACAAGTTTTTCTATCTCTATTTCCTCTTTGCTCTTGTGAGGAAATTGGTTAAAATAAAACAAGCCTGGTATTTGTTTGCACCTTTCCTTTTCTATGTGTTCATTCTGCCCACAGGAATGTGATTTGATTGCTCAGCTGATAATGCACTACACAATACAGAACAGCTTCTCACTGCATGTGATATTCTTAGACTCCGACACTAAGCCCTTACACTGGAGAAACTCCAAAGTTGTTTGAGGAGAGCTTTTCAAAGGTTCAAATTAAAGCATTTTTCTGGGTTTGCACAAAAAGGAATGAGATATGAAACAGCACAATTTATATTTTTATCAGAAAGCTCTGAATTTTATTTATTTATTTTTTTTAATTTTAGCACAAAAAATCCTGCAACCCTGAAATACCACACTCAGTGAATTCTTTTGCCACGTATCTCTGAGAGTACTGCAAAGATACTTAATGTTTTTACAAAATATTTTTAAAACCAAGAGTGTGAACCCTCTTGTCAACAACTAGGAAACAATAAGTTGCTTTATTTCATATGTTCAGTATTGTTAGACCAACTTTCTGTTCCAGTGACTTTCCAGAGCAGGTCACTCTGTGTCAATCAGAATCAAGCTGCCATACACCTGGGTTTGCGTCCCGGGCATGCTATCTGTCTGTGTACTTGGACAAGATGCTTTATCTGCATCATCAGAGTCCAACCCGCAATAAACAGCTATCAGCTTTGGCTGGGGAAGTAACCTACAACAGACTGGCGTCTCATCCGCTTCCTGCTAAATCTGGGGATAAACACCAAGACCAATAGGCCTCAGGACCTATTTAAGACTGACATATTCTCCAAAGAGTGTAAAAGGGTGTCTTTTACCATCTCCAAAGAGTGTAAAAGGGTGTCTTTTACCATCTAAACCACTGAATTATCCATTGGCCAACATGACCCAAATTGCATCTTAAAACTATATTGGAATCATAGCCTGTAGAAGACTAAATGGTGCGCTGTAGTTAAGCATGGAATGGAACCATGTTTAGGAGCAACTTCCATTAACATGTAAAGTCAAAATGCCTGACATGCTTCCCCAATGTGACCACTGTTTTCTTGCACTTCTACAAATTGATTGGAAGTCATTGGAAGTGATTCGAAGTGATTGGAAAGTGATTGGACTGTTTTGAGAGGAAGAGGATTTAAGAAAATATGGTAATTCCAGACAGTGAATTCTAGAATGGCCATGTTAAGACAAGTGAGAAACAAATGAGCAGTGGTGGGCACAGTTCCACTAATCCGCTAAATTATCGGAGCTAATGTTTCCATTATCGGATTAGCTTTTCAGATCATTTTGAAAACCATCAGTGGACTAAATATCTTCCGATAAATTTTGGTCTGATCATTTTTAAACCGCTAACATTTATAAAGTCTGACATCAAAGATTTGAGTGTAGTAGATGTGCAGTTCTATCCTCTACAAACAGAGGAGAGCTCGTTCCAGAAGAAACCACTCTATCCTCTGCAAGCAAAGGAGAACTGGTCACAGAAAAGAAAAAAGCTCATTTCTTTTAACCCCATACTGATACGCTGGCAATATCACCCAAGTCATCCAGAGGCATACAGTTTTAACTTATGGTTAAAATTTTAACCAAACTAATTTCAGACAAGTTATTTAAATTAACGTCACGTCTGAAGTTTTATAAAGTGAAAATATCAGATATATGTTTTAGTTTTAAAGTAATGCACTAATTTTAAAGGTTTCAGTGTGGACATGCTGTGTCTAGGTGCATTATGGGTAATCTCAGTACATTCACGACAGGAGAAATACATTTGAGATGCTCTGATCAGGCTCCACACAGACAACAGCATTAAACTCTTTGTATATTGTGCCTAAAACTCTTGTGAATATATTCTCTGTGTTTATAGACCGTGTTATTGTGTTTGTTTTATGTAAAAATGAAAAAATAAATGAACTGCATTTATATAGTGCTTTTCCATTAATGATGCCTCACATTCACCCATTCACACACATGTTAGGGTGCTGCCATTTAAAGCATTCAACTGCACACTGGAAACAACGGTGGGATTAAAGACCTTGCACAACTGATTTTCCAATCTGGCAGGGATTTGAACCAAGGGTCCTCTAGGGAGGTGATGGTCTCACCTAGAGAGTGCAAGCATCCAGTGCTTTGATGCTTCAGTCTGGTTTCGGTGGAGTTAGTTGTCAAAACTGCCCCTTTTATTCAGACACATGTTCAATAGGCCTGTAAAGGTTTTAGCAGTGATGCTACAAGAATCATAAAATATAACTGTGATGGGGTGAAACAAAACATTACAGGATGAGGGACGGATTGTTTATGTGTGTGTAGAGGGGGTAACATTAGAGAGCTTTATACCTTGTACCCGACTGACATGGTTAAGAAATTGTAAATGTTGTAGCCATTCATCTTAGCACTGTTTCCCTATCTGTGTCTATTTCTGTTCACATTGGGAAATGATTGGTTCCCTGATAAGAAGAGAATCTGTTTCCTTCTTAATGTCTCATAGGTAACACCTGAGATCTGGCGGCTTGATTATGGCAAAAATCATAATCCTGATTATTTAACATGGTTTTTGAGTGGCAGAGGTCATGGCCAAGCAGTTAGTCTGTTTGGTTTTAGTGTAGAAGGTTTCCAGTTCAAACCCCCCTCCTGCCACATTTCTCCATGCAATGTGGAGTTGTGTCAGGAAGGGCATCCGGTGTAAGACTTCAAGGGAGCAGCCAACGGGGCTTACTTTTTTACTCATTGAGTTTTGAAACATCTTGCATTTATTAAACTTTAAAAAAAAAAACAACTTGGATTTTAACAATGGAATTGCATAGAATAAAATTACAATAATTAAAAAAAATCATTGAACTGAAAAATAAATAAAAGTAAAACTATAACTCGTAGTTAACCCAAAAATGTGTATTGAGATGGAACATTGGTAATACCAGTGTGACGAATGAGGCCTGAATAAGGCCCCAACCCCGTAATCAATTTAGTTTTGGGTATATGATTTTCGCTTACTTTTGTATCTAGTCCGGTGTATTTCTTAACAGGTGGCTCAGGTGTGGGTATTAAACATTAAAGCATATTGCCTCAGTAACCATGCCAGAATCAATGTAGCCAACATCAGCATTACAAGCTATCAATACCTGCTGAGTGGTGATAAGGGTGCTGATATACTGTAATGGATTTAGGCGAGGACCTTAATCCAGAGAACCACAATGAAGGACGGCTTGAACAGGTTTTATTGTCCAAAATAACAATAAGCTGAGCTAATAGCAACAATGCAGCAGGCAGCAGTAATGGTTAAAACAAAGGCTTGGGTCAGGCACACAGTAATCAGACAAAAAAAAACAGCCTCATCTTATCTGAGGAGAAAAAAGAGAAGAAAAAAAAACAAAAACAGAGTTCAGCAACAAGAGTTCTCAATAGCAGCAGTCTTTCAAGGGTTAGACAATTCAATAACCAAAGACTCTCATAACACAGGGTCCAAAACAGCAGGCAAAAGACAGGATCCTGGAATGGCAACACGGGTCTATAGCATGCGGCCAAAAACACTGTAACCAGAACAAAAACAATAGGCAAGAAACAGGAGTCCGGAACAATAGCAAAGGCCAGCAATGTGGAAACAAAAATACACTGTAACATTGAACGCAAGAGAGCAGGGTGGAACCCAATACAATCTGGTGACTAGGAGACGTTCTGATGGCGGGTATAAAGAATGTAAATACGGAGATCAATATTCCAGACGTCAAACATAGGAGAAACATCACAGTAAGTGCACAACTAATAAACACCACAAAATAACACAGAGGAATAAAACCCAGTAATAACACATAGTGATCCATCTGACCAAAACATCAAAACAGAATGAGAGTCAAAACGCTGCCCAATGACAGATAGAGAATAACCGACTTGTTTGATGGTCATTGATTACAACCGATCACACAGCAAGCCATATATTAGATATTATAGATTATATATTTGTATAGATATAAACATTTGTAATAAAATACTTACAAAGCCACCTGCTAACCTTGCACTGCCAGTCCGGTATATACATCGGAGGTTGTCACTTGGATTTATCATATATCATTGGAATGTAGAATGTGACACAACACTGATCTTGATTACAAAATTTTGGTAATTGTTATGAAACGAGTAAAGTGATAGGTTCTTCTTAGGACTAACATAATTGACAAAATTCTAATAATAATAAATGACCAAAAACCTCCTCTAATCTTTCATGACCCTGCCTCACACTCACATGGTAGAAACACAAGCGCACATCCATCCTCTAAAAAATACAGGACACTTATGAAATGTCTGATTTTATACAAAAATGTATTCATACTTTTTAAGTTTTGCAGTAATAATGGTAAATAGACTGCATTTATATAGCGCTTTTCCATCTGCATCAGATGCTCAAAACGCTTTACAAATAATGCCGTATACTCACCCCAATGTCATGCTGCCATACAAGGTACGCACTACACACTGGGACCAACTAGGGGATTAAGGGCCCTGAGTAATTTTCCAGTCAGGCTGGGATTTGAACCAAGGATCCTCCGGTCTGAAGCCAAATGCTTTAACCACTAGACCATCACCTCCCCTAACACATAGTGACCCATCTGACCAAAACAGCAAAACAGAATGAGAGTCAAAATGTTACCCAATGACACATACTAAAAGTTCACTCAATGGAAATACTTGAGAACCAACTTGTTTACTTGCAGTCAAGAAGAGACAATATGTGATCACTAAGATTTGTGTTTTAGAGCATGTAGCTCAATTGGATAGGCATGGAAATACTAATATATATATACCTGAGTTCGAGTCCTGGTCATGCTACCATCCTTGGCCGGGGAAATAACCTGGATCAGACTGCTGACCCATCCAAGGGGAGTCATACACTCTCATCTGCTTCATGCTATAGAATCTAGAGATAAGCACCAGCACCAATGTGCATCGGGGCCTATGTAGGACTTAGTTTGTCTGTACACATTGTGGCTACAACATCTAATCACTGCACAAACACGCAATGGTTCAAACTATGAAAAATACCAAACCCAAGTCGTAGTAGTATTATGTAAGAATAGTTAAAGCTTGAGTCCCCTTTCCTTTTAGTCTGCCTCTTTGTGTGCGTTAGGTGAGGGAGATGGGGTTGACAGATGGCTGAAGGTCCCAACTCACCACCTTGCGTGAGTCGCGAGCCTCAGACCCAGCTATTACCCCCAGACTCTGCCCCGGGGGGTCCAGCCCTTAACCCAATCAAAGGAATGGACAAACCAGACACACACATGGATACTTACATACATCTGTAAAATCTATCCCTGAAGCAGAGAGGAGTGGCTTTCAAATATACTGAAATAAAGAATGGAACAAAAGCCACAGAAAAGAGGATATTAATTCATAAGCATGGTCTCAAACGGCTCCCTTCTTCTATCCTATTGCCACAGTTTGTGACTATGAATTCAGACAAGTAATTAGACAACTTTCCTCACAGCTGACTCACCCTGGAGGCGGTCACAGCATTAAACTTTACGCCAGATGGAGAATATAGCGCTACAGTGTTGAGATCATTGTTAATAATTCACTTTTTTTTCCCACCATTCAATATATGAACAGCAGTACAGGGTTATGGAACATGTAGGAGCATTCGGGCGGATGCTATGATTGTTTCCAAGTATGCAAGCGAAAGGCAAAACATGCAGCTACTTATCACAATGCAGTCTTTCGCTTAAAAGGAAATTGTCTCCTTGATAAATAAATCAAGAATGCATAGACATAGGCTAACTGCAATGCTGGCATAGGAGCAAAATCCGAGTTGGAACAGAAATAGTGAGAAAGCGAAACAGCATTGTTGCAAAACAACTGGCACCGCAGCTATGCCGCACCCGGTCTTGATATGCAGCCAACGTTCTAACATAGTCCTGTTCACATTCATCATCAGCATTAGGCAGGGATGACAGAAATAGCTGACGAGATGAAGAGAGAAGGGAAGGTAAGTGCTATGAGGAAAGGAAGGAGGCACCTCATCACATTAGAGGAAGGAGGCACCTCATGTGATTATAGTGACGATTGATAGACGTTAAGGAAATGAAGAATTTAACAACAGGGAGAAGCAAGCTAAATAAGATGCTGACCCTAGTATTAAACTAAATTAAAACTGCTGAGCATAAATGCATAGGTAAGATAAGTGAAGGCGAAGAGCAGAGAGAACAGACATAAAGACACAAATGAAAAGACCTGTCCAACGTAAATCACAGTAATAGTTTGCTTTTATAAGGGAGGACAAAGAGAAGGGCACTTCGAGCCAGTTTAATGGCACAGATTAAATCTATATAGTTGGACTTTAAAAGGATATTTCCATTGAGCTGGTCTGCTATAACCTGAGTCTCAAGTTACCTCATGCGACCATGCACCGTAGCTCACCAAGCTATTAAATGGCGTACAATCGGATGAGGAAGACTTTGTCATTTGAGGAAGACTTTGTCACTGGAAGTTGGACAAAATGGAACCACTCTGAATTCCACACTTCCATCCATCCATCCATTTTCTTCCGCTTTATCCGGAGTCGGGTCGCGGGGGCAGCAGCTCAAGCAAAGCCGCCCAGACCTCCCGATCCACACACACCTCCCCCAGCTCCTCCGGGGGAACCCCAAGGCGTTCCCAAGCCAGCCGAGAGATGTAATCCTTCCAGCGTGTCCTGGGTCTTCCCTGGGGCCTCCTCCCAATGAGCACCTCTCCAGTGAGGTGTCCAGGGGGCATCCGGAAAAGATGCCCGAGCCACCTCAACTGACTCCTTTCGACGTGGAGGAGCAGCAGCTCGACTCCGAGCTCCTCCCGAGTGACCGACTGAATTCCAGACTTCATTGTAGGAATTTGTGATTTCAACCTTGACATAAGGAACTAAATAAACAAGATCTATCTACCTCTGTGTCTCTGTCTGTTAGATTATGGGTTTTGTACCACAGAAAGCAAACTAGTTAGCTAGCTAACAGTCACACGCTCAACACTTTGGTCAATAGATTGAACAGTGTGCTGACACAGACAGTTCATGCCATGATAGACACCCATTTTTAGCACAAACAAGTATGTCAGAGAATGTGGACATCCACAACCAATCAAGACTTTTTTTTAGCTAGCTAGACAGCTAGCTGAAAGTATGTAGCAGTTAGTAAAAATGCTTTGTTTTGGTTTATCCAAACACCGTCATGCAGTATTCCTACTGTGTGTATATTTGCATATAGCTTGTTAGGTAAAGCCTACCCTCAAACAATTTCACAGTTTGGATCATGAACTTGACTAAATATTGTTGAGGGATAACAAAAATCCATATTTCATCCCTAACTTAAATTGTACCTTGGCTAAATATCTGTTACCTTCATGAAGGGATGGGTTTTCTTTCCCAGATATTCTGGAGAATGATGCCATTTGTTCAACGTGAATATGAATTTGGGCAAAAACTGTGGCTAAGCCCTGAGGATGGAGCTGTCAGCCACAATTCCATCACAGGTGTTGCAATGTAAATGTCCCTTTGTCTCTCCTCAGTTCTTCTGACACAGCCATCCTGTTTTGCAGAGCTCAACCCCGGCCAACCAGGACACAATCTCCACCTTTGCTTTAAGTTTCTAAAAGTAGGAGAGACTGATGGCTATACCAGGCAGTATGTTTGCACCCCCAATCCCGGTCTCCGATACCCGGTCCTACTTCACTCCACCCAACAGTGGAATCCAGAAGTCTGTGTGAGCTGGAGGACAACTCCAAAAGACGATGGAGTCTGATTTGTGACAAATATGGTGCCGCAATTCAGACTCACTTCATAATTCAGCTGCCAGCCAAGAAACAAATGTGTTTTTGAGCAAACTCCAGCCAAGGTGACCTCTAAATGAAAGGCATTATACAAACCCCACGTAGCATGTGTACGAGTGTGTATGTGTGACGGTCAGCAGTGTCTGGGTAGGGGGCTGGGCACGCACTGAGAAAAGCGAACAAGTAACTGATTTATTAGGTAGATAACTGCCACAGCTCTCCTCTATCTTGGCTGTGCATGTCTGTCTCATGTGCAGTTTGCATGTGCATGCGTTGGAATAGGCAACCCCAGACAGACCACCAGCACAACACTACCGTTTAATATCGAGGTAGTGAAAAATGCCAAGAATTAAGTAGCTTAATAAAAGTGTGTCTGGCATGCTTGTCCATCTCATTTTGTCTCTGACCCATCACTCTTCTTTCTCTCTCTCTTTTACTCTTGCTTGAAAATTGTATGCTTTTCTACAATGGACTCATTTTTGGACAAAAAAAAACCTCCACATAAAATATTTTCAGCATGGGAAACTTGTGCCTGTTGCCGTGACTAAATAAAAGCTGAGAGGGTCACCAGCCAAACAATCAAATCCTCTGCTAGTCTACAATGAAAAAATAACCAACTTAAAAAAGCTTTACAATTGGTAAAACCTGAATGAATTAAGTTGTTTGAACTTAAGTTTGTAAGTTAGAGTTGATCAAGAGTTTATCTAACTTACAAAAAAAGTTTAAACAACTTAATTCAGGAGGATCAAACTCTCGTTATTGGTGACTCTGTTTTGAGAAATGTGAAGTTAGCGACACCAGCAACCATAGTCAATTGTCTTCCGGGGGCCAGAGCAGGCGACATTGAAGGAAATTTGAAACTGCTGGCTAAGGCTAAGCGTAAATTTGGTAAGATTGTAATTCATGTCGACAGTAATGACACCCGGTTACACCAATCGGAGGTCACTAAAATTAACATTGAATCGGTGTGTAACTTTGCAAAAATAATGTCGGACTCTGTAGTTTTCTCTGGGCCCCTCCCCAATAAGACCGGGAGTGACATGTTTAGCCGCATGTTCTCCTTGAATTGCCGGCTGTCTGAGTGGTGTCCAAAAAATGAGGTGGGCTTCATAGATAATTGGCAAAGCTTCTGGGGAAAACCTGGTCTTGTTAGGAGAGACGGCATCCATCCCACTTTGGATGGAGCAGCTCTCATTTCTAGAAATCTGGCCAATTTTATTAAATCCTCCAAACCGTGACTATCCAGGGTTGGGACCAGGAAGCAGAGTTGTAGTCTTACACACCTCTCTGCAGCTTCTCTCCCCCTGCCATCCCCTCATTACCCCATCCCCGTAGAGACGGTGCCTGCTCCCAGACCACCAATAACCAGCAAAAATCTATTTAAGCATAAAAATTCAAAAAAAAAAAATAATATAGCACCTTCAACTGCACCACAGACTAAAACAGTTAAATGTGGTCTATTAAACATTAGGTCTCTCTCTTCTAAGTCCCTGTTAGTAAATGATATAATAATTGATCAACATATTGATTTATTCTGCCTTACAGAAACCTGGTTACAGCAGGATGAATATGTTAGTTTAAATGAGTCAACACCCCCGAGTCACACTAACTGCCAGAATGCTCGTAGCACGGGCCGGGGCGGAGGATTAGCAGCAATCTTCCATTCCAGCTTATTAATTAATCAAAAACCCAGACAGAGCTTTAATTAATTTGAAAGCTTGACTCTTAGTCTTGTCCATCCAAATTGAAAGTCCCAAAAACCAGTTTTATTTGTTATTATCTATCGTCCACCTGGTCGTTACTGTGAGTTTCTCTGTGAATTTTCAGACCTTTTGTCTGACTTAGTGCTTAGCTCAGATAAGATAATTATAGTGGGTGATTTTAACATCCACACAGATGCTGAGAATGACAGCCTCAACACTGCATTTAATCTATTATTAGACTCTATTGGCTTTGCTCAAAATGTAAATGAGTCCACCCACCACTTTAATCATATCTCAGATCTTGTTCTGACTTATGGTATGGAAATTGAAGACTTAACAGTATTCCCTGAAAACTCCCTTCTGTCTGATCATTTCTTAATAACATTTACATTTACTCTGATGGACTACCCAGCAGTGGGGAATAAGTTTCATTACACTAGAAGTCTTTCAGAAAGCACTGTAACTAGGTTTAAGGATATGATTCCTTCTTTATGTTCTCTAATGCCATATACCAACACAGTGCAGAGTAGCTACCTAAACTCTGTAAGTGAGATAGAGTATCTCGTCAATAGTTTTACATCCTCATTGAAGACAACTTTGGATGCTGAAGCTCCTCTGAAAAAGAGAGCTTTAAAACAGAATTGCCTGACTCCGTGGTATAACTCACAAACTCGTAGCTTAAAGCAGATAACCCGTAAGTTGGAGAGGAAATGGCGTCTCACTAATTTAGAAGATCTTCACTTAGCCTGGAAAAAGAGTCTGTTGCTCTATAAAAAAAGCCCTCCGTAAAGCTAGGACATCTTACTACTCATCACTAATTGAACAAAATAAGAACAACCCCAGGTTTCTTTTCAGCACTGTAGCCAGGCTGACAAAGAGTCAGAGCTCTATTGAGCCGAGTATTCCTTTAACTTTAACTAATAATGACTTCATGACTTTCTTTGCTAATAAAATTTTAACTATTAGAGAAAAAATTACTCATAACCATCCCAAAAACGTATCGTTATCTTTGGCTGCTTTCAGTGATGCCGGTATTTGGTTAGACTCTTTCTCTCCGATTGTTCTGTCTGAGTTATTTTCATTAGTTACTTCATCCAAACCACCAACATGTCTATTAGACCCCATTCCTACCAGGCTGCTCAAGGAAGCCCTACCATTAATTAATGCTTCGATCTTAAATATGATCAATCTATCTTTATTAGTTGGCTATGTACCACAGGCTTTTAAGGTGGCAGTAATTAAACCATTACTTAAAAAGCCATCACTTGACCCAGCTATCTTAGCTAATTATAGGCCAATCTCCAACCTTCCTTTTCGCTCAAAAATTCTTGAAAGGGTAGTTGTAAAACAGCTAACTGATCATCTGCAGAGGAATGGTCTATTTGAAGAGTTTCAGTCAGGTTTTAGAATTCATCATAGTACAGAAACAGCATTAGTGAAGGTTACAAATGATCTTTTTATGGCCTCAGACAGTGGACTCATCTCTGTGATTGTTCTGTTAGACCTCAGTGCTGCTTTTGATACTGTTGACCATAAAATTAGATTAGAGCATGTCATAGGTATTAAAGGCACTGCGTTGCGGTGGTTTGAATCATATTTATCTAATAGATTACAATTTGTTCATGTAAATGGGGAATCTTCTTCACAGACTAAGGTTAATTATGGAGTTCCACAAGGTTCTGTGCTAGGACCAATTTTATTCACTTTATACATGTTTCCCTTAGGCAATATTATTAGACGGCATTGCTTAAATTTTCATTGTTACGCAGATGATACCCAGCTTTATCTATCCATGAAGCCAGAGGACACACACCAATTAGCTAAACTGCAGGATTGTCTTACAGACATAAAGACATGGATGACCTCTAATTTCCTGCTTTTAAACTCAGATAAAACTGAAGTTATTGTACTTGGCCCCACAAATCTTAGAAACATGGTGTCTAACCAGATCCTTACTCTGGATGGCATTACCCTGACCTCTAGTAATACTGTGAGAAATCTTGGAGTCATTTTTGATCAGGATATGTCATTCAATGCGCATATTAAACAAATATGTAGGACTGCTTTTTTTGCATTTGCGCAATATCTCTAAAATTAGAAAGGTCTTGTCTCAGAGTGATGCTGAAAAACTAATTCATGCATTTATTTCCTCTAGGCTGGACTATTGTAATTCATTATTATCAGGTTGTCCTAAAAGTTCCCTGAAAAGCCTTCAGTTAATTCAAAATGCTGCAGCTAGAGTGCTAACAGGGACTAGAAGGAGAGAGCATATCTCACCCATATTGGCCTCTCTTCATTGGCTTCCTGTTAATTCTAGAATAGAATTTAAAATTCTTCTTCTTACTTATAAGGTTTTGAATAATCAGGTCCCATCTTATCTTAGGGACCTCATAGTACCATATCATCCCAATAGAGCGCTTCGCTCTCAGGCTGCAGGCTTATTTGTAGTTCCTAGGGTTTGTAAGAGTAGAATGGGAGGCAGAGCCTTCAGCTTTCAGGCTCCTCTCCTGTGGAACCAGCTTCCAATTCAGATCAGGGAGACAGACACCCTCTCTACTTTTAAGATTAGGCTTAAAACTTTCCTTTTTGCTAAAGCTTATAGTTAGGGCTGGATCAGGTGACCCTGAACCATCCCTTAGTTATGCTGCTATAGACTTAGACTGCTGGGGGGTTCCCATGATGCACTGAGTGTTTCTTTCTCTTTTTGCTCTGTATGCACCACTCGGCATTTAATCATTAGTGATTGATCTCTGCTCCCCTCCACAGCATGTCTTTTTCCTGGTTCTTTCCCTCAGCTCCAACCAGCCGCAGCAGAAGACTGCCCCTCCCTGAGCCTGGTTCTGCTGGAGGTTTCTTCCTGTTAAAAGGGAGTTTTTCCTTCCCACTGTTGCCAAGTGCTTGCTCACAGGGGGTCATTTTGACCGTTGGGGTTTTTCCGTAATTATTGTATGGCCTTGCCTTACAATATAAAGTGCCTTGGGGCAACTGTTTGTTGTGATTTGGTGCTATATAAATAAAATTGATTTGATTTGATTTAATTGTAGAAAGTAGAAACCAGGTTTTACCAATTATGAATTAAGTTGTTTGAACTTAAGTTTGTAAGTTAGAGTTGATCTAGAGTTGATCTAACTTGCAAACATAAGTTCAAAAAACTTAATTCATTCAGGTTTTACCTGTTGTAATGCTTTTAAAGTTGGTTCAACTATTCTCTTTTTTCAGTGTACACACTGTTAAGACATGAAATGCTGTATTAACTTAATCTACTTTTGTCCACAGCTGACAAAGGTAGATTCTGTAAATATATCAGTTTATGTTTAAGAGTGAAGTAGAATTCAGTGAAGGCCTTTAAAATTGGTAAGAAAAAACTGAGCTTTAGCTTGGCTATTTGTTGAATTTTTATCAACAGCACATTGCAATAAAATGTTATTCTTGAGCTCACTTTGGTCCAGAGGAAATATGCTTTTCATAGATATTTATGTTATATTGCCATTTTGTTGAGAAACAGCTATTAATCATGCAGCAGACTGGCAAAATGATTGTGCATTTTGTGAAATTTGGCTGAGCTAATAGGATTAAGAAATGGAATAATTTGGAATAGCTGTGATGAATGGTCTCCAAAGTAAAGGTCAAACTAGATGTTGATTGGATTCCACAACATGTGACATATGTTACCCTGTAATATGATAACTAAGCATGACAGATGGTGCAAAGTATTTCTTTTTAAAACCCTATTAACTCAACCAATAATTTGCTTTTGACCCCTGTACAAAGTGAAATTGACCTTTGTCATTGTTTTTGCTGTTTTTACCCTGTAAATCCACAACATTTAGTCAAGGATAGTCTAAACTATACCTTTTTGGAATTGTTATGATCAGACAAATAATATGATACACCTATCAATATGATTGGAGTATTTTTTAAATTTTGACCCCTATAGGTCATGACAAGCCAGCTCCAGGATACCTTCACTTCTGAAAAAAGTATTAGTTAATCTAGAATATGTGGGCCAAATTTGGTGCTTTAGGCACAAAATGAACAATTGTTATGGAAATTTTAGCTAAGCTGCATCACTATATAAAAATGTCTTCAGTGTGACTTCCAGCCCTTTAGGCTGCTTCACTTTTAAGGGGTTAAATTCACAGATGTAGGTTTTCTACTTGGAATCGATCAGGCTTTTTAGAGGGGTGTTCCTTTTTTCTTTTCTCCTGCATCGTCTTTACAATTCTGAGAGGACACTCAGAACTAATTTTATATTCCCGTCATTTCGCTTAGAATTTCAGCCAAATGGTCTCTGGTGTGTATCATGTAAAAAGTGAGTGAAGCTCAGCTCACACACACACACTCAGACAATGAATCTTATTCACAAAACCTCTAACCTCCTGAAAATTTGGACCTGGCAGAAGTCTTTTACATCAATGGGAGAAAAAAACAGCAGGGAGAAAAAAGCCAAATCACTTCTTTCCACACTGAGTTGCACTGGAGCCACAGCACAGAATAGTTGATGGAAACAAAGGTTGTCTGGAAAAGCTAAACTCCATTTTCAAAAAGAAAACATGGATAGGTTTTGTTTTAAAGTTTTTAACAAAAAAAAAACATGACTGCAATATGTGGTCTATATCTGTAAATTTGACCTATCTGCCACTGAGATCACGTTTTTACCTGAGACAGTATGTTTAGTTGTTAATATGGGGGACAGATGAATATTCCAAAGGTCCACTGGTCTGAAAATGTGCTGAAAATTCTGTTCCTCCGAAGGTCCAAGTCTATTGGTCCAAAGGGACATATGGACCTTCGGACCATCAGACCAATGGACCTTTGGAATATTGAATAGTCTCCTGTGGCAGGATACATATCAAAAAGCTAAGAACAAACTGGAATTAAATTTGGTGAAGCTGGGGGGAGGGGGGGGGGGGCAGGAAAGAGCAGTGTTGCTAAAGTTACTTTGAAAAGTTACTTTATTAGTTATTTTTTACAGTCATATTTTACAGTTACTTTATACAGTTACTTCATTAGCAGCTGTGGACAATTTATCAGCAGCTGCTGAATGTAACTAATAAAGTAACTAGTAATCTAACTTGGTTCATTTTAACACTGAGTACTCAGAAAAGTAACTATTAGTTACTTTGCTGATTAGTTACTTTGCTGATTACTCAATCTTAAGCATAACCAAGTTAGATTACTAGTTACCTTATTAGTTACATGACTTATTAATTACAAGTTGTTGGCAGCTGCTAATTAACTAACTGCAAAAAGTAACTAAAAAAGTAAAAGTAATTAATAAAGTCACTTTTCAAAGTAACTGTAGCGACACTGAGAAAGAGAACGTGAGTGAGTGAGTGTGTGAGTGAGTGAGTCCACAATTCTTCCATTAGTAACCCCACAGATATGATTGCATATTCAGTTCTGAACTTTTAGACTCTGATAGTCACAGCTGAGGACCTATTCTGGGCCATGTTGGCAACTTATAATAAACTGCAGTTAGTATGTTATATACATGTTTAAATAAGAATGTTTGTTCAAATATACTTATTGAGACATGTCTGCACCCTAAAAAAGGAGCCGCCGTCTCAAAGAGAAAAAGTGATGTAACAATTTGCATAGAATTTTTTTAAGTTATTTCAGTTTAACTCACGTTATTTCAGCTTATCTAGAGAAGTATTGTGACATAAACCAGTTGACTGTGGACTGCGGAGTGTTGGAAGTCTCACAGGACATGTTGTGGCATGTCCAGCTGTTATACAATTTCTCAGATACTCACTCAACTGAAAAGCCATCGAAAGCCATCTGAATCTTTCGAATGGTTTCCAACTGGCTGTCTCTAACAGTTTCTGAAAAAAATTTCATGGAGCAAAGCGGCAGTCGCTCAGCCATTTCACTGACAATAAAAATCTGACGAGGGGGGTGGACTAGTGCTCACTCAAAGCCTGCCCACAGGCGAATGACACAACCGACAGGCGTGAAAAAACTCAGGCATGCGCACGAAGGTTCAAGCTTGGCTGATGCAATCACACGTGATTCAAATTCATATAGTTTTTGAAAAAAATAAAAAGGTCCGTTACTTTTTGGACAGACCTCGTATGTATATATGTATGTATCTATGTATGTAGATGAAGACGCGGAGTTCACAAGATGTTTATGATAATGGGATTTGAGTTTTGTTGTTAAATGTGTTTGTAGCATGGCCCAAGCAGAGGGTCACCCCTTAGAGTCTGGTCTGCTTGAGGTTTCTTCCTCAATACATCAGAGGGAGTTTTTCCTTACCACTGTTGCCTGTGTGCTTGCTCTGGGGGTTGGTAATGTGTATATATGTATGTATGTATATAAGGGGTGGGCGTTTATAAGCTTTGCTTCTTCTCACCCCCAATTTTTGGTCACACATGTCACTGTGGAATTGTCTTGTGTATCAGTTTTTGTTATTGTCGAGTTTGTGTGCCAAAATAAAGAAATTCAATTCAAATTCAATTCAAATATACAGAACTATAATGTCTATAAAAATGAAGTTTGTGAACTCTGACAACAGACTAAGAGTCCCCTCAGAGTCCAGGTGAAGTCTTAAGACTCCATTTCCCAGGAGTTTGCTTCATGATGTCATAAAGACAAATAACCTCAGCATGCTTGTGTATACAGGCTCAATGAAACAGAAATCCCAGGTTTGACCAGCCTTCTCCGATTGGTTGGCAGACACAAGTGCTTTTTGAGTGTCATTCTATTCTATAGATTTTGAGTACTCTGTGGCTTTTCAGTTGTTTTCTTGCCAAAATCTATTCAATATTGAACTCGCACCTGCTTCAGAATCAACATGAGCCTCTCATTGGGCTTTAAGCCCTGCTTAAACACCCTAACCTTCTGAATTCAAACCAGTACGACTGCCCCAAATTCAAAGCCCTAATTATCTGTCTCCAGGCCGTGCAGCAGTATGACATTAAGCTAAATGATCCTTCCTTTGCAAAATATCTCACTGCATTCATCAAAGAACAAGCGGAAAAATTGTTCCCGCTGAGTGAAATATAGGTGTGCATTGTAGGGAGCGGTGGGCAGCGCGGGCCGCTCCGCAGGGTTCACATCCCCTCCACTGTCAGAAGGGAGGCCGCTGAAAGAAACGCTAATGTGTAAAAATGGAGCATGTGTGACTGGACCATGAACAGGACGTCTGCTGGGCAAATAAATATAAAAGAATAATCACCTGCAAGGAAAAAGAAAGAAAGAAAGAAAGAAAGCAGCCACTCTGTTCCATGTTGTAGTTTTCCATTTTGGAAGTGGTGGTCCGTCCCTCCCTCCCTCCCTCATATTTCACAGACAGAGCCGGGATGGATGGGGCTTTCTTCTGGCACTCTGGGATTAAGAACACACACAAATACACAAAAACGCACATACGCACTCTTGTCCATCTACATGTTCGCGAGCATTGCGCGTGCTAGGACACATAAAACCAAGCACGCACTCACAAGTTAAGACTCGGGGCAGCCTGTGAGGTGATTGTTACCAGATGAAGGGGGTCGTCCATTCTGGCTGTGACACACAAAAGATTGCACCGACTTTTCCTCTTCGTCTCTTCGTTGTGCATTCAAGGAGTTTGCAGTGGGGGGGCATTCCCGTCTTTCAGCCCCCGTTTCTCCATTGGATGATCTGGCAGCTGGTGTGTGTGCGTCCCATTCAGAGTGACATGTTTAATTTGACAATTAAGAAAACAAAGCAGCCTGTTTGGAATCACAGTTGGAGGCTGTGTACACCGCGCACAAGCCTGCGCTCATCGAATATCCCAGCTGAATTGGAAGCGACAGAAGAGGGAAGTATCACGGATGCAGATGTCCGAAAAGCTGGAGCAAACCTGAACCGTCAGTTTAGATAACCGAGAGAAGAAAAGAAGCAAACAGCGCCACTTTAAAACCCAAAATTTACTTTTCGGTTAATTCAAACCATTAGGTCGAATGTCCTGCTGCGCCAGTCACGTTGACTCATGCACGGCAAATTTACAATTGTGGAAAGCTGGGTAAACATTACTTCAGTTTACCTCAAAGCCGCGTCAGACCGCAGGGATTCAAAGGTGCCACAAATAAAACCGGCACATGGTGTTGCTCTTCAGCCCGCTGAGGACCGTTAACCTCACATCAAGTCACACTTTAACTGTTGCCTATGGGAAGTCTGAACACTCGCGCACATCATCTGTCCCGCAAACAAACACATCACTAATAAAGCACACACATAGACACTAAAAACAACACATTTTATACACATGGAAGGTTGGATATGTTCAACCTTTGTTTCCTCAGAGGTAAATAAAGGTGTTTATTGGCTTGTATTCCAAGGAATCCACCGCTGTAGTCTACCTTTAACTGCGGAAGCGATTAAACACAAAAATACATTCAGGGTAGTTACTCTGAGTGTGTTGATTTCTTATTTAGTAGCCCCTTGTTGAAATTACCTCACACCTAGAAGAAGAAGTTGTTCTATATAGGCCCTGAAGTTTATTGGTGCTGGAGCTTATATCCGGATTCCATAGTGTGAAGCAGATGAGAGTCTATGAATCTTTCAAGAAGGGAAGCCGTTCCAATGCAGGTTACGTCCCCAACTAAGGCTGATGCCCAATTGCAGCTGGGTGGACTGAAACAATGTAGATGAAGAGTCTTGTCCAAGGACACAGACTGGTAGCATAACCGAGAACCAAACACAGGTCTACATATTGATAGTTCAAATCCTGATCCCACTTCTAGTCAGCTAGAAGATACCCCTAATAACTACAGTTGTATGACCTGACAGCTAATGACCAGGACCACAAGGACTTCTGGAGACTGAGGGTCTTGCTTAAGATCACCTTAGTTGAGGCAAAAAGACAACAAATATAATAAATGCCAAAGAAGTGGCGTGTCTCCCAACTCCACCCTGCCTTGACCCACAATCAAACTTCCAAAATGGCAGCAAAACAGAAAAAAATGGAACAGCAATCTGGGTGAAGATTCACAGTCATTCAAGGCAGATATAAAGAAAGTTTCTGAAGAAACTGATCTTTATTAGTCTTCAAAATGTTTCACCACTAATCCAAGTAGATCTTTCAGTCTAAAGCTAACGTGTCTATGTAAAACTGGAAAAAGTTTCCCTCAGCAGACTTAGATGACTAAAACATCTCTCCCAGACATCTTTGATCTTTCCCCTGGAAGATCGAGGACCACTAAGGTGACCACAGCTAATGACCTTCTCTGGGGGCGAGTTGACCTTAAGGACTCTCTAGAGAAACACTTAAACAATCTCCTGTTGTTGAACTAGCCTCCTTTAACTCTGAACCTATCTAGACACTAAAGGATGATTCAGTTGGACCAGACATTAAATGGACTTGAACCTGACAGCTCCCTCCTGGGACAAAGTTGGTGTAATGACCAGTTGAGCCCATGTGCGAATGCCCACAGGTCATTCCAAAAAAGATTTGCACCCAGTGAGTGGGTATGTTGATGGCTTTTTTTATCCTGAAATTGGAGTAAAAATAAACATCCCAGAGTGATACAGGGTCATTTACATGAAGGCAGCAATGAAAATATCAAGGTGAAAAGACAGCCAGAATTGAGATTTTCTGTCCTTAAGGGTTCAAAACCAAAACTGTCAAATTTAAGGAATGGCAAAACCCATTTCTGCAGCATGTTGTTTGTTTCATGCTCTGCCTCCTGCATGTCCTACTTAGGTGTCAGCCCTCATCGAAAGCAAAAGGAGGATTTGCAGCAGGTGAATACTTGTCTGTCATGGAGTCGGGACAAAATCCAGATGGACAAAATCCCTGTAGAATAGGCTGTATTTTTTATTTATTTATATAATTTCTGCATTGGGACATATACAAGTATACCATGTGGAAACTCTGGAAACAACTGTGAAAAATAGGTCATGCTTTAAAGCACATTAGCGATGAATTTGGGTACATTGATGCATAAGGATGGGAAATTAGTTGCTTCACACACACACACAGACACATACATACACACACAGCAGATATGTGTGCTGCTGATCTCACAAAAGATAGAATGACCATGAAAAATCAGGCTGAACACAGCAGATCCTGACTGAAACAGATCCTGGCTGATGTCGCACATCAGGCTTCTCAAGAAGTACGTGCCAGACTTGGTAATCAAGTCTGTGAGGTGAAACCAGCAATAATATGCGTGTGGTGCTTGCCCAACGAGGCAGCTGTGTCACATACAATACACATTCAAAGAACTATTTAACCCTAGCACTGACCACAGCTGTAGAATGCAATACTGTCAAAATTAGGGGAAGCCGGGGCACAGTGCATCAGAAATGTTGTTTTGTGGCAGCATAAACACATTATGCATAGGTTTATGTCATTCTATTGTGGATTTAAAACAGCAAGTTATTGTTTATAAGGTTGTGTTATTTATTTCTCTCCAAGTGTAATTTGCAGGTGTTTAAAATTGATTTTAAAATTTTTGATTCACTGTGCCCTGGACACTAATTCACGGGGCACAGTGAATCAACTTACAGTATAATGAAAAAACACATGATTAAGAAGATTTCATTAAATTATGAAATATATACTGATGCATATACAAATTATAATCCGGCAAACCAGCTATGTAATGTGTGAGTGTCTTACATAGTGATATAAGTCCTTTAGAAACTATTATGAATACAACTATCATAATTTCTGTTCAAACGTGAAAACAGTTAAGTTAAGAAACAGTTAACAGTTAAGAAAACAGTTTAAGGTTCTGCTAATAACCTATAAAATTGTTCATGGACTGGTACCTCCCTACTTAGCTGACCTAATTAAACCTTACGTACCGGCCCGGGCTTTGCGTTCTCAGGGTGCAGAACTACTTTGTGTCCCTAGGGTGAATAAAAAGTCTGTGGATCACAGAGCTTTCTCTCATCATGCTCCTGTTCTGTGGAATGATCTCCCTGCATCAATAAAACAGTCAGATTCTGTAGAGACTTTCAAGTCCAGACTTAAGATGCACTTATTTTCCCTTTCGTATGGCTAGCATACTGGCATAGTATGTTACTATGATTTTTACTCTTTTAATTAATTTTATTATTAAACAGAGCGGGCTGAGGCCTCAACTTTACCTAAATTCTGGGTCTTTTAGTGAAGCTTAGGGCTAGTGGCTGGTGATCACCTTAGTATTTCTTCTGTTTTTCTTGTTGTTTAATGCTGACAAATTACACTGTATTTGTTGTCTTACTGATGCCTGATTCTTTTTGTCTCTCTCTGTTTAAGGTGTGGCTCCATCCAGAGATGGGTGTGGTTGTTGTGTGGGCCGCTGAAGAGGAGGTACTGCTGGCCCACCACCACCAGATGGCGCCCTGCTTGGAGTGCGGGCTTCAAGCACGAGAGGGCGCCGGAGCCACTGGGAGTGACAGCTGTCACTCATCATCAGCACCAGCTGTCACTCATTCAACTCATCACCATCACCATAAAGGCCGGACTGCAACTCCACCTCCTCGCCGAGAAATCAGCTACCTTGGAAGTAATTTCTCTGCTGTATTTAACGCTGACTAATAGTCTGAACTTCTTTGCAGCCATTTTCCTGTGGGTGTTGCCTTATCTGTGGGATTGGCGTTTGGTGTGATCAGCGACGCCTTCGCTTCACACCCCAACCAGATAAGTGGTTAGACAGGAGCTACACGAGTGTGTGACTGGAGGTGGAGGTGCTCCCTCCCAAAAGAACACAGACTGTGGGATTACTGAGTGTGCGTACTCACACTCACCTGTACTGTTTCTGTTCTCTGCCAGCAGTGCCAGGTCTGACAGCTGGAGACGGTGACCACCTGGGGACCCAGGACTTGGCGGCTCCGGTGTTCTTCAGATCCGTTGGCGTTGAGGGCCGTGTGGGATCCGGCTCGGTTCTGGACGGGCGTCTCCTATCCTCAAGCCTGCCCACATGTCACCCAACGTAATTGACTGTAGTTCCAAACTGGTTGTTGTCTGTATTCCGTTGTGCACAATTTACAACATTAAATTGTTGCTGTTTGGCTTATCCATTGCCCGTTCTTTTACGCCCCCTGTTGTGGGTCCGTGTTCCTACACTTTCACAACAGTGGTGTCTGTTTTCTGTTTCTGTACCCTCCTGTCCTGTGCACCGGCAACATCTTTTAGTGAATTTTTCTGTAAATTGTGTCTGTAGCATGGCCCAAGCAGAGGGTCACCCCTGTAAGTCTGGTCTGCTTGAGGTTTCTTCCTCAAATCATCGAAGGGCGTTTTTCCTTACCACTGTTGCCCATGTGCTTGCTCTGTGGGTTGGTAAGGTTAGACCTTACTTGTGTGAAGTGCCTTAAGGTAATTTTGTTGTGATTTGGCACTATATAAATGAAAATAAATGAATAAATCAAAAAATAAATCAATCAAACTGAAATTGAATTGAAAAACAGTTGTTTATATACACAAATTATAGAAACAATTCATTGAAAAATAAATGTATATATAAATGTAATGTATGTATACAAATAATATTTATCATCCACTTGATACTGGGACTTAGTAAATCACTTTCTAGACTGATTCACTGCCCCGGGTGCATGTGACACACGAGTCATGTTATCAAATAGCTGATAGTCTGGAGAAGACATAACACATGTTCATCAATTGGAAGGGGTAGTCTTCTAACTAATGACAGTTTTTTGGGCCACCTTTCCTCTGTTGTGAGAAATAAGACACTGAGCTCCACAAAATTTACTTTTGATAGGAAAAAACTGACTTCACTTGCCACTTAGTTTTACCCTTAATGTGTCCAAAAACAAAACACTAATTTATAAGGGGGATGTCTTTATGCATAAAAATAAGGCATAACTGCTGTAAATATATATGTAGTTTTGCAGATACAGCTACTGATTCACTGTGCCCCATGATTCACCGTGCCCCAGTTTCCCCTACTTCGTAATCTGCTGTAAAATGTTATCTAGTTTTTATGTTTCCTACTATTAGAGGAAGAAAAGTGACATATACATCCAAATGCAGCAAGCAATCACACGTAGACATGTCTTGGGAGGAGCAGGGGGCGCATGAAAAACACACACACATGTTGTGGGGTGAGCCGACACGCTGGCACCCCACATGTGCAACTTCATAGTCGTAGGGCACTTAGACAAATTTCACTGCCAGCTCGACAAGGAACGTCTGCTGACTGTTTTCGTGTTAATAGTGGAAATGGCCACACATTTTGTGTGGGCATTTGGTGTTTGTTGTTCGTGTGTGTCACCTGGATGTTCGTGTGTGTCACCTGGAATTTGGCCGACACCTGCCGCAAGAGGGATCGATGGGCTCTCACAGCACACACTCTGTCTTTCAGCCGCTGGTGTGTGCAAATAGTTATAGTAACAGGTGTACGAGGCAGCTATGATTTTACACGTTTTGTACACAATTCCTGCTTCATGCGCACTTTATGCGCAAATCGACCAAATTCGCACTATGTGTGAAGGGCCCCTAAATTTACAAACATAAAACATACAATTCTGTTGGCATACACCATTTCTCAAAAAAATATTTATTTTTTTAAATTTTCACCATTAATCACCTTTAATTGTACTGATGTCTATAAATCTGCTGAATTGAAAATCAAGAGATAATGGTAATTCCAGCCCAGTCTCAGTTTTTTTTTTTTTTTCACTATTCCTAACCCTACTCCTACCCCCGACCCTAACCTTAACCATAACCTAATCTTACTCTTTCCCCTCACCCTAACCATAACCACACTAGGGCATTTTTTGGACAGTTCACTCGCCTGGCATAAATGTTTTATTATTGCTGTTAACAGCTCTCCCTACATCCCACAATCAAGTTTTATGTCTGTTTTTTTTTTTTTCAAGACAACCTGTACTTTCAGAATATATATACTATAGTTGTGTTTTATAAGTGTATTAAAGGTTTACAATCACAAATAAGAAAGGAAAAAGTAAAGCGGAAAAATAATTTTCCACACATTTATTCAAAACACACAGTAAACTATAATAAACAACTGTTTTGACACTTTATAAATGTAATAGGGGCTCTTGGGTGAAAGACTGTACAACAAAAAGGTTCAAACAATAAACACAAATGCACATTTTGAACAATATATACAAAATGGTCTATGCGTTTTGTTTCTTTTCATCTCAAAGCAATTTCTGTCTGCTATTAATCAATCAATCAATCAATCAACTTTTTTTATATATAGCGCCAAATCACAACAAACAGTTGCCCCAAGGCGCTTTATATTGTAAGGCAAGGCCATACAATAATTATGTAAAACCCCAACGGTCAAAACGACCCCCTATGAGCAAGCACTTGGCTACAGTGGGAAGGAAAAACTCCCTTTTAACAGGAAGAAACCTCCAGCAGAACCAGGCTCAGGGAGGGGCAGTCTTCTGCTGAGACTGGTTGGGGCTGAGGGAAAGAACCAGGAAAAAGACATGCTGTGGAGGGGGGCAGAGATCGATCACTAATGATTAAATGCAGAGTGATGCATACAGAGCAAAAAGAGAAAGAAACAGTGCATCATGGGAACCCCCCCACAGTCTACGTCTAAAGCAGCATAACCAAGGGATGGTCCAGGGTCACCTGATCCAGCCCTAACTATAAGCCTTAGCGAAAAGGAAAGTTTTAAGCCTAATTTTAAAAGTAGAGAGGGTATCTGTCTCCCTGATCTGAATTGGGAGCTGGTTCCACAGGAGAGGAGCCTGAAAGCTGAAGGTTCTGCCTCCCATTCTACTCTTACAAACCCTAGGAACTACAAGTAAGCCTGCAGTCTGAGAGCGAAGCGCTCTAATGGGGTAATATGGTACTACGAGGTCCCTAAGATAAGATGGGACCTGATTATTCAAAACCTTATAAGTAAGAAGAAGAATTTTAAATTCTATTCTAGAATTAACAGGAAGCCAATGAAGAGAGGCCAACACGGGTGAGATATGCTCTCTCCTGCTAGTCCCCGTCAGTACTCTAGCTGCAGCATTTTGAATTAACTGAAGGCTTTTTAGGGAACTTTTAGGACAACCTGATAATAATGAATTACAACAGTCCAGCCTAGAGGAAATAAATGCATGAATTAGTTTTTCAGCATCACTCTGAGACAAGACCTTTTTGATTTTAGAGATATTGCGTAAATGCAAAAAGGCAGTCCTACATATTTGTTTAATATGCGCTTTGAATGACATATCCTGATCAAAAATGACTCCAAGATTTCTCACAGTATTACTAGAGGTCAGGGAAATGCCATCCAGAGTAAAGATCTGGTTAGACACCATGCTTCTAAGATTTGTGGGGCCAAGTACAATAACTTCAGTTTTATCTGAGTTTAAAAGCAGAAAAGTAGAGGTCATCCATGTCTTTATGTCTGTAAGACAATCCTGCAGTTTAGCTAATTGGTGTGTATCCTCTGGCTTCATGGATAGATAAAGCTGGGTATCATCTGCGTAACAATGAAAATTTAAGCAATACCGTCTAATAATACTGCCTAAGGGAAGCATGTATAAAGTGAATAAAATTGGTCCTAGCACAGAACCTTGTGGAACTCCATAATTAACTTTAGTCTGTGAAGAAGATTCCCCATTTACATGAACAAACTGTAATCTATTAGACAAATATGATTCAAACCACCGCAGCGCAGTGCCTTTAATACCTATGACATGCTCTAATCTCTGTAATAAAATTTTATGGTCAACAGTATCAAAAGCAGCACTGAGGTCCAACAGAACAAGCACAGAGATAAGTCCACTGTCCGAAGCCATAAGAAGATCATTTGTAACCTTCACTAATGCTGTTTCTGTACTATGATGAATTCTAAAACCTGACTGAAACTCTTCAAATAGACCATTCCTCTGCAGGTGATCAGTTAGCTGTTTTACAACTACCCTCTCAAGAATCTTTGAGAGAAAAGGAAGGTTGGAGATTGGCCTATAATTAGCTAAGATAGCTGGGTCAAGTGATGGCTTTTTAAGTAATGGTTTAATTACTGCCACCTTAAAAGCCTGTGGTACATAGCCAACTAACAAAGATAGATTGATCATATTTAAGATTGAAGCATTAAATAATGGTAGGACTTCCTTGAGCAGCCTGGCAGGAATGGGGTCTAATAAACATGTTGATGGTTTGGATGAAGTAACTAATGAAAATAACTCAGACAGAACAATCGGAGAGAAAGAGTCTAACCAAATACCGGCATCACTGAAAGCAGCCAAAGATAACGATACATCTTTGGGATGGTTATGAGTAATTTTTTCTCTAATAGTCAAAATTTTGTTAGCAAAGAAAGTCATGAAGTCATTACTAGTTAAAGTTAATGGAATACGCAGCTCAATAGAGCTCTGACTCTTTGTCAGCCTGGCTACAGTGCTGAAAAGAAACCTGGGGTTGTTCTTATTTTCTTCAAATAGTGATGAGTAGAAAGATGTCCTAGCTTTACGGAGGGCTTTTTTATAGAGCAACAAACTCTTTTTCCAGGCTAAGTGAAGATCTTCTAAATTAGTGAGACGCCATTTCCTCTCCAACTTACAGGTTATCTGCTTTAAGCTACGAGTTTGTGAGTTATACCACGGAGTCAGACACTTCTGATTTAAAGCTCTCTTTTTCAGAGGAGCTACAGCATCCAAAGTTGTCTTCAATGAGGATGTAAAACTATTGACGAGATACTCTAACTCCCTTACAGAGTTTAGGTAGCTACTCTGCTCTGTGTTGGTATATGACATTAGAGAACATAAAGAAGGAATCATATCCTTAAACCTAGTTACAGCGCTTTCTGAAAGACTTCTAGTGTAATGAAACTTATTCCCCACTGCTGGGTAGTCCATCAGGGTAAATGTAAATGTTATTAAAAAATGATCAGACAGAAGGGAGTTTTCAGGGAATACTGTTAAGTCTTCTATTTCCATACCATAAGTCAGAACAAGATCTAAGATATGATTAAAGTGGTGGGTGGACTCATTTACTTTTTGAGCAAAGCCAATAGAGTCTAATAATAGATTAAATGCAGTGTTGAGGCTGTCATTCTCAGCATCTGTGTGGATGTTAAAATCGCCCACTATAATTATCTTATCTGAGCTAAGCACTAAGTCAGACAAAAGGTCTGAAAATTCACAGAGAAACTCACAGTAACGACCAGGTGGACGATAGATAACAAATAAAACTGGTTTTTGGGACTTCCAATTTGGATGGACAAGACTAAGAGACAAGCTTTCAAATTAATTAAAGCTCTGTCTAGGTTTTTGATTAATTAATAAGCTGGAATGGAAGATTGCTGCTAATCCTCCACCCCGGCCCGTGCTACGAGCATTCTGACAGTTAGTGTGACTCGGGGGTGTTGACTCATTTAAACTAACATATTCATCCTGCTGTAACCAGGTTTCTGTTAGGCAGAATAAATCAATACGTTGATCAATTATTATATCATTTACCAACAGGGACTTAGAAGAGAGAGACCTAATGTTTAATAGACCACATTTAACTGTTTTAGTCTGTGGTGCAGTTGAAGGTGCTATATTATTTTTTCTTTTTGAATTTTTATGCTTAAATAGATTTTTGCTGGTTATTGGTGGTCTGGGAGCAGGCACCATCTCTACGGGGATGGGGTAATGAGGGGATGGCAGGGGGAGAGAAGCTGCAGAGAGGTGTATAAGACCACAGCTCTGCCTCCTGGTCCCAATGCTGGACAGTCACAGTTTGGAGGATCCAAGAAAATTGGCCAGATTTCTAGAAATGAGAGCTGCTCCATCCAAAGTAGGATGGATGCCGTCTCTCCTAACAAGACCAGGTTTTCCCCAGAAGCTTTGCCAATTATCTATGAAGCCCACCTCATTTTTTGGACACCACTCAGACAACCAGCAATTCAAGGAGAACATGCGGCTAAACATGTCACTCCCGGTCTGATTGGGGAGGGGCCCAGAGAAAACAACAGAGTCCGACATTGTTTTTGCAAAGTTACACACCGATTTAATGTTAATTTTAGTGACCTCCGATTGGCGTAACCGAGTGTCATTACTGCCGACGTGAATTACAATCTTACCAAATTTACGCTTAGCCTTAGCCAGCAATTTCAAATGTCCTTCAATGTCGCCTGCTCTGGCCCCCGGAAGACAATTGACAATGGTTGCTGGTGTCGCTAACTTCACATTTCTCAAAACTGAGTCGCCAATAACCAGAGTTTGATCCTCGGCGAGTGTACCGTCGAGTGGGGAAAAACGGTTAGAGATGTGAACGGGTTGACGGTGTACACGGGGCTTCTGTTTAGGGCTACGCTTCCTCCTCACAGTCACCCAGTCAGCCTGCTTTCCCGACTGCCCGGGATCTGCCAGGGGGGAACTAACGGCGGCTAAGCTACCTTGGTCCGCACCGACTACAGGGGCCTGGCTAGCTGTAGAATTTTCCACGGTGCGGAGCCGAGTCTCCAATTCGCCCAGCCTGGCCTCCAAAGCTACGAATAAGCTGCACTTATTACAAGTACCATTACTGCTAAAGGAGGCCGAGGAATAACTAAACATTTCACACCCAGAGCAGAAAAGTGCGGGAGAGACAGGAGAAGCCGCCATGCTAAATCGGCTAAGAGCTAGTAGCTATGCAACCTAGCGGATTCCTAAAAACACACAAAGTGAATAATGTGTAAATAATTTAGAGGTGATTCAGCAGAAGGAGTGCCTTAGTTAAGGCACCAGACAGGCCATGAAGCAGCACAGGTAACGCACGGCAACAGCGAACGCACGACAACGGTGCTAAAATAAAATAAAAATCCACTAGACATGCTGTGGAGCAGCACAGGTAACGCACGACAACAGTGCCAAAAAAAATAAAAACGAAAGCGTTAGCAAGCTAGTTAGCTTGCCAACGCTGATGAAAGTTAGCTGATAAAAGTGCTCCGTCGCGATGTTTCGACCATTAGAGGTCTTCTTTAGGCGTTGGAGCACGGTGAAAAAGTAAAAAAAAAAGTAAAAAAGTAAAAAAGTCTTGAAAAAGACTGTTAGTTCAAAGTCCAAAGCAGCAGGTAGCAGTCTCTGTGTAAACAGTTCCAACAGAGAGCCAAAATTCTGATGTTTATTTATTACACAAAAGTCACATCATAAACTTCTACTTCTACTGTGTTTTGGAGTGTTCTGTCCTGCTCTGAAAGCAGCTTTCACACTTTGGCCCATTTACACTCTGAGGAGCGGCTCTCCGCCCTCGCTCCAGTGATATGATAAACGCTTTACGCTGGAGTGAGAGAGTTTGCCACAAGCTTATTCAATAACATTTACAGGTAATGAGGAGTGGAGCATCTCTAAAACTCACACATACTGTGTTTGAGCACGTGAGATTGTCACTGGAGCAAGCAGCCAGATGGCTATTCAAACGGGCCAACTAGTAACACATCACTGCTAAAAAACGATCTTTGGTTTATCACGTGAGGTAAATCTGCCCTATGATTGGATTTTGGAAAACCATGTGATGGTGAACCAATTCCAATTGGACACTCACATTGCGCACGTCATCACACAGCTTCTATGAGGAGTACAAAGATAGCCGACAGCTGGCTCGAAGGTCCGCAGAGTTAACCTTTCACCAAAAAATTATGTTTCTATCTCATATCATTAAAAAGTTATTTATAATTTAGTAAAGCTTGGTCTCAGCTGTCGTATACCACGGCGTCGGCCACAGAGGGTTAAGTGCATTTTGTTTCATTTTAACTCCACATTGGTGGTGCACAGAAACAAAAATCACAAAAAATGTCACTGTCCAAATACATATAGACCCGACTGTGTGATTAATAATCCTTAAAACCCTTAAATATACATGTAATTCATGGCCAAGTGCATATTTTTTTATTACAAGATGAAGGAAGTACGGAACTGCATAGAATAAATCCAGTGTGATTGTCGTTATCTGTATGTGACTCAGACAAGAGCCGACCGGCGGATTGTCAGTTATTGTGCAGATGATGACTGTGGATGTTTTCTTCATTGTTTTCTGAGTTCTTGGTTTTAATTTGCTTTGCAAATTGTACTGAATTATCATGTGGCAAGAAAATTCAATGCATTGCTGCATTCCTTTGTGGTTCGTTGAGGCCCAGATTTCCATCATCTCTTATCAGATACTACAGACACAAACCCCTCTTCCCTTAATATTCTCTCTGTCTACTCCCCCCCCCCCCCCCCCCCCCCCCGGCTGCCCTGTGGTCTTGAGACTCCCGTTTCCTTGGTTACTGGTGAATGATGGCTCCATACCTTTAAACACCATCGCGTACGCCCCTCACCCACACCAGCGCTCACATATCAGGATGAGGTAATGGCGATCATTTTTCACGTAGGCGAGCGTTCCCGTGTGGACGGGGGCCTTTGCTTGTCTCCGTGCCTACTTACAATAACATGACCCCATTTTCCCCAAGACAGTAATGAAATGTCCCTCTGCGTGGAAGATTCTTCGCATATGCATGTGCAAATACGCGTAGATCCCAAACTGCACTTATTCTGCTCTGCTTCCATTAAACCGTAAATACAGATCAATTGCACTCATTTGGATAATGAAAAGCTTTTCAGTATTTGTGCAGCGGCATCTGTGGATTGCATGAAATAATATCTGGGGAGTCATGCAGAAACGGACAGAGTGCATGAAAGCAAATGAAGGAAAAAAATTCCTCCCTCTGGAGAATGTCGGGTCCTGCTCACTTTGTTACTAGTCTTCTACTTTTTAAAACCGCATGCACAATAAATTGAAGGAGGGAAACAGCTTGCTTCAAGGATATACACACACACACACACACACACACACACACACACACACACACACACACACACACAGATTTGTTAGTGGTGATTAATTGTTTTTGCCCCACCTCCCCATCCTCCTTCCCCATCTCTCATTGTCATGGTAACCGTCATCGCCTCCCCTGCATCCTGGCTTCACTGCTTTCACACTGCATGTATCCATCCTGTTTATCACTCTCTCCTTTTTTATTTACAACCTCATTCACTCAAATGTGCTGAGTCCCGCTCTTTCATTCTTTTTCTTTCCTTTAATCATCCATATTTCCGCGCCATCAACACTCCACTCTGAAATATTGCAGCACTCGTGTCAGATCTTTAAATTAGCTGCACATGTCACACAGTTTGTAATGCCCAAAAGTCATCAGCAGCTGTTGCATATGATTATACACTGTAATACATGAACTGTTCCGTGAGTGAACGAGCATCTGTGAGTGGAAGGAAGCCTGATTATCTGACATACAGCAGCCCCTTCACGGCTCACTTACCTCTTTGTCTCTGACGAAGTATAAATATTCATTCAGCTGTGACTTTAATTAGAGCCTTTATCATATAAATTGCCTTATTACATTGCAAACTAGAAGGTGCACTGAGAGAGTGCAAACCTGTAATAAGGGAGGCCAGTCAGATTTGTTATCCCAGCCAACTCCTTTTGCTGTCATAATTCAATAGTATGAATTGGAGAAATAAGATAAAGGGAAGAGCATATAGCTCATGTCAAAGAAACTGACTAAATAAATTCAAGGAAAAAATGTGTCAACTTCATGCCAACACAAATTTGAACACAATTCCTCTTTGATCATTGCTTCATAAGATACAAGTGTAATCCATAAACCACTTTTTGAGTGGACAACAACATAACGTCTGCACTCACTGGTTTTGCAACTTGTTCTCTCAAATTTTCTAACATTCATCAATAGCTGATATAACCAAATGGGCAAGGGATTGCTTTAGGAAATTGTTGTAAAGCAGTGCCATATGGAGTTACATTTACAAATGCCACTTAAAACTTTACTGTGCAAAAAATAAGCCTTCCATTAAACTTGTCTGGACATAGTTGACCATAAAATTTTATTACAGAGATTAGAGCATGCCATAGGTATTAAAGGCACTGCGCTGCGGTGGTTTGAATCATATTTGTCTAATAGATTACAATTTGTTCATGTAAATGGGGAATCTTCTTCACAGACTAAAGTTAATTATGGAGTTCCACAAGGTTCTGTGCTAGGACCAATTTTATTCACTTTATACATGCTTCCCTTAGGCAGTATTATTAGACAGTATTGCTTAAATTTTCATTGTTACGCAGATGATACCCAGCTTTATCTATCCATGAAGCCAGAGGACACACACCAATTAGCTAAACTGCAGGATTGTCTTACAGACATAAAGACATGGATGACCTCTAATTTCCTGCTTTTAAACTCAGATAAAACTGAAGTTATTGTACTTGGCCCCACAAATCTTAGAAACATGGTGTCTAACCAGATCCTTACTCTGGATGGCATTACCCTGACCTCTAGTAATACTGTGAGAAATCTTGGAGTCATTTTTGATCAGGATATGTCATTCAAAGCGCATATTAAACAAATATGTAGGACTGCTTTTTTGCATTTACGCAATATCTCTAAAATCAGAAAGGTCTTGTCTCAGAGTGATGCTGAAAAACTAATTCATGCATTTATTTCCTCTAGGCTGGACTATTGTAATTCATTATTATCAGGTTGTCCTAAAAGTTCCCTAAAAAGCCTTCAGTTAATTCAAAATGCTGCAGCTAGAGTACTAACGGGGACTAGAAGGAGAGAGCATATCTCACCCATATTGGCCTCTCTTCATTGGCTTCCTGTTAATTCTAGAATAGAATTTAAAATTCTTCTTCTTACTTATAAGGTTTTGAATAATCAGGTCCCATCTTATCTTAGGGGCCTCGTAGTACCATATCACCCCAATAGAGCGCTTCGCTCTCAGACTGCAGGCTTACTTGTAGTTCCTAGGGTTTGTAAGAGTAGAATGGGAGGCAGAGCCTTCAGCTTTCAGGCTCCTCTCCTGTGGAACCAGCTCCCAATTCAGATCAGGGAGACAGACACCCTCTCTACTTTTAAGATTAGGCTTAAAACTTTCCTTTTTGCTAAAGCTTATAGTTAGGGCTGGATCAGGTGACCCTGAACCATCCCTTAGTTATGCTGCTATAGACGTAGACTGCTGGGGGGTTCCCATGATGCACTGTTTCTTTCTCTTTTTGCTCTGTATGCACCACTCTGCATTTAATCATTAGTGATCGATCTCTGCTCCCCTCCACAGCATGTCTTTTTCCTGGTTCTCTCCCTCAGCCCCAACCAGTCCCAGCAGAAGACTGCCCCTCCCTGAGCCTGGTTCTGCTGGAGGTTTCTTCCTGTTAAAAGGGAGTTTTTCCTTCCCACTGTAGCCAAGTGCTTGCTCACAGGGGGTCGTTTTGACCGTTGGGGTTTTACATAATTATTGTATGGCCTTGCCTTACAATATAAAGCGCCTTGGGGCAACTGTTTGTTGTGATTTGGCGCTATATAAAAAAATTGATTGATTGATTGATAGTCGAGACAAAATGCCGGCGAAATGCTCCGCCCCTTTCCACCGCGAAAACAGCCGGAACTACCGCGAACTTCGGTCTACGTTCTACCCGCGGACAAAACCATCTATGTGTAACCTGGGCACTAACACACCCCCAGACCAACACAGATGCTGGCTTTTGAACTTTGCACTGGTAACAATCTGGATGGACTTTTTCCTCTTTTGTCTGGAGGACATGACGTCCATGATTTCCAAAAACAATTTGAAATGTTAACTCATCAGACCACAGCACACTTTTCCACTTTGCATCAGTCCATTTCAAATGAGCTCAAACCCAGAGAAGGTGGTGGTGTTTCTGGATGTTGTTGATGTATGGCTTTCGCTTTGCATGGTAGAGTTTTAACTTGCACTTGTAGATGTAGCGACGAAATGTGTTAAGTGACAATGGTTTTCTGAAGTGTTCCTGAGCCCACGCGGTAAGATCCTTTACACAATGATGTCGGTTTTTAATACAGTACCGCCTGAGGGAATCAAAGGTCATGGGCATTCAATGTTGGTTTTCGGCCTTGCAGCTTATGTGTAGAAAGTTCTCCAGATTCTCTGAATCTTCTGATTATATTATGGACTGTAGATGATGGAATCCCTAAATTCCTTGCAATTGAACATTGAGAAATATTGTTCTTAAACTGTTAGACTATTTTTTTCATGCAGTTGTTCACAGTTGTTCAGTGGTGATCCTCGGCTGAGCCTTTTGGGGATGCTCCTTTTATACCCAATCATGATACTCACATGTTTCCAGTTAACCTGTTCACCTATGGAATGTTCCAAACAGGTGTTTTTGAGCATTACTCAACTTTCCCAGTCTTTTGTTACCCCTGTCCCAGCTTTTTTGAAATGTGTTGCAGGCATCCATTTCAAAATGAGCAAATATTTGCACAAAAACAATAAAGTTTATCAGTTTGAACATTAAATATCTTGTCTTTGTGGTGTATTCAGTTGAATGTAGGTTGAACAGGATTTGCAAATAATTGTATTATGTTCTCCACTCAGGTTGCAATAGCCAGTCACAGATTAGCCTTTCTGTCCATCATTTACCTGTATTTTGGCATGCTTAGCACCAGAAAGTTATGTTAGATCCAAAGGGATCCAAAAAGGCTAGGACCAAAAGTTATATTGGATTGGTTCCCACTGACCAATACCATTAGAGCTTACTGCCAACAGCTAGCCAATCAGAGCGCGGCATACAATTATTCATGAGATGACATCACTAATGACATAGCAGAGGTCAGGAACTAGCTGACAGACGCTGGTTGAAAAAATGGAAACAAACATGTCAACAACAGCAGAAAATCATCTGCCAGCGAGGTTTGCTGAGTTCACAGAGGAGGAACTGGTGGAAGTATTGATCTCCAAGGATGCCAAAAACACTAAGAAGGTAGACAAGCACGCTACTGACATTTTAGAAGCATTCATATGCTGTTCACAACAAAATAAATTGATCTAATTTACTTGACTCTTTGTTGTTTGCTTAATTTGGGAGGGGGGTGGAGAACATAACAATTGCTGGATGGCAAGTCGTCCAATATAACTTTTCTTCATCCAATATTTCTCTATGTTGGACTCCTTCCCATCCATTATTTGTATACTGTTTTTATTGACATTTAACACAACGTCCCAACTTCATTGGAATAGGTGTTGTACTATATTAATAAATGAAACAAAGCTGAACAGAAAACCATGAAATATCTTGAGTTCATACTGTCTGCGATGAAACAGAAGTCAAAATAAATGAAGAGTCACTGCAGGGGGGTGGGGGTGGGGTGGGGGGCTGCTTTTTCCACATTGTCCAAATTTTTCTGATTTGTTGTCTGTCAGCTGCCCCTGTTTTTGTGTTCAGGGCCGCCACAGTGGAGCCAGTACAGATCTGCATTGGGATTTGGCAGAAGTTTTAAGACGGATGCACTTCCTGATGCAACTGCTGTTTTAGTTGGAGATACACACACAGCCCTTGGTCCTCCTAAAAGGTCCTCCATCCGAGTTCTAATCAGGACCCACTCCACTTACAGTCTGAGAATTGATCAGGCTTACACAAAGCAGAGCACTCAACCTTTTCTGATTTGGAGTCTTATTATTTTAGTTAATTCTATTTTACCTTTATTGTATCAGGCAATTCATTAAGAACAGATCCTGATTTACTACAATGACTGCCTGGCAAAACACAAGAGCCACTTAAGGAAAGTGGGCAGGGCCTAAAAAAAAGATTAGCCAAATTTAAAAGAATGAAGGATGTGTTTAATATCCTACAAAAACTGGAATACTACTCTGCATTTGTGCACTGAAACTATTCCTGTGTATGTGTGTGTAGGAATCACTTTATTATGTGCTCACTATGACACATAACCACACTGAGTCATCACCATTTACGGAGATAACATAAAGTCAGGCGTTAGTGATCCATGAGTGTTGTTTGGTTGTTGCTTCGCTGCGGCTCAAAGTACTCACACTGTTATTTACAGAATGAGATGCATCATCTGTTGCGCACATTCTGTGATTTCAGCTTCTTCATCTGCATGACTTTAAAGGACCATTTTTCAGATAAGAAACAAAGGCTCAGGATGAGATGGATTCACATCAGTGCCTGAATCTGGTGTTGCAGACCAAACGGTCCGCCCAAAAAAATCTGTCTGCCCTGCCTTCACTGCATATGCGTCATTAGCTGCAGTTCACGGATTATCACCTCGTTTCTGCTTCAAACTGCACTCCAGTCATTTCTCTCAGCGACAGATATCTGAAGCTTTTGTAGAATAATCATTTCCACATAAATTCAGTATTACTTCATCATTATAGACGGAGGAAGCGATCAGAGCGCCACAGCTACATGAGCTGCTAGCTGATGTGTTCACTCCGCGTCGGCCATTTCAAAGCGTCAACGAATGTTGCCTCGTTTCTGCTTAAAATTGCCTTGTTTCTGCTAAAAACTGACTTTAGAATGATTTAACCCTCCGGGGCCGACGCCGTCATATACGACGGCTAAAACCAAGCTTTACTACGTTTGAATGATATAAGATAGAAACTTTTTTTTTTTGCTGAAAAGTTAAATGGCTGGACTTTCGATCCAGCCATCGGCCATCTTTGTACTCCTCAAAGAAGCTGTGCGATGACGTGCGCAATGTGAGTGTCCAATTGGAATTAGTTCACCGTCACATGGTTATCCAAAATCCAATCATAGGGCAGATTCACCTCACGTGAAAAGCCAAAGATCATTTTCAGGAGTGATACGTTACTAGTTGGCCCATTTGAATGCCCTCCTGGGTGCTCCAATGAGTACATCCAGTGCGCCCTGCGTCATTACACACAGTGATCAGTGAAAGCAGACGGAGAGCCTCTGATGACAATCTCACATGCTCAAACAAAGAGTGTGTAACTATCAGGATTGCTCCACTAGTTTGCATGTGAATGTTACTGGATAACTCTGTTGCTTTCTCTGTGTAAAGCACTGTTTACAATATCAATGGACAACAAAATGCATAGACCATTTTGTATATATTGTTCAAAATGTGCATTTGTGTTTATTGTTTGAACCATTTTGTTGTACAGTCTTTCACACAAGACCTTAAATTACCTTTATAAAGTGTCAAAACAGTTGTTTATTGTAGTTTGCTGTGTGTTTTGAATAAATGTGTGTGGAAAATTATTTTAAATTAAATTAATTAATTAAATTATTTTTCGCTTTATTTTTTCCTTGCCTATTTGTTGTGAAAGTGTAGTGACACGGACCCACAACAGGGGGCACAAATGAACGGTCAATAGATGAGCCAAAAGGTAACAATTTAATGTTGTGAAACGTGCACAACGAACATACAGACAATCTCAGAATATAATTACAGTCAAATTACAAAGGTGACGTGTGGGCAGGCTCGAGGATAGAAGACGTCTGTCCTAAGAAGAGCCGGAACCACACGATTTCCGCCCCCACAGAACCTGGTGAATACTGGAGCCGCCAAGTCCCGAATTCCCAGGTGATCACCGTCCCCGACTGTCGGATCTGGTACTGCTGGCGAAGAACAAAGACAGTCAAGTGTGGGTGTGTGTACACCCAGTAACAACAGCAGTGGGAATGCCACCTCCACCTCTCACTCAACACGTTGCAGCGGTCTCAGATGAAAAGGAGCGCCATCTTGCACAGCCTCCGCAAAAACGACCGGTTCTCCTGCAAACACTCACAATAACAGATTTATAAATCTCACAAAAAGGCTGAGAGTATTACCTCCAATGAAGTATGATATCTCGGCGATGAGGTGGAGATGACGTCTGGTCTTTATGGAGTGCGATGATGAAGAATGTGTGACAGCTGTCAGGAATTAATGAGTGACAGCTGTCACTCCCGGCTGTGTCCATGGCGGCAGCGCCCTCTCGTGCCTGAAGCCCGCACTTCAGGCAGGGCGCCCTTTGGTGGTGGGCCAGCAGTACATCCTCTTCTGGCGGCCCACACAACACTATTTTTGATTGTAAACCTTTATTACACTTATAAAACACAACAAAAACATATATATTCTGAAAGCACAGGTTGTCCTGAAAAAAAAAGAGACATAAAACGTGATTGTGGGATGCAGGGAGAGCTGTTAACAGCAATAATAAATCATTTATGCCAGGCGAGTGAACTGTCCAAAAAATGCCCTCGGGCCCCAGAGGGTTAAGAGGTTTTACTTTGTCATTTGATGGGTAATAATCCCATTAATCCATGGTGGCATTAACATACATGCATTTGTGAGTGTGCACATATGCATTTGCATGCACACTATGCATGTACATTTGTGTTAGCAAGCAGAACCCAACAACATGAGAATGCACAATCTTAAATTGGTACTTGTCTGCAGTGAATGAGGTGCCTGCCAAGATATCAATGTTTGGAGAGAGAGAGAGAGAGAGAGAGAGAGAGAGAGAGAGAGAGAGAGAGAGAGAGAGAGAGAGAGAGACAAAGAGGTTTCTTCCATTTACAATTCAGTCTGACAGTCCTGAGACAAATGGTTTGTAAAACTATTAACAGACACAACCAGGCTGCACTCACATCTCCTACAAATTACCAGCAGTGGAAGAAGTACTCACACCTTTCACTTATCTGAAGTAGAAATATCACACTGTAGAAAGACTTAGTTACAAATAACGGTACTCACTGAAAATTGCACAGTTATGCTCGCCACCAACTTGGCAACTTGTTTGAACACCACATACCCCTCCTGTTCACAATCCAAGATGGCTACTCCCAGCATCAACAGCAATGAAAGGAGTCGTTTTTACTGTTTTTAGAACTTCTGTCTTTTTTCTGTCCAATTTAATAAATTGTGCATGCAGTGCTATCCGAGTGTTATCTGTGCATGTTACTATGGTATTTTTATACATTAAATACACCGTAGTATGTTGTTTATCAACTGGTGCCACTAATACTGGCTAACCTGGCAGATGTCGCAAATACCAGTGAGTGGCTGCAAATCAAGCTGTGAATTAAAACACTGATGAAACTTTTAGGGATAGACCGACAATCAGCTCGGTTGATTATTGTATGATTATCGGCCAGGCCAAATATTGGCATCAGCCAATTATCAGCCCCGGCCATTTATCGGCCCAGCCAATTATCGGTCTGTCCCTAGAGAGCACCCAGAGGGATTATCAGCCGATGCAGATTATTGGCCCAGCCGGTAACGCGTTACTTAATAACGCGTTATCGCTGAGTATGAGCCATTTGTTCCTCTGTAGATGGCCCATGGTCACAGACGTACAGTCATGACATGACATAAATGAGATGCAGAGCACTCTTATCACATCCACATCTGCTGGTGTCATGTCCAGCTGGCCCCGTGCGGGTGTCCTGCACGACACGCGTGTGTGCACTCACTGCAGCCCATTGCAACAGTGATATATGTGATATATGTTTTTATGTATGCCCACGTGATGACAGCAAGCAGACACACGTGCGTCACAGTGGACAGTTGTTAGTTCGTGTCCGTCTAAACATGGTACGCATTCCCCAGCTGTGACATCCAGAACCACAGATCTCCACACCTGTTCCTGTGGGTGGCCACACCCCCTGTCAGTTCACACCATGTCACTAAGTCTATTTGCAAAGACACACTCATGGGGCACTTAGACAAATTTCACATCCAGCTCGACCGTGATTGTCTGCTGACTGTTGTCGTGTTAACAGTGCGAATGGCCACACATTTTCTAAGTGCCATGCGAGCGGTGTTAGATGTTCCTGCGTGTCACCTGGAATTTGGCCGACACCTGCCACAAGCTCTCACAACGCACATTCTGTCTTTCAGCCGCTGGTGTGTGCAAATAGTTGTAGCAACAGGTGTACGAGGCGTTAGAGGCAGATACATTTTTACACATATTGCATACGATTCCTGCTTCATGCGCACTTCATGCATAATTCGACCAAATATGCACTATGTGTGAAGGGGCCCAAAAATCTGCCACTGTGAAAAAATTAACCTTTGGTGAGTGACACCAGATTTTCCAGAGCTGTTATCCATTCCTTTCTTTCTTTTGGTAAGAACACAGCAGGTTCTTTAAACAGCAGTAGTTGTATGTGCAGCACAGTGTCATTGTCTGTCAGTGCTCCAGAATGCCGCATTCTGTGAGATGGGCATGTTATTTCAAAAACATGAGGTTTACTCTCAGTAGCTGAAATAACTTCCTGATGCATACCAGGGTGTGTTAGGCTACAACTAAATCTGATCCAAAACCACAAAGCAGCACTCGAGCCTCGTGCACCAGAAATTTTGTTTCTCAGAAACTGACATCGAGCCTGAACCATTGTGCTAAATTTAGATCATTGACAAGTAAAAGGCCAAATCTGAGTGAAATCAGATGATTTACCTGACCTCAGCCAACACCTTTCATCTCGGCCAAATGCCTGCAAATGTAGTTAAAACAACACACAGTGACTACTGTTTAATGCCAGACAGATTCATCTCAGAGTTCTTACACAAGTCCAACACAAACATCTTATAAGAGACCTTACTGTAAGATGGAATCCGATTTAAAAAAAAAAAAGACTTTCTGTCATCGACCTTGCAAGATCCAAATTACAGGGTGGGAATACTGAGAAGCTGTTGAGATGAAGAATCTCTTTTCCTTAATAATGAGTTATAGGATGGTTGGTCGGGAAAGGGTTGACCACCATGAAGCAGCCAAAGTGGCTGGAAGCAAAATTTATAATGAACAGATGTGTAAAGTTGCCCACCTATAGGTAGTTAAGTTACAAAAGTTGCCAATTTATAACTTACCTTCCTATAAGGTGTATAAGTTGACAACTTATACACCTTATAGGAAGATAAGGGATAAGTTGACAACTTATAACTTACCTTCCTGAGTTGAATAAAAGCTTTTCTTGAAATTGATGTTTTATATATGTATACGTGGTGTGTCCATAAAGTAACGGTCCTTTTTATTTTTTTTTAAAACTATATGGATTTCATTCATATGTTTTTACGTCAGACATGCTTGAACCCTCGTGCACATGCGTGAGTTTTTCCACGCCTGTCGGTGACGTCATTCGCCTGTGAGCACGCCTTGTGGAAGGAATGGTCCCGCCCCCTCGTCGGATTTTCATTGTCTGGAAATGTCGGAATGAAAAGGACTTTTTTTCCATCAGAATTTTTTCAGAAGCTGTTACAGACTGGCACCTGGAAACCATTCGAAAAAGTTATCTGGCTTTTGGTGAAAATTTTACGGGCTTCACAGAGAATAAGGACTTTAGCTACAGCTTTAAGGACCCCTTTAAGGACGGTCGGTGCGCCGCGCTCCGAGCTGCGACATCGCGGCACAAACCACTGGATCATTTCTAAGCTGCTGATGGCTCTGTGGATACGAGACCATCATGTGCTCTTTCTCTGGTTATCACAAGAGCTGGACATCAGCCATTTTCCCGCAGATTTCACTTTTAACAAGAGATTTTGTCATGTCCAGCTCTCCACAAGTTCTCTTATACTCACTCGACTGGTAAGCACTGAAAGCCGAGATAGACATGTCCAAACTTGTCCTCTAACAGTCCGAAACGGAGGTGTTCCTTTGTCTCGCTTCATCAGCGAATCGGTCGTGACGCGCGAAGCCTCCGTGCGGCTTTCCATGACAAAATCTCTTGTTAAAAGTGAAATCTGCCAGAAAATGGCTGATGTCCAGCTCTTGTGATAACCAGAGAAAGAGCACACGGCGGTCTCGTATCCACAGAGCCATCAGCTTAGAAATGATCCAGTGGTTTGTGCCGCGATGTCGTAGCTCGGAGCGCGGCGCACCGACCGTCCTTAAAGGGGTCCTTAAAGCTGTAGTTAAAGTCCTTATTCTCTGTGAAGCCCGTAAAATTTTCACCAAAAGCCAGATAACTTTTTCGAATGGTTTCCAGGTGCCAGTCTCTAACAGCTTCTGAAAAAAGTCTGATGGAAAAAAAGTACTTTTCATTCCGACATTTCCAGACAATGAAAATCCGACGAGGGGGCGGGACCACTCCTTCCTAAGGTGTGCTCACAGGCGAATGACGTCACCGACAGGCGTGGAAAAACTCACGCATGCGCACGAGGGTTCAAGCATGTCTGACGTAAAAACATATGAATGAAATCCATATAGTTTTTAAAAAAAATAAAAAGGACCGATACTTTATGGACACACCACGTATATATATATATATATATAGAGAGAGAGAGAGAGAGAGAGAGAGAGAGAGAGAGAGAGAGAGAGAGAGAGAGAGAGAGAGAGAACAATTTAAAAAGTGAATGTTGAAAGTTGGATCACCCTGATAATTCTTACAGTGCACAGTTTTAGTTGCATCCTTCTAAAAATGGCTCATGAAGATTAAAAAATATATAAGTTGAACTGGTCTCTAGGTCACATATATTTTTGGAATGTGGTGCTACCGCTTCATGCAACAATAAGTGAAATAAATTTATTCAGCACATTACTTATTTGGAGTGATATTCCCTCTTTTTATTCCAGAGCCCGTTCTTTCAGTTTGAGAGCATGATTTCTCAAATTTACTCATTCTCTAAGACAAAGGTTTTCTTATTCAGAGCTTCTTATACTTCTTCTGCTTTTTCCTCTTGTTTTATGGTGGTTGGTTTAAAGGTGTTACTGTCACCTTGTGCTCCAGAGTGTGAATCACAATACCTCATTCATTACACAGAGCAGCTTGTCGTATGTGTAAATGGTGCTATCTTGTGACCATAAATGATAATGCAGTATGCTTTTCATATATGTTGTTTCAGAATATACAGTATGTTACAGGATCTTCCAAACTATCAATCAATCAATCAGTTTTTTTTATATAGCGCCAAATCACAACAAACAGTTGCCCCAAGGCGCTTCACATTGCAAGGCAAGGCCATACAATAATTATGTAAAACCCCAACGGTCAAAACAACCCCCTGTGAGCAAGCACTTGGCTACAGTGGGAAGGAAAAACTCCCTTTTAACAGGAAGAAACCTCCAGCAGAACCAGGCTCAGGGAGGGGCAGTCTTCTGCTGGGACTGGTTGGGGCTGAGGGAGAGAACCAGGAAAAAGACATGCTGTGGAGGGGAGCAGAGATCGATCACTAATGATTAAATGCAGAGTGGTGCATACAGAGCAAAAAGAGAAAGAAACAGTGCATCATGGGAACCCCCCAGCAGTCTACGTCTATAGCAGCATAACTAAGGGATGGTTCAGGGTCACCTGATCCAGCCCTAACTATAAGCTTTAGCAAAAAGGAAAGTTTTAAGCCTAATCTTAAAAGTAGAGAGGGTGTCTGTCTCCCTGATCTGAATTGGGAGCTGGTTCCACAGGAGAGGAGCCTGAAAGCTGACGGCTCTGCCTCCCATTCTACTCTTACAAACCCTAGGAACTACAAGTAAGCCTGCAGTCTGAGAGCGAAGCGCTCTATTGGGGTGATATGGTACTACGAGGTCCCTAAGATAAGATGGGACCTGATTATTCAAAACCTTATAAGTAAGAATAGAATTTAAAATTCTATTCTAGAATTAACAGGAAGCCAATGAAGAGAGGCCAATATAGGTGAGATATGCTCTCTCCTTCTAGTCCCCGTCAGTACTCTAGCTGCAGCATTTTGAATTAACTGAAGGCTTTTTAGGGAACTTTTAGGACAACCTGATAATAATGAATTACAATAGTCCAGCCTAGAGGAAATAAATGCATGAATTAGTTTTTCAGCATCACTCTGAGACAAGACCTTCTGATTTTAGAGATATTGCGTAAATGCAAAAAAAGCAGTCCTACATATTTGTTTAATATGCGCTTTGAATGACATATCCTGATCAAAAATGACTCCAAGATTTCTCACAGTATTACTAGAGGTCAGGGTAATGCCATCCAGAGTAAGGATCTGGTTAGACACCATGTTTCTAAGATTTGTGGGGCCAAGTACAATAACTTCAGTTTTATCTGAGTTTAAAAGCAGGAAATTAGAGGTCATCCATGTCTTTATGTCTGTAAGACAATCCTGCAGTTTAGCTAATTGGTGTGTGTCCTCTGGCTTCATGGATAGATAAAGCTGGGTATCATCTGCGTAACATGAAAATTTAAGCAATGCCGTCTAATAATACTGCCTAAGGGAAGCATATATAAAGTGAATAAAATTGGTCCTAGCACAGAACCTTGTGGAACTCCATAATTAACTTTAGTCTGTGAAGAAGATTCCCATTTACATGAACAAATTGTAATCTATTAGACAAATATGATTCAAACCACCGCAGCGCAGTGCCTTTAATACCTATGGCATGCTCTAATCTCTGTAATAAAATTTTATGGTCAACAGTATCAAAAGCAGCACTGAGGTCTAACAGAACAAGCACAGAGATGAGTCCACTGTCCGAGGCCATAAGAAGATCATTTGTAACCTTCACTAATGCTGTTTCTGTACTATGATGAATTCTAAAACCTGACTGAAACTCTTCAAATAGACCATTCCTCTGCAGATGATCAGTTAGCTGTTTTACAACTACCCTTTCAAGAATTTTTTGAGAGAAAAGGAAGGTTGGAGATTGGCCTATAATTAGCTAAGATAGCTGGGTCAAGTGATGGCTTTTTAAGTAATGGTTTAATTACTGCCACCTTAAAAGCCTGTGGTAGATAGCCAACTAACAAAGATAGATTGATCATATCATAGCATTAAATAATGGTAGGGCTTCCTTGAGCAGCCTGGTAGGAATGGGGTCTAATAAACATGTTGATGGTTTGGATGAAGTAACTAATGAAAATAACTCAGACAGAACAATCGGAGAGAAAGGAGTCTAACCAAATACCGGCATCACTGAAAGCAGCCAAAGATAACGATACGTCTTTGGGATGGTTATGAGTAATTTTTTCTCTAATAGTTAAAATTTGTTAGCAAAGAAAGTCATGAAGTCATTACTAGTTAAAGTTAATGGAATACTCAGCTCAATAGAGCTCTGACTCTTTGTCAGCCTGGCTACAGTGCTGAAAAGAAACCTGGGGTTGTTCTTATTTTCTTCAATTAGTGATGAGTAGAAGATGTCCTAGCTTTACGGAGGGCTTTTTTATAGAGCAACAGACTCTTTTTCCAGGCTAAGTGAAGATCTTCTAAATTAGTGAGACGCCATTTCCTCTCCAACTTACGGGTTATCTGCTTTAAGCTACGAGTTTGTGAGTTATACCACGGAGTCAGACACTTCTGATTTAAAGCTCTCTTTTTCAGAGGAGCTACAGCATCCAAAGTTGTCTTCAATGAGGATGTAAAACTATTGACGAGATACTCTATCTCCCTTACAGAGTTTAGGTAGCTACTCTGCACTGTGTTGTTATATGGCATTAGAGAACATAAAGAAGGAATCATATCCTTAAACCTAGTTACAGCGCTTTCTGAAAGACTTCTAGTAAAACTAGTAAAAACAAATGCAACTTATAGTCTGGAAAATATGGCATGTTTCTTGTCACTTTAGCGTTGGTTAATTATTTATATTATAAATAGGTTTGATGTATTGTGCAGTTTTAACATGCAGAAAGTTGGTTTTCAAGTTTGCTGCCTGCTGTCATGTAAAACCGCATAAGATGGTTGTAAAATGTTGTTAAACATCCAAATTAATTTAAAAAATCATGAATGTTGTGCTTTTGTACAGTATTTAATAGAATGTTGTTATATAAAGTGGGCTAGACCTTCTCTCAGCACCTCCAAACCCAGCTGATGTCCAGCGCCCCTATGCACAAGTTGAGAGCAGGTGTTGTCTATGATGTTTTTTGTAATTATACAACTGTCAGCATATCAGCAATGCAACAGAGTTCAGCCAATAATGCAAAGTAACATCCTGTTTTTAATTATTCTGACACATGTACAAAGTGCAGCACATCATTTCACCAAGTGCAACCGGTGCATACTTCTTTATGCTTTACAATGACGGTGCAAATAAATGTTTTACCTTGCTTGGATGCAAATAGTCCAAACCTACATCATTTGTACACGAGCCAACACTTGAACAAAGGTGGCAGAAGCATGGGGACTTGTAGCACCCACTCCACCTCCTGCCCCCATGACAAAAGCGACTTGTACTCATTATTTTTACTTGAGGGGATTTCTTATAAAATGGGGATTTTTACTTTTAACTACATCCTTTTTTAATGGCAGTAAATGTAGTTTTACTTGAGTATGGATTACCAGTACTCCACCCATCATTGTGTTAAAGTGAGAGAAAGTTTTAAAATGTTATAATCAGTGATGCCGGTAACGTGTTATTCTAATATGACCACTTTTTTCAGTAATTAGTAATCGAATGCATTAACCTTTCCAAATCAGTAATCAGATTGAGCAGGGGGAGGTCGAGTTCGGCTGAACTGCCCACTTCACCCACTTTCTGCGAGGTGCGAGTTTTTCATCCACTGTGCAGCAGCTCAGAGTTGAAAAAACAGTTGTCCCTCAAAGTGCGGTGATGCTCAGAGCAATGGTTTTACTAAGACACTTCTACACTTTTCTTTAAAACTCTGTGCCACTGTGTGTCCTTGCTAAAAACAGCTGATCTGCAACACATTATCAACAAATACAAACTCTTTTCCACCCAAATGCACCTAATGGCTCTTTGTGAGAACGATGTGACGTAAAAAATGCTGATAAAAGTTCTTACTTGTCAATCTGGTCATGTTTTCTGCATAAATAAATGTTATCCATTCTTCTGCTCAAACAGCAAGTCAGGTATGAATCCATGGGGGAAGAGGGCGTAGCTCCCCACAACAGCCCTACATTAAAGGTCCACTTTTGAAGACATTTTTTTCATGCTATTACTACTACTAATACTACTTACAATAATAACAATAATAATAATAATAATTTCAACAACTAAAATGTTTAGAAAGAATTTAAATGTTAGAAAAATGTTAGAAAGAATTTAATAGTTACATTTATATAAACAATGTTTGTTAGAAATTGTAAGTTTTACTGTTACAGTGCTGTCAGTTAAATATGAGGTCATGAAAGGTGTCTTTATTTTATTTTTCATAAAACAAGTATTTATGTTCATTGAAGTCAAAAATGTAAAGTAAAGTGAGCATTTGCAAAACGGGTTATCATTTTCAGAGGGGTGTTGTCAGCAGTTGCTGAAAGTAACTAATAAAGTAACTAGTAATCTAACTTAGTTATTTTTAAAACTGAGTAATCAGTAAAGTAACTACATTACTTTTTGAAGAAGTAATCAGTAATCAGTAATTGGATTACTTTTTCAAAATGACTGTGGCAACAATGATTACAACATTACCAAATGTGATTTGTGCAGAGATGATTGATAAAATGTTGCCTGTTAACTATAATTACAACTGTTTGTCAGTGTACGTAGAAATAAGCCGCTGAGGTTTATTCTTATTCTCATTTCTTCTGGTTCTCCAGAGTGAATGGGTTTGATGAGCGCAGATGAACTTCTGCTACATGCCATGAGATGTGGCTACATCTGCTACAGAACAGCATGAGAAAACCCAAACAGAAAAAAAAGCTGTAGCACATAAAAAAGTTTTAATGACATTTATTTTTTGCTGTGGCTTCTTTGAGTTTTTAATCTCAGTTCTAATCACTTCTCCGTTCCCTGCAGCAGCTACATGTTCTTCTCCAGTTTTATTTCTGTTTCTTGCCCTTGTGGTTCAGGTTTTGTAAAGTTCATCAAAACAAATCATAGCTGTTGCCCATGCAAACAAAAACTAAAGTTATTTCCACTCCTGTAGCTCTTGCATCCCTCTTGGACAGACCACAGCTGGCAAGCAAGAACACACATGCACACTCACATGCACAGAAGCCCACAGTGGAAACAAGAGTGGGTTTTTGATGGTTTTAGCAACATGAATTCATCCTGTTCTTCTTTTCTTCTCTGTATATGTCTGCATCAGTGGGGAACCACCAAAATTTTGAATGTTTGTTTTAATTTTCCATTAAACCTATGGATACAGGTGGTGTTTTAATTTATATCACTAATTCCCCATTGAGGAAACTGTTATATTTGTTCCTTTTTATCCATGTTCTACTGTACATAGTGTTTTATTTATATCTTATATTGTTTTAATTTTTCTGCTTATCCAATTGTTGCTGCACTGTTTCATTTCTTACATATATGTTCTTTTAACTGTTCCCTTTTCATCCATCTTTTAGTATATGTTATACAAATAATGAATGTTTTTGAGTTCAATTTCCCTGGTTGATTGGAACATTCCAGCCTTCACCTCATGAAATAGTTGTTCCATTGAAAAAATGTAAAAAAAAAAAAACATTCAGTATTTGTTTTATATAACGCAAAAAAATAGATCCTTGTCATTTGATATTTTATTAATTTATAAACAACAGAAAAGGGGACTTACATTTTGGTGTTCCACTGGTGCTAAAGTCTAACACGAACTTTAAACAGGAGTACAAAATTGCTCTCAGTAGTCTGTGATGCCATGCACTGACTTCATGTACAGATTGGCATCTGCTTTCCTCACTCCAGCAAAAAATTACATCAGAAATTTGTCCAGCTTTTCATCCTAATTTCATCCTCTTCATTTGAACAGCTCGTCATGCCTCCACACGGCATGGTGGATTTGTTTTTTGTGTTAGAAGAATTAACAGCGTCAATTAGCTCCTTCAAATCGTTGTCCGTCAGCAAAACTAATTCCACTATGTTTAGCTAAACGGCGCCCCCACGAATGTGTGTGTGCGCACAGTGTGTGTGCACGGTGGTTGCAGCGTGCAATAGTATAAAATGGACGGAAACAAATTTGCATAGTAAATGCAGCGTAACACAAATGGGACGAATAATCCATGTCGTGTGACATACAAAGCAACAATCAAATGACAAGGATCTACTCAGCCATTATATAAACTGTTATATAGCTCTTATGTTATTTTAATGGTTCCCTTTTTATCCATCTTTTAATGTATACGGTGCATCCAGAAAGTATTCACAGCGCTTAACCGTTCCCATATTTTGTTATGTTATAGAAATTCTTTTTTTTTCTCAAACTTCTACACACAATATCCCATAATGACAATGTGAAAAGTTTTTTTTTTCTTTGCAAATTTATTAGAAATGCCAAAACTAACAAATCACATGTACAGTTGTGCTCAAAAATTGACATACCCTTGCAGAATTTTGGTGTTTTTTTTTTGTTTTTTTTTACCATTTTTAAGAGAATATTAATGATAACATGAAAACTTTTTTTTCACTCAGAGGCCATTTGGCTATTATAATATAGATAAAAGGGTTGCGTTCTTTTTCTAAAACTGTTGAGGTCTAGGATTCTAAAAACATTCTGGACTCACACACCATTCCAACTAATTATATATACTTTGTAAAATGGCAGCTATCTGTTTTATAAACACTACCCAATCTAGAGCCCATGGATCCCCAGGGACAACCCGCTAGTAGTAATTTAATCTATTAGTTTGTGATACCGTCACAAAACCTGTGACAGCATCATGGATTTTGGGGTGGCACTGAGAGGAGGGGGTGCATTGGGGTTATGGTTAGGGTTCAGGTTAAAAATAGTGGCCTAAACTTGACTGCGTCACGACAGTGTGATGGATTTCATGCTGGTATCACATAAAAAAAAGTGCGACTGGGCTGTTTTTAATGATTGCTTGAAATGTGCATCAGAAATATATTGACTTTTATGATGAAACAATAAACTAATTCACTTCCACCCCATCATTGATCTGGCCCCGTGCGGCTCAGGAACACAACAGTCAGGAAAGTGGGGCAAAAAAGAAACAGTAAAGGTTAGTTTGTGCAGGTGGGAAGCAGGAAAGGATTCTCTTGTAAAATATTCCAGTCTGGAGGAGTGGAAACTTTCTGTCCGTCTTTTTGGTCTCGCTCTAATCATTCATCTCATGGTGAGAACTCTCCTTATAAAACCTAACGCACAGAGAAAAGACAACATGTCATGCACGCATGACAGAAATGCATCTGGGAGATGTAAAGAAGGGGAGAGACGTCATGTGGTTCCTACTGAGTATAAAACGCTTTGTGTCCGTTGGTGGCGTTCCCGTGATCTCACACGGTAAGATCAATGTATTGTTCAATACTGTGTTCTGCTACTACTTACACACCATATCTGGAATACTCAGACTTCTAATGCTTCTGTCCCTTCACTAATCTAACAAGGAAGAAGAGAACGCGTGAGGTGATTAAATGAATGATGAAAGAAAACAAACCCCTGAGGCTGTACTGTCTTTGACCCGAGAGGAAAATAAAGAATGTGAAGAGAGGTGGGACACAGAGACACAACAGCAGAGGAGTCAGACAGATAACACATTCAATCACTGCAATCTTTCCATTGTTCTCGCACCTCCAGTCTAATGGATGTCCCCCTGGAAAGCTGAAACGAGAAAATATCTGTGACTGAACACCTGCTGTCCCTCAATGCAAACACAAATACATTCCAGAGAAATGCTGGAAATGTGATCATTTACACCAACTCAACTAGTGACCTAATGAGAAACTCCCTCTGTGCTGAGGGTGCGTAGGGTCGTATCTCACTGGGTTGAGACAGAGTACGAACGCCATTTGCGAGGGAAGTCGTGAACTTTTGTGAGATGCATTCTCCTCGTGTGAGTCGCAGGGCAACACACTCGTGTCAGTTGAATTTTGAACATGTCAAAAAATTTGGAACACATGTTCTCTCTAAATAGTCACAGGGTCCTCATGGGCATCTCAAACCCTTCTGAACTGAGATTCCATGAGTCAGAAAGTGTGCAACATGTGAGAGAACTTGTGAGGGGTTTGTGACGCACTCTTCCTTTTATGTGATCAAAGAATAACTGCCCTTCTGGAAGTGCTGCGGTGCGATCATGGTCGAGTGAGTCCAAGCAGTTCCCAGCCAATCAGCTCTGCTGCCAGGCTGACTACAACCGAGAGGCAGAGGCAGTGGGCTGGACAAGTCCTGTCCAGTGGTGGAGGACAACATGCACAATTTTTTATTTTTGCTTTATTTTTTATTTTTTTGGAGGACCACGATGGAAATACGTTTAATCAGCAATTTTATATACCATATTGTCAAGACACAGGCACATGGGAGACTCAAGCCTAGATTTGATACTTTTTTTTTTTTTTTTTTTTTGCATTCAAATCCTTCTCTGCACTCCATCATGAAGCTGTGACTGGAGGTACAAAAGACAAATGCTGCCATCTATTCTCTGATTATCTTTGAAAAAACTGGCAGTAAAAGTAATGATTTGTATGACTAATTATTCTTATATTTAGTTTGTCCAATCATTTATGGACTGGGAAAATGGATACAAATGGCTGTAAGTGTACCTGAAATTCAACACTACAAGCACATCTTGATTCTTTCATTTCAACCCTAGAGGAAGCCGAGTGGATCAGAAATGTTGTTTCGATTGTGGATTTAATACAGGAAGTTATTGTTTATAAGGCTGTGTTATTTATGTCTCCCCAAGTGTAATTTACAGGTGTTTAAAATCAATGTTAAATTTTTTGATTCACTATGCCCTAGACACTAATTCACGGGGCACAGTGAATCAACTTAGAATCTAATGAAAAAACACATGATTATAAAGATTTCTTCAACATTATTAAATATATGCTAATGCATATACAAACTATAATCCAGCAAACCAGCTATGTAATGTGTGAGTGTCTTATATAATGATATAAGTCCTTTAGAAACTATTATAAATCCAACTGTCATAATTTCTGTTCAAATGTGAAAACAGTTGTTTATATACCCAAATTATATAAATAATTCATGGAAAAATAAATGTATAAGCTTCAACAAGTAATATTTGTCATCCACTTGATACCGGGGCTTAGTAAATCACTTTCTAGACTGAATCACTGTGCCCTGATTCACTGTGCCACAGGTGCATGTGACACACATGAGTCATGTTATCAAATAGCTGATAGTCTGGAGAAGACATAACACATGCTCATCAGTTGGACGGGGTAGTCTTCTAACTAATGACAGTTTGTTGGGCCACCTTTCCTCTGTTGTGAGAAATAAATACAAAGACACTAACATCCACAAAATTTACTTTTGATGTGAAAAACTGACTTCACTTGCCACTTAGTTTTACCCTTAATATATCCAAAAACACTAATTTATAAGGGGGATGTCTTTATGCATAAAAATATGGCATAACTGCTGCAAATATATATGTACTTTTGCAGACACAGCTACTGATTCACTGTGTCCCTTGATTCATTGATCCCCAGTTTCCCCTATACTGTGATTGTGTAGAGGAGCAAAATTACAAACACGGTGTAATTTTCCAAATACTTATGGAGCCGGGTGTATGTGCATGTGCGTGACTGCGAGTTTGTTGATGTCACCATCAACCTGCAGTGTAGGTGTGAGACAGAGGAACTGAGCCAGAACAGATGAAACGGGAACAAACCGGAGGCTGATAGAACGTACGTCTGGACGGCAGATAAGTTAAAGAAGGAACACAAAGAAAAAGGAGCCCAGGAGAGCTGGACACAGGCAGATAAAGTGTGCATGATTGTATGTCTGCGCTTTAGTCTGGGTTCTGTGTCTGCGGTTCTTTGATAGCCGAGAGTTCCACAGAGCAGCTGCGTCGACTGTGTTTCCACTAAAACTGAATCTGTCCACCTTATCTGACAGGTGGAGGAAAGAAAAGCCTTTACGCGAAGCTTAAGATCTGCTGCTCACCAATTTGCTTTCAAAATAGCTTGATGCAGTGTTGACTGCATGCACAGTTCTCCCAAGAAAACTGGAGGGAGCTACCTGGGAAAAGTAGCACAAACACTGGGTGAGCCTGGTGCCACATGTCTTCACATCCAGCACACCATGGAACGGCCCCCAGGTACAGGATGTCAATCACCCAGATAAACAACTGGTCCATCCCCACCTCACAAAAGTAACCATCTACCTGCTCCATCCTACACAGGTCAAACTCATGGTCAACACCGTTTAACACAAATAGCTTGGTTGTGTGTTTGTTTAAGATGGAGTGGTTCCATTTCTGACAGAACTGGTCCAATATCAAAGCCTCATCACACACACATTCACATGCCTCTGTATTAACATTGTAAGGTGTGGATGTTGCACTCTGAGTGCCCATTCTAATGTACTATTTCGAACAGGGAGTCTGAAGTTTTGTTGGTAAATTGAATGTTCCGAATCCCATATATTAGGGAATAAAATAACACCATTTATTGGCCTTTCACCTTCATGTAAAAGGCCCACTGATGGCGTGGACAACCCCTGCCTGTGGTGCTGACACCTGTGCGGCTACACCCATGAGTGCAAATGAAGGTCAACTACAGCAGTTGCAAAACAGGCTATGCTCGAAGACTGGCTCTGAAGATCTAATCACCCTCCCCTCCCCTCCCCAACCAACTGGGGCTGTCCTGGATGTCTCTGTGGACTTAATAATTCTCAAAAAATTTGATGTTCCTCTGTATTGTTAAAAATGTTTTTATTAGTACAACCTAGGCAGAGGGTCACCCCTTTGAGTCTGGACTGTTTGAGGTTTCTTCCTCAAAATTATCAGAGGGAGTTTTTCCTTAACACTGTCACCTGTGTGCTTGCCCTAGGGATTGGTAAGGTTAGACCTTACTTGTGTGAAGTGCCTTGAGGCAACTTTGCTCAAGGCACTAAGTATGTTTTCTTTTGTGAATTGTTCTGTAATTTATGTCTGTATCATGGCCCAAGCAGAGGATCACCCCTTTGAGTCTGGTCTGCTTGAGGTTTCTTCCTCAGAGGGAGTTTTTCCTTACCACTGTTGCTCTGGGGGTTAGTAAGGTTAGACCATACCTGTGTGAAGCGCCTTGAGGCAACTCTGTTGTGATTTGGCGCTATATAAAGGAAAATAAATTGAAATTGAAAAAGTTGCTGTGATTTGGTGCTACTGTATAAAAATGAAATGAAACCTTTTACATTATACCTGCTGGATAGAACACAAAAGTGTGAAATGTAGCAGTCTACGTAGTTCTTTAAAAAATAATCAGAAGAAAATCAAAGGTTTTAGGACAATACTGGTATGGGAAGAGGAACAGGTCCATGAGACATGAGGCAAAAATGTGCATTAAAAAGAGAGAAGAATAGAAGGCAGGTTTGCTGTTACCAGATGAGGTGACGAAATGGAAACCAGTCAGACATGAGAGAAAGTGAGAGCAGAAAGCCCTTCACTGCCATATGGTGCTGAGCCTTGGGTTTAATGAGGCGTGAAGCTTTGCACAGAGGCACCGGTCAGTCATATCCCACATGAACCAACTTTCTACTATGTCTAAAACTCAGCACACAGCTACTGTTTTAAAACCAAACCACTACTTCTGGGGGGGCACGGACAGAAAACAGCACATTAACTCGACCAAGTTCAGCCCCCACCATTCACCAGCAAGCTACAAAATACAACAAGAGCAATCCGAGATTTCTGACGTCCGCCGATCCGGGTCCGGATCACCATTCAAAATTTAATGGAGTCTTCCATGGCCTAATGTGTATCTGTGGTACAAATTTGGTGAGAATCCATGAAGTAGTTTTGACGTAATCCTTCAAAGCCTAGGTCTGTCCAAAAAGTAACGTACCTTTTTATTTTTTTCAAAAACTATATGGATTTGAAACACGTGTGATTGCATCAGCCAAGCTTGAACCTTCGTGCGCATGCGTGAGTTTTTTCACGCCTGTCGGTTGCATCATTCGCCTGTGGGCAGGCTTTGAGTGAGCACTGGTCCACCCTCCTCGTCGGATTTTCATTATCAGGGAAATGGCTGAATGATTTGGAGCTTTGCTGCATCAAATTTTTCCAGAAACTGAGAGAGACAGCCAGGTGGACACCATTCGCTAAATTCAGATGGCTTTCAGGGACGATTTTATGGGGATCACACAGATTGAGGAGTGTTACAGACGGTTTAAAGACCACCCACAGCGGCTGAGGGCGCGCCGCGTTCCGAGCGGCGATCAACAGGCTCAAACGACCAGATCATTTCCAAACTGAGCGCTGTGTTGATCCGGGACGTTGTCTGACTACCACAGAAATGGCAGAAGACGTGGACATCAAGACTTTTTCGGCACATTCCACTGTTACAGGAGTTTTTGTCATGGAAAGACATGGAAAGCCTTAAGGACAAGTTGGAACATGTCCAGCTGTTAAACAATTTCTCATATACTCACTCCACTGAAAGCCATCAAAAGCCGCCTGGATTTTACAAATGGTTATCAACACGGTGTTTTTCCTGTGCCGCCGAGTGAGTATATGAGAAATTGTTTAACAGCAGGACATGTTCCAACTTGTCCTTAAGGCTTTTAACAGAGGTGTTTTTCCTGTGGCGGAGCGTCGCGAGCGTCGCGAGCGTCTTTCATTAAAAAAATCTCCTTTAACAGTGGAATATCCGGATAAAATGCTGAAAACCGACTTCTTCTGAAACTTCTCTGTTCTCTCACGACGTCCTGGATCAATAGAGCCTGAAATGTGGAGGTTTTCAGCTTGAAACAGGCTGACAACGGCGCCTGGGACCGCTGCGTGACGTCTCGCACCGTGGGAAGTCCTTAAAGCGACAGTATCACCTCAAAATCTCTCATCAGCCGTTAAAATTTTCACCGAAAACCAGCTTAATTTTTCGAACCGTGTCCACTTCGATGTGTCTCACAGGTTTAAAAAAAATTTTGATCAAACAAAGCGCCAGTCTCTCAGCAACTTCTCAGACAAAGGAATTCCGACGAGGGCCTGGACGACTCATCCCACAAGGAGTGCTCACAGGCAAATGACGTCACCGACAGGCGTGGAAAAACTCACGCATGCACACGAGGGTTCAAGCATGTCTGACGTAAAACATATGAATGAAATCCATATAGTTTTTGAAAAAAATAAAAAGGACCTATACTTTATTGACAGCCCTCGTAGTGACTAAAAAAAAATCAGACACCCAATCGGGGCATGCTATCATGAATGATCTGTGGTAATCATTGCAACAGATCATGAAGGTTTTAAAAATGTTCCAAACATTTGTGACCAACTGTGATCCACAAAAGGGAACAATCACTGTAATGTGTGCAGCTTTAGTTTTTATTTCATTACTGCATCTTGAGAAAAAAAACAAAATTGAATGTGGATTTGGCTGCACAGTCATTGTGATGCCAATTTAAAATTACAGGCAGAATTATAATATAATACAGTTTTATTTCTGCCAATTCAACATGCAGATCCTCCTTGGATTTGCTGTGGCGACCCGAGTGCAAACAAGGGAGCAGCCGAAGGTACTTACTATTTCTGTTTTGGGGAAGAGTGATTTCATTGACCTGAGCGGGCAGTGATTGTGTGCAGTGGTGCAGTAACTGTGCATAAGGGTGGGGGAGATTAGCACGGCTCAGCGGGATGCACAACAGCACCGTGCTGAGGCACACAGCTCACTGCTCTGGCAAAAGCACAGCGGACGTTTGAGCACAGACTGTATGGAGTATTTCTTGCATACCGGTGTTGGACTGCACTTATTATTTCCTCAATGCATCTTTTAATAAATAATATCCACTTGAATGCGGAATGGGCATTTCAGTTATTTTGATGATGTTAGGCTACAATCTAAGAAATCAGAATACAAGGCAGATTGTGTCATTTGTGCAGTAAGTAGTGCAGCAGATAAGTGAATATTTACTGCGGGATCCTTCAAATGGTGATGCAAGCACCAAATTTGGCACACATACTCCTTAGACATTACTCTTTTAAAAATACCAAGTGGCCACATTAACTTTCAATAGGCGTCCAAGAAGGGGTCAATTGAAGAATTACACAGGGGTCAAAATTTAAATGCTTCAATCATATTGAAAGGTTTTTCATATTATTTGTCTGATCATAAAGATTCCAAAAAGGTATAGTTTGAACTATCTGTGAATGAATGTTATGGAGTTATGGGGTAAAAACAGCAAAAACACTGAGAAAGGTCAATTTCAGTTTGTACAGGGGTCAAAAGTTAAAGTTGCTCCAATTTTGGTACAAAGTGGTGCAAATTACTGGTTGAGCTACAGGGGTGCTCAAGTTCGGTCCTCGACAACTACCTTCCTGATACTCTTAGTTATCTCTCTGCTCCAACACACCTGAATCCAATGAAAGACTCATTAGCAGGCTTTTAATGAGCCTTTCATTGGATTAGATAAATGGAATAGTTTTGACTGTGTTGAGTGCTTGGTTTGCAAAGTAAGGGCCCTGTCCCACTGGCGTTTAGGAGGATTTGCGTATGGATTGCGCACAAAATTGGCCCATATTCGCCAAACATCCGCAATATCCGTGTAACATGCCTGTATGAGTCGGCCGTCATCCAAACACGCCCGTGATCATCCGCAGAGGCACGCATGTCTGCAGCCAGGCTTTTTGAGCTGTTCAAAAATCTTGATGCGGATGACATCCGCCTTACATACTCCATACATACTCAATTCATACACAATACATACTCACTCTATGTGCTGTATATCTGCCGTTAACCGCTGATATCCGCAACTGACGGGGATTTGCGGCTTGGTGGCAGACCGGGACAGTGTGTAAAACAGATATATATATCGTGCCCATCATGTCCACATCACAAACTAAAATATGTTGTAGCGAATGCATACAAATTGGCCACAAATAAAGCGCTTTTATTACATCTGCTTTGCAACTGATTTGCGGACATTCTGTGAATGCATAACAAACACGTCACGTAAACCCAAAGTACTATATGTGGCAGAAAGCGACATTCCTGCCAGTCAGTGTCCGGTCGGCTGTGTAAATCCACAAAGACATAGCTGCTGCAATCCAGGACTTTTATTTAACACCAACAAAAGGAAGAGTTGCTGTTTATCCACAACTCACTCAAAAAAAAAAAACACTGCCTCACACTCCCGCTCCCCAAACTCATGAACAGTTAACCCTCGCATGACAACACTCTGTGATCAACTTGTCCAAGTCCAGCAAATGCTCCAGAAGCTGTATTGTTGGTGTGAATAGTGATGCCGAAAGGAGCGAGTGCGTTTCTTTTATGACCGCAATGCAGATGCCGTGCACGCACAACACGTGTGCGATGCATTCATAATACACCCTTAATACTGCCGTGATCATCTCAATGTGTCGGATCAGTTTCCTCACTACATCCATTATATAACCGTGATTGTTCATCATATATTCGCTATATATTATTAATATATCCGTAATTCATACTGGGACATTTGTCATTTTTGGCCATTTTTGTTGCGGATGACAACGAATTTGTATACTCAATTCATGCGCAATTAATCCTCTCCCCAGTGGGACAGGGCCCTAAAGGTTAAACAATGTCGGCATCCATTGGATTCTATGACATGTGACATATGCTACCCTGTAACATGATAACTAAGCATGATACATGATGCAAACTATTCCTTATTGAAACCATATTTAGGTTGTAAAAAGCATCAGTTTTTACCAAAATTGGAGCAACTTTAACTTTTGACCCCTGTACAAATTGAAATTGACCTTTGTCACCATTCTTGCTGTTTTTATCCCATAACATTCATTCACAGATAGTCCAAACTATACATTTTTGGAATCTTTATGATGAGACAAATAATATGGAATACCTTTCAATATGACTGGAACATTTTTAAATTTTGACCCCTGTGTAATTCTTCAATTGACCCCTTCTTGGCTGCCTATTGAAAGTTCATGTGGCCACTCAGCATTTTTAAAAGAGTAATGTCTAAGGAGTATGTGTGCCAAATTTGGTGCTTGCATCACCATTTGAAGCATTTTTTCAGTTATCCGCTGCACTAAAGCACGGAGATCAGTGTGTGTGCAGTTCAAAGACTCACTGTTCACTGATTTCTTTAAATCTCCTCTTGAAATATAATATACATTTGCAATCTACTTGTAATCAGTGATGGTCAGTTCCACACAGGGTTGCTGCCAAAGGCTGTGGGCAAGAGGTGCTGATTACCTTGTATTTGGACTCTGGATGTCAATCGGAGCCAAAAATTGATGATGAGAGACCAGCAATTGCTAGTGCAGGCAATAAAGTTTGATAACATTTATTTTTTGTGAAAGTGAGGGTCAAACTGATCACTTACTGAAGCAAGGGAGCATAAATTAGGGGTTGACCAATATAGATTTTTAAGGGCCGATACTGATACCAATATTGACAAGGTTTGGAGGCCAAGACCGATATTTGCCTGCAGTTAAACGTGTCAAAATTTAGTGTAACACACTGTTAACACAAACAATTCTACATACATATGCTACAAAAAACTGTAGGATATGTTTAATTCACAGAACCTTTCAACATGACCTTCACACAAAAAGTGCAAGGAGCTAGAAATAACATTATTATGAAGTTGAACAAATTAACAAATAATTAAATACAGCCAACACAGTCTGCACACTGCTATTTTCTTTTATGCCAGTCTGTGGTACAGCAGCCTTCAGCAGTGACAGGCTGAACTTGTGACATCTAACAAATCAAGTATTGCTGTGGGTGGGACTGTGCTACAAACCAGAAAGCAGTGATTCATGTTTTAAAAGAGTGGTATGAGCCCCTCACTACCTGAATTAAGGGGCCATTTGTTCCATACGATGGGCCCTTCTCACACATCCATGGGCCTATGTCAAGTAGACTAAATAAAAGTAATTCAAGATTTGTAATGTTTTGTAACGTATTACAAGAACCACAACTTTGAGTTCATTTAACTTAAATATGATACAAATTTCATATTTCTGTTATATTTCATGCCATTTTGTGAAGCATAGGTCATAAATAATGTTTAAAAGATTAAAAACACATTAATATTTGATGGACATAGCATTTACTCCCTTCTTCAAAACTGGCACACAGTAACTTTAATCCAGTGAGGAAGAGTTGTGTCAGGCAGACTTTTTCTGTCATCTTGACAGTGTTTTTTTTGTTTTGTTTTTTTTTACATTTTTGAGTGGGATTACATTACTTTTTTCTACAATATGACATCTTTAATAATTGTCTTATTTGAACAACAGCTGGATCTGGACAAATTTTATTATAATCCTGCTCTTTAAAGAATAAAACCTGGATGAAAAACTTTCTGAATCAAAGTTTCCTGTTTCACTAAGTGAGGCTTAAGATTGTTAAGTTGCCCTGCTGCTTTAATGAGCGTTTAGCGCTAAAATCTGCTCTTTACACAAATGATCATGTGATTAAGTTTGTACAATTTATAAACAGATCCATGAAAACTTAAGTTTTGATTTCATGTGACAATGCGTGAACCCCCCTCCTCTCTTGTCTCTCTCACTCCTCACTTCCCTTCAAACACCGTCTCTGCTGTTTTCTCTGCTGAAGAAACACAGAGCTTTTCTGAAAACACGAAGGTTGTAAACTACAAAATAAAGTGTTAATTTCTGAATCTAACAGCAGCTACTGACACAGGAGGAGTTCAGTATTATTTAATGAAGGATTTTGATGGAATTTTTTCCTTTCACTGTGACAGAGAGAGACGCTGTTTTCAGCTGTGCTCTGCAGCTTTCTGAACTGCCGTTACACTCTGGCCTCACGCGATGACCAGTGATTTGCTACATCCAATGCTGCAAAAATAAACTGTCATATCAGTATATAGGTAATTATAAATGGCCGATGCCAATATCTGTAAAAATGCTGAATAACGGCACGCTAACCGGCCAGGCTGATAATCGGTTGACCCCTAGCATGAATCCCCATCACCAAAGAAGTGAAAACATGAAGGAAAACAAAATCGTGACCAACAATGGCATAATGCAATCTGCAACCTCACCACTAGATGACAATAAATCAAACCGTGTAAAATGTATATTTACACAATAATTACTAACTATGTTGCCAATCGACTAAATAATCACACCTCTCGACAAGCCCCAACAAGAAAAAAAAAAACTTCTGGTGCCGCCACTGACAAAAAAATTTGTCTTTCCCAAGAACAAATAAAAATAAAGTATTTCTGCCCTCTGCCTTTTATGACTCATTAATATCTGTTATAGCAACAAGACTGCAGACTTTTTAAGAAAGACATCACCCCATAATGTTTAATGATGACAAATATGCAGACACTTTCATCTGGGAATGAACATAAACCCAAGATGGATTGTGTTCATGGCATCTGAGTCTGCAGTAGCAAACAGGTGATAAATTCCCAGTGAGTGTTGATGGATGTTATAAGAATAGCACACATAGCAGACACAGCATCGCAATCCCTCATCACACGCATCCTGTCAGTGTTTTTGGCAGCTGAGGGAAAGAGACAGAGAGGTGGGATGAGGCCCCAGCTGTTAACAGCAGGAGCGATTCACCCAATTTTCAAACCTGCCGTTTGTCAGCGCTGATCACCTGTTAGATGCATCTGAGGTGTGTGGTGACAACGGCCACCGCAACCTGCAGCTTTCCTTTGTGCCGTTATTGCAGCTAGTAAGTGAAACAGACTGACAGATTCAGTAAAGCACAGCAGACAACGGGAAAGAGCGGGAGGCATGAAACGCACGATAAATTCCTCCTTCCTCACGCTTTTTCAAGCTTAATAAAAAGTGAAGCTTGTGCCGTGAGCCTGAGCCGGAGGAGTACGTGTGAGCTGGAAGTGGAAGCTGTGGTTTGGTCTGGCTCTGCTTTCCACCGGGGTCGGATTCAGCGCAACAGCAGCAGGCGCTTAAGAGGACGACCGACCTGCTTTCAGCCTGCAGGTTTATCAAATATGATTAATCTTGAGGGTTGCACGTTTACAGTTTGATTCGTCTTTGCCATGTGAACCCCAACATTGGTCTTTATGCAACAAGAAAAGAAAAAAGTTGGTTCTTCTCTGTTTATTTAAGTGGTTTTGAAGTAGATTCAGCAGGATTAACTCCACCTGTCAAAAGAAAACCTTCACCTCCATCAGCTGCCTTCACACCACACTCGTTGGTCAGATGATCCGTCTAAAAACCTTCTCCTAGACAGAGCCTCGTTTCCCAAAAGCATCTTACAACCAAGGCCATAAAACCTTTCACACTCAATTTTGCTCTCACGTTTTATGTTACCAAACAACACGTGTTATATCGATTACAATGCATGTCCAGGGTTTCAAACCAGATTTTTTTTTCAGTTTGTTTCGAGCAGAATCTGTATTTTAATGTTTGTGGCCTAATTTGTGGTTTAGTGGGAGATGTGTGGCTGTATTTGAAGGCCTGTAGAATCAGTGCATCATTCCATTGTTCAGGTAGGCCGGACCTGTAGAATGGATTGGACTGGATGGCTGATGGACTGCCTCCTTAGCGACCGGGAGAGAATAGCGCTGTTCTAATTAATACAAGGCTGTAATTGTGTCTTTTATTTCTGTTATATGTCTATCACTTCTGTTATTTTTGAAGTGCAACAGCTACGAATTTAAGCTCATTTACTCCTGTGTGAATCCTAGGAGTGGCTAGCTTTTCATTAGCCCTTAGCTTGTGCTAGTTTTTGCTACATGTTTAGGTTCTCTTGGTGCATGACACGTTACATTACACTTTACATTAATCTTGCGCAATATTGACAGAAAGGGTGACCCTCTTAGTGAGCCGTGTCCGTAAGTTAGAGCAGCTTCTTAATTTGGTGGCGTTAGACATCATGGGCACTCCAGACGAGCTTGTTGTCGGGCCAGCTAGGACACCTGTAAGCATTAGCGTAGCTCCACCGGCCAAAGACAATGGATTTTGGACTGCTGAAAGGCTTGGTGCCCAGTTGCGGTACCCGTTTCACAGTCGCTGCTGCTGAATGTTTTTCAACCTTGGATATGCCAGTTGATAGAATCAGAATCAGAATCACCTTAATTGTCATTGCACAGCGATCAACACAACGAAATTTGCTTGTGCAGTCGCTGCTGCTGAATGTTTTTCAACCTTGGATATGCTAGTTGATAGCCCTCCAAGCTCATGGGTGATTTCTACCCCATCCATCTCCAGGCTGAAACGCTGTGTGTTAGTGATAGGGGATTTTATATAACGGCTGAGTGGATCCTTGTCATTTGATTGGTGCTTTGTATGTCACATGACATGGATTAATCATCTCATTTGTGTTGCATTTCATTTAGAGTGCAATTTTGTTCCATTTAGAGTGCAAATCTGGTTCCATACGTTTGGTACCATTGCACTCTGCACACACACATACATACACACACACACACACACACGCATGCACGTGCGCACACACACGTGCTCGTGCATATGCACACACAAAACAAATCGACCATGCTGTAAGCCATCTGGCGGCTGTTAGCAGGATGTTAGAATGAAAAGCTGGACTAATTTCTGACATGATTTTCTTTGCTGACTGAGGAAGTTCAGTCTTTTTTTTTTTTTTTTTTTTTTTGGGTAGTACATACACTGCTGTACTGAGGAATGACACAAAGTCTTTTTTTATGGAAGTACAAAGTCAGTGCACTGCATTACCAGGCTACATATCACAATTTGGACTCCTATTTAAAGTTCGTGTTGGACTTTAGTAGCAGTGAAACACCAAAATGTAAATCCCTTTTCTGTTGTTTATAAATGAATAAAATATCAAATGACAAGGATCTATTTTGGCCATTATATAAAACAAATAATGATTTTTTTTTTTTCTTTCAATGGAACAAATATTTAATTAGGTGATAGCTGGAACAAACCATTCAATGATGAAATATTTGTACCAGTGAACTCATAAACATTCATTATTTGTATACTATCACCCGCAATGTTAGATTACAGACACCAGTTGACGTTAAGTGTATTTCTGAGGCCAGAGCACCCAGTATTACCTCTCACCTTAGGGTGTTGATGTTGCACAAGGACAGTCAGACAAAGGAACACGATAGTAGATATAGCCACATAGTTATTCATAGTTTATTCATAGTTATTCATGTCACTCATTTACACATTCTTTATGGGATATTTCTGGCTAAAACTTTCATATTTGTTTTTAAGACACTTGCTGACCTGCATTACCTTGACGGATATGGATAATATTACACCTTTATGTGTTATGGTATGATTGATAAGTTTCTTTGCTTGTACTGACACTTTCATACTGTTAGGTGTTTGTAACGTAACAGCCTCTAGGGGTGACCACTTGTGTCATTTTCACTTCCAAAATAAAATTCATTTCAGTTTATTTGTGGAAGGACATTTGACTTCCAGGCTGCCCTCAATTGTTGTTTTCTTGTTGTCAAAGTACAAACTAAGCACTATCAGTATTTTATCATGCTGTTGCTGTACAACAATCCTCTCCCTTTCTCTCTGTACATCTGCCAACTGAGGACATCTGCATGTCTGTCCAGATGATTCAGTGTTGTTTAACAGGCTTAACCAGAAAACCACATGGTGAACATCACAGGGGAGACGCATCACCTGCTGAAAGTGTGTTCTTGGCTCAGATTGTGTACACAAGTATGGATTCGCAGATGTATGACAAGACAGCATGCACATGAACATGTATGTTTATGTATGCAAACATGCAAGCATCTGCAAAGGCACAAAGATGGGATACAACATACAGAGGTATGTTACATCCCATCTCTGTCTTTTCCTGATGTATTTTTTTTTTCTTAAGATGGATTTCAATAGCAAGATACAATAGCATGTATTTTTGCATTTCTACTGGATGTGGACTTATTTTCTATTATTTTTATTCAAAAGCCGTTTTCTAGCTGAACCAATGTTGGGTAATGTAACATTCTGAGCTTTGTAAAGTTTGGCTGTCCTGAAAAAGTTTTTCTATCCCAAACGGAGTCATTTAAAATTGATCTGCTGATACCAAGTGTTTGTGTTTTCTGAAATATTATGCTTGCACATAGCTCACATTCAAGAGAATTCAAAGTGCGTTGGCCGATTGTCAACAGCTCTACAATGCATAAAGAAAAAAAATTACCTTCAATCCAACCTGCTTCTTTAATGTTTTCATTTATTTATTTATTTATTTTTACAAATTAGAAACATAAACATTTTTTTCATCTGGCTCTTATCAGTTTCAGTTATCGCAGGATTGTAGTAGTAAAACAACAACACAGAGTACTACTGACTGAACTACACTGATGAGATTGATGGCTGTGTTTTAATTGTTAAAATTTCATTTATCATCATAACAACGAGACTAAAGAATTTAATAGGTGTCCAAGCCCTGAAGTGGCGAAGACCCCTATGGAAATTCTTATTATTATTCTTTTTCTCCTATAAAAGTATCTGGAGGTCAATAACCGCAAAAGTTATGAAATCCGATCTTAGCCAGTAGGTCCAAAATCACAACAGCTACTCAGATATTTAAAAATGTCACTACTCCTACAATTTTTCTTCAATCTTCATACAATTTGGCACATACCATGTTTGGACCAAGCCGCACAAACGTTAGAGGATGGATTTTTTTTTATCTTTCTTTCTGTTTTGCTGGTATTGGCTGCCCAATGTGAGTGGGCGTGGCCTAATTCACTAAATGAGGTTTAGCTCATGAAGGAATTACTCTTTTGAAGTCAAACTTGACTGACATGAGTAGTATGGCATTTTACAAAAACTGATGCCTTAACTGAATTGATAGGGGCACTGCAACCACTGCAATAGACTTTTCGCAATAACTTCTGAACCTTACATCTTAGAATTGTGGTTCATTTTTTTTCTACAACCCCTGGCAAAAATTATGGAATCACCGGCCTCGGAGGATGTTCATTCAGTTGTTTAATTTTGTAGAAAAAAAAAGCAGATCACAGACATGACACAAAACTAAAGTCACTTCAAATGGCAACTTTCTGGCTTTAAGAAACACTATAAGAAATCAAGAAAAAAAGATTGTGGCAGTCAGTAACGGTTACTTTTTTAGACCAAGCAGAGGAAAAAAATATGGAATCACTCAATTCTGAGGAAAAAATTATGGAGTCACCCTGTAAATTTTCATCCCCCAAATTAACACCTGCATCAAATCAGATCTGCTCATTGACATTGACCCTATGCCATGACATTGACCCTATGTGTCTTTTTGCAAGGAATGTTTTTGCAGTTTTTGCTCTATGGCAAGATGCATTATCATCTTGAATAATGATTTCATCATCCCCAAACATCCTTTCAATTGTCCAAAATATCAACATAAACTTGTGCATTTCAATCAATCAATCAACTTTTTTTTTATATAGCACCAAATCACAACAAACAGTTGCCCCAAGGCGCTCCATATTGTAAGGCAAGGCCATACAATAATTATGAAAAACCCCAACGGTCAAAACGACCCCCTATGAGCAAGCACTTGGCCACAGTGGGAAGGAAAAACTCCCTTTTAACAGGAAGAAACCTCCAGCAGAACCAGGCTCAGGGAGGGGCAGTCTTCTGCTGAGACTGGTTGGGGCTGAGGGAAAGAACCAGGAAAAAGACATGCCGAGAAGGGGGGCAGAGATCGATCACTAATGATTAAATGCAGAGTGATGCATACGGAGCAAAAAGAGAAAGAAACAGTGCATCATGGGAACCCCCCACAGTCTACGTCTAAAGCAACATAACCAAGGGATGGTCCAGGGTCACCCGATCCAGCCCTAACTATAAGCCTTAGCGAAAAGGAAAGTTTTAAGCCTAATCTTAAAAGTAGAGAGGGCATCTGTCTCCCTGATCTGAATTGGGAGCTGGTTCCGCAGGAGAGGAGCCTGAAAGCTGAAGGCTCTGCCTCCCATTCTACTCTTACAAACCCTAGGAACTACAAGTAAGCCCGCAGTCTGAGAGCGAAGCGCTCTAATGGGGTAATATGGTACTACGAGGTCCCTAAGATAAGATGGGACCTGATTATTCAAAACCTTATAAGTAAGAAGAAGAATTTTAAATTCTATTCTAGAATTAACAGGAAGCCAATGAAGAGAGGCCAACACGGGTGAGATATGCTCTCTCCTGCTAGTCCCCGTCAGTACTCTAGCTGCAGCATTCTGAACCAACTGAAGGCTTTTTAGGGAACTTTTAGGACAACCTGATAATAATGAATTACAATAGTCCAGCCTAGAGGAAATAAATGCATGAATTAGTTTTTCAGCATCACTCTGAGACAAGACCTTTCTGATTTTAGAGATATTGCGTAAATGCAAAAAGGCAGTCCTACATATTTGTTTAATATGCGCTTTGAATGACATATCCTGATCAAAAATGACTCCAAGATTTCTCACAGTATTACTAGAGATCAGGGAAATGCCATCCAGAGTAACGATCTGGTTAGACACCATGCTTCTAAGATTTGTGGGGCCAAGTACAATAACTTCAGTTTTATCTGAGTTTAAAAGCAGGAAATTAGAGGTCATCCATGTCTTTATGTCTGTAAGACAATCCTGCAGTTTAGCTAATTGGTGTGTATCCTCTGGCTTCATGGATAGATAAAGCTGGGTATCATCTGCGTAACAATGAAAATTTAAGCAATACCGTCTAATAATACTGCCTAAGGGAAGCATGTATAAAGTGAATAAAATTGGTCCTAGCACAGAACCTTGTGGAACTCCATAATTAACTTTAGTCTGTGAAGAAGATTCCCCATTTACATGAACAAACTGTAATCTATTAGACAAATATGATTCAAACCACCGCAGCGCAGTGCCTTTAATACCTATGACATGCTCTAATCTCTGTAATAAAATTTTATGGTCAACAGTATCAAAAGCAGCACTGAGGTCCAACAGAACAAGCACAGAGATAAGTCCACTGTCCGAAGCCATAAGAAGATCATTTGTAACCTTCACTAATGCTGTTTCTGTACTATGATGAATTCTAAAACCTGACTGAAACTCTTCAAATAGACCATTCCTCTGCAGGTGATCAGTTAGCTGTTTTACAACTACCCTCTCAAGAATCTTTGAGAGAAAAGGAAGGTTGGAGATTGGCCTATAATTAGCTAAGATAGCTGGGTCAAGTGATGGCTTTTTAAGTAATGGTTTAATTACTGCCACCTTAAAGGCCTGTGGTACATAACCAACTAACAAAGATAGATTGATCATATTTAAGATTGAAGCATTAAATAATGGTAGGACTTCCTTGAGCAGCCTGGCAGGAATGGGGTCTAATAAACATGTTGACGGTTTGGATGAAGTAACTAATGAAAATAACTCAGACAGAACAATCGGAGAGAAAGAGTCTAACCAAATACCGGCATCACTGAAAGCAGCCAAAGATAACGATACATCTTTGGGATGGTTATGAGTAATTTTTTCTCTAATAGTCAAAATTTTGTTAGCAAAGAAAGTCATGAAGTCATTACTAGTTAAAGTTAATGGAATACTCAGCTCAATAGAGCTCTAACTCTTTGTCAGCCTGGCTACAGTGCTGAAAAGAAACCTGGGGTTGTTCTTATTTTCTTCAATTAGTGATGAGTAGAAAGATGTCCTAGCTTTACGGAGGGCTTTTTTATAGAGCAACAAACTCTTTTTCCAGGCTAAGTGAAGATCTTCTAAATTAGTGAGACGCCATTTCCTCTCCAACTTACGGGTTATCTGCTTTAAGCTACGAGTTTGTGAGTTATACCACGGAGTCAGACACTTCTGATTTAAAGCTCTCTTTTTCAGAGGAGCTACAGCATCCAAAGTTGTCTTCAATGAGGATGTAAAACTATTGACGAGATACTCTATCTCACTTACAGAGTTTAGGTAGCTACTCTGCACTGTGTTGGTATATGGCATTAGAGAACATAAAGAAGGAATCATATCCTTTATTGATGATGTAATGACAGCCATCTCCCCAGTGCCTTTACCTGACATGAAGCCCCATATCATCAATGACTGTGGAAATTTACATGTTCTCTTCAGGCAGTCATCTTTATAAATCTCATTGGAAAGGCACCAAACAAAAGTTCCAGCATCATCACCTTGCCCAATGCAGATTCGAGATTCATCACTGAATATGACTTTCATCCAGTCATCCACAGTCCACAATTGCTTTTCCTTAGCCCACTGTAACCTTGTTTTTTTCTGTTTAGGTGTTAATGATGCCTTTCGTTTAGCTTTTCTGTATGTAAATCCCATTTCCTTTAGGCGGTTTCTTACAGTTCGGTCACAGACGTTGACTCCAGTTTCCTCCCATTCGTTCCTCATTTGTTTTGTTGTACATTTTTCGATTTTTGAGACATATTGCTTTAAGTTTTCTGTCTTGACGCTTTGATGTCTTCCTTGGTCTACCAGTATGTTTGCCTTTAACAACCTTCCCATGTTTATTTGTATTTGGTCCAGAGTTTAGACACAGCTGACTGTGAACAACCAACATCTTTTGCAACATTGTGTGATGATTTACTCTCTTTTAAGAGTTTGATAATCCTCTCCTTTGTTTCAATTGACATCTCTTGTGTTGGAGCCATGATTCATGTCAGTCCACTTGGTGCAACAGCTCTCCAAGGTGTGTTCACTCCTTTTTAGATGCAGACTAACGAGCAGATCTGATATGATGCAGGTGTTAGTTTTGGGGATGAAAATTTACAGGGTGATTCCATAATTTTTTCCTCAGAATTGAGTGATTCCATATTTTTTTTCTCTGCTTGGTCTAAAAAAGTAACCGTTACTGACTGCCACAATCTTTTTTTCTTGATTTCTTATAGTGTTTCTTAAAGCCAGAAAGTTGCCATTTGAAATGACTTTAGTTTTGTGTCATGTCTGTGATCTGCTTTTTTTCTACAAAATTAAACAACTGAATGAACATCCTCCGAGGCCGGTGATTCCATAACTTTTGCCAGGGGTTGTAGTTTTCCTTGTGCTCAAGTGCATCTATGAGGTCTGTCAATAAAGTAACGGTCCTTTTTATTTTTTTCAAAAACTATATGGATTTCATTCATATGTTTTTACGTCAGACATGCGTGAACCCTCGTGCACATGCATGAGTTTTTCTACGCCTGTCGGTTACATCATTCGCCTGTGAGCACGCCTTGTGGAAGCTCATTTTCATTATCAGGAAATGGCGGAATGAAAAGGACTTTTTTTCCATCAGAATTTTTTTTAGAAGCTGTTAGAGACTGGCACCTGGAAACCATTCGAAAAATTTATCTGGCTTTCTGTGAAAATTTTACGGGCTTCACAGAGAATAAGGACTGTTACCAAAGCTTTAAGGACTGCTTTAAGCACAGTCGGCGCGCCTCGCTCCAAGCTGCGACAACGAGGCACAAACCACCGGATCATTTCTAAACGGATGGCTCTGTGGATACGAGACCATCGTGTGCTCTTTCTCTGGTTATCTCTGGACAACAGCCATTTTCCAGCAGATTTCACTTTTAACAAGATTTTGTCATGGAAAGCCGCACGTCAGGACCGATTAGCTGTGGAAGCGAGACAAAGGAACACCTCCGTTTCGGCGTGTCAGAGAACAAGTTTGGACATGTCCAGCTCTCCACAATTTCTCTGATACTTACTGGACTGGTAAGCATTGAAAGCTGAGATAGGCATGTCAAACTTGTCCCCTGACACACCGAAATGGAGGTGTTCCTTTGTCTCGCTTCCAAAGTGAATCGGTCTTTAAGCACAAAGCCTCCGCACGGCTTTCCATGACAAAATCTCTTGTTAAAAGTGAAATCTGCCAGAAAATGGCTGATGTCCAGCTCTTGTGATAACCAGAGAAAGAACACACGACGGCCTCGTATCCACAGAGCCATCCGTTTAGAAATGGTCCAGTGGCTTGTGCCGCATCGTCGCAGCTTGAAGCGTGGCGCGCCAAGCGTCCTTAAAGGGGTCCTTAAAGCTTTGTTAACAGTCCTTATTCTCTGTGAAGCCCGTACAATTTTCACAGAAAGCCAGATAAATTTTTCGAATGGTTTCCAGGTGCCAGTCTCTAACAGCTTCTGAAAAAATTCTGATGGAAAAAAGTCCTTTTCATTCCGCCATTTCCTGAGAATGAAAATGAGCCGAGGGGGCGGGACCACTCCTTCCCAAGGCGTGCTCACAGGCGAATGACGTAACGACAGGCGTGGAAAAACTCACGCATGCGCACGAGGGTTCAAGCATGTCTGACGTAAAAACATATGAATGAAATCCATATAGTTTTTGAAAAAAATAAAAAGGGCCGTTACTTTATTGACAGACCTCGTATCCATGTTGGCCCTGCTTCCTTCCATGTTGTGCCAGACATTTTGATTCATACGTGCTCTTCACGAATACCATTTATTGCTCAAACATTGCGAGCATGACAGCAATGAAACTTATCACAGACCTTACCCAAGGCAACCATTACTCATAGAAAAATTACATTTACAAACCACATGGTGCCACTTACGTTTTGGCTCATTACTCCTGAACCATAACTTGTAGAATAAAATTTTTGGGACCTATACATTCTTTTGAAGACCCTGCAATTAACAACGGCCACGCCCATTGTCCCCTGGAACATTTTTCACAATTTTATGATTATTATTATTATTATTATTATTATTATTATTATTATTATTATTATTATATGCAAAATATCTTTTGTCATTACCCAAATTGGGGGGGGGGGGGCTGATTCTTTTCAATATGGGCTTGTATAGTGCCTGTTAGCTGAAGGAAAACACATACAAGATATGAATAAAAACACATTCATGTGGAAAGCAAGAGGTGTATCATATGTGCCATATGTCATAAACAGACATAGTATGTATTTGAAGTGAAGCAGAGCACAAATATGCTTTTAAAAATGCATACTGCAGTGCTGCTGATGGCTGTAACCTCTGTCGACACAGTGCTTGTGAAGTGCCAGACAGAATGCAGACTGTTTGGTGTAAAACTACTTTCAACTCCTCGCTTTTTGCTCAGTGTTACCACAAGAGATCTGGTATGGGTCTTGCATGCTGATTTGGCACAGGTTTTATGCCAGATGCCCTTCCTGAAGCAAATCTACTACTGATCAATAAAAAAAATGCCTTGATCGGGCCCCATACTGATCGCTGACATTGGATCTGGACATTTCTTTGACAAGAATGTGCACATCATCGCATGCCAGATTAGTGGATTCTTACAGTTCGGTCATTCTGGAAGGTGCAGAGCAACAACACTGAAAGTAATCAAATCACTGACTGGCAAAAGCATTCATTCAAAGTACGGTTTTGTGCAGTATTTCCATCTTCTGTGCAATGCAGATATGCAAAATTTAATGAAACTCATCAGAATTGAGCAGTTCTGACAGCATGCTGAGAAGAAACCAGAGTCTGAGTGCAGTTTTAGCTGATATTGTGTTTTTGTGCTATGCTTGTCACTTCTTATCAGCAGCTTCAACTCACACCATTTTTACAGCCTCTACCTCGTCAGGATATGAAACTAAATCAAATGAATGTGTATATGCATGCACATATGCACACACAAACACACACACACGTAAAGGGCTGCATACTGTAACCTTTCTAGTCTGGGAAATATTTTGAGGAAGCAGTGGAAGAGGAAAGCAGGGAAACTGACAAATAAATAGTACCTTTGTGTCACGGCTACACAAACAGTCCAATACATTACAGAATACTGTGGTGGTTGAACTGATAAGATGCAACTCTCACAATGAGTGCATGTACTCTGCACGTGAGAAAAGACAGAACTGTGATGAGGAAGGCAAGTAGACAAAGAAAGAAAAATGACAGAATGTATACTGTATACTGTGTGTGTTTGTGTGTGTGTGTATACACCCCCTCCGTGCCCTGACAAAGAACCCTTGAATGGAATCTTGATTGCGTCTGACATCACACTGCCCCAGTTGCTACATCTTAAAAGTTGGAAGCTCCATTTCCATTTTGTTATGGAGACTTGGCCCCTCCATTGATGCCCCACTCCCCACACCCCAATTTAATGTATAAATTGTCAGTTTGGCAATGGATTTTCAACTTAGCTAGACCCCAGAGCAATCATGTACTCTCCACTGTTTAATGCAGTGTTGGATTAAGCAAATAAGGTGAGTTCGCTATACAGATTTACTGTGTCAATTGTTTGTTTGAATTGTTAGAATTTAACTTAGTTCATGCCCAGAGTGGTTGTAGACACTCTGCTATGCACAAATGGGATTTGTGGTGGTTATAGAGCAGAGTTTTGGGGTAGTTACAGCACTGCACTGGAGCTCATTTGAAGCCCTATGATTTGTATTTTCAGTATATTCCCCTTCAGCCACACCTGAGGACCACCAAAATGTCCAAACAACCTCCAGTTCAGGCTACATATGGGAAACATGCCCCCTGCATCCCCCACCACCACACACACATCTTTATTTTTCTGAACCTTTGACATGACTGGAACATGAAATGGAGAGGGAACAGTGAATAAACTGGGATGGAGGTCACGTGACATGGATTATTTGTACCAGTTGCTGTTGTGTTTCATTACCGTGCAATAGTTCTTTTTAGCATGCAATTTTGGTGCTATATGAAATGTGCTATTGCATGCTCTCCTTTCTGTGCAGACACAGCTCTGTGTAAAGGCTGCTCACAGCACAGCTGAGACCAGCGTCTATTCATCTCAGTGAAAGGGATAAAAAAAAACACTCCATCAAAATCATTAAATAATCCAGTGTTCCTTCTGTAGCAGAGGCCGCTGATACATTCAGAAATTTAAGTATAAAGGCTTCATATAGCAAAAAACTACAAGTTTGTTCGGAGGAAAAACTGCAGTGTTAGCAAGGGGAGGGGGAGAGATGGAGAGAGACAAAGAGAGAGTGAGAGAGAGGAGGAGGAGGAGGAGGAGGAGGGCTTCACCACAGAGCCGGATATGAGTACTTCACATGAAAAGCAGTGGTGGGCACAGTTCCGCTAATCCGCTAACTGCTAATTATCGAAGTTAATGTTTTCATTATCGGATCAGCTTTTCAGATAACTTTGAAGACCATCGGCAGACCAATTAGCTTCCGATAAATTTAGGTCCGTTAAGTTTTAGACCGCTACCATATTTTTGCAGGCATAGTGAATAAAGCTTAACAGTTTAAAATCTTTGTGAAATCTGAAATCAAAGACTTTAGTGCCTACCTGTTAAATGTTTTTCAGCACACAGACAGCTCTACCCTTTGCAGGCAGAGGAGAGCCAGTTACGAGAGAGAGAGAGAGAAAGTAAAAAATGTTCAAGTGTACCCTGATCAGAACGTCTCAATGCATTTCTCCTGTTGTGAAACTTTACCCATAATGCACTGCAGCATGTGTGTCCCAAACATTAAAACCTTCAAAATTAGTGCATAAAACCCAGGTGTGACATTAACCAGGCATGACGTTAATTTAAATAACTTGTCTGGAATTAGTTTGGTTAAAATTTTAACCATAAGTTAAAACTGTATGCCTGTTGATGACTTGTGTGATATGCCGACACAACCTGGTCTCACGGCAAGTTGTGCTTCAGCAGCACGAAATATACATTAATCTATTGGTTTGTGATATTGTGACGAAAAGCGCCTCATTTTCGTCACGGCAGCACAAATTCATTTTCATTCATTCCATGATGGCTGCACAAAATTAAAAGTGAAGCGGGGGGGTCGGGGTGGTTATGGTTAGGGTGGGGGGGAGGAGTAAGATTAGGTTATGGTTAAGGTTAGGGTTGGGGGTGGGAGTAGGGTTAGGAATAGTGAGTTTTAAAAAAGCTCCATCATGAAAATTTGACTCATTTCGTCACGGGAGCACGAAAAAAAAAACAAACATGAGACTGGGCTGGCTGACAAGTCTGTATTGTGTAAAGAGAAATTGTCTTTATTCCTCCTTCTCCTTGGTCACCAGGTCTCTTTTGCTGAGAGAAAGCTAATCTGACAGAGAAGCGCTGGCTCGTTGTTGTGTCAGTAGCTGCTAGTGTACGGAAATCAATGCTAAAAGTTATCAGTATAGCTTTTATCTGTAACTTCCCCTAAATTTTTTATATATATAATAATTTTAGGGGTTTATCGGTTTAGCTTTATAAAAGATAACTTTTCAGTTAACGGATTAACTGTTATCAAAGCTAACTTTTTGGTAAGCTGTGCTCACCACTGATGAAAAGTAATAGTTTTTATTGAAACTGTTTACAAACTGGACAAACTGTTTACTGTTTACAAGCCTCAGTCAAACAGGAAAGTGTGAAAAACTGATTCAGAAAGTTTTTAAACCAGGTGTCATATTTAAAAGAGCTGGTTTGACAATCAAATCAGTCCAGGTTCAGCTCTTGTTCAAACAAGACAATGGGGGTTATGTTGTTAAAAAAAAAAAAAGTAATGCAATCCCACTCACAAATATTGAAAAAAGACAAAACTGTCAAGATGACAGAAAAACTCTGCCTGCTTCACTGGATTAAAGGTACAGTGTGTCATTTTTGAAGAGTGCAAATGCTATGTACATCAAATATTAATGTTTTTTTTTTATATTTTCAGTGATATTCATGACCTTTTCAATGTTATTTATTTTATTAAGTTAGACTTTGACAGAAACATGTAAAAAAAACATGACTGTCAATTTCCCTGAGGGAATCTTCCCAAGGGATTATCTAATCTAATCTTTTTGTCTATTATTCTTGCTTTCAATGCATCTAAAACCACTCCAAATTAGTTAAAATAGGGATTGCCAATAACGTTTTAGGGGTATAAAACCCTACAGCTTCAGGGGCCTGCACCCCCTCAACCCCCGGCTGTGACCCCCAATCACATAATTTATCCGGCACTGAAATTCACAGCGCATGAGGCAGGGTACATCCTAGACAGGACGCCAGTCTGTGGCAGGGCCACATATAGACAAACAAACACATTCATACCCGCACACACACACATACATAGAGGCACACACACGTACAAATATCCATTCAGTCATAACATCAGAGAGTGCAGTCCCAGGAACAACTAAGATATACACCGAACCTATAACACACACACATACACACACACACACACACACACACACACACAGACAATTTTCATCATTTATGTTGTATCTATGTTGGGATTGTGCAGGTTTGGAACTATGTACATAGATATTTGCATTTTTTGTTCCACATGTGCTTATTCCTTTATATGGCTGCTTTGGCCTTATGTGTCATTCAAATAAAACACTTGACACATGACACGGAGATTCACAAAGAAATAATTTTTTGGCAGAAAAGACAAAAATTACCCCTTACCTTTGATTACGCACACCAGTCCTTGAGACATTAAACACATAAATTAAAAAAAAAATATTGATGGGGGAGGGGGCATTTTTACCCTGCAGGAACGCTGATTTAATAATTCAAAAGGATAGGTGATAACACTTTAAAACTTGGCTCAGCTGACCAAATCTCACTTTGTCATTATCTGGAACACAATTCATTTTGCTATCCCGTGTCCACGGGGTACACTACCAAACACTTCACAATCTCGACAGCTGCTTGGCAAGTGAATGGAGAAAATGCAGAACAAATCTGTAGCTGCACATTAGCCAGTGATGTAAAGTCTAACATCATTTGTTAGAGTGGACACATTTTGCATTGGTCCAGAAAAAGTCCACTCCAACTACTATTATACTGCCAAATGCAGCCTGTGTGTGTTTGGTGACTGTTGGCTCAGTCCAACTGAGCCTAAAAGAACGTGCTGGAATGGGCCAATCAAGCCTTATTCACGCTCTGTGGCACGTCGGAATACCACCCGTGATATCTGGCACTGGATTGTGCCTACGTCAAAAGCCACAATAACTGCCAGCTAGGATTAGACATTCTAACAGTTGTAAAAACTGGAAGTGAGGACCAGAGGTTCATCTATTTACTGAGGGATAAACTGTTTCACCAGAACAGCCTAATTAAAAGCAAATTACAGGGTTCAATAATTGAACAATGGATCCACCAATACAACTTTTTCCTTCCGAAGTGTCGGCCAATACAGAGTGCCACTCTGATGGCAGTCCACAAAATACACATAAAATCTTAATGTCTGAGAAACTGGATGAGATTGGGTTCATTATTTCTGCAGTTTAACATGAAGCTCTAACTACTGTTAAAAAAAAAAAAACCTCTTTAGATCTAAAGGATAAATATTGCAGGCATCATCTTTACATTAATCAGGCTGAACATTTACTTTGAGAAAGAATATCTAGGAGAGTTAGGTCAGATCGTTTATATCTAGGATGATGCACTGGTGTTACCCATCACTGCATCCACTAACCTATGGAGCCACCCTGAGTCCCACCCTGTGTCCATGGCCTCATCCAGTCTCTGGGGTCCTCAGCACTGAAGGCCCTGTGATCATGCCCAGAGAATCATGCCACATGGCCACACTTTGCACAAAATGCAAATATGGAAGAGGCTATTCTGTAAGATCCAGTCACACTTCAACAATCAACTTTTAATACTTAAGTGGCTATCAGTGACAGGCAGCTGCTAAAGGAAAAATAGAGCCTTGGTTGAAAAATGTCAAAGTTCTCCTTTGAGTGATTGCTCTTTGACATGCAATTCTAGTGGTCTCCAATGTTTCTCTGGAGAGATCTAGCATCAAAGACATGTGGACTGGGCAGCAGATCATCATAACACACCATCCTGAAACTAAAGTTCATGGTGACAGCATCAGACGTGGGGATGCTTCTCTCTTAAATATCCTGAGAGGCTTGATAGGATATACAGTGCATCTGGAAAGAATTCACAACACTTCACTTATTTCACATTTTGTTACGCTACAACCTTATTCCAAAATGGAGTAAATGATTTTTTTTTCCCCTCAAAATTCTACTCACAACACCCCATAATGACAACATGAAGAAAATTTTGATTTATATTTTTGTAAATTTCTTAAAAATAAAAAACTAAGAAATCACATGGATATAAGTATTCAGACCCTTTGCTCAATACTTTGTTGGTGCACCTTTGGCAGCAATTACAGCCTCAAGTCTTCTTGAATATGATGCCACAAGCTGTTCAATCGAATTCAGGTCTGGGCTCTGGCTGGGCCACTCAAGGGCATTCACAGAGTTGTCCTGAAGCCACTCCTTTGATATCTTGGCTGTGTGCTTAGGGTCATTGTCCTGCTGAAAGATGAACCGTCACCCTAGTCTGAGCTCAAGAGCGCTCTGGAGCAGGTTTTCATCCAGGATGTCTCTGTACATTGCTGCATTCATCTTTCCCTCAATCCTGACTATTCTCCAAATTCCTGCTGCTGAAAAACATCCCCACAGCATGATGCTGCTATCACCATGTTTCACCGTAGACCGTAGACCTCGCACTCACACCAAAGAGTTCAATCTTTGTCTCATCAGACCAGAGAATTTTGTTTCTAATGGTCTGAGAGTCCTTCAGTTGCCTTTTGGCAAACTCCAGACAGGCTGCCATGTGTCTTTTACATGCCTGATTGGTGGAATGCTGCAGTGATGGTCGTCCTTCTGGAAGGTTCTCCTCTCTCCACAGAGAAATGGTACAGCTCTGACAGAGTGACCATTGAGTTCTTGGTCACCTCCCTGACTAAGCTCTCGGAAGAGTCCTGGTGGATCCGAACATCTTCCATTTATGGACGATGGAGGTCACTGTGCTCAGCGGGCCCTTCAAAGCAGCAAAAATGTTTCTGTTCCCTTTCCCCAGATTTGTGCCTCTAGATAATCCTCTCTCAGAGGTCTACAGACAATTCCTTTGACTTCATGCTTTGTTTGTGCAATGACATGCACTGTGGTACCTTATATGTAGACAGGTGTGTGTCTTTCCAAATCATGTCCAATCAACTGAATTTACCCCAGGTGGACTCCAATTAAGCTGTAGAAACATCTCAAGGATGATCAGTGGAAACAGGACGCACCTGAGCTCAATGCTGAGTTTCCTTGCAAAGTGTGAATACTTATGTACATGTGATTTCTTTGTTTTTTTGTTTGTTTGTTTGTTTTAATAAATTTGCAAAAATCTCAAAACAACATTTTTCACATTGCTTTTTTGTAGAATTTGGAGGAAAAAAATTTATGTTATACATTTTGGAATAAGGATAACAAAATGTGGAAAAAAGTGAAGTGCTGTGAATACTTTCTGGATACAGGGTAGGATTTGAATACAGAATGTAGAAGGTCTGCTTGAGGTTTCTTCCTCAAGAACACCAGGGGGAGTTTTTCCTTACCACTGTCACCTATGTGCTTGCTCAGGGGGGGTTGGTAGGCTTTGACCTTACGCTTGTGAAATGACTTGGGGCAGCTTTGTTGTTATTTGGCACTGCATAAATAAAACAAATTGATAGACTCTCATGAACACATTAGACTCCTTGAAGAAAACCTCACTCTGCATGAAACATGAAGCATGGAAGAAGAATTGCTTTCTGGCAATTCAACAGCCACATTCATAAAACAAAGCTCCATAGGAATGTTGTAAACACTACAAAATAAATGTCATGTAGTAGCCAAGTCATAGTCCAGATCTCATCCATTTCCAATCCGCACACAGCCTGCCACAAACTGAGCAGGTTTGCAAAATAAATAAATAAATAAAAGTTGTAGTGTTGTGATAAGAAGATTTTGCTTGGTGTATACAGTTCTTCCAGCAAATAGAGAACTTTTAGTCATGCCAAACACATGTAGTTGTGCATTCTGTTACCCATGCTATAATTTCATTTACATCTCACACTGTCCCGTGTATCTATCCTATTCTTTCCATTTCTACCCTCATCTGTACCCTGGAATAGGCTCAGATAGCATTTATCAAAGAACATCTGACACCATACTGTCCAAATACCTGTTAACAAACTGACAAACTTGAACATTCAATTGTTGACTGAATTTCAGGCTACATGTAAGATCTACATGCTTTTAATAGGGTTACGATTGTTAAATTTGGAGTCCCCTTTTGATTTTTTTACACCATTTAAGTCATAAAAATAATATTCTTTGGCACCATTACAATTTTAATTCTTTAGTATTCCAATAAAGGATTCACATCATGTGTCACCAATATGATCTAAATTCATCTTGTGTGGAAACAAAGAATAATTTTGACCCACATGGATTCAAATACAGAGAAAAGATGCCATAACACTAGCCTGACAACCAGTCCTGAATTGGACCAGATATTGGTCTCTATCTCCTAGCCTGTGATTGGTTGGCGGCCGAGACGCTGACATCAGCCCGTGTCAGCCTCACATTGATGTGGCACGAGCGCTGCTCTCCTGTTGGTCATTTAGGAGCGGGAAATCTAGCGCTGCTCTCCTATTGGTCGTTTAGGAGTAGGAAATCTCACTCCAAAATGGAGGCCAGTATCCGGGCCGGTTGTTGGGCTACCATGACACATGGTCAGCATCAGTATCATGGAGCCAAAGAAAGGCAGTAGACCTTCAATTGTACATGAAGTAAAATTAAAGCAAGTCACGCACAAATCTAATAATCACTGCAGTCAAGCCGGCCGTGATGAAGTTTTTCTTGCGCGTCTCCTCCTGTCCTGATAGTATGGGAACTGGAGGGGCCAAAATGGGTATGAAAAGACTGAGTAATTTAAATCTCATTTTAAACATTTTAAATTTTCATTCATTTCATTTTAAATGAAGTTGCTGCCAAAAAAATGGCTGTAATGTTATCTCAGAAATTTAAGTACTTTATAATAACTCCATTTCAACAGAAAGTTGATTTGAGCAATTTTCTGGGAAAATTACAAGGAACTTCATCTTTAAAGAAGAGAAGAAAAAATGCCCCCTTCTCAAAAGCTTCATCTTAAGCCCCGGTCACACAGCACACGGCGTTTGCTGAACAAATGGGGAAAAAAGCCACAAAACCACAAATCTTCAAGAAAAAGTTGACGAATGAGCTGGCACGTCTCCCATCATCAAAAAGCCTGCGAGTGCAGAGCGCATAAAAGATCAAAAAGAAACCAAAACTAACAAAAGAAAAATGAAGCAAACAGTGACCTTGACTCTGTGATCATTTCTGCAGCGGCTCTGTGCTCTCCACAGCACCTGCAGCTGCGTTGTCTTGACAACGGCTTTGTCTTCACTACAACAATGTGTGCGCACATGCACATTGCAGCCACAGACGGCTGCAACTTGCGTAAATAGTTAAAGTAGTTGATTAAATGTTCTTGCTGCTATTGTTTCTGTATAAAAATGTTGCTTTTTGTCCCACACATGGACGAGTCATGTGCAGCTCGTCGGATCTTTAGTTACTGATCTGTTCAGATGTCGTCAATGTTCGTGCAAGACGTCAGATTTGGGAGGTTGGACGAAGTTGGACGACAATCAAACGGTACGGGAACTACACAAACAATGAGGAATCATCAAGACAGAAAGCAAAACGGATTACGGATGAACTGAAGTTGTTGTCAGGATTCGTTCACATTTTTCAACAGTTTGAAAATTCTGACAAAGCGCCAGCTGCAGGAACGAAGCTTGTTGACGGTTAAACAATGTCTCAGAAAGTCAACATAAGTCCAGATTTCTTATTTAACTTTGGCTTTGGTGTCCTTCATTAGTGTTGTGTGACTTTAGAAGGTTAAAAATAACTGGCAAAAGGAGGTGCGTGGTGGTCATTTAAGAATTTGCTGAAAGACAAACAACTTATCTTTTTCATTTCTCAAGAGAAGCTCTTCCTATGCATTGGAGATGCTGGAATCAAGATAAAAACAAGGCAGCATATGCAGCTAGCACATCGTCACTGAAGGCTCACCCTGCGCTAACTTGGTTACCATGGGAACCCTGAGAGGTGAGACAGCGAACACACTGGCACAGAGTAAATCTCTGAACAGTAGCTTCAGGAATGCAGGTGAATCCTCCTTCCAGGTCCTTCTCTCCTTGCAGCTTCTCCAGCCTCTAGAACTCACCTTTTCCCGTTCATTACTCACCATTAAGCTGCAAGGGGTTTTTTTGGTTTGATTTTTGTTTTTAGATAAAATCACATTATCACATGTCAACACTTCCAAGTGTACAATCCTCTTGTGAAATCAGTGGCTTTCGATTCAGACGTGGCTTTGATTTCCAGGCTTAGTTGTACTGATGTATAGATTAAATCAGACCGTTGCCCGGGGAACAATCAGAGAGGCTTTAATGGGAGGCTGAGAGTGAAAAGAGAGTGAATAAAGAGATGAAAGGCAAAAGGAGACAGTGAATACTTGCTTTTGGCTGAATAAGTAGGCCAAAAGTGTTGCAGCCAGCGCACAAGATTGAGCACCATGAGAATTAAATGCAGCAGCTATGTTGCCAAATAAAGAAGAGTAAAGTGGAGGTAGAGACGACTAAAAAAGGGGCAGAGGGCTGAGGGGGAAGATCTTTCTTTTCCTACCTCTAAGAAGCAGGTCCCAGCTGGGGTGTTCTCCTTTATGGAAGCATTGTAGAAGTTGCTGGAGAACACAGGTGTGTTATCGTTAACATCCTGGAGCACAATGTCCACCTTGGCCGTGGATGAGAGCGGCGGGCGGCCGTTGTCAGTTGCAATGACCGTCACAGTTGGTGCCGGCTCTGATTCAAAATCAAGAGCACTCACTGTGGTGATGATTCCTGTTACAGAGTCAATGGAAAACCAATCAGAGTGAGAGTTTTTGTCCTTGAGAAGGCTATACCGGACATCCCCATTAGGGCCCTGGTCTTTGTCCCTGGCAGTAACCTGGAGAACAAAGGAACCGGGGTACACGACCTCTGGAATAGTTTGCCTGTAGGCCTGCTGGTCAAACAGCGGGGGGTTGTCGTTAACATCCATCACCTGGATGGTGAAAGATGACTCGGCCCTGAGCGGTGGGGTGCCAGAGTCCGTGGCCATCACCCTGAGGTCATATGAATCCCGCTCCTCTCTGTCCAACACTTGGTCCACATATATCAGGTAGATGATGCTGTCTTTGGTGGTAAGAGCAAACTTTCCATCGCCTCCCTCTAGGGACACATTGACATTTGCATACTCGCCATAGTCTGGATCAGTGACAGATATCCGAGCTACATACTGGCCTGGTTGGGCCCCTTCTGAGATCCGTGGAGAGCCGTCCTCACTGAGGAAGATTATGGTCATAGTTGGCTGGTTGTCATTGTAGTCACGGACATGGATAGTCACAAAAGCATTGGTCACCTGGAAGAAAATTTGGTAGCATAGTTCACAATGCCTTGATATTTGTATCACATTGTAAAAGGTACATGCAGTATGTAAACTATATACTATAATAATATTGTTTTTAATCTCGGCAATGGAATATTTTATTAAAACTGACATCCTCAATATTTTTCAAACGTGTTGAAAAATCTGCTTCCCGCAACCTCATTGAAATGTTTAACATTCATAGATGCATTTGCAACCATTGCCATTAAGCATCCAGTAGTATTTAAAAATATATATTAAATGACATCCACATATGCCATTGTAATTTGGGCATTACCATGATAACATTACCATGGTAACATGTATAATTATTTAACAATTTAACAGTTGTGACATAGAAGTGCTAAGGTTTGTTTTAAGTCGGCATTGAAACAAAGTCACCAATTAGACACACTACCATGTTTGAAATTATCCAGCCTGAAATTGTTACTTTCTCCATACCCAGTGGTGGGCACCGCTAACCAAAAAGTTAGCTTCGATAACAGCTAATTAGCTAACTGAAAAGTTATCTTTTATAAAGCTAAACCGATAAACCACCCAAAAATTTATCGGAAGCTACAGCTAACTGATAACCGATAACTTTCAGTATTGTCTCCGTTACACTTGCAACTACTAACAAGCTGATTTTGAGTTTTAACACCAGGGTTGCTTCTGGTAGCATTAAAGGCAACCGCAGACCCAAACAATGAGTCAGCACTTCTGTCTTTGTGCGCCCTGCCCACTGCTGGAAGCTCCTGTTTACTACATAACTTCCAGCAGTGAAGCTCCACTCTACACACACAAAAACAAATGTCAATATTCCTTAACAGAATATAGCAGTGTCGCCCTGAGGAAGAGGTCTTGGAAAATAAAGCAGTTTTGACTTATGGTTTTGATTAAAAAATTAATCTGGATAAAATAACCCCATTAATGTCAGTTCTGTCATTTGTACAAAGTTAAAATATAACATATATCTTTTCATTTTAAATAATGCACTAATTCTGAAGTTTTGTAACAAACACAGACAGATGCCAAATGGATTATGAGTAAATGAGCCTCCACTAACACTGATTGGTTGACTCATTCATTCTTGTGCTTTTGTAAAATATGCCATTTTATTCATATGTAAAAAAAAAAAGAAGCCAAAAGTCAAGTTGTGATTAGACAACCGTCTGATATAACCGGGGTCAAAATGCATAGAACACTGTCATCTACTGGCTCCCAGACACTCAGACCCTTACCCATAATCCTTTGCATACTAGTTTTTGTTTTGTTTCTTTTTTCATGCGCCGTAGAGTTGCTGCGGTTTAAACAACAGAATCCACAACGACAATTGTAAATGAACATTATACAAACAAAATGTACATTTTTATTTATTTAGCTGCTTCAAGAGACTGCAACAACTCTCAGGCACAGAAAGGATTATGGGATATCTCAATACTTAGGGCAAATACTGCCATGAACACTACTGGCCAGTAGATGGCAGTAGAGACCGTGAAAACTTGCCAAAACAAATATTCCAAATAATCCATCTGCTACGTTTAGTCTGCGTGGAATTTAATAAACGCAAATCAAATTTCAGACATCTTATATATATATTACTCTGGAACAAAAACAACAGACAGTGTTGTAGGACAATAAGCAGGACATTATAGGAAACAGGAATCGATTGCAACTCACAATGATTCCAACTGAAAATAATGGAGAAGCAACCTGAGCTTCTTCTGGCATTTTTACATAAAACAAACATAATAGCAACGTCTATAAAGCCAGAGGATATATTCACGAGACTTTTAGGCACAATATACAAAGAGTTTAATGCTGTTGTCCGTGTGGAGCCTGATCAGAGCGTCTCAAATGCAAATGTCATGACTGTACTGAGATTACCCATAATGCACCTGGACACAGCATGTCCACACTAAAATCTTATAAATTAGTGCAATACTTTAAAACTAAAACATATAGCTGATATTTTCACTTTATAAAACTTCAGAAGTGATGTTAATTTAAATAACATGTCCAAAATTAGTTTGGTTAAAATTTTAACCATAAGTTAAAGCTGTATGCCTCTGGATGACTTGGGTGATATTGCTGTTGAGTTAGTATGGTGTCGAGAGCAATTATCTTGTGACCAGCTCATTTCTAACTGTAGCGGATAGAGCGGTTTCTCCTGAAACCAGCTCTTTTCTGTTTACAGAGGATAAAGTTGTTTATCTACTATAAAATATTTAACAGGTAAGCACTGAAATCTTTGGTATCGGACTTAACAAAGGTTTTTAACTGTTCAGACTGATTCACTTCACCTCTAAAAACATGTTAGCGATCTAACAATTCTCAAAAGATAAATGGTCTGATGATGGTTATCAAAGTTATCTGAAAAGCTAATCTGATAATGAAAACATTAGCTTCGATTATTAGCGGATTAGCGGAACTGTGCACACCACTGTCCATACCTCAGTCAAGAATTTGAACAACTGCTACATTTTTGCTTATGTCATCACTTCATTGGATCATAAACGCCAATTTATATAAAATTAGTATAGTTATTACATTACATTACTGCTAACAGTATTCAAAACTAGTGTGAAGTCAAAAATACCTTTTCCTACCTTTCCTGGGTTCATTCTAGCATATTATTAAAAACAACTTGATACTTGAAACCTTCTTGAGAAAGGAAATCCACCATAGTCAACAATTTTTGTGCTGATAATTTTTTTGTTTAAGTCACATATCTGTATTGTTGTCTGCAGTAAAATGTACAGTGCAAATTGTGCAGATTCATTTGAACCCCCATTTACTCCTGGACTTCAACATGAACACTCAACTTTTACATCAGATCAGATTAAACTCGAGTAAGTCAAATCTAGTACTATTGAAGTCCACAAATTACAATGCCAAATGAATTACTGTAGTTTTGTTTTATATGTGTATTTTAGCCTTGGACTAGGCTTAATCTCTTTCTGCTCCCCATAATGTCTTACCTCAGGATGGCTGGCATTATCTCTGGCTTGGACCACCAGCTCATGTACACGTTTTTGTTCATAGTCAAGAGGTCTGTTCAGAGTGATGACGCCTGACTTGATATCCATAACAAAGTAGCGGTCAGGATCGCTCTGACGCCGGTTGATTTCATAAAGAACCAGACCATTATCACCCTCATCTTCGTCTGTTGCAAAGACCTGTCAGAAAAATGAACATTGAAGGTTATGATTTAAAGTGGTATCAATAAACTGTAACATCATTCATTAAGCTGACATTTAATAGGTTGTAGGTTACCTGAAGGATGCTGCTGCCTTGTCTGAGGTTTTCTGAGATAATTGCATGGTATCTGCTTTGATTGAAAAGTGGAGCATGATCATTGATGTCTGTCACGCTCACATCCAGGATCATGGATCCCATCCTTCTGGGTGAACCACCATCAAAGGCCTCCAGGGTCAGGGTGTAGGATGATCGTTTCTCTCTGTCCAGTGGTCCGTTGACTACCAGGTCTAGATACAGCATCTTGTTGGCAGCTCTTTTAGTCTCCAACCTGAAAGCCTGTCCAACGTTGCCTTCTTGAATGCCGTAGCCCTGTGTGGTCAGATGGTCCTTGTCTGCATCTGTCGCAGGTTCCAGTGAAAACCTTGTTCCTACTGCTGTGTGCTCTGGAATCTTAAGGACAGCTTTCTTCTTGGGGAATGCAGGTGCGTGGTCATTGATGTCATTGACAGTGATGGAAACCTCCACAGTTTCCCCTGTCACTGTCACAGCAATGAAACTGTAGTGGTCCCTCTGTTCTCGGTCAAGGCGGCGTGCAGTGGTGATGATTCCCGTGGTCTCGTCAATGTTGAGGTCGCTGCCAACACCTGTGCCCTCATGGTCTGAGATGAAGTAAAGACTTGCAGTGACACCAGGGGGTAAACCAGCACTGATATCTCCAACAATAGTTCCTGATGGCTGCTCTTCATCAAGCTGGAGTTCAAGCACTCCAAGGACAGTTGTAGACTGAACCAGAAGAACAACAATGTAGAAGTAAAAGACTGGATTCCATCGCCAGAAACATAAACACACACAGGGTCTACGAACCCAGGACATCCCACTTGAGCTTTTACTTGTTATTGGCATGGTTGAGATCTGCTAAAACCTAGGACAAAGACAGAAAAGAACATCAGTTATCATGGCAGATGCTAAGACTAGTTTTTTTATCAGTCAAAAATCATTCAGAAGGAAATTTTGGAGAAAATCTGATGTAATAGTTATGTTCAAGTTTGTGTAATATTTGAGGTTAGGACTACTTTTTATCAGAATCACAAAAATATGACAACTATTCCTAACAATGTAAAAGGATACCTTTAGCGTTGCTATGGTGATGCCTTTTTTTGTTATTTGATGTCTTGTGGACTACACCAGTCTTAGAGGACATAATACTCCACAAATATCTTGTACTTTGAACTGTTTTCCTCATCAAACTGATATATGTATTTAGAATTAAAGAATAATTCAGTTCAATCAAGAAGATGGGAAAGAATATGAAAGTGGAAGACTGTCCACTGATTCATAATTATGGATGTATAATTTTAATTCTGATCTTAATTACATGCTCTTTGAGAATGTATTTTTGTTTCTATTGTTTATGGCATCATATACCACTGTGTTAGAAAGTCACTTTGAAACAGTTGTTTGAAAAGTATTTGACAATTTGTTATTGGTGGTGGTCTTCTTCCTGTTCTTCTTCACTGGGAGCTGAAACCTTTTGTAAGTATCCAGATCAGCCACATTTTGGGAAAAGGCATCAAAATGATTTCTAAGATTTTATTGATTTGTTATTTATTTATTTGACCAGGACATCGTGACCATCATGGCTCACCCAAACACATATGCAAACACATGGAATTTATGGGCACGTGAGCTGCTTGAACAGGACCTTTACAGGGTGAAAGGCACTCGTTTAAGAAGTAAAACTAATCTTCTTGTTTCTAGACTCTAAATCATGCACAATTTCACAGAGAAAATATTCTCTGCAAGTGAAAACTACATCTATTTTCTTTTCCAGCGTATTTACAGGCTCTGCCATGAAGCTCTGACTTGTGAAGTATGTGCACATTTTCTCCAGTCACAGCCACTGAAGTTTGTTCTTATTTTGCAGTCCTCACACACACTTGATGGCTTCGGGCCTCCTTTCAGGCAGTCTTTCAGTTTTTGAGGATGGCCTGCTCCAAGTACATTTACCAAACTGTACCATGTTGTTTCTGTTTCTGAACACCTGATTTGACTGAACAGTTGCAATCAAATGTAGAACTTTTATCTGATGACATTTTAATAAAACACTCAGAGGAAAACACACAGCTGATTGTGAAACAGCTCAGCAGCCAACTGTCCAGTTGATTTTACTTCTTTAAAATGTTGCAACAATTTCAGACAAAAAGAACCGTAACTCCACCAATGTTCAGCCAATTTAAATGTAATTACCTTCAAATTAAAGGTGACAGTCTGCACTGCAGGTTCATATTCAGTATTTATTCTCAACTTTAACATGCTGTGATGGACAAGTGAAAAAATCAAATTGTTGCAATGTCCAAATACATATGGACATAATGTCTAACCATTACAGGCACATATGTTCCTGTTCAGAGTCACAGTATTCACTTGCTTTAACGTTCTTTGTGTGTCAAAGGGGCAGTGGTGGGCACTGCCCCTTTGACACACATGATTATCGAAGCTAATGTTTTTGTTAGTGGATTAGCTTTTCAGATAACTTTTAAAACCATCAGCAGACCAATTATCTTCTGATAAATTTAGTTTCGTTAACTTTCAGTCCGCTAGCTTTTTTTGCTGGTAAAGTGAGCAAAGTTTAATGGTAAAAAGCATTTTTAAACCCTAAAAATTAAAGATTTTAGTCCCTGTCATGTGTTTGTGGCAGACTGGCTGTCGCTTGCTGATGACGTCATCATTAACCGCAAAACGTGACTGGCCGGTCAACACAGGGAGCATTGTGGGTAGTGTAGTTCAGGTTCACTTTGGATGTTATAGTGTTACCATCCGCTCAACACAGAAACAAAACGGTCTAATTTTAACATTATTTTATTTTGTTTCTTTGTGGCTAACGGGATAATTTAATCACCAAGTTTCGTTGGGAGAGAGGAAATCTCATGGCACAGCTGTGTTACAGAGAGACTTTTCTTCACCATTTAGACACTGTTTTGGATAATCAGGATGCTTTATGTGGATTATTAATTTTCTTCAGAATTTAATGAATCCTACTGAAACTAACAGGTAAATATTTATATTTACTACGTGTATTTTACTCTGCCAATCAATGCATTATTTGACGTATTTCGGTTGTTTAAGTCGCAGGGTTCTATGCGTGTGAAAAAAGCAGCAGCTTTTAGTTCGGAAATGACTATCTAATACCGAGATAAACTGTGACTTCTAATACTGCGTTTTACTGCTTTTGAAATCTGATGACAGTGTTTGGGGTTTTATTTTTTATTCATTTATTTATTGTGCGTTCTTTTTGTGTTTGTAATCCTGTCTGGGAATGACTCGATCTTTGAATTTACCCAGCAGCCCTGGCGTTAAAGTGAAGCTGGTTTATCAGAAGCCAACAGTGTAATCTGTTGTGTTCATGTCTAAATCAATACTAAAATTTCTTCCAATAAATTTTTTTGCAGTTTATCATAGCGTTATAAAAGATAACTTTTCAGTAAGAGGATTAATGGTTATCAAAGCTAACGTTTTGGTTAGCTGTGCCCACCACAGCAAAGGGGCATGTAGAAGACATGCAGGACTGATTAGAAAAAATGACAATAAAATATTACTGGCAATTTGGAACACTATTAAGTTTTGCTGCAAAAAATCTTAATATCTGGTGATTCTGGCAAGTTAAAACAAACACAAAAAAGTATTTGCAAAAGGAGTTTGACCCATATTTGACAGACTACCCATGTGGAGGTACGCTGGCAACTTGACCAGTGTGTCCTTCATGAACTCTCATGAGATACTATCGATGCACGTTTTATCTCTCGATGAGGTCTGAAAATATTTATGTTACACTGGAAATGAGTACAAATGTTTATGTGTATTGTCCTCGTATTTATGAGAGCACATTAATTGAGTGTATAACTTTTCAAAACATCCTGCAATGTGCGGAACACAGCAGCCATCAGGGAATTGAACACAATACCTGAACTGTATGGAATGTAACTCTGTCCTACTTTTTAGGTTTTATTTAAAAATTTTTAAATACAAATTGATGATGTAGGGAAAGGAGCGGTAGCAAACAGGAGGGTGTTGGTCTGTGCTGATCAGCCGCGTTCACACAGTCGCTCCCACAGTGCATGTATAATGTAGACAGTTAACTTGAGGAATGTCTTCCACCTATAGAGAGGAAACAAGCCTGATGTCGGCTGCAGTTCCAGCTCACACACTGAGATTATGCATTCACAGAGAAAGTCACACACATTACATAAAGAGCAAAAGTAATATACACAGTAAATGGACCATTCAATCGTTCATAGATTTTATTTTTTAAAAGAACTTGAAGGGCAGTCAGAAATTGTGGCAGCCACCTGAACCATATCAACTCCAAGTGTTATATGTGTGAGGGGGAGAATACATGTATGTGAGAAGATCATACATAAGACCAGTCTCCTATTGTCAATTTTAGCCTTCCCGATTCCAAAAATAAGGAAATCAGGCCCACTTCATCACAATACCAGTCTAAAGTTATGTTTCATATTATTGTATCCAATTATACACCAGGTTACTGCAGATTACAAGCAATGTTGAATGCAGCGCTGTGACAGTAGAGGTACTGGGCATGCACAATGGTACTATGTGCAGTCTCTGCAATAATGTCTGTGGTTATTACAACATGTTATTACAAAGCTAAACTGTATCTGTTAACATCTGAAAACTGTCTTCCAATGAAGAGTGCAGGATGCTTTTCAGGGGATTATAGATGTATATATATTTCCAAAGGAGATTTAAAGAGATCATCGAACAGTGAGTCTATGGAACACACACAGAAACCTGCTCCAGAGTGCTCTTGACCTCAGACTGGGGTGACGTTGCATCTTTCAGCAGGACAGGATAACTCTGTGAATGTCCTTGGGTGGTCCAGCCAGAGCCCAGACCTGAATCTGACTGAACATCCTTGGAGAGATCTGAAAATGACTGTGCACCGACAATCCCCATCCAACCTGGTGGATCTTGAGAGGTGCCTCAAAGAGGAATGGGGAAAACTGCCCAGAGATAGGTGCACCAAGCTTCTGACATCATATTAAAGAAGATGTAAGGCTATAATTGCTGTCAAAGGTGCATCAACAAACTGCTGAGCAAAGGGTGAGAACACTTGTGTATGTGTGATTTCTTAGTTTTTTATTGTTAATAAATTTGCAAAAAAAAAAATCAAAAAACCTGTTTCATGTTGTCATTATGGGGTGTTGTGAGCAGAATTTTGAAGGAAAAAAATGAATTTCATCCATTTTGGTGTAACATAGTAAAACGTGGAAATAGTGAAGCGCTGTGAATATTTTACAGGTACATTGTATCAGACTAAGAGCAAGAAGTACCAGCAGAATAGACACACCAGAGTCCAGAGACAACAAATCAAACCATTACAAAACATACATGCGTGAGAGAAAATATAGGGATCTGAAAAGAGGATCAGATGTATGTGACAAGAGGTATAGGTGCATGTGAAAGCAAACATTTGTGAGAGGGAGCATATCTGCATGTGAGAAGAGGATCCTCTGGATGAAAGAGGATCATTTGCATGTGAAAGCAAAACCATGTTCCTTTGTGTGAGGGGAAATGTGTGTATTTGCCAAGTTGAATATGTGTGTGAGAAGAAGAATACCACTGGAATACCATACAGTATGTGAAAGGAAGAATTATATGTATGTGAAAGGGAGAATAACTGTATTTGAGAAATGAATGTATGTATGTATGTAAGAATATATACACACACACAGACACACACATACACTACAAATTAAAATATGTAAATATGTTGGTTGTTTCCATGCCAGATTAATCCTCAGGAATATGTCAGACATAAATCAAATCCAGAACATTGTTTCCTATGTAATAAAACTTATATTTATCCACCAAACCGTTCTTGACCTGCTGCAGTAGTTTGTGAACCCTTTGAGGAGAGAATTAATAAAGTCTACAGCTCCGATGGGACATGGCCACGAACACTGATACTGGCTCCCCTGTTGGGGTCGCTGACCTCTACATCTGGTCGAGGCGGCTGCTCTGGACAGTTGACGCACTCACACACAAAGAAGGAGTCAGAGTTAGCACTCGCATGAACGCACACCGCTCCAGCGAGGATTTTCACATCTGCATTTGCATGTTCGTGTCTGTGGAAGAGGAAAAATATAGGCTGTGTAGCTCTGAGAGAAATAAGTAGTGTGTTAATGAGAAATGGGAAACTCAGAATCAGAGCCAAGGAAACAATGTAGCCCATTAAAACCGTCTGAGATAAGAAAAACGAACAAATCAGTTATATTTTGAGGGTGATTAGGCAGTTTGCCTTGTCTTGATGGCCTTCTTGTCTTTGTTGAGCTGGGTAAAAACAGTCAGTTTTGAAACAGTCAGTATACGAGTATATGTCCACTATGTCTTCATTCTTCCACCCTCACTCCCACTCTGATGAGTCCAAATGAAAGAGTATATTGATGAAACAATTGGAAAGCTGCAAAGTATTTGTTGGTCCATAATGTCATCGCCCCTTTCACGTGTGCTTCAGTGCTCATGGGCAGGGTTGGGTAGTAAGAGATTAAATGTAATCAAGATTACATAATCACATTATATAAGTAACTGTAATCACACCAGATTACATTGGGAAAATTTTTAATGAGATTATAGTTACATTCTCAAGGATTACTTGATTACATATTGATTTTCTGTTCTTTGGTTTTACCAAACTAGTGCAGTGCCCGTAGGAAGTATGTGTTCCTACTGAAAAGTGGGAGCTTTGTTGACAATTTTTGTCAAAACTAGCACATGAGAACGCTCCTTGTGTTAATAAAGCAAGATACTAGGGGAGCTACGACCACTACCTTGCACACACACCCCCCACCCCAGGTCTAAACCAAACCAAGTGTTTTAGGTTCCTTAGATGACCCCAAAACACATTCAGGATGTTCCCAAAAATAAAAACTGGCCTCAAGCCAGTTATCCAACATGGCCACCAAAATAGTGTTTTTTCACTAAAATACCTTTACACAACATATAAACAACTTAAATATCACAGAGATTCAATGGGAAGACCATTGCGGGTCACAGCAGACTCATTTGTGCCTAAACTAAATTCATTCATGGGTTTAAGACTCAAAATGGCATCCAAAATGGCCGCCAATAGACCCTTGTCATTAAAATACATAGTAGGAACAAACAATAGACTTAATAATAACAGAAATCATTGGTGTTTTAGAGAAAGAAAAAAAAAACTATTTTGGCAGCCATCTTGGATCACTGGCTTGAGACCAGTTTTTATTTTTGGGAACATCCTGATTGTGCTTTTGGGTCATCTAAGGAACCTAAAAAAGTTGGTTTGGTTTATTTCTTTGGGGGGGGGGGGTGCAAAGGTAGTGGTGGTAGCTCCCCTTTTAAGAAGTGTCTTTGTGTCTGTCTGTGTCTGTGGGTCGTATATGTCTCAGACTGTTTGCGTATTATTTATTTCCTTAATTTATTTCTTCCGTCTCTCCCCCGTGAACACGTTAGAGATAGCCATCTGTTTAAGGCAGAGAGTGACTCATCTTTGTCGACGGTCTTTGTCGAAGGTGGTGTGTGACAAGTTCCGCTTTGTGCCAATAATAATTATGACTTCAGAATAAAGGTTTTGAAAATTAATCCCCAAAATTTTCATAATCTTTCCAAATCAGCAATCAGATTAAAGTTACTTCTCTGTGTGCGTTACTATTATGTTTGCATTGTGGGTCGATCACAGCTTTAAGGTGTCCCAACGAGATGCAGGTGGAGGTCTGAAATGCCCTCTTTCAGCAAGCTGCTGCACAGAGCCGCATCCACTGTGCTGCAGCTCGGATTTCAAAAACAATTGTCTCTCAAAGCACGGTGACGCTCAGAGCTATGGTTTTACAAACATAATTTTACACTTTTTTCGTTAAAAATCTGTGCCGCTCTGTGTGTGTCCTCATTAAAAACAGCTGATCCAAGTCTCAAGAGACCCAAGCCTCTTGTTGAGGACGACATGATGTAAAAACGCTGATAAAAACTCTCTTACCTGTCAATCTGGTCATGTTTTCTGCATAAATAAGTGTTATCCCGTCTTACTGCTGAAACAGCAAGCCAAGGGCGAATCCATGCACGAACGGAGTGGGGGGGGGGGCAGCTCCCCACAACAGTCCTATATTAAAGGTCCACTTTTGAAGACATTTTTGAAGACTATTACTACTACTAATACTACTTAGAATAATAATAATTTCAACAACTAAACGCATTCATCTAAAACCACCAAAAATTAGTTAAAGTAAGGCTTGCCGAGAATGTTTTAGTGATAAAAAACCATATAGCTTCGGGGGCCGCGGATCCAGGGGCCACGGCCCCCCAAAGCTATGAGCCGCGATCACATAATTTACCCAGCACTAAAATGGTCGTAGCTAGAACCCTGGTGTCGGGGGATCACCCAAGTACATGCTTATGCTATATATGAATGAAATTGGTCAGCTGGTTCTTGAGATATCGTGCTAACAAGTGAATACGGACAAACGGACGGATGGCCAGACATGCTGATTGCTATATCCCTCCTATTTCATACCGGGGGATAAAAAGGATGTAATGGTTTCTCCTTTGCTCTCCATAAGCTGAGTTTTAGGCTGTCTGATGAAGATGGTGTAATAGTTTCTCTCTCACTCTCTATCTACTGAGTGCTCTGACAGCCAGCTAGAATCCCATCTGGTTTATTTTGCTGTGCACTCACCTGCTGGCTCGGATATGTTTTCTCCTCGTGTGGATCAGATTAATTTCACTCCACATTTCTCAGACACTTGTGCAAGCTTACCAGAGACTGACAGAATGTTCATTGTTCTTTGTTGCTTTACCCTGTGAAGCACTTCTGTGAAAGAACTGCACCACCTGTAACGTCTCTGCTGATTATACCGGTGTCGCACACCAAACAGTCCCCCCTAAAAATCAGCCCGCCCTGCCTTCACTGTGCATGCATCATTAGCCGCGGTTCACGGATTATCACCTCGTTTCTGCTCAAAACTGCACTCCAGTCATCATCTGTCTCAGCGACAGATATCTGAAGCTTTTGTACAACAATCATTTCCACATAAATTCAGCATTATTTCATAATAAATGGCAGAGGAAGCGATCAGAGTGTCGCAGCTACATGAGCTGCTAGCTGATGCGTTCACTGCGTCAGTCATTTCAAGCGTCACTCAGTAACACCTCGTTTCTACTTAAAATTGCCTCATTTCTGATTAAAACGGCCTAGTTTGCTTAAAACTGACTTTAGAATGATTTAAGAGGTTTTACCTTGTCATCTGATGGTTAATAATCACATTAATCCATTTGATTGCTTTGGATGAAGAGAGTCCATCTCACAGGAGCTGCTGTGGTCACAAATGACGCATGCACAGTGGAGGCAGGGTGGACCAATTTTTAGGGGTGGACCTTTCAGTCTGCGACACCGGGTTCTTTATAAAGCATGTTTTCACACAGAGACTTTGCCAGAACGTCTTGTCCTAGCCCATCATCTTGTGTCTCTCTGTGAGTATTCCCTTCTGAGCATTTTACAAGTAACCACAAGATCTGTTTTTTAACAGCTGATGATCTTTTGTCTTTGATTGAGCCGCATGCGTGGATTCCTTAGCTGTTGCTATTTTTGTGGAACTTATAACCCTTGATTGTTTTATTGAGCTAAAGGAAATTTCAGTTTTACCCTGAAGTAGGAGTGCCTTTTTATCCACCGCGGGCCGAAGGAAAGCAGGTACCATATTTCCTTTATTGAAAGACAGGCCTTTTTTTCAAACAGTGCTCAGACCCAGGACCCATAGTCGAACATTGCAAAAGGCTATTTACTTTTATGTTTTCACTCCTTCCTCTCCCATCAAATTTTCATAGTTTTTGCAGTGCACACATGGATTATATTTCAATCATGGATCAAAAACATTTGGCAGAAAAGCCCACAAATATGACCAATTTCACAACACAGAGTCAAAAAACTACAGTCGCTCAAATGAGCCGCAGTTCATGGAAAACATTTTACACATTACTTTTAGTTTTGAAGTTGATTGACTGTAGAAAGAAAAGCTCATTGAGGGACAAATTAATCCAGAAAAATCATAATCCACAAAAACTGCATAAAGATGTCACGGAGAACTTTAAAACTGTCACTTTTCACACACTCTTCATCAGCGGGAAAACAATTAAAAATGTACCCTGGAGCCCTTCTTTTTACGGTTAATGCAATCGTATGCACAGCAATGAAACACCAACTTGGTACAATTTGTGTAGACAGTTGTAAATAAAGTGAAAAAGCACATACAGTATGCCATTCATGCAATGCAGAAGTTGACGTCCAGTATGGCTGCATGACGACATATCACATGATCCGTGGCGTCACTTGCACACCATCTATTGGGAATATTGTGCTCTGAAAGCACTGTTGTTGCTTTAGCTGCTGCTGTTAACTATTCCAGTTCCTTCTGAGATGGCTACATACATTAGACTACATTCTGTATTTGAGGACATTACATGCAGTAGAGGCCCTGATACGGGGTGGTGGCCAAGTAGTTAATATGCTTGGTTTCAGTTCAGAAGGTTCGGGGTTCAAATCCCACCCCTGCCACATTTCTCCATGTAATGTGGAGTTGCGTCAGGAAGGGCATCCGCCATAAAACCTGTGCTAATTCAACATGCAGATCCACCTTGGATTTGCTGTGGCGACCCCAAGTGCAAACAAGGGAGCAGCCGAAGGGACATACATACATGCAGTAGAGGCCCTCTACTGCATGTAATGGAACAGTCTGCTGACAAGTAGCCCGACAACCGGCCCTGAATTGGGCCAGATACTGGCCTCTCTCTCCTAGCCTGTGATTGGTAGGCGGCCGAGGCGCTGACGTCAGCCCATGCATCAGCCTCATGTTGATGTGGCACGAGCACTGCTCTCCTATTGGTCATTTAGGAGAGGGAATTCCAGTGCTGCTCTCCTATTGGGCATTTAGGAGTGGGAAATCTCATTCCAAAATGGAGGCCAGTATCAATCCGATTCATAGTCGGGCCGGTTGTTGGGCTAGCTGACAGGACGAGCATTTCTGTCTGGACTCTGCACTGCCCCCTTGGTGCTCTGCCTTGAACTGTTGCATTGCGTTTACAATAAAAACTGTTTACACAATACCTGTCTGCTCATTGGTAAGGGGTTCTTATGTCTGGTTATCACAGATTTATACAAATTTGCACCCATATTTGTTACTCTATTTATATCACTATAATAAGCACACATTCTAAATATAATTTTTTTAAGGGGAATTATTTTCAAATAAAGGCGGTTAAAAAATACATAATATTTGCCTACCGTATATATATTATCAAGTTATTATCTACAAGTATCAAGTTTCAACCATGTATTTTTAATGCACATATATTCACGAATAATCACTTCATCCCCATTACCAGGGGATCAAATATATGCAACCATAAAATCTAATCAGCTCATATATTCCTCATCCGATGTCCCTGATGTTGTGCACGTATTGGCGGGACATTGCTGTTGTTCATTCGGCTGCTCCCAGTTTTGTTCGGGGTCGCCACAGCAGATACAGCCAGATCCGCATTAGTAATTGGCACAAGTTTTACGCCGGATACCCTTCCTGACGCAACTCCAGTTTTCCACAGCCGCTGGTGTTCCAAAGAGGTCTCCCATCCAAGTACTAACCAGATCATGCTCTGCTTATCTTCTGAGATCTGACGGGATCAGGCTGACACAGAGCAGACCGGCTGCACATATTGGCGGGACATAATCTTCGGTAATCTTCCAATAACCCATTTTAGGATTATGATCAAAGCCAAAATGGAATGGAGTTTTCCACTTTATATGATTGATCATTCCAAATTTCATGGAGATTTGGCTGAAAAGATTTTCAAGTCATCTTGGTTAAAAAGTCAACCAAAACCACAGGCAAAGCAATATAAATGCTGGTGATCACATGGCCTCCTGGGTAGAGGTCATAGTAATACTCTAAACACAAACAACTGTCAGTCTGGTTGTTGTCTGTCTGGGATTTTCCATGTCTTTTCTTTTGCAGCCTGCACAATGTGCAAGCAGTGACATCATCTCTGTGCGACCACATTGACAGGCAGCACAGCCCCGGAGGGCTCCATTCAGTCTCAGCCACATTATATCTGGCATTGCACCCCCATAATCTACCGCTGCTGTGTGCAAGCCTCAAAAGCCTCAAATACACGGCCCTCCACTCTAAGTGCTGTTACCGTATAGCAGGCAACCGTAGTGTTTTCTGTAGGATGTGACTGTTGGAAGCAGTGTTGCATGTGTGATATGATGTCAAGTGTGTTTACGCTGCCGTATCTCAGTTGTGAAGAGTCGTGTTCCCTCTCGCGGCGCCCATGACTAACAGGCCTCCCTATCTCCAGGTCCAACCCATGTCTAGACCTCCTCCTTCCCTCCGTCCCCTCTAATGGATTTAGCAGATCAGCTTGGGCACGCCATAGCTACCAGTGGCCAAGCTAAACAGGACTCAAAGTCACGAAGTTCCAAATTTAAAATCGGCCACTCCACAGAGCCTGTATCTCAGCCACATTTCTTACACTTTGATCGGATGGCTTATTGAAGGAAAAAGGAAGCTTTGGTTGTTTCTACCAGTTCCTCAATGCTTGAGGTCTGGCATTCCCTATAGACTGTTGACAGCAACTTATTCCATCCTGTATCTGCTGACACATCACCTAGGACAAGTCAAACTAACTGAATATGAAGTCAGAGAGGGGTATGAATAAGTTGGGAGTTTGTGAGAAAGAAACAAGTCTGATGAAATTTGAACAGTAGAGTAGAACTTTGCCTCTAGTTGGCATTGCTGATAATGGTGTCATTAAAAAAACATTCGTTATTCAACATATCATATGTCATATGTTTACATCAGCTGGGTTTCCATTACAGATCTGCACAACAGTTCAGAGACATTTTCAGAATACTGCGAAAACACGACAGCCTTTCCATTGAGTGGTGGAATGCGACTGTTGGGTTCTGTTCTCTTGTGATAACAGTCATTCCAGCAAGGCTCTCTCGAGCACTGTAGTTCCAATAGTCATGGCGATGGATGGGTGAGTCTTGCTAAATGTTGTCATTTTGTTTATTTTTTTAATCCAATATTGAAAGAATGTCATATCTTAAGAGGTTAAACAGGCTCTGTGACTCTCACTCTGTCCACACATATCGTGCCATGTTTTTTAGAATGTCATGGCACGCTATAGGTCACAATCATGTGACCTATAATAGCATCATTTGAGTGTAAAAGAATTGGTGATATTTTAGAGGTTTTTCAAATAAAAAAGAAAAACAATATGCTTCCATTAAGCATATCTTCAATTTGTATCTTCAATTTACTGAAATGATGGTTCTTGGTCCAGTGAGACATTAGCATCAATTTGACCAGTTAACACTTAGTCTAGGCTCGTGTGATACAGCACACTGACAAAGTGACGAACCTTATTATTAATTATTATTATTAATTATTATTAGTAATTTTTGATCCTTCGTTCTCCTTTGACCTCCACATTAGAGATATTATGAGTGCTTTCTTCCACCTGCGAAATATAGCAAAAATTTGTCCCATCCTGTCTATGGCTGATGCTGAGACCCTGATTCATGATTTTGTTTCTTCTAGATTGGACTACTGCAATGTTCTATTTTCTGGTTTACCGCAGTCCAGCATTAGGGGTCTCCAACTGGTTCAAAATGCTGCTGCCAGACTTTTAACAGGAAGCAGAAAGTTCGGCCACATTACACCCATTTTGGCATCTCTTCACTGGCTTTCTGTCCCTGTGAGATCAGATTTTAAGGTTCTGCTACTAGTCTATAAAATTGTTCACAGACTGGCACCTCCCTACCTAGCTGACCTAATTAAAGCCTACGTACCGGATCGGGTTTTGTGTTCTCAGGGTGCAGGACTATTTTGTGTCCCTAGGGTGAATAAAAAGTCTGCGGGTCACAGAGCTTTCTCTTATCGTGCCCCTGTTCTGTGGAATGATCTTCCTGCGTCAATAAAGCAGTCAGATTCTGTCGAGACTTTCAAGTCCAGACTTAAGATGCACTTCTTTTCCCTTTTGTATGGCTAGCATACTGGCATAGTATGTTACTATGCTTTCTACCCTGTTAAATTAATTTTATTAGTAAACAGAGCAGGTCGCAGCCTCAACTTTATCTAAAGTCTGGGTCTGTTAGTGAAGCTTAGGGCTACTGGCCAGTGGTCACCTTAGTATTTCTTCTGTTTTTCTTGCCACTTAATGCTGACAAATTATACCTTATTTATTGTCTTTCTGCAACCATTTCATTTTTTTCTCTCTGTTTGAGGTGCGGCTCCACCCAGAAGTGGGAGTGGGTGTCTTCTTCGGCAAGCCTCCCCTCCTGTACATCAGCATGGACTCCCAAAATTTCCTGTATATTTGTGTTGTCAAGTGTGCCGGTAGTATGGCCCAAGCAGAGGGTCACCTCTCTGAGTCTGGTCTGCTTGAGGTTTCTTTCTCAAATCATCAGAGGGAGTTTTTCCTTACCACTGTCGCCTGTGTTCTTGCTCTAGGGCAGGGGTAGGCAACCTGTTCCAGAAAGAGCCATGAGGGTGCAGGTTTTCTTTGCAGCCACTGACTCCACCAGGTGATTTCACTGATTAACTGATTCCATCTGCTCAAAGTGATATTAATCAGTAAAATCACCTGGTGGAGTCAGTGGCTGCAAAGAAAACCTGCACCCTCATGGCTCTTTCTGGAACAGGTTGCCTACCCCTGCTCTAGGGGTTGGTAAGGCTAGACCTTACTTGTGTGAAGCGCCTTGAGGCTTGTTGTGATTTGGTGCTATATAAATGAAATAAATTAAAAAATTGCTACTTCAAATTACAAAATAAGGCGGGTAATGGAAACTTGCTTTGTGTGAACTACTAATCATCATTTTTCAATATTGAGTAAACACCATTTCTTATAGAGCCACAGCAATTTTCATGACTGGATTCAAAAGTAGTGAGCAATATATTTGTCCCATCCTGTCTATGGTGCTGATGCTGGGGGAGGTGATGGTCTAGTGATTAAAGTGTTGGGCTTGAGTCCAGAAGATCATGAGTTCAAATCCCCACCTGACTGGAAAATCATTAAGGGCCCTTGGGCAAGGCCTTTAATCCCCTATTGCTCCCGGTGTGTAGTGAGCGCCTTGTATGGCAGCACCATGACATTGGGGTGAATGTTAGGCATAATTGTAAAGTGCTTTGAGCGTCTGATACAGATGGAAAAGCGCTATATAAATGCAGTCCATTTATTTACCATTTAGTGAGCCTCCAACAGTGTATCCAACAGCACATTATGCACTAATGTGAAGAGGAAAACAAACACAGTTAGCATACACAATGAACAGGACTGAGAATAGATAATGGGCTTTTCAGTAGGTGAACATGCCAAAAAAACTGGAACATCAGTCGATGTTTATACAGGAGTGCAAACAGAAAATTTGTCTTCAGAAGTACAGTACACATTTCCTTTTGGTTCATATCGAAAAAGCTAGTGCCTATACATACCGTGCACTCACTGTAGCCTTTAAAAATCAAATTACTAATTTCAAATTGATGCACATTCCAGAGTCATCCACCAGGTGCCAGTGTGATTTTCACACTGACCCTTGAACAATGTTCAAAACATGTATGTTTCGGGACAATATTTTGAGTTAGCCATGACTAATTTGTAGTACTGATCAAAAGATTTAGCACCATCCCCAGTCACACATTCTATCCATTGTTTAATCACAGTTGTACATTTCCATTTTGCTGTATATTTTGTGTCCCCTTCATGGTATTCATAGTATATGATACACATAGTATTATGTACTCAGTATATTTATATTACACATCTATATTACACTGTATATACTTGGTGTACTATGTATATATTATTTCATACAGAGTATGTATGTGTGTATATATATATATATATATATATATATATATATATATATATATATATATATATATATACTAACAGACCTCGTATGTATACGAGGTCTGTTAGAAAAGTATCTGACCTTATTATTTTTTTCAAAAACCATATGGATTTGAATCACGTGTGATTGCGTCAGACAAGCTTGAACCCTCGTGCACATGCGTGAGTTTTTCCACGCCTGTCGGTTGCGTCATTCACCTGTGAGCAGGCTTTGAGTGAGGAGTGGTCCAGCCCCCTCGTCGGATTTTCATTGCCAGGAAATGGCGGAATGATTTGGGCTTTTTTTCCATCAGAAGTTTTTCAGAAACTGTTAGAGACTGGCAGCTGTAGAAAAATTTATCTGGCTTTCGGTGAAAATGTTACAGGTTTGGTAGAGAATAAGGAGTGTTACTGTCGCTTTAAGGACGGCCCCCAGCGGCTGTGGGGCGCGCCACGCTCTGAAGCCGCCATCGACAGGCTGAACGACCATTTCATTTCTAAACGGATGGCTGTCTGGATCCGTGACCATCGTGTGCCATTTCTCTGGTTATCACAAGAGCTGGACATCAACCATTTTCCGGCAGATTTCACTTTTAACAAGAGATTTTGTCATGGAAAGCCGAGCGGAGGCTTCGCGTGTCGCGATCATACACACAGAGACAAACTCTCTGGTTGGGGTTTAATAACCCATGCATTTCATTAGAATGTCATAAAGGTTCAACAAGTAATATTTGCACAGGTCTAACAATAATGCTACCTTAAAAGGAGACAAAAGATTTCAATCAGCAGTAGCAAAGCTTTTTTTAAGCACTGGTATCCGACTGGATGACCGGACTCATTGGTGTTGTACCGGAAGAGAGAAACAAGTGTGGGTAAAAGTCTGGCTTAGAGTCTGGTGGGGGTTAGACAGCAGAGGAATGCTTTGCATCTCAGTTTTCACACCATTTGGGCTTTGTGAGTTTAGGGCACAGCAACTACGACCCCTGTCTCCCCTTTGGTTTCCTTCCCTTGGATCACTGGATATAAATGTCTTATTTCCAAACCCAGCTGTCACCAGCACTGCGCTCAGTGTGTGTTTGAGTCCCCATGTATGCGTTTTCTTAGTCCTCCAATAATTTTCTTCCATTTAAGAGTCCACAGAGAAGTAGGAGACTACTTTAACTTTATTTCCATATGTCATTAATTCAAAATGGGCTCGGCCCCGATCTGGTATTTCTGAGTATTACAGAAACATCACAGCCCCTCAGACAGTCAGACGACCATTGTCTGGACACGTATGCACACACACTGAAATATACATGCATATTCTGCACCAAAGTGCAATAAAATATTAATACTTCTCTGCACTTACAGAGTTCATGACTGTGTCATATAAGTGGGTTACCTCACACAGGGGAGCTATAAAAGCCCTCACAACCTGTGAAACTCAACCAGCCTACGTAGAAGAGCCCAACAAAATGTACAAAGTTGAATTAATTATGACATTCAGACCAGTTCTTTGGCTACTTTCGAAATTTCCTGATGACTGCTGGAGCTCAGCTGGTTGATCTGATGCAATTTAATGCTATAAAACACAATATCAAAGAAGTTGGAAAACTCAGATTGCATTCAACTTATCTGTAATCACATGACTTGTAATAAAGAGTCAATTGTGACTACTATTGTTCACATTTTCATTTTTCTCCAAGGTCAGATTGTTCTGAAATAAATGTGATTGGGGAATTGTTGGCACTGAGCTGTAACAAACTAACATTGTTGCCAGTTAAACTGTGTGAAAGCTTTTGTTTTTAATTCTGTCCATGAAATGGCACTGTGGGCTTTTGCTTTATTAGATGTTTCCTCCATAAATGTAGAAGGCAGTGACATCAGCGAGGCTGCAACTAATTCTCTGATCAAAGCGGTGAATGTTTCATTCCAATCCAGAGATTTTTGGAGGGTGAGATATTCGTTGATGGTTGGCTCCATTCTCTAATTTGGATGTGAAATGAAGCAATGAAAATGAACTTTAAGTGGTAACTTCTATTTAAGTTGATATTATTTCCAGCAATAAAAGTCCCAGCCTGTCTGGATTTTGGATATCCATATTAGGGTCAATGCTATTTAAGATGTTTAGATGTTGGATATCCATATTAGGGGTCAATGCTATTTAAGATGTTCAATAAAATAATCATATTTAAATGGATGCATCCCATTCTTGGCATGAAAGCCCATCAGGAGGTAAGCAGTGCATCCATAAAGTATTCACAGAGCTTCACTTGTTCCATATTTTGTTATGTTACTTTGTTATTCCAAAATGGATGAAATTCATTTTTTCCCTCAAACATCTACACACAATACCCCATAATGACAATATAAAAGTTTTTTAAATTTTGTAAATTTTTTAAATTAAAAAAAATTGATTAAAAATAAAAAAAAATAACAAATCACATGTACATATATTCACAGCCTTTGCCATGAAGGTCCAACCTGAGCTCAGGTGCATCCTGTTTACAGATCATCTTTGAGATGTATATACAGCTTAATTGGAGTCCACCTGGGGTAAATGCAGTTGAATGGACATGATTATCAGTCGATTTACATTTCTATCCTCAGTAGAGAAGCTTGAATCTTCGACTGGACTGGGTTGCTTTACGCGAGGACGTTTCGCTTCATATCGCAGAAGCTTCCTCAGCTAAAATTCTTGCTCTGGTAGTCTGACTTCTGTCTGACCCTTGTCGAGAAGAACAAACAGAAGCCACAAAAGCTGGAGTTTTAAACCCAACCAGACGCCTCCTACTGAGAGACAGACTGCTACTGGCTAGTGACTAAACAACTGCTTTAATTAGCACCTATTGTGCTCTAGTTAGCACCCTGCTAATGACAGGGCAGCTGTCCCTCCTAAAGATGGGACTGACACCTCTCCTGATGGCGTGAATGACTCATTACCATGAACAAAAGACTGAAACTGCTTTGATCTGAGTACCCCATTGTAAACAGGGGACTACCAGAGCAAGAATTTTAGCTGAGGAAGCTTCTGCGATTTGAAGCGTCAAGCAACCCAGTCCAGTCAAAGATTCAAGCTTCTCTACTATGGAAACCACCTGGACGACTGAGAGCCTACACAGAAACATTTCTATCCTCACCTACGGTTATCAACTTTGGGGAATTACCAAAAGAACAAGGTCGTGGATGCATGTGGAGGAAATGAGGCTCTGTACAAGGACTGCTTTGAATCCGAGTGTGAAATGTTCCACTATTAACTCTCATGGCCATTCACAAGATTGTGCATTTTGGTGCTGATATGCAGGTGTGCCCCAAGATTTTCTTTCAGTGCGCTTCTTTCGATTTTCACGGGAAATCCTCTATCCAAGAGTGGGAATTCCAAAAATCCAACAGAGAAATGTCTGCACATGGCGTACTTAATGTATTCTGTAACACTGCAACAACTCATGACTCCTAAATAAATCAGCAAGGTTGGGTAGGATTATTTTGAAATGTAATCCAAAAGTAATCTGATTACAAGTAATCCAAATGTATGTACATACATACATGTAATCCACATGTATTCCTTCAAAGTAATCCTACCCAACCCTGTAAATCAGTTACACAATGCAGCTCAAATCGCAGATCCACAGCAAAACAACTTTGAGCGAGGTGTGTCACACTCAGAGTTTCACTTCTCTGCGCTGGCATTCTTTCTCGACTCTGTAGGAATATTGGCCGGAGGAAAAACAACTTGTAAAAGTTCTGAAGCATCTGTAGCAGCAGAAACACAACATTTCAAAGCTGGTGTGATGACTCAGATTTGTCTATTTAGCCGCATGCATGCTGACAGGCTGGATTAGTTACACACGTTACACACAAAATGCAAACCCCCACGTGACAAAGCATTCATGAGTTCACTGCCCAACGGGCCTGAAACACAGAGACAGTGATTGCAATCAGAGGAGAGGAAGAAAGAGAAGCAGTGATGAATAAGAAACATTTGATCCTCATGGGGTTTTGTTGTTGTTGTTGTTGACATCAGTGACGTCACCTCCAGACATCACAAAGTGAAAACACAGCCGGAGGTGATTCCTGACCTGTGAGGTCAAGCTGTCCAATGATGGCGCTCTACTGAATTTGGAGTGTGATGAGCACAGTCGTGTGAGTTTGACAAAGACAGAGAGATTAAAGAATTAAACTGTTATTATATACAAAGACTGCATAGTTTGTGACAACAACCAATGCAGAAGTAAACAAAACTATCGCATATTGGAGGCGTTTCTTGGCAACAGCGCTCGCAAGGCCGTTACGCCCGTGAAAATCGTCAACTAACGTAAGATAGTTAAGCTACAAGTTTAGCCATGGGGCCTACATGGATTGCAAGTGTTTTCAAGTGGTAACCTATTGGATTGTTCTAGCTCATTTTGGGCATACCATTCTAATAGGCCCCATGACCACACCCACCAAGGGGGACCTGGCAGACTGCTAGATCCTTGCACAGGGAACCATACTAGCTACTGTGATAACAATACCATAGCCGACTAAGTTTAATAGACTAAAAGATTAGACTGTTTTAGGATTAGATGGGTTCAGATGTCATGATGTCTTAAATTAAATATTGATTTAATCTGATTTTATAGTGCCTCATTATCAAACATGAGCAAAATACTCAAGCTTTGTGGTCCATCTAGATCAGGGGTGGCCAAGTGCGGTCCTCGAGAGCCACCTTCCTGACACTCTTAGTTGTCTCCCTGCTCCAACACACATGAATCCAATGAAAGGCTCATTAAAAGTCTGCTAACGAGTCTTTCATTGGATTCAGGTGTGTTGGAGCAGGGAGACAGCTAAGAGTGTCAGGAAGGTGGCTCTCGAGGACTGAACTTGGCCACCCCTGATCTAGATGGACCATCTCAACGATTGTAATGGTAGGCAGCGGTACAGCACTGTACAATAAAACCCCAACACCAAGAGATGGTCTAGTAACAGATGCTCTCACCATTGGGTTTTATACTCACTGTTCAAACATCCACCTCTAATGCATGAGGTCGTGAATTTACATCTGGTGCAGACCAAACACAACACAGGTTACATATCCTCTCTGCTCTCTCTGCTCTCTTCCACAGCATGTCTTTTTCCTGGTTCTCTCCCTCAGCCCCAACCAGTCCCAGCAGAAGACTGCCCCTCCCTGAGCCTGGTTCTGATGGAGGTTTCTTCCTGTTAAAAGGGAGTTTTTCCTTCCCACTGTCGCCAAGTGCTTGCTCACAGGGGGTCGTTTTGACCGTTAGGGTTTTTCCGTAATTATTGTATGGCTTTGCCTTACAATATAAAGCGCCTAGGGGCAACTGTTTGTTGTGATTTGGCGCTATATAAATAAATTGATTTGTTTTAATTTGATTTGATTTAATTTGATATCCAATTAGATTTGGCAGTAGTACTCTCATCTTTCAGTGATTTTGTCATAAATATCAGGAATATTGATGAATTCTTCTGAGAGTCCACATACCCAGCATTACCAAAACATACATCAGCATCCAAATATTCCTGCCGACACCAATGCAGAAACTTTACAGATCACATCAGGACAAGCTTGAGGTGTTGGTCAGTTTCAGCAGCAAGCTGAATCTGTTGACATACACCATTAATCACCTTTAATTGTACTGTTGTCTATAAATCTGTTGAATTGAAAATCAACAAATAATGTCAATTCACCATAATTAATTTTTTTTTACTCGTCACACTTTTGTAACATTACTTAACCTACTTTTGTGTAACATATAGCCTACCACAAATGTAAAAACAACTTCAACATGCTCTCCTTAATACTGGCACTAGTGGACCCTAGGACTAATGAAACCTAGGACTAGTGGAAAGTATCCTAAACATCAACTGGACTTAGTTCCTTGAAGATGTTTCAGGCTTCATCCAGAAAAGTTTCATCGGTTCTGAACAACATAAGACTAGTAATATTTTATTTGATTTGACGAGTCAGCTGGAGTCTTGCAGGTGAAGAATGCAACCATTAGTGAATCAGCTGATGCTGATTATCCAATAAGCTGTAACTTCATAATTCCAACTGAACTAATAAAAAGATCTATTGTTTTCCCAAAGCGCTCCATAACCTCACATACTTGACCCCAACCTTTATCCCCACTTTATCTTAGTCGTGTCCCTAATACCGTAAAACCTTAAATCAGTGATTACCCCTTTTGGGGACCTCATTCTTGATTGGATGCAAAAATGTGAACTTCAGAACTTTCATTCCCATCGTAGTGGATAGTTCACATAAACACACAAAACACCACAAAGTATCATAAAAGACATCACAGAATCCCCCCTTTCATTACTGAACCAAGAGAGGAAGGAACACTCAGCAGATAGCCAAAACAGGGCCAGAAGAGGGAAGGCGTCTAACTTCATCACAAGTGCAATCATGCAGGCAAACACTTCTTTCACCATTTCAGCTGTTTGTTTAAGCCCAAACAGTCTCATCCTAACAAACATACAGCACCAGTCAAACTTTTGACTGGTAGCATATAAGTTGGAACAATATTTTTCTATTTTTGAAGTGAGAATAGATACCAAGTGATGTGCTGACAGACTATACATGGTAACACCTTATTCCCAAATGATACAAAAAGATTGCCTCTGTACTAAAACCCTGTCTCTCCTGCATCCAAAATCAACATTTGGTTTGTCCTTGAAGCTATGGAAAGTGGAAGCTATGGAAAGATGAAGCTATGGAAGCTATGGAAAGATGTATAGTGGAGGTATACAAGGTGTCACTTTAAAAAAAAACGGTGGTAGGTTCTTCAGTGGATAAGGATCTTGCCTGCCGATATGGGTTCAAATCCTGCTACCTGTCATTATACTTGGACAAGACACTTAATCTGGATTGTCCCTTTTCACCCACCTGCAAATGAGTACTAGCCAGTAACTTGCATCTACCTAGCATCCCATCCAGGGGGAGTCATAGACTCTAATCCACTTCAAGATGTGAATCCAGAGATTAGCACCAGAACCAACAGGCCTCATGGCTCAAGGCCTGGTTTCACAAAGCAAACCAATCTTGTTTAGTTGAATAAACTCACTTGACTAATTTTTTTTACGTTAGTTGTTGCACAAAGCACTTAGTTGGCTAAAATTTCATGTTACCGGACTAAAGTTTTTAGCCTGGTACAGAGGAGTCTAATCTCATTTTAGTCGACAAAAATTCAGTGTCATACCTCAAAAAATGGCAGTGATCATGCACCAACACTTGATGGAACAATCAAGAGCAGCCCTGTCATGATGTGTTTGCGACAGTTCTCACACAAGCCACCAGGCGTCACTGTTACACTGAGCAACGTTTTGTGCACAAAAAGGCTCGATAGAAGTGTAGAAGAAGAAACTGAAGAGTGAAACTGCTAGGCTAAAAGCTAAGCACATCATTCTGCTGTTCCTATGGGTCCGTAAATGTTAATAAAGGCAGTTAACGAAACAAAGTCTACATAGTTCATGACAATGACCAACCCGGAAGTAAACAAAAATGCACATTGGAGCCGTCACTTGGCAATGGCACGCGTGAGTATGTTATGCCCGTGAAAACCATTGACTAAGGTAAGATGGCTAATCTACAAGTTTTACCATCAATGTGAAACGGTCATTAGATGGATAATGTTGGGTGACTAACTGTAGTCGACTAAGTAAGTTTAGTAGACTGAAAGATTAGACTCCTTTATGAAACCGGGCCTAGGTTTACCTTCCACAGTGCACTGCCAACGTGTGAGTGCAAACATTAAACATTGCTTCCTCAAAACATATCAAGACCAGGTTTTGTTATTTACATATAAATCAAAGTGATACAAGAGCCGGCTGATAATATTTACAAATAAACAATTTCTATGCGAGTGAAACTAATGGTGCCTTTTCACCAGATGTACCATCTCAACTCAACTTGATTCAACTTAACTCTACTTATTTTTGGTACCAGCTGCTTCCTTTTCCATTGCCCCATAGCATCATCTTCAACGCAACACACAAAAGGACATAATGATACACATTAATCAGTCAATAGCTCAGTTTTTATATTATGGTATAGTACAGGAAGCACAACCATGCACTGAATATATACTGGACAAGCCCTCTATAGCTCAAAAGTAGAAGCACTGGATGTAGTCAGCTTCACAGTGTTTAACTCTGCCTAACTCCTGGCCAACCAATAAATGGGTAAAGAGGTGAGGTGTGGTGGGACCTTGGCAAGATGAACTCTTCTATCTCAGAGATCCCAAAGAAGCTAAGGCTAACAGACTACCTTTGGTTTGGTTGTTGATTAACATATATTTGTGCAGCCTAGGAGGGTAGCCCTAATGTAGCCAAGCTATTGTCACCTGCTAACAGTGCTAATAGAGCTAAAATACTAGTTGAATAACACTAAAATTTCACTAAAAAAAATGGTCCTTTTGTACAAATAACTGCATAACAAACCACAACTGCGAGCTTCCTCTGCATACGGGAGTTTAGATTCCTCTCACTGACACACCCTGTCAAAGCGACCATGCCCTAATTATTCATAAATTCATGGTTTAAAATATCTTCAAATGCTGAATTTTAAAATCAATAAATAAGGCACTCACGTACCATTGTCATGAACAGGGACACGAGCATTATTATTATTATTATTGTGTTTTTTAAATTGGCTTGTAAACATTTTAATGGACTATGGGTAGTGATTTGCTCTTGGAGCTAGCCTTCAGCGCCCATTCAAAGAACTGCATTTTTTTTTAAACTTCCATTTCCACCATGGCTTCATTTTTAAACACCGGTGGTTGTAGCTTCAGCACAATAATTTTAAAATGGCGGGTTTGTTCAGGACAATGTTTGTCTCCAGTCTCACACAGTGATGATGCAGCAATAGTGACGAGTCACTCTGACTATAATCTGCAGTGTTTTCACAACACGTTGTGGTATTACCTCAGCTAGCTTGGAACGTAGGTAATACCAGAAACACAACCAGGTTCTAGGTAATGCGGACTAGGTTTGGCCAGTGGAAAACCTTAAAAAGCCTGGTAGAGTTTAACCCGACAACCGGCAGAATTAGGCCAGATACTGGCCTCCATTTTGGAGGTGGAATTCCCACTCCTAAACAACCAATAGGAGAGCAGCGCACGAGCTACTTCAAAGTGATGCTGACGTCAGCGTCTCGGCCGTCAACCAATCACAGGCTAGGAGAGAGAAGCCAGTATCTAGCCTAATTCAGGCCGGTTGTCAGGCTAGGTAGAGTTGAGTCAAGTGCTTTAAGTTTCCACAGCAGTACTAACTTTATTTCTATGAGTCAGACTGGAAAATGTGTTTTTTTTTTTTTCCTCAGGTTGACATTCCTAAAGATGTAATTGCTCATTTGTTTTCTAAGATAGTGCAGATAATTTGTTACATTCTCCCTCTAACTCTGTTCAGTGGTTTCTCACTAAGAAAATGTGTTGGTATCATATTACTGCGTTATGCTGTACGTCTTGTGGTAAGTCCACGAATGAAACCAGGCTGTCTTTGTTTAAAAAGCAATCAGTAGTGGTGGCCAGTAAATACTGCTATAAATTAAATTAATGATTAAAAGAGAGACAAAATGTGTTTGAGACATCAACGGAGAATAATGTCGTGTCTGATTAAAGTCTCACTTTTCAATCTTTTCCAGATCAAAAAATAATCTCTTTAGGGCTGTGATCTCGTGGTTGTTCCCCGTCTGTCTTACACCGCCCACACACACACACACACACACACACACACACACACACACACTGAGCCTCTAAATCCCTTTGCTGGTGTAACATGTTCTACCTGAGCTGCCCTACATGCAGCTGTCAGCTCGTGCACGCGTTTGAAGTTACCAGAGGCTCAGATTATCTCACTAACTTCATTAAAAACACATGAGATGTTCTGCAAAAGAGCTGCTGCTTCTCTCTCTCTCTCTCTTTCTCTCTGCCTGCCTTATAGTGCAGCTTTTCTGTGAGGGTGATTCGCGTGTTTATTTCTACATATGACCCAGAAATGCATGCAAACAATGTGCACACGCCTGCTTCAGCCATCACATCAACAGGGTAAAACTGACTCAAGGTCCAAACAGAAACAGACGCGTCCGCGTACGCATGGAAACAGACACATTTCTTCCAGCCATCTACTTCAGTAATGACAAAGCCAGAGTCCCAATAATTTAGCCACACTTTGGCACTCCGGAGCCAGAGTCACAGGTCCAACCCACGGCACGGCCGGACAGGGAAACTTGAGACAACAGCAGGCTTTAGAGAACTTCCATCTGCAGTTTCCAACAGGAATATATAACTGTTTTCCAGCGATCATTAAGCCAGATCCCAATTGTACCATGTTAAAGGCCTGGTCTGGGCAGGTTGGATCAACGTTTGTTGTCAAATTTAAAAATTAAACCCTGTAATTTAAAAAGAAAAAAAAAGCAGATCAAATGTTCTAAAAGTTGCAACACCACGACTCCGCCAATGTCCACCAAGAAGGTAATGTCTTTGGCAACATGTGATTGTTAGCAGGAATATTGAAAACTGCTAAAGAAATTTTAACAGAATTTGTGGAGAGGTGAAGCATGGAGCAGAGACGAGCCCATGACATTTTCTCTCTCTCTCTCTCTCTCTCTTTCCAACATTGCCAGATGGGTTTTTTTGGCAATCTGAAAAAACTGCTGAAAGGGGTATTTTTGGTGAAATTATTTTAACTTTTAATTTTCATTATTTCTTTGATGATTATTATTTTCTGAATATTTTAAATATCTATATATTTTTTCTTCTCTCTATTGTTATTGATATGTATATATGTATACTTATTAGTATTTTCATAAACAATACTACTTAGTAATTTTATTTCTGTTTTTTATTGCTTGTTTGACCTTGTGTGTGGTTGTTTTTGCTGTCTGGGGTTTTGCTTGTGGGTTGTTGGGGAGAAAAAAGGAAAAGAAGAAACTTCTTGGATTTGATTGCATTTGTTGATGTTTCAAAGTCAATAAAAAGACATTTGAAAGATACTAATAATAAATAAATAAATAAATAAGTCTATTGCCCCCCACCCCCATCTAGTGGAAAGGTGGGGGTGGGGGGCAATAGACTAAATACGGGCTTATTATAGTTTGGACTGGACACAGGTTAGTGGAATGGATCCAAGTCTTAGTTAGTTAGTTTGTTGGTTACATTGTGAAGGGGGGTGGTTTTCTTTATTGTTACATTTTTAATCAATTCATCAAAAGTTTGCTAAACTGATCTTCATTTAATTTCATGAGGGGCTTGGTGACTGGACGAAGACAGAACTTGTTAGATTTTAAAACAGATCTAGACAGCATGGCTTTTTTTCATATTTTTTACAGGCTTTTGAGTGAGTGAGTGAGTGAGTGAGTGAGTGAGGGTGTCATTTTAAAAAATGTGAACCAGTTTTCATGATTTGTTGAATTCAGGCCCATATCACATCCAGCATTTTTTTTATTTCACATTGGACTGGATAGCATTAAAATATACTACTTTTTTCCATAGCAATTTTCAATGAGGCCTCATGTTCATACGCACGCACGCACGCACACACACACACACACACAGGCGTGTGCACGCACACACATCAGAATGCTGTCATGCAAGGCATTCAAGTGTAGACAGGAACTGTGGATCCTCTGGTCAAGCTTTTCTAACATGAGGACCGACTATTTTTATTCTGATTTCAAAATAATTGATTTTCGGTATTTTCATGAATATCTCCAAAATTATTTAAGAACTTTTTGGACTTAATCCAGATAATGGAATAGATTCAACAATTCTTTATGAGGTCTCAATAAGATCATTTTTAATTTACATTTTTACCTCCTCCAACTGTGTATTCGCCCCTGTTTGTTTTTTGTTTGTGGCCTGGAGCCCACAATTTTTCATATATCATTATGAAATGTTTGCTGAAGATTCATATCCTGATAGGCAAGAACTAATTCAATTTTGAAGGTCATAGCTCAAAGGGAAAAGTCAAGAAAAAATTGGAAAAAAATCATATCTTCAACAATGAAAGTATTTTCAATAATTCATAACTCTGTCAAAAAAGATCAAATTCCTTTCATATTTGAGAGTGTTATATAGGATGGTGCCCTTTATCGACTGACAGTTTGATCCAGATCTGATCCAGATTACAGATTTTGTCGCCATTTAAATTTAACATTGAAAACCCCATTTCATGTATATTTTGTATTATTATCTTAATCAAACATGCCCCAATCACTCTCATATTTGAAAGTGAGGTGCAGACTGGCACTCACTACCACCTGACAAAGTTTCATCCAGATCTGATCTGGATTGTGGAGTTTGTGGACATTTGAATTTTATATTGAAAAGCCCATTTGGTGAACATTGTGCATTATATCTTAATCAAAAGTGCCTCAGTCACTCTCATTTGTGACAATGAGGTGCAAAGTGACACTCTCAGTTGTGGATTTAGCAGATATTTCATTTTAACATTGGAAAGCCTTTTTGATCTATAGTTTATATTATATTTTAGCTTATGAAAAGCTACTTCTAATAGGATTTTGTTCTTGAAAATTCTAAATATTTGTGGAATTGCAAACTAGTGTTGGCAGAGATTTGCGCATTATGAGTGCGATGGTCTTGTTCTAATTTTGCTCATTGATTTCCTTGTTAGTTGTACTTTGATGAAACAGCGCCCCCTGCACTTCAGCACACTTAAGGACAAATAACCAGCGGAATAGTGGGTGTCCACTCTGTGTGTGTGTGTGTGTGTGTGTGTGTGTGTGTGTGTGTGTGTGTGTGTGTGTGTGTGTGTGTGTGTGTGTGTGTGTGTGTGTGTGTGTGTGTGTGTGTGTGTGTCCTCTAACTTTATAATTTGGCCTCTGTGTGGAGTCTTTCCTATTCATTTGACAAACGGAAGCCTGTCTTCTTGGATGAGGACCACGAGTAACGATGAAGGCTGCTACCTCAGAACTTGGCCTCAAAACAAACAGAAGTGGACCTGCACATTTTCAAAGCTCCAGTGAGTTAATCGCTCTGCATCCGTGAAAAGATTCAAGTAATTTCCTTTGATTACGTGAATCGGGCACAAATTAATAGTACCTTCTCCAGAGCAACAGATCAATGAGTTGTCAGGAAGATGACGTCTGTATTTCCTGGGAGAACAGACCATGCATACTTTCCACTAAATGCAAAAACTGCACAGTCTCAACCTTTTTTTGTCCTGTTGGCGTAAAGGCTGGCTGACCTCTCAGCAGAGTGAAGGCCTCTTATCATTTCTCAAGGTTTGAATTGATTTATTGAAACAAAAATAATGACCACTCTGTAATCTTGAAAAATATGCCATGAGTCCTTAAAATGTCAACAAAAAAACATACATAATTCAAACATTATCTTTCTGCATTGCTGTATTGAGAATAATAAATGAAGTGAGAAAGGCTATTGTAACTGCCACAGCAAAATATATTAAATTATTAATGATACTTAATCTTTGTTTTAATTTTTGATAGTGTTGTGGATACAGCTGTAATAAATTTATCCACACACATACACACAAACTTATATTTTACAACAGTCTCATTGAGTTTCATGATGATAATAAGAGCAGGGAGCCAGATGTGGTGATTGGAGGTGCCATAGCAACCAAGGAGACCCTAGAGGTAACGTTAACAATCCACCGTGAGGAAATTCTCATCAATGGGAGTCTTATTTTCTGAAACCTCGCCTTCCTGTGGATGGATGATGCAAACAGGCATCGCTTTCCAGGAAAACAATGGTAATCCCTCAATTGTGGGTCGATTGCTGCCCGAGAAACTAAAACTATGTGGAAGCATTTCGATGCCGAAGCTTTGGTTTATGTTGTGTCTGAGATGGTGGAGTGAGAGCTCAAGTTAAACACCAACACAGACCTCAGCCATCATAAGCGTGTGGCGAGCCGAGGATGTAGGGTAAATATTTCCACTGGCCACTTGTGGAGAGGCACGGAAGAAGAAAACGACCTCAACATTCCGTTTAACACAGTGCAACATAGGAATGATTCATTTATATCCCCGTGGTACATCTGCCTTATCTGGAAAACCATATGGGATATGGGTGTAGTACTTAAGATTATTTGCCGAGGGAGTTTTCCCACGTACTGTTTACATCCCACTGGCGGCAAATGTGTCGAGCGCCAGTGACGCCATCACCCCCACGACAGCAAGGCTGCACACACTACACCCCAGTGCTTTCATTGCCATCTCCATGTTACCCCTTCAACATCTCTTCCCACTTTCAAGCAGTTTTTGGACTGTAAAACAAGAGACAATAAGACTAAAGACCTGCTGTATGCTAATGTCAAGGAAGCATACAGTGCCACAGCCCTCCCCTCACTCAGTAAACTGGACCATAACCTGATCTACTTAGATCCACTCTACATTCCTGCAGTTCGGCGGAAACCTGTGATCACTAGAGTGGTACAGAGGTGATCACAGGAGGCTGAAGACAATCTTCGTGGATGTTTTGACGTGACCGACTGGGCTGTGCTCTGTGATGCGCAGAGGACATGGACAGCATTACAGACTGCATAATGGATTATATCAACTTCTATACAGACAATTTCATCCCAACCAAGACTGTGCACCATTACCCCAGTAACAAACCATGGGTGACCAAGGACATCAAGGCGACACTGAACAGGAAGAAGGCTGGATTCAGTAGTGGAGACAGAGAGGAGCTGAAGAGGGTGCAGATTTAACTGAGGCAGAAGATTGCAGAGGGAAAGGACAGTTACAGGAGGAAGCTGGAGAGCCAGCTCCAGCAGAACAACATGAGGGAGGTGTGGAGCGGGATGAGAACCATCACTGGTCATGGTAAGAAGGCAGATCAGATGATGGAAGGAGACCTACATGAGTCCATACTTTCCCCAGCTCCTCTCATCGCTCCCCCTCCCCTGTGCATTCACCGCACACTCCAATTATTACACCCCCCCCTCCTCCCACCAATCTGCTCCCACTCCCCTCCCTCCCCTACACCCTCATTCTACTCCATGAGTCTGCTTGCTCCTGCCCTGACACCTCAGCCGTCCTGCCCCCCCATCTCAACCAGGGCTGTCTCCATCCTCTCTCATCACCATCACTGCTGAGGATGTGAGAAGAGAATTTAGTCCCATGTGTCCAGGAAAGTCTGTAGGTCCTGATGGCCTCAGCCCCAGAGTACTGAAGAGATGTGCTACCTAGCTGTGTGGGATTTTCCAGCACATCAACTTGTGCCTGAGCCAAAAGGTTGTTCCTGACCAGTGGAACACCTCATGTCTGGTTCCTGTGCCCAAGAAGAAGAACCCCAATGCACTTAACGACTACAGACCTGTGGAGTTACATGAGAGGCTCTTCCTGAGGCGCCTCCATACAGTCATCGAATCATCGCTGGACCCCCTGCACTTTGTGTACCAGCCCAACAGGGGGTGGAGGATGCCATCATCTTCATGCTGCACAGAGTTGAACGCACTTTGACTTCTCCAGTGTGTACAACACGACCCGACCTGACTTGCTCAGTGATAAGCTATTTGACATGAAGGTGGAAGCTCCAACTGTGGCCTGCATTACCAGCTACCTCACAAGCTGCCCACAGTAGGTGAGGCTTCTGGACATTACATCCAACACCATGAAGAGCAGCACGGAGCACCACAGGGGACGGTCTTGTCTCCCTTCCTGTGCACACTCTACACCTAAAGCCCAGGTTACACATAGACGGTTTTGTCCGCGGGTAGTACACAGACCGAAGTTCGCGGTAGTTCCGGCTGTTTTTGCGGTGGAAAGGGGCAGAGCATTTCGACTGCATTTTGAGCGCCGTACTAGCCGCAAATACGCGGATAAAACGCCGCTAAATCCACCGAATAAAGTGGAGTTTTGACGCCGTAGCATCCGGCACACGTCAGGCAATGGGGTTAATACTCAGTTCTATCCTTTACAATCGTAGGTTAAGACGCGCATGAGAACGGCGGTGTTCTGCTGCCGCCGATAATGCCCTGTGTACCGCTGGATTTATCCAGGCAAATCCTGTGTTACTCCAGGAACTTTTGCTTATAGGCACTGCCCCCAGAGTATAATAGGCTGAAGCAGCTGTCAGTGCAGGGGAGGGAGTGACAGGGAGCTCACCTCTCAGCCTTTTCTTTTCTCTCTTTTTCCCCTCCTCAACGTGTTGCTCGTTTCCACCACAGGGCTACCCTATGCTTCTGAACCAGACCTCTTGGTAAGTCCTTGCCGCTGCCTATTTTATTTTAGGAGGTATACTGGAGCTTCTCTGCAAAAATATCTGGAGCTGGCCGCGAGTGAGAGATCTGCATGCAGCGCGCTAGTGTTTTTATACTGCCCACCGCCTATCGGCCGTTTGGAGCGCCGTTAACCAGGAGGTGGCGTTTAGAACAGCGTACTGTCCGCTAGCACCGCCGTTTTGTCTGCCTCTGTCGCCGGTTAAAATGCCTTTGAGGATGCCGATGTGGGCTCTATCGCTGTTTTACACACCGTTGGTTAGGGATACAACGCCAGCCGCCAATTATGGCGGTGTAAACTGCAGCACTACAGGAAGGGGCGGGATGACACGGCGATTAAAAAGTATCAAACGCCGTTGTTTGCGTTGTCTCCGTCGTCAGGCCACTTCTCCGGGAGTGCTCCCGGAATTATTCGACATGTTGAATAATTTTTTCGACGATTCCCGGTGAAGCCGGAACCAAACCACGCCCCCGTGCGCCGGCGTTAACTACAGCGTTTGATCCCTAAAATAGCCCGGAGGGGGCAAAATCTCTGCCGGGATGCTTCCGGGAGAGTTTACCGTCTATATGTAAACGGGGCTTAAGACTTCAGGTTCTGGTCACAGGCCTGCCACCTGCAGAGGTTTTCGGATGACTATGCCATCGTGGGCCGCATCAGCAGTGACCAGGTGGCTGAGTACAGGAGTGTGGTGGACAGGGTTCCAACCTGTGGCAATCAAACTGAATAATTCCTCCCCCTTCTGCAGGATGAATACATAATGAACAGAGTTATTCAGAGTTGTGTGCAATATTGTCAAAAATCTTGTTCAATATATCCATCCATCCATCCATTTTCTTCCGCATTATCCGGAGTCGGGTCGTGGGGGCAGCAGCTCAAGCAAAGCCGCTCAGACCTCCCGATCCACACACACCTCCCCCAGCTCCTCCAGGGGAACCCCAAGGCATTCCCAAGCCAGCCGAGAGATATAGTCCCTCCAGCGTGTCCTGGGTCTTCCCCGGGGCCTCCTCCCAGTGGGACGTGCCCGGAACACCTCTCCAGCGAGGCGTTCAGGGGGCATCCAGAAAAGATGCCCGAGCCACCTCAACTGACTCCTTTCGACATGGAGGAGCAGCGGCTCGACTCCGACTCCGAAACTATTATGTTCAATATATCTTCCAGTCATTTTGCATAAATTTGTTGTACTTATTGTAAAAAAAAAAAAAAAAAAGACTGATTTATTTATATTTAATACTAAGACTTATAATTGTGTATCCAACTAACCATTGTTGTTTACTGTGTCTATACTCTGGCAAAATAATTTCCTTTTCGATAGAGTTGACGTTTATCTTTAGTTCTGGTTCCTGCAAGAATGCATATTTGACTTTGGTAATAGCTGAAGCCTTGATTAAGCTACAAGCAGGGCAAATCTTTGGTGGGAGACTCACAAAGGACACTGCCAGAAATACATCATTTGCATGATGTGTCCATTGAGGGCCCCCACAGATGCTTTTGTAAACGGTGGCTGTGATGGCTTACCATAGCCTACAAACATAAATTACCTTCCTATGTATATACAGTAGTGTTCAGAATAATAATAGTGCTATGTGACTAAAAAGATTAATCCAGGTTTTGAGTATATTTCTTATTGTTACATGGGAAACGAGGTATCAGTAGATTCAGTAGATTCTCACAAATCCCACAAGACCAAGCATTCATGATATGCACACTCTTAAGGCTATGAAATTAGGCTATTAGTAAAAAAAAAAGTAGAAAAGGGGGTGTTCACAATAATAGTAGCATCTGCTGTTGATGCTACAAACTCAAAACTATTATGTTCAAACTGCTTTTTTAGCAATCCTGTGAATCACTAAACTAGTGTTTAGTTGTATAACCACAGGTTTTCATGATTTCTTCACATCTGCGAGGCATTAATTTTGTTGGTTTGGAACCAAGATTTTGCTCTTTTGCTAGTGTGCTTGGGGTCACTGTCTTGTTGAAACACTCATTTCAAGGGCATGTCCTCTTCAGCATAAGGCAACATGACCTCTTTAAGTATTTTGACAAATCCAAACTGATCCATGATACCTGGTATGCGATATATAGGCCCAACACCATAGTAGGAGAAACATGCCCATATCATGATGCTTGCACCACCATGCTTCACTGTCTTCACTGTGAACTGTGGCTTGAATTCAGAGTTTGGGGGTCGTCTCACAAACTGTCTGCAGCCCTTGGACCCAAAAAGAACAATTTTACTCTCATCAGTCCACAAAATATTCTTCCATTTCTCTTTAGGCCAGTTGATGTGTTCTTTGGCAAAATGTTCTTGCAAATAAATTAGCTTCACACAGGCGTCTTCTAACTGTCACAGCACTTACAGGTAACTCCAGACTGTCTTTGATCATCCTGGAGCTGATCAATGGGTGAGCCTTTATCATTCTGGTTATTCTTCTATCCATTTTGATGGTTGTTTTCCATTTTCTTCCACGCGTCTTTTTTTTTTTTTTTTTTTTTTTCCATTTTAAAGCATTGGAGCTCATTGTAGATGAACAGCCTATAATTTTTTTGCACCTGTGTATAAGTTTTCCCCTCTCCAATCAACTTCTAATCAAACTACACTGTTCTTCTGAACAATGTCTTGAACGTCCCATTTTCCTCAGGCTTTCAAAGAGAAAAGCATGTTCAACAGGTGCTGGCTTCATCCTTAAATAGGGGACACCTGATTCACACCTGTTTGTTCCACAAAATTGACGAACTCACTGACTGAATGCCACACTACTATTATTGTGAACACCCCCTTTTCTACTTTTTTTACTAATAGCCCAATTTCATAGCCTTAAGAGTGTGCATATCATGAATGCTTGGTCTTGTTGGATTTGTGAGAATCCATTGAATCTACTGGTACCTTGTTTCCCATGTAACAATAAGAAATATACTCAAAACCTGGATTAATCTTTTTAGTCACATAGCACTACTATTATTCTGAACACTACTGTACACTTATCACAGTTTCAATTTCTTTATAAAATATAAAATAAGATATAGGTATAAGATATAGAGAAGATATACCACTTTCGGATAATTATGCTCAATAGAAGATGCTCAGATGAATGTTAAAAGGGTCATTTATGGCCACATCATTAGTTAGCTCTGACAGCTCAGAAGTAAGTCATATGTAGGCTCTGAGACCCATCAGGACATGAAACATATGACTCCCCCTGGATGGGACACCAGTTCATCACATGGGTACTTCCCAGCCAAGACTGGTGCCCATTTACAGTTGGGCTGACTGGGCAATGCAGATGAAGTGTCTTGTCCAAAAAACTGGAAAGTTAGTTAGCATGACTGGAAATCGAACCCAAGCCTAGATATGGTAGCACAACATTTGCAGGTTGCAGGGTGATGGAAATATATGACAGTTGTTATGTCATAAATTTTATTTTACCTAAATAAAACATGCATTTATTGAATAAGAAAATTTACAGAGTTAAATAGTTAAATTGACTCTCCAAGCTGTTAAATCAACTCTATCATAGAATAAATATCATCTACTGGAGTTGATTACCGTATTTTCTGGATTAAAAGTTGTACCGAAGTATAAGACGCACCTGTCAAAAATGTCTCTTGAAGGGGGAAAAACATGTATAAGTCACACGTTTTTCTGTGTAATGAGCTCTTTAACTTGGGATTTTTGTGCATCATTGTGTCGTATTTTTTATTACAAGCATTTATTCTTTTATTATTGGACTTTATTTTGTGTAGTGCTTTGATTCTTGGGAAAGTTCTATATAAACAGACATTATAATTACTATTATTAATAACAAAGTTGTGAATTTTCAGTATATACTGTAAGTCGCACCAGAGTATAATCGCAGGGCCTCCCAAAGTAGGGAAAAAAACATTACTTATCAATCATTCACTCATCTTTAACTCTTTATCCACGATCAGGTCACTGGGGCAACAGCTTCAGTAGGGAACCCCAAACTTTCATTTCCTGGGCCACATTAACCACCACTGACCGGGGGATCCCCAGGTGTTACCAGGGTAGTGTGAAGATTAAACCTGGACACCTAGTCCTGGGTCTTCTCCAGGATCTCCTCCCAGCTGGACAAGCCTGGAACACGTTCCTAGAGGGGTGCCTAGGAGGCATCCTTACCAGATGCCCCAACCACCTAAGTTGGCTCCTTTCAATGCAAAGGAGCCATCAGTTTAAGAACTGTAAAAGCAAATTATGCAAAATTTCATAACTTTAGCCTTTCTACACAAAAGTCCTGTCAGTTTATTTATTTATTTTTGTAAGTAAATTATTTGGTGTTGTAGAGTTTCCATGACTGATCACAACATACACTTTTGAGGAGTTGTGGCACAACATGATTTTTGCAGTAAGATACATTACGGCAAAGTTGTGAAATATAAAATCCCATAAGTTATGCATTCACGTATTCAAACCTCTGAGACAATTTGCATTGCATGCACACCGAGTACAATAATACAGTAATTACTGAACAATTAAAGAAATATATTACAGGAAGGGTTTTCTGTTTGCTGGTGGCAGCCTCGGCTCAGCCACCAAAAAAAGACTGACAAACAACAACCAAACCGTCCAGCAAAAGGTCAGCTTTTTTATAGGGACCTAGTTTCTTGGAGGTTTAAGAGAAATTTGGCAAAATCTTCCTAAAAAGCATGTTTTATTGGTCATAACTTAGAACCTAATTGACCTCTGCCCTGCAAAAAAGCTGGTCACAACTTGGCAGGTTATGAATTTGAGCTGGTTTTGGAACCAAGGTCTTTTTGCAGTTGGCTGCATTCAACCCAGACAAAGTCCACTTTTTCCTGCCCCCATTTTTTAATGAGCTAATTTAACATTTATAGAACCTGGTGTAAAAAATTAAGGGTTGGGATTTGGCTTGGATTGCACCAAAGGTCACACAGGGAGACAGCTTTATGGACAAAATTAAGGATTCTGGTGAACTGGATTTCAAGGTTGTTGTGTGAGAGAGAGGAGGGGACTCTGAGTCACTTTTCCATTCTTGAAGTCCAACATGGTCTTCCCAGGCACAAAAAAAAAAAAAAAAACAGGAAAGAAACAAAAAAACAGTTCTGCATTACAATTAGGCTGATTTTGTTTCAGCTGCAGCTGCATGCTGTGACCGGATGAGCTGAAGCTGACTTTAAACAAACATTTTACAGCTTTTGATATTTAAGATATTTGAAGAATTTGCAATTTAAACATTTAATGAATTTGTGATTCATGGCTTAGAGCAAAGGTCCAAGTCTTTTAGTACAGCAGATAACTGCAAGAATTGTTCAAATCTGCTTACAAGCACCAAAATTTGACTGCGTATACCTTTTGGTACATATTTTAGGAAAATAACATTAGCCATTTGAATTTCCAATAGGCGGCCAGGTAGAGGTCAATTTGAGAATTGTACAGGGCTCAAAATTTTAAAATGTTCCAATCATATTGAAAGCTATACCAAAGCTTATGTGTCTGATAACAAAAATTCCAGAAAGGTATAGTTTGGACTATCTATGACTGAATGTTCTGGAGTTATGGGGTAAAAACAACAAGAATGGTGATAAAGGTCAATTTCAGTTTGTAGAGGGGTCAAAAGTTAAAGTTGCTCCAATTTTGGTAAAAATTATTGGTTGAACTAATGGGATTAATAAATGGAATAGTTTTGACTGTGCTGAATGTTTGGTCTGCAAAGTAAAGGTCAAGCAGTATCGATGTGGCATATGCTACCCCACAACGTCATAACTAACTAAGCATGACACATGGTGCAAACTATTCCTTCTTAGAACCCTATTAACTGGCCACCTATTGAAAATTCAAGTGCCCACTCGTTTTTTTTTTTTTTTTTTCTTTCTTTCAAAAGAGCTATGCCTAAGGAGTATTTGTGCCAACTTTGTTGCTTGTATCACCATTTGAAGGATTCCTCTGTAAATATTCTGTTATCTGCTGCACTATTTAGGGTCTTGGTGCTTCCTGTCTTACGGTATGGTTGTGAGTCTTGGGCATTAACCAGTGAGTAGGTGATGACTAGATGTCTTTGCAACTAGGTCTCTTCAGAGGATCCTGGGGAAATCCTGGAACAACTGTGTGAAAGGAACAGTTACTTAGGGAGACTCAGATCAGGGGTATCACTTGCATTGTGAGCGAGCATCAGCTGCGTCCTTTTGGCCATCTGGTGTACTTCTCTGAGCATGATCAGAGGAAAGCATCACTGCCCCAGCTGTTGTAGAAGACCAAGGGGATACCCGCAGTTCATCTGGCTGCAATAGATAGATGGTTAAGTTGCCTTGACACTTGCATGAATTTTATCACCACACTCATTGTAAACTGTTGTAAACTGCATGAACTGTGTGCGGCTGTGTACCAGTGTGCAAAGAAAAATTTGAAAATGTTCAAAACCTCTGGCACACAATAATTCTGTGAACTAGTCTTAAACATTGTGCAACCTATTTGAAAACACTGCATGTCAATGCCTCATATTTCCGCAATGTATCTGAATAGTTATGACGAGTTACATTTATAATAAACATCATTTTACAGATACATTATCAAACTCATAAGAAGGAATGAAAATGCAACTGTTTTACCAAGCAAACTATACATACATACCTGAACCTGCTGATGGTTCCCCGTACCTGTTTTAAAACTCGAGGGGACAGATCTTTTAAAGCCGTGGCGCCGCGCCTTTGGAATGAGCTTCCCTGCTCCCTTCGCTCGATAGACTCTGTCGATGTTTTTAAAAAGCAACTTAAGACTCACCTTTTTAAAATTGCATTTTAGCTTGATTTTCTTTTAAATGTTTGTATGTGTTATTTTGTATTTATTGATTTAATCATGTGAAGCACTTTGTGACCCTGGTCTGTGAAAAGTGCTATATAAATAAAGTTTACTTACTTACTTACTTACTTACATACTATACATATAACAATATGTACAGTGGCTTGCAAATGTATTCAGCCCTTTGGTATTTCACACATTTTAATTTGTTTATGCCATTTCAAATACAAAAAGTAAATCAGGCTTCTCAATATAAAAATTTCTACAATTATCTTCCTTAAACTCAAACTGAAAATAAATCTCTACAACCTGATATAAATTAATTAAAAATATAAAAGTCACCCGCCACTAAGACACCCAGACAACCCAGAAGAAGTTATGGGCTTCTGTGACTGTGATTGGAGAAATTGTGCACAGTGCAAATTTTGCATTTTGTATCCCCAGTTATACAGCTTCATGATAAAGTGGAGCAGAGGAGGGTTTTCTTATAAAGAAGGACCAGAAAGTTCAACTACAGTTTGCCAGAAGGTACATCTGAGATGCAAGCCTAGATGTGATGTTTTAGTGAAAGAAGACCCTCGTCGATAGCAGTGCAGGGATGAAATTTGTGCAAGTGTCAAGGTGCCTTTACTTTCAACAGTTGGGGGCAGGTGATTGTCTGCCTGGGTGGTTGCCATCTAGTAACCAAGGTGGTTTTTTGGTGTGATGGATGCAGTGATGCTTGCTCCCAGACTTCTCTTGAGGCCCATGGGTGCCTGTGTTTATCTCTGGATTCTGTGGATGAGAGTCTACGACTTAGCCCTGAATGGAATTCCAGTCCATTGCAGCTAACATCTCCAGCCAAGATTGGTACCTATTTACAAAAGGGTGGACTCGGACAACGCACGTGAAGTGGCTTGTCCAAGGACACAGAGAGGTAGCATGACCAGTAATCAAACCCAGGTCTACATATTACTCATCCTACTCCTTATCCAACGAGTTACCTGTTCTATGTGCTTGACAGAAAGAGACAGATGAATTTTCTGGAACGCATAATGTGCTCCAGTAGCATTCAAATGTCAGAGCGTGTGGCAGTTACGTAATATGATAAGACTGCATACCAAACACTGTAAATAAAACCAAAACTGGTACATCCCCAAAGCAAAGGATTCCTAAACCATTACAGCTCATGGCATTTTAACACAGAAACTGAAGAAAACTTGAAGTAGAATTTAATAATGTTTGCTTGGTCAAGTTGAAGTCACTCAGTGACTCAGTGAGGGTGATGGCGGCACGTGTAGACGCAGCGGCCCGGCGCTCTTCCTTTGACAGCAGCAATCCACAGAGAAATACTATTACTCAAACCAAAATTATTGAACTGGAACAATATTGGACCGGCTGGACGCCGGAAGGATTCAGTTTGTTCCCAGACGAAATACGTCGGCAAGGACGGATTGAGAAGACGGACCGAGAGCGGACCGTGCGGCAGGAGTGCACAAGCCGAAGGAAGCGGAAGAGTCTACGGACAGAGCGGAGGCAGCGAAGACGGTGTGGAAGACGCCAGAAACGAGGCAAGTGTGCCGGCAGCCGGGCTCGGCTAGCCGCCAACCCACACAAGCCGGCTGTTCCTAGCGTCTTTTTAGCAAACGTTCGCTCGTTGGTTAATAAAATGGACGAGATTAAACTACGCGACACCAACAACGCGATGGATAGCTGCCTCTTGGTGATGACGGAGACGTGGCTCCATGGAAATATTCCCGACCAGGCTGTGGAGTTAGCAGGTCACACAATCTACTGGGCGGACCGCACAACAAACTCCGGTAAGACCAGGGGAGGGGGCGTGTGTGTCTATGTTCATAACAAGTGGTGCACAGACACTACGGTCATTGAGAAGCACTGTTGCCCCGACCTAGAGTTTTTATTATTAAAATGCAGACCCTATTACTTGCCGAGAGAAATCGGCCGAGTGTTTGTAGCCGCTGTGTATGTACACCCGCGTGCAAATGCTAAAATTGCGATGTCCAAGCTGTATGACAGCATAACCAGACAGCAGAACAAACACCCAGATAGCTTTTTTTATTGTGGCTGGGGATTTTAACCACACAAATTTGAAGACTGTGCTCCCCAGGTTCTACAAAAATGTGGATATCAGGACGAGGAAAAGCAAAACATTAGACCAGGTTTACACTAGCTCTCCAGAGGCATACAAAGCCCGTCCCTCCCCCCACCTGGGCCACTCTGATCACCTTTCTTTGATACTGACACCAGCCTACTAACCACTCATCTGTAGGTCTAAACCGCTGAATAAAACAATTCAGTGTTGGACTGAAGAGACCAAACTGTCTCTTCAAGACTGCTTTGAGGACACAGAGTGGGACATTTTTGAGCACACAGACATGGAGCATTTTACTGACTCAGTCCTGTCATACATTTCTTTTTCTATGGACAATGTCTTCCCCAACCAAAAACCCTGGTTTAGTAAAAAAGACCAGATTACTTCTCCAGGCTCGGGACATGGCACTGAGGTCAGGGAACAGAGACTCATATAGACAGGCCAGAGCAGACCTGACCCGAGGTATTACGGCTGCCAAGGCAAACTACAGGAAGCGCATAGAGGCCAACTTCATAGAGGGCAACGCACGCACCATGTGGAAGGGTATCCAAAACATCACGGATTATAAAAAATGCCACATCACTCCCCTTGACGCAGATGTGGCTTTCCTGGACCAGCTCAGTGCCTTTTTCTCCCGCTTTGAGGAAGGAAGAGGACAGGCTGAAGACACATTGTTGCTGCCACCAACATCACCTTACAGTCAGCCCCTTGTTATCCAGCAGCACCAGGTACTGCAGGTACTGAGGAAGATCGATATCAGCAAGGCACCTGGGCCCGACAACGTGCCAGGGAGGCTGCTGAAGTCGTGTGCTTACCAACTGGCTGACGTGTTTACAAAGATTTTTAATCAATCACTGCAGCAGACCACAGTCCCCGACTGCCTGAAAACTGCCAGGATCATTCCTGTGCCCAAATGCTCTGCCATTTCGGGACTGAATGACTACCGGCCGGTGGCTCTGACACCAGTGATAATGAAGTGTATGGAAAAGCTGGTGCTCAACTACATCAAGGACAAGATTCCACCCGGCCTCGACAAACACCAGTTTGCATACAAGTCCAGTAGGTGCACAGATGACGCAGTTTCCATTGCACTTCATTCTGCTCTCAGCCACTTGGAAAATCCAAACACTTATGTCCGAATGCTGTTTGTTGATTTCAGCTCAGCGTTCAATTCCATCAGCCCTAGTAGGCTTGTCAACAAACTGCAGGCATTGAAGCTTGGAACCCCGCTATGCCTATGGATTAAGGACTTTCTGACAAACAGACGGCAGTATGTGAGAATAGGCAACTCCACATCCGCTTCCACTGTCATCAACACTGGCGTGCCACAATGGTGGGTACTATGCCCCATCTTGTACACACTATACACCCATGACTGCGTTGCTATTCACAGCGCCACCAACTCTGTCATCAAATTTGCTGATGACACAACAGTCATCAGTCAGACAGTGGGACTGATTAGTGACAACAATGAAACGCCCTACAGAGAGGAAATGGATTCGCTGGTGACATGGTGCAGTGAAAACCATCTTGACCTGAATACCAAGAAAACGAAAGAAATAATATTTGACTTTCGGAAGGCGCGGGCTACACCTCACCATGCTCTGATGATCAAAGGGGAACAGGTGGAATGTGTCCAAGAATTCAAGTTCCTAGGACTACACATCTCTGAGGAAGTTGGCTGGACAGCCAATACCAATCATATGGTTAAAAAGGCCCAGCAACGCCTATTTTTCCTAAGAACATTGAAAAAGAACAAGCTGCCTCCACCTCTGTTGAAGAATTTCTACAGCTGCACCATCGAGAGCGTACTCACATATGGATGTACGGTGTGGTACGCCAGCTGCACCGCATCTGAGAAGAAACAGCTTCAGCGAGTGATTAAAACAGCTCAGCAGATCATCGGTTGCCCGCTCCCATCCCTGGCTGAGATGTACTCAAAACGCCTTCTCGGACGGGCCACAAAGATCACGAATGATCCCTACCATCTGAGACACTCCCTCTTCTCCATCCTCCCATCTGGCAGGCTCCGGGTTATCCAAGCCCACACAAACAGACTGAAGGACAGCTTTTTCCCAATGGCTGTGAAAAGACTTTTAGAAGAATATTGACTACTTGTATCGCACCGGGGATCACACTGCACTGTTTTTATTATTGCACCGGATATTCCCTCCACTGTTTTATTCTTTAAAATAAGTATTTAATATTCATTATCTTATTTATACTGAGTTTTTAACAGACTATATATTTTATATGTGATAGTCTATTGTATATTGTAATTTATCTGTGAGGGAGCTGCTGCACAGGGGTGTTGCCGAACAACATTTCATTGTCTTTTTTATACAATGACAATAAAGCTTATTCAATTCAATTCAATTGGTGCCAGGCTGGACCCTGACAAACCGGCCTGGCTGGCTGGCATGCTGTTGTTAATACACCCTATAAATAATTCAAGGAAAAATTATGCTAATTTGGCTTTTAAGCATAGTGGGTGACTGTGACTCAGTCTATATGTACTGTGTTCAGATGATACAGGTAGTCAGTTAGCTGCATGTTACATTTCCAACCAAAAAGTTTGATGTTCACATTCCATTTTCTCCTGTTATTTATTGAACTGCTGCTTTTTGTTTTCCAGACTGTTAAGATGCATTGAATAAAAGCATCTGCCAAATGTATAAAATTAAATAAAACAGCATACAGATAAAGTGAGCCTTTGCCAAGGTCCCACAGTTCTCTATCGATCCTTAAAGATATAGTGCCATTTGATTTTTTTTTAAGATTTAAAGAATTTTCTTTCATACCACTATAATTTTATTCCTTAGCATTTAGATAAGGGATTCATAATATTATATTGCCAATATAATCCAAATTAATTTTGTCTGGAAACAATTTAGAATTTCAACCCCTGAGGGGGAGAAATTCAAGGGATCAGATGCTATGCCCAACATTTGGTAGATTTCAATGTGATTTACAAGAATTCTTATGGATGTTAACGTAAGATGGGTCACAAGTAATCTCAAAACATCACACATGAAAATTCAGTAAGGTATATCTTCTATTATACATTCCAAATCTAAGGTGGAAATCTACTAGTGTATAGTAGAGAAGCTTGAATCTTCGACTGGACTGGGTTGCTTGACGCGAGGACGTTTCGCTTCAAATCGCAGAAGCTTCCTCAGCTAAAATTCTTGCTCTGGAAGTCTGACTTCTGTCTGACTCTTGTAGAGAAGAAAGAACAGAAGCCAACAAAAGCTGGAGTTTTAAACCTAACCAGACCCCTCCTACTGAGAGGCAGACTGCTATAGGCTAGTGACTAAACAATAGCTCTAATTAGCAACTATTGTGCTCTAGTTTACTACTAGTGTATACTAGTACTAGTACTAGTGTATACTAAGGTACTCCTAATTATTAAAAAAGGGAAAAAAGAGAAAAAAGCAGAAGAAAGAAGAAGGGACAGAGACACCTAGGAGCCTGGTCTTGAGAACCAGGAATGGTAGGTTTAAAAGCATTTTTATCCCATGGGAACTCTCCCTTCTCACCCAAGCGGCTCAAGAATATGGACAGCACATACATAAGTGACATTTACACAAACAGGGCAGTAAACAACATATACAAAAAAATATCATAATTACATAATATTATAGGAGTTAGTACTTGAAATCTAAATGTTCCTACAGAAAAAGATTGAAATATACATCTACCTAGTCTGTAGACATGTTGTAAAACAAAGTTATGGCGAGTAGGCTAAGATATAAATCTGGTTATGTTATTATAGAAACAAAAGCTATCATATAATATGTATTAGGTTCCTATCTAAAGTTCACCCTGCTAGCACACATGCAGTTTTTCCTGTCATTAATCTGCATGACTTTGATGAAGGAAAAGAGAATATTCACTGTCGAATTTCCCCCAGATAAATACAGTATGTCCTCTTCATTAAAATGATCTGTAATTTTGCAACATGCTACAAAAATGAATTATAATGCTTGGATGTCAGTAGAAATTAAATTTGATTAAATTTGTGAAATTTGAAATGAGTTAAAATGAGTTAGTTGCTGTATAGGAGGCACTGTTTCACAAAAATACAAATATAGAAATCAATGCAAGAGACTAAAAATATTAATTTAATAGTAGTTTGAATCCATGTCTTCTTCAAAATCGAATCAACTGTTTCTTGACCCTGGGCCTGTCATCCCATTAAATTCCTTTGAAATCAGTTCATGTCTTTGCGAGATATCTTAACAAAATGCAAAAGGAACATTAGCGAGTATACAAAACATAGAGACTCTCAGCAACAGACATCAAAGATCTCCACTGACATCCATCCAGCCATTCACCAATTTTCTAAACCCCCTTATTACAGTTAAGGTTCACAGGGTAAGGGGGGGCAACTGGAGCATAGTCCATCAGTTGTTGGGCAACAGATGTGATTCACCCTGAACAGGTCACCAATCTATTGCGGGGCCGTTCCACTGACACACTTTGCAAAAACTATATGTTTCCTTCTCCTGTCAAACACAGTCTGTCCTCTTAGTAATTAATCAATATAAATTTGTACACCAGACCTAGGATTTGAAATTGAAGAAACAAATAAGCGTAACGTCAAAACCACATGCTGTATATGTTGAAAGAGAGCAAGAGAGAGAGAGAGAGAAAGAGAGAGAGAGAGAAAGAGAGAGAGAGAGAAGGAAGGAACAAGTGTCTGCTTCAGCTACATTCATACAAAATCCTTTCCACAGGGATGTGTGTAGGTGTGATCGTGTTATTTGAGCTTCAGAATGATTAAGTATATTTCTGTGTGGAAAAGTTCTCTCTCTCTCTCTCTCTCTGACGGAACCCATTTACACTGTACTCAGTCATCTCCCTCGCTTGCGTTTCTTTCATGGTCACATTCAAATAAAATCCTTTTTGTGGGGTTTATCTGGGGGATGAATATGGTGTTTAAATTTTGCAATAAAATTGTTGTTAAACAAGCAAAATAACGCTATGATTATTTATTACATTTCTGTCTGAAAACACTCTGTGTCTCTCTCTCTCTCTCTTTCTCTCTCACGGATCCCATTCACGCTGTACCTAAATTAGCTATTTCCATCGTCATTTGCTTTCATGGCCAAACTTATACAAAATCCTTTCTGTGCACTCAAAGAACTGACTCACTGGATTGGATTTCCATCTAATAAGTATATGTAGTCCCAACTAAATAAAATTAAATTATCTTTGCATATATTATATTGTATTTATTGTATTTATTTAATGCAGACACAACAAAGTCCATAGAATAAAAGAACTAAACAAGTATTAAAAATTATATTAGCAGTCTCTTCATCCAATGATTTCTCAGTACAGAGGTGTAATGACAGCAGCTCAGTTGAGGATTTGTCAGAGTCTGTATGATGGCATATCTATATGGCATATATATTAAATTATCTTGCATTTTTTTTGAGTTGGGGCTACATATATTCATTACATGGAAATCCTGCACAAAATTGAATTGAGTTCATCCAATGACTCATTTTTTAGTGTAGGCTTTATGCAGAAACATGATGGATGGAACCACTGTGAAACAATCACAAAAATATTTGCTGTGGGGAAATGGTCTGTCATGCTCACTAACCCCCACACCTGCTCCTGATCCATCTAGCATCCACTAACCATCCAGCAGGTGGCAGGCACATCTATGAGATACTACTTTGGCAAAACAAAGCTGCTTGTGAAATTGATCTGGTGCATCAAACTTCACCAGAAGTGAAAATGAATTGTAATCATGATATGCCCTTTTAATACTGCAAGTTATAAGATGATTGCATTTCCTAGGCTTTGGAAAAGCCTAGGAACAAACATGAGCTGCACCAGCAATACCCATATGGTTCTTGTTAGAAAATACTGCATCAGCGGCATTCCTCATCATCACTGTGGAAAAAAAAATAATTGTTATTGGTTCTATGCAGACCACAGACTTAGGCCAGTATTTGTAAAAGCATGAAGTGGACACATTATTATTAGTAATGCTTTTCTGCAGACAACCAGGCTATGTTGGTGTCAGTGGGCTCCATGGTGGAATTAGTCGCTCTCATTATAGCTTTGGACCTTGTAAATGTTACTTTCAGTTAGAAAAAAGAATTGTGTCTAATGGGATTTGCACACATGAAGATGCTGTACGAGATCTATCTGGATAGCAGTGGTTTCCATGGCAGGTTACAGTACACAGAATTTGCCTGAGGAAGTGCCTTGCTCAAAGGCAAGTGGTAATAGTGCATTCTGTCCATAAGTGTGCCCTAAGCCCTGCACTGGTAGATCAGTTGGCCTGTGTAGGAAATAGCCCAAAGTTTGCAAGCCCACTTCATGCGCTTTATGGTGCTTCCCATTAAATGTGTCTGTGCACGCTCCAAAACAAAGTGTATTCACTCTGAAGTTGGCAAGTCTGCAGAAAAAAACCGCTGACTTACAAGTACGGTTATTAAAATGTTCCACGTTGCATAAAAAAGAAAATATTGGCCTGTTAAACGAACACCATATGGATCCCTCTCATGTATTTATAGCTTTAAAACAGCTCTTTGCCAAGCTGTGAATTCTGATCAGTAATCAATGCGCATCACCACATGCATGATCCATTGATTTTGTGCTGCCGTTATAGTCAGCGCGCCTGGCTCACGGATGCAAGGTGCAGACAGCAGGGTGCAGGAGACGCGTGCACCCCTTAAAGAGCTCGTTTGCGCACCTTTATATCTGCTGTGAGCAGCGTTCATCTGGCTGATGCATGTGAGGAAACGAGCTTCCACTTACGTTCATCCGAGCCGATCCGCTGCTCCTGGACGTGCGCTCTGGATGCTCCCCCTCCGAAACCTGATTAGTATGCAAACCGCTTTCCAATCCGGCAACGACAGACAATCCGACAGGACAAAAATCTTGAATGGAGAAGCTGGATTTTTTTTCACTTCCCTTCTTTTCAGTTACATGTTATCCATTTAAAAAAAAAAAAAAAAAATCGCGCTGGAGCCAAATCCACAGAGGATGCGCTACTGTGGCAGACCGGTATTTTAGGGGAATCGCCCTCTGGATCGGCTGGTGTCTGTGCGCCGTCTGCAGCAGGAGGCGTCGGTTTGCTCTGGATCGGATCCTGAACGCGTGTCTCCTTCGCTAAACCCTCAGCATCCACGCACTGCTGTCAGGATGATATGGAGACGCACCACGCGCCTCGCCGAATGAAAGCCGACTCCTCTGAACATAAGGCCCTGCCTCTCCCACTTACTGTGCCCATCACCCTCCTCCCTCATCCGCCTCCCTCCTCGCGCCTTGGGTCGCTAATTTATTCGGGGAGCTACACAAAAGGGGGGACGACGAAGGAGAGGGAGGCGGAGAGGGTCTGGAGCGCAGACTTTGGTGCCCCCCAGCTCCTCTCAGTGGAACTCAGCCTCAGAGAAAAGCGCACAGCATCTGCACTGAAAACAATTCATCATGTTATATGATAATGAGAATCATCAATAGAATTGGTAATTATGCTTGAATGATTCATCTTTAAATTTCTAGTTTGCAAATTAGAGTTTAAAATTATGACTAAACAGACAATATGCATGTATGCAAAATATATATTAGTTCATTAGTAGAGATATTCGGATCTTCATTGTGTTATAATATATAAAACATATTTATATGTTGTATAGAAGATGCATTTTAAGTATTATACAGTATACAAATATATAATAACATATTGTATTATTTCCTGCAGGGCTCAGATAGCAAAAATGTAAATGAGAGTGAGTGTATTAACCCTCTGGGGTCCTATGGCATTTTTTGGACAGTTCACTCGCCTGACATAAATGTTTTATTATTGCTGTTAACAGCTGTCCCTGCATCCCACAATCAAGTTTTATGTCTCTTTTTTTCAGGACAACCTGTGCTTTCAGAATATATATGCTTTTGTTGTGTTTTATAAGCGTAATAAAGGTTTACAATCAAAAATAAGGAAGGAAAAAGTAAAGCGAAAAATAATTTTTGACACACATTTATTCAAAACACACAGCAAACTATAACAAACAACTGTTTTGACACTTTATAAAGGTAATTTGAGGTCTCGTGTGAAAGACTGTACAACAAAAAGGTTCAAACAATAAACACAAATGCACATTTTGAATAATATATACAAAATGATCTATGCATTTTTTTGTCTTCATGGTAAAAGCAACAGAGTTATCCAGTAAGATTCATATGCAAAATAGCAGAGAAATCCTGATAGTTACACACTCTTTGTTTGAGCACGTGAGATTGGCATCAGAGGCTCTCCGTCTGCTCCGTCTGCTTTCAGTGATTGCTGTGTGTAATGGCGTAGGGCGCATTTGGAGCCCAATAGTATGTACTCATTGGAGCACCCAGGGGGCTATTCAAATGGGCCAACTAGTAACATATCACTCCTGAAAATGATCTTTGGCTTTTCACGTGAGGTGAATCTGCCCTACGATTGGATTTTGGAAAACCATGTGACGGTGAACCAGTTCCGATTGGACACTCACATTTCGCATGTCATCACACAGCTTCTATGCAGAGTACAAAGATGGCTGATGGCTGGCTCGAAAGTCTGCAGAGTTAACTTTTCAGCAAAAAAAATTAACTTTCTATCTCCATATATTAAAAAGTTATTTAGAATTTAGTAAAGCTTGGTCTTAGCCGTTGTATACGACGGCATTGGACCCGGAGGGTTAATCAGTCAAAGCCAGCTTGTGTAGACACTAACTCAAAAACGATAAATGTTATCATCATGTATAGGTGTAGTCACACACTCGTATGACGGCTTGAGTAGATTAATTTGTAACCAATTTAAATAATTTGTCCAGTGGCAAATATCGTTTTAATTCATTGGTCTCCGGTGGATTTGGGGCTATGATGGACGGATAAAGTCACATTTCTGCTGGCAACACAAAGAGCCGCATTCAGGTTTCAAGCCATATACAGTAAAACTGGCATATAATGGATTCAGGTGGACCAGCGAATTTTGTCTGTTATAATCGAAATCTGTTATATGTATAAAATGGACAAAATCCATCTTATGTATAAAATGGACTATAGCTGACAAATTAGTTATAGTCAGGAGGCACCGAACGATCTATGCATCAGTTAGGCTTGTATTCCCTTGATTAAATGCCTGACCTTGAATAGGGGCTGGGCCTGCCTCAATGAATGGCCGGGTCAAAACTTCATCTAAAAAAAATAAACACCTGCCTAAAATAAGTGCTGTGCATTATGACCATTGAAAAGATTACATTTGGTTGAATCACTCTTTTTTCTGAGTCCACTGCGGAGTGGTACCTGAAAATCCTAAAGCCTGATTTATGCTTTTCCAGCTCTGTAACTCTGTGGCCATTCAATGATGTTGACATGCACGTGACCGTTTTAAAGTTCTCGATTGTGTTGGTGACCGTCTTATTGTAATTTACCACAGGAACAGTGGCTTTTTCTGGATTAATTTATCCTTCAACAAGCTCCACTTCTTTATACAATCATCAACCACCAAACCAGTGGTACAGTACATAGAATTTAACTTGATGAATTGGGTTATTTGAGCATTTGTTTCTGACTCTGTTTCGTAATGTTGGTCATATTTGTGGACATTTCATCCATGATCAAAATGTAATTGGCGGGAGCACTGTGTCAGGTTTCGGCCCTGTTTATGTTTCAGTCTTTGATTTTCTGTTGTCATATTATTGCCACTGGTTTTGTTTACTGTTCATTTATTTTTTGTTTGGTATTTTGTGTTCTCTGATTTTGTTTTCTGTTTATTATGTATTTTCTGTTTATCATACCTTATGTTGTGTGGGCTGCTGAAGAGGAGGTACTGCTGGCCCACCACCACCAGATGGCGCCCTGCTTGGAGTGCGGGCTTCAAGCACGAGAGGGCGCCGGAGCCACTGGGAGTGACAGCTGTCACTCATCCTCAGCACCAGCTGTCACTCATTCATCTCATCACCATCACCATAAAGGCCGGACTGCAACTCCACCTCCTCGCCGAGAAATCAACTACCAATCAGGTAATTTTCTCTGCTGACTCAAAACATTGAGTATTAATCTGAACTTCTTTGCAGCCGTTTTCCTGTGGTGTGTCCTTATCTGTGGGATTGGCGTTTGGTGTGATCAGCGACGGCTTCGCTTCACACCCCATCCAGATAAGTGGTTAGACAGGAGCTGCACGAGTGTGTGATTGGAGGTGGAGGTGCTCCTTCCTTACTGAATACAGACTGTGGGATTACTGAGTGTGCGACCTCACACTCATCAGGACTGTCTCTGTTCTCTGCCAGCAGTACCGGGTCCGACTGCTGAAGACAGTGGCCACCCGGGGCGCAGGGCTTGGCGGCTCCGGTGTTCTTCAGCTCCGTTGGCAGTGGAAGCTGTGTGGATCCGGCTCTTCTCTCGCCAGGCATCTTCTATCGTCGAGCCTGCCCACACGTCACCTGGTGTATGATTGACAGTCACTATATTGTTATTGTCTGTACGTCGTTGTGTGATTCACAACATTAAATTGTTACTTTTGGCTTATCCATTGTCCGTTCATTTACGCCCCCTGTTGTGGGTCCGTGTCACGACACTTTCACAACACCTTAGTCATTTCTTTCTGTTTATTATACTTAGTCATGTGGTTCATTCAGTTGTAGTTTCTGTCCAGCTATTGTTTTTCCATTGTGTAATCTTTAGTCATATTTTCTATTATCTATTTTGCCCCTTGTGAGTTCTGCTCTTGTTTAGTTTTAACCTTTATTTTCATGTTGATCTTTTTCGGTTCTTATATTTGGTTTCTGGTTAATTCCTTGTCCGGGTATGTTAGGTATTCTTTATCTTTTCTTATGTATGAAGTCTTGAGTTTTGCTTGTATTTGGTTTTGATGTTTTATTTTGATCACTGTGATTTTAGGATCATCTCTTTGTCAGGTCCTGTTCAATTTGCGTTTGTCTCACTGCACAATATTGCACAGCTTCCCTCATCTGTCTGCTTTGTCTCACTGCACAATCTTGCACCGGCTTCCCTCATCTTTGTTTCATCTGGTCACACCTCCTTCCTGAATGTTCTCCACACCTGTGTCTTGTTCCTCTAATTATCGCCTCCTTTATTTGAGGAGGTTCACTTCACCACTTCCCCGCCAGGTCGCTGTACTCTTTGTCGTCATCCCAACCCTGCTTTGCCTTTGTTTGATTGCCTGCCTGTGTTTTCCGTCCTTTCTTGTATTGACCTTGCTTCTGTCTTTACCCTTGAACTACACCTCACCGTGTACAGGACTTTGCTTGTTTTTGACCTCACCACAGTCTCAGCCTCTGATATCTGCCACACCGTGCTCCTGAACCCTGCCTGTCTTTAGACTACGTACCATGTCTGTCTGTACCTCCGCCACAATGACTGTTTTACTGTGTATCGAACCTTGTGCCAATTTACCAGATAAAGTATTCTTTAATAACTCAATGCCTTTGTCTGTGGGTCTACATTTGCTTCCTACCACCTTCTGTGCCACGCTGCCTCGAATCATGACACACTGCAAAAGTTTTAAAATATGACGAGAGAGGAAGGAGTGAAAATGTAAATGTGACAAATCACAGCCCTTGCGGTCTCTGTTGTTCAGCAGGTGCGCAGGTTCGCAGCCACGCAAGCAGTTGTCTTTGGCTTGTCACACCCAGGGATATGTGTGAAACTTAACACCATATTACAGTGCAGGCAGCAAGCAGCAGGTTGTTAATAATCACCAGCCTTGTTTAGGCACCAGGTCTGAGCACAGTTTGAAAAAAATAAACGCCCAGGCTTTTAATCACGGAAATATGGTACCCACTTTCCTCGAATCGGTCAGTGTCCGTGCTGAACTTAATTTCATACCTCTGTTACTGGGCATGTCCAGACTGCTCTGTTCAGTATATGCAAAGGCATTTCATTAGAAATTCATTGCGATCGGACAGAACGTTTTGTCCGATGTGAGTGAAAATCTGTTATACAAAAGCCGTTATATACAGTGTTTATTACAGGGAAAACCATACAAATATATTTGCACCTTTGCTTTTATCCAGTGAGTGCGACCGTCCGGTTTATACGATGACAGTTTAGCCAGGTTTTACGGTATGCATGCTGGGAGATCCAGATTTGACGACAAGGCTTGAACTCAGATTTAGCCCAAATCCATCTAGCTCGAGGATTATGACATCATACTTCTTCATGACGTTCATGTGCATCCAGATCCATACACATGTAGGCGCACTGTCTGTTTCTTCAGTTGTCTGACCTTGGCTAAATGAATAGACTGTTGCTGTGCCGGGAACCGTCCTCTCTCTTCTGGTGCTGAATTCACACCCTGCCCTGTAGCTTTGGCCAATCAGAAGCCAGAAACTCAGTGTGACTTTCTGGCAGACATCCACAGGATATGAACATGTATGTAATGTAGAAGTAAGAAACAAATACAGGACAAAACGGTAAACAAATGTGCAACCACCAGGAAAGCTCTTTTTCTGATGACTTCAAAGTTTTGAGCGTGCATAAAACTTTCTGATGGGCTCGCCGGACATCAACTGACAAGGAACACGTTTAAAGAATCAGAAAAGGGCTCATACAGAATTAAAATGGTCACAAACGGATATCAAAATTTTAGATACATTACTCATACATTTCCTCAAACCAGCATAGTGTGACAGACTTACCAAATTGAAAAGCGTTCATACTGAGGTGATTAGTTTGTGGAGAGGTTAGATACAACAGATCAAACCCAAGAGAAAATTTGTTTTGTCTGATGTCCCGTGTCTCACCCGTCCTTAACATCAGCGTCAGCTAACAAGCTAATTTAACATAGCAATCATCGGCAAATACAAGATGAAAATATGCAACGCAATGGAAAAGTAAAACCATAATTAAAGAAAGGATAGTGCATGTAGTTGGGGATTTTGTAAAGTGTTTGTGATCTCCACTACAAATGCAAGCTAACTCAAAACATTATTCAAAAACATTTTGGAGTTTTTGAATCCCTGTGCTTTAAACATTATTCCAGACTCTACATGAAAAGAAAAAAACATTACAATGCAGGGCGCAGTATACAACAGAATGGAAATGTAAAGTCTGAATTGAAAAGTAGCGGGATGGTGCCAAAACTTTTCATTCACACAAGAACATTCACAGAATTGTCCTGAAGTCACTCCTTTGATATCTTGGCTGTGTGCTTCGGGTCATTGTTCTGCTGAAAGATGAACTGTTGCGCCAGTCTGAGGTCAAGAGTGCTTTGGAGCAGGTTTTCATCCAGGATGTCTCTGTACATTGCTGCATTCATCTTTCCCTCAATCCTGACTAGTCTCCCAGTTCTTGCCACTGTGAAATATCCACACAGCATGATGCTGCTACCACCATGCTTCACTGTATGTCATATGACTATATATATGTTTTGACCAGAGAATTTTGTTTCTCATGTTCTGAGTTCACTGCGCGTGTGTGTGTGTGTGTGTGTGTGTGTGTGTGTGTGTGTGTGTGTGTGTGTGTGTGTGTGTGTGTGTGTGTGTGGTGTGTGTGTGTGTGTGTGTGTGTGTGTGTGTGTGTGTGTGTGTATATATATATGCTAGATCCTTGGGTGCTGCTGGAATTACTACATGAACAGTGGTCATTTATATTAAATGACCAGTTACTTATGGAGACTTAGATGAGGAGTATCACTTGCATTATGAGGGAGCGACAGCTTTGACATTTTGGCCATGTGGCGTGGGTCATTGTGCATGATCCAGCACATAGGTGCCTGAGTGTTGAGAACCCCAGTAGCTGGAGAAAGCCAAAGGGTCACCCACTCTTCCCCTGGCAACAGTAGATAGATGGTTACTTTCGAGAGGTGGGGATAGACTGGCTGTCTGCCTGGCTGGTTGCCATCCAGGACCCAGGGCAGTTCCGTGGCAATGTGGATGCAGTGATGTGTGACACTAGTGCTTGGTCCCAGACTTCACTTGATATAATGCATTCATGTGTAATTAATACATAATATGTCAATGTATTATATATCGTAAATGATAAGTGTTTATCCATGTGCATACAGTAGTGTTCAGAATAATAGTAGTGCTATGTGACTAAAAAGATTAATCCAGGTTTTGAGTATATTTCTTATTGTTACATGGGAAACAAGGTACCAGTAGATTCAGTAGATTCTCACAAATCCAACAACACCAAGCATTCATGATATGCACACTCTTAAGGCTATGAAATTGGGCTCGTAAATATTCAAATTCTCATGATAGAAGTTAGGTCATGTAACACTGTATTTCTTTTTTTTTTTCAGAATTGTAAGACCAACTTAAGTACTAAGAACTAATTTATAGAAATTATACTTGTAGTGGTTTCTTCAGTTCTTTTAAAATTTGTCCACAAATGTAAATCCCATAGAGATGTTTTGACTGCAATGATCCAAAAACACCATGTACTTCAATCCCTTTGCTCTCACCCCCACATCAAAAGGATACTATGATGCAGCTCAGAGCAGAGGATTTGTCTCTATGCGGACGATCTTCTGCTAAACATTTCCATCTTACCTGTATCCGTCCCTTCTAGAGTTGCGACATGTGAGTCTTCTGGTTTCATGTCAAGCAACCCCCCTCCCCCCACCACCACCAACACCACTAACACACTCACCTTTTCATTTCAGATATCTCGGCATTGTTTTATTGTTTTACTTTTCTTAGTCTTCAAGTTACTAACAAATTTAAAAATTTTGCTTGGCCCAGTTTTTCACCCTGTTTTGGTGTGCATAATTTGGAACGCATCACTGCTCCCACTATATTATTTCTGTTCTATTCATATGGAACAGGTGTTGGCTAATCAATGTGAAAATATCGACATATTAGTAAACAGAGTGTGCACATTGGCTAATGAAGTGTGGAAAAGCAGCAGGTGTTATTTCACTTTGATGAAATTTACGGGGTTGTAAACATTTTTGAGAGAGAAAGCAGCAGAGCGCCAGACTGCTGACATCAGCAACGTGAGGGTCATTCATCAGCCCAGATTTAAGGTCACCCTCCACCTGCACCACTGAAGCACAACAAGGGAGTTGTGGAGGAGGGGGATGTGGCAGGGATGTGGGCAGGTGTGAATAGCAGTATGGAAAACTACTGAAGGAATTTTCAAGAAATGTTTTGGAGAGACAGGACCAAGAAAGTCACCATAACCCCCCCCCCCCCCATCCATTTATCAAATTTCAACAATGAATGCATGGTACTCAGTATTCAAAATCAGGCATATTTAATGTGTTAACGTACACAGATCCACATAATAATCTTGTCCCAGCTGATCATTTCAATTCATTTAACTTATTTATACAGCACCAAATCATAAGTCGCCCCAAAGCGTTACACACAAGTGCTATTAAAACCTTACCAACCATCTACACAAGCATTTTAGCAACAAGTGGTTTGGAAAAATTCACTCACACTTTTTTTTTCTTCTTTAATTACAGGAAGAAACCTCAAACAGACCACACTAAGTGGGGCGACCATCTGCTTTGGCCACACTAAGAAAACCAAAACAGAAAAGTAAAACAAAAGTACAACAAGGAATTGTCAAACATCTAGCTATCACAGTGACCAATGGCTCAAAAAAATGAGAATATATTACATGTTAATGGTAATGATGGGAAGGGAAGAGGGAAGAAGCCTCATGTGGGTGCCATAATGAGGATTCAAATAACCTGGATGTTTTTAATGTATCTTATAGCTTTATATATATACTGTATTTATTATATTATTTCTTATTACATATTTCCTTTATAGCAGGGGTCACTAACCTTGCTCCTGGCAATCTCATACCTCGCACGTTTTCCAATTCTCCATGCTCCGCATACTGCTAATTAAATCAGGTGTGGTCAGCCAATCAAGAGGAAAACATCAGATTGGAATAATCACCTGTGGTTGACACAGCTACACCTGGAAAGCATGCAGGGCAGGTGATCTCCAGGAACAGGGTTGGTGAGCCCACTCAAGTGACGAAAATTATGTTGTTGGGAGTGAAAATTTAAAATCTATCATTGTTGAATGTTGGGCTCTTTGCATAATGTTAGTTTAATCTTGAAAGATGTGGAGCCACTATACGAAAAAAATTTTTAAATTTGCTGTGAAAGATTGGTTTAACACAGGCAAGGTAAAATTATGAACAGATCTGGATCTGTTACAGTGAATAATGCAAATAGAAATCAAGGATTTGAACCTTTTCTACAAATGTAAGTGTAAATCACAAACAATATGCCAGTAGGAACAAAAAGAAAACAAGGTTTTTATTTATTTATTAATTTTTAATGTTGCAGAAGATAAATATTTACCTGGACTTATGGCTAATAATGTTATTAATAGAGATCAATTTTCCAGGAGTATGCAGTTAAAGTAAAACGTGGTGTGGTCTTACTGTTTCCAACCAGTTAAATATTTGTTTTACATGATGTCTAAATAGATCCTTGTTATTTGATTTGGTGGATTGTATGTCAGGTGACATTCATTATGAGTCACATTGTTTGAGTGACATCATGTACTGTGCATTTTAGTGCTAGTTACCAATTCATTTTTATCCCATATTTCACCCTACTGAATTCCAATAGCTTTTCATAAAACTGCTTCCATGACACCAGGAAGCTAAATCCAGTTGCCGCAGCGTTCACTGGCACAGGTTGTATAAAAGTACCTTTTTGTTGGATTGTGGATAGCGGATATGTGTTTCCACATTATTTATATAATGTATATTATAAAAGTTGGCTTTAGCCATCAACTTAATCAGCGTTTGATTTACATGTTAACATACAAAGAGAAATAATGTTGGAAATAGTTAGCTAGCTCAGGTTAGGCTAAATAGTGTACCTAGCATAGCCTGGCTTGTCAACCACAAGTGGTGGTTGACGAGAGTAAAATATACCATAACCTATATCAATAGATATTTTTAAAACATCCGAAAGTTTATATTAAATCACACAGCCTGACATGGAACATAATTGGTATTTCATTTGGTTCAAACCAGTTTGGGACTGATAATTTTAACATCAAACTCAAAAATGGAAATGTTAACATATAGATAAGAAATGTAAGAACTGATTGGGGGGGAAATTGGTTTGAAGCATTGATACAAATATACATTTTGCTAGAAAGGTCACCAAAAACATCAGTAATGTTGTTATGGCAGTGAAGAATTTCAGGTGTTGCTTTTTCAAGTGCCTCTTTAGTTTTGTAAAAGAAATAATTAAATACTGTGCCCCAGATAAGCCTATATTTTCAAGAAAACATACCAAACATTTAACATGTAAGCTACAATTTCTCACCTGGATTGAAAATGATCTCCCATATGAGTGTGCCTTCTGTGCTGGTTTTAAGTTATGAGGTGTACCCATACAACCTGATCTCACAGCAAGTTGTGCTTCAGCAGCACAAAATATACAGTAATGTTCAGAATAATAGTAGTGCTATGTGACTAAAAGATTAATCCAGGTTTTGAGTATACGAGGTCTATTAGATAATAAACCGATCCTTTTATTTTTTTTTAACTATATGGATTTGAATGACGTGCGATTACACCAATCATGCTTGAACCCTCGTGCGCATGCATGAGTTTTTTCACGCGTGTCGGTGACGTCATTTCCCTGTGGGCAGGCCTTGAGTGAGATGTGGTCCCGCCCTCTCGGCTGAATTCCTTTGTTTCACACGCTGCTCGAGACGGCGTGCGTTGCTTTATCAAAATTTTTTCTGAACCTGTGAGGAATATTCGAGTGGACACTATTCGAGAAATTAAGCTGGTTTTCGGTGAAAAGTTTAACGGCTGATGAGAGATTATGGGGTGTTTCTGTCGGTGTAAGGACTTCCCACGCAGCGGGACGTCGTGCAGCGCTTCCAGACGCCGTCGTCGGCCTGTTTCGAGCTGAAAACATCCTAATTTAAGGCTTAATTCACCCAGGACGTCGTGAGAGAACAGAGAAGATTCAGAAGAGGCCGGCATGAGGACTTTATGTGGACATTCCACTGTTTAAGGACATTTTGTAATGAAAGACGTGCGCGCAAATTCGCCAAGTTGTTTCCGTGACGACTCGGCGAATCTGTGTGCGCCGCGACAGGAAAAACACCTCCGTGTTGAAAACCATTTGTAAAATTCAGGCGGCTTTTGATGGCTTTCAAGAAGTGAGTAACTGAGAAATTGTTTAACAGCTTGGGCATGTTCCAACTTGCCCGTTAAGGTTTCTAACGGAGGTGTTTTTCCTGTTGCGACCCCCCGCGGTCGGGTCCGGCCCGACATGCGACTCTGCCCGCACGTTCTTTCATTACAAAATGTCCGTTAACAATGGAATGTCCGAATAAACTCCTCATGCCAACTTCTTCTGAAAGTTCTCTGTTCTCTGACGACTTACTGGGTCAACAGAGCCTGAAATGTGGAAGTTTTCAACTTGAAGCGGCGAGACGCTGCCGCCTCGAAGCGCCGATCGCCATCAGGCGCCGTGGGCTGTCCTTACGGTGACACTACCAGACCAAAATCTCTCATCAGCCGTTAAAATTTTTACCGAAAACCAGCTGAATTTATCGAATGGTGTCCACTCAGTTGTGCCTTACAGTTTTAAAAAAAATTTGATCAAACAAAGCAGCAGTCTCTGAGCCATTCCTAAATAATGGAAAAATCGGCGAGAGGGTGGGCGACTCCTCACTCAAAGACTGCCCACAGGCGAATGACGTAACCGACAGGCGTGAAAAAAACTCTCGCATGCCCACGAGGGTTCAAGCATGTCTGATGTAATCACACGTGATTCAAATCCATATGGTTTTTGAAAAAAATAATAAGGTCGGATACTTTTCTAATAGACCTTGTATTTCTTATTGTTACATGGGAAACAAGGTACCAGTAGATTCAGTAGATTCTCACAAATCCAACAAGACCGAGCATTCATGATATGCACACTCTTAAGGCCATGAAATTGGGCTATGAGTAAAAAAAAAGTAGAAAAGGGGGTGTTCACAATAATAGCAGTGTGGCATTCAGTCAGTGAGTTCGTCAATTTTGTGGAACAAACAGGTGTGAATCAGGTGTCCCCTATTTAAAGATGAAGCCAGCACCTGTTGAACATGCTTTTCTCTTTAAAAGCCTCAGGAAAATGGGATGTTCAAGACATTGTTCAGAAGAACAGCGAAGTTTGATTAAAAAGTTGACTGGAGAGGGGAAAACTTATACGCAGGTGCAAAATATTATAGGCTGTTCATCTACAATGATCTTCAATGCTTTAAAATGGACAAAAAAACAGACGCATGGAAGAAAATGGAAAACAACCATCAAAATGGAAAGAAGAATAACCAGAATGGCAAAGGCTCACCCATTGATCAGCTCCAGGATGATCAAAGACAGTCTGGAGTTACCTATAAGTGCTGTGACAGTTAGAAGACGCCTGTGTGAAGCTAATTTATTTACAAGAATCCCCCGCAAAGTCCCTCTGTTAAATAAAAAACATGTGCAGAAGAGGTTACAATTTGCCAAAGAACACATCAACTGGCCTAAAGAGAAATGGAGGAATATTTTGTGGACTGATGAGAGTAAAATTGTTCTTTTTGGGTCCAAGGGCCGCAGACAGTTTGTGAGACGACCCCCAAACTCTGAATTCAAGCCACAGTTCAGAGTGAAGACAGTGAAGCATGGTGGTGCAAGCATCATGATATGGGTATGTTTCTCCTACTATGGTGTTGGGCCTATATATCGCATACCAGGTATCATGGATCAGTTTGGATATATCAAAATACTTGAAGAGGTCATGTTGCCTTATGCTGAAGAGAAAATGCCCTTGAAATGGGTGTTTCAACAAGACAATGACCCCAAGCACACTAGTAAATGAACAAAATCTTGGTTCCAAACCAACAAAATTAATGCCTCACAGATGTGAAGAAATCATGAAAAACTGTGGTTATACAACTAAATACTAGATTAGTGATTCACAAGATTGCTAAAAAAGCAGTTTGAACATAATAGTTTTGAGTTTGTAGCGTCAACAGCAGATGCTACTATTATTGTGAACACCCCCTTTTCTACTTTTTTTTTTACTAATAGCCCAATTTCATAGCCTTAAGAGTGTGCATATCATGAATGCTTGGTCTTGTTGGATTTGTGAGAATCTACTGAGTCTAATGGTACCTTGTTTCCCATGTAACAATAAGAAATATACTCAAAACCTGGATTAATCTTTTTGGTCACATAGCACTACTATTATTCTGAACACTACTGTACATTAATCTGTTGGTTCCTGATATTGTGACGTAAAGCGCCTCATTTTCGTCATGGCAGCACAAATTCATTCTCATTCATTCCGTGATGGCTGCACGAAATTAAAAGTGAAGTGGGGAGTTGAGGGTGGTTATGGTTAGGGTGGGGGGAAGGAGTAAGATTTGGTTATGGTTAAGGTTAGGGTCGGGGGGTAGGAGTAGGGTTAGTAATAGTGAGTTAAAAAAAAAAAAAAGGTCACAAAAATTTGACTCATTTCATCACGGGAGCACGAAAAAAAATGTGAGACTGGGCTGACCCATACCTTGGGAAATATTTGATCCACGTGAAAAAGGTTCATAGGATAAAAGACCTGACAAATGCAGTATAATGCAGAAAGTTCTATCATAGGATAAAAGACCTGACAAATGCAGTATAATGCAGAAAGTTCTATCGCAAAAATGGCTGAAATAGTCAACACATCATCTGTGCTTTTTTGCAGTTGAATGCAAGCAGTTGTCCTGCATATGTGCATATTTGCGTGAGTTCATTCCACATAGATCTTGTTGTGTGAACACTTGCCTCAGATTTGCAATAACACAGCTTTAACTAAGACCAGATGGCTGAAGATCGACACATTCGGTGAGACTCCCCACGAAGTAGAAGTCTAGGACAAAATTTACAATGTCTATCACACAGCACAGGTGTATTCATGTAGAAAGAATCTTTACAAAAACATTCACTCTTCACATATACATCCTGTTCAAGGAACACAGACAAAGGATTTCTCTCTATCATGTTTCATAGTTCCTCCTACCAGCTTCAAAATCCACACCCTGACCACACTGACCCTCATCTCAAAATTTTAGCAACATCTCAGATTTATAGTCTGACAAGTTTTGCAATGAATCTTGCTCCATGCATTCCCAACAGATCCAATTAACTGAGGCAACTGCCCATGCCCCAGAAGTAATTCATTCTGGTTCCCCTGTCCAGTACATTTTAACATTATATACCATTCAGATCATTAGAAATACTGATTTGGCTTCCGAAACATTTGGAACAGTGGTATGTTTACCACTGTGTTAAATCACCTTCACTTCTAACAACACTCAGCAATACAAAACACTCAACAATAAGCTTTTTTCCCATTTTTGCTTTATGGACTTCAGTTGTTCAACAGTCTAGGTTCTCTGTTGACGTATTTTGAGCTTCATAATGCACCACATTTTCAATGGGCGACAGGTCTGGACTGCAGGCAGGCCAGTCTAGTACCTGCAATCTTTTACTCTGAAGCCACGCTGTTGTAACATGTGCAGAATGTGTCTTGGCATTGTGTTGCTGAAATAAGCAGGGACATCACCTGAAAAAGACGTTGCTTTGATGGCAGCATATGTTGCTCCAAAACCTGGATGTACCTTTCAGCATCGATGGTGCCATCACAGATGTGTAAGTTGCCCATGCCATGGGCACTAACACACCCCCATACCATCACAGATGCTGGCTTTTGAACTTTGCGCTGGTAACAATCTGGATGGTCTTTTTCCTCTTTTGTCTGGAGGACACGACGTCCATGATTTCCAAAAACAATTTGAAATGTGGACTCATCAGACCACAGCACACTTTTCCACTTTGCGTCTGTCCATTTCAACTGAGCTCGGGCCCAGAGAAGGCGGTGGCATTTCTGGATGTTGTTGATGTATGGCTTTTGCTTTGCATGGTAGAGTTTTAACTTGCACTTGCAGATGTAGCGAAGAACTGTGTTAACTGACAATGGTTTTCTGAAGTGTTCTTGAGCCCATGCAGTAAGTACCTTTACACAATGATGTCAGTTTGTAATGCAGTGCCGCCTGAGGGATCGAAGGTCACGGACATTCAATGTTGGTTTTGGGCTTTGCTGCTTACATGTAGAAAGTTCTCCAGATTCTCTGAATCTTCTGATTATATTATGGACTGTAGATGATGGAATCCCTAAATTCCTTGCAATTGAACATTGAGAAACGTTGTTCTTAAGCACAGTTGTTCACAAAGTGGTGATCCTTGCCCCATCTTTGCTTGTGAACGGCTGAGCCTTTTGAGGATGCTCCTTTTATACCCAATCATGACACTCACCTGTTTCCAATTAGGTGTTCTTTGAGTATTCATCAACTTTCCCAGTCTTTTGTTGCCCTGTCCCAACTTTTTTGATATGTGTTGTAGGAATCCATTTCAAAATGAGCAAATATTTGCACAAAAACAATACATTTTATCAGTTTGAACATTAAATATCTTGTCTTTGTGTTGTATTCAATTGAATATAGGTTGAAGAGGATTTGCAAATCATTGTATTCTGTTTTTATTTACGTTTTACACAATGTCCCAACTTCATTGGAATTGGGGTTGTACATTTTAATACAAAGACTTGGCTAACCACAGTGTCCAAGTGCAGTGTGGACTGGGGCATGTGAAGCAGATTTGGTGTTTGGAGAAAATGAGGAAGACATGACAGTGTTGTGGAAACAAGGCGCTCAAATGCTTCACCTCAGGAAGCCTTGGTGAATACATGTTGCTCCCACTTGTGCTGATGCTTTGCACACAAGCACTTCATGTACCATTTTGAGTGTTTCAAGCAATTTTTTTTATTTTTCCAAACACTAAATCCTATTCTAATGCTATGGATTAATTGCTACATAGCATTTCAAACATGTTAAAATAGTGAACATATTTATGAAGCAATTGATTGAATTCCCATTTTGCAAATGTTTCCAAACAGTGAATCATTTCCTGAAGCAGCTTATTTCAGCTCTTCAGAACAAAAAAAAAAGTCATATTGGAAAGCAAAAGTTTCATTTCGTGCCTCAAATGTGTTAAAACGGCAAATAGTGAATTTTTGAAAACTGTGAATTATTTTCTGAAACGTTTTTATCTTTTTGAAAGACCAAATCAGATTCTAAAGCAATCGAGCATGTTAAAAGAGTAAACATTCTTCTGAAGCAATTGTATCAGGTTCCATCTTGACTGTTTCAAAATAAGTAATTTTCTGAAGCAGGGGTTATTTTTGTTTGTTTGTTTGTTTACTTGTTTGTTAGCTTTTTCAAATACTAAATCATATTCTAAAGCAATTGTTCTTTTTTGTGTTTCAAGCATGTTAATAGAGTGACCCTTTTCCTGAAGCAATTAATTTGTTAATCATTTTTGACTGTTTCAAAATAGTGACTCATTTGTTTCAATTAGGTTTTGGAGTTGTTGAAAACAGCAAATCATATTCAGAAGGACTTGGTTCCACGTGTGAAAGGATTAATTTATGGAAGCACTCACTGTGGATTATTTGGGGTGGAGTTTAAACCCAAATTCTACCTTCCTGTCTCCTACAGTAGGAACAAATATAGAGAGGTGTATTTTTTTAGGGTCTGCTCCTTTCTTTGCCCCTGACCAAGGCAGCGTCTACATCTGGAGTTGGTCCCTGGGCACTGGACTGTGGCTGCCCACTGCTCTTAGTGATTAGATTGTGTCTAACTGTAATTACGATGGGTTAAATGCAGAGGACAAGTTTCATTGTATATGTACAATGACAAAGTTTCTTTTCTATTCTATCCTATCCTGAGGAAATCACTCAGTCTGGCCCTTTGTATCATCACTTCTTATGCTATACTGATTTTAATTACATTGGATTTGACCCATATTATAGCCATCATGAACACATCACAGATGTGTGACATGACGGCAGTGAGCTTCGAAGTAGGTGTGAGGTCATCTGGACCAGCATGCCTGAGAGTTAAAGGGCAGGTCTGTCGATGTTGGCTGTCAGAATAGGGTTGTTGGCCGGGCTTGCTCAAACACACATTTTGACCGCACAAATGTGATGTGAATCAAAGCATTAAATCATTTCAGTTGGTTTGTTTGTGTATAAAATGGACTGAAACAAATTTTCAGATTTTGAAAAGCCCATGAATAGTAACACTTGCTTTTGCTCTTTGTAAACTACTCTGGAAAAAAAAAAACCATCTGCAGTGCTTTCTTGGCTGACAAGCAAAACTATTCTGTCTGTCGTGGCTACTCCAGTTAAAAATAAAAAATTAGTGCCTGTTTCCAACTGGAGTTGTTTCATTCAGAAGTTATCACTTCATCAGTCTGGATTTAGTTTCTTTCTTGATGGTGTATGCAATACTACACATGCAATAACTGACAATTTTGTCACTTTCTCGCCTGTGTCCACACGGGTATCAGCTCTGTATAGCTATCTGATCCAAAGTTCCTGTGAAACAGGATGAGACGAGGTCAGCGATTCAGGCCAAACAGAAGAGTAGTCAATAAACCAAGACTTCCTTTCCCATACCCCAAATATTCTTAATGAGAGCTTCATCCACAAAGATTTCTTCATGTAATTTGATTGCACACATACACACACAAAAAATCTCTTAAAGCTACAGGGTGCATGATACTGTGCCTTCTAGTGGTGAGTTGAAGATTGCATACTGTATCATGATTTGTATTTATTTATGTATGGCCTTTTATCACCTTTTTGGTGATCAGAGTTGATTCTCCCTTGACTTCTCTATATGATCCTCCATTTCAGAAAAAATGAGGGTTCTTAAACTTGTTGGCCTGCACTAGCAACAATATGGGATATGATATGATACAATACGATACGATACACTTTATTTGGACTCCAAGGGAGTAACCACTGATTCTTCATTTTTCTTCAGTTTTCTTGCCACATCACAAAATGCGATAGGCAAAGTAAGTATGCCACGACAGTGGTCCCTCACTATAACGCAGTTCACCTTTCGCAGCCTCACAGTTTCGCAATTTTTTTTTTTTTTTTTTTTTTGTGCAATTTTGCATGCTTCTTCTTTTTTTTTAACAGGGCATTGTGTTCTGCATCCTTATCAGGCAGGCCAGTTGCGGGTTATTTTTAGAACGTAACTCCCGCGATAAACGAGGGACCAGTGTATTGGGTGACTTCATCAACACGGTGGTGCAACATGGCAACTTCCATGAGGGGAGCCCGCTCCGGTGTAGATCTGAAGGACTCATTCTCAGCCTATGAAAACACATCAGTTCATTGTTGCAGGCAGTTATATGCTAATGAACAGATGGTTATAGGTGCTATATGTAATTTCTGTGAAGACATACCCTTGAATCTGAAACACCCAAGTTATAAAGACTCTAACCAGCTACTTTAAAACCATAGGTGGTTCTCAGCTCACTCTTGATAATACATAAATCTTCACATCAAGTACTGGAGGAAGCACGAAAGCATCCTCATGAATGATGATCATAATAATAAAATCATGTGACATTATTTGTCACATCACACCTGTACTGTGTGATTACAAAATCTGGAAAGGGTGTGATTTAAATAAATAAATAAATCACCTTGGAACAACGCACTATGCCATTCATTAACCCTTCCAACATTTTCAAACCATATTGCCTCCAAACACTGAGTTAAACAGCTATGACCTTGAGTTTGACTTTCAAAGTCACCCAAGGTGAAACGGCGACTAACAAATAGAAAAGGCATATGGTAATTGATTTTTATAGAAATATAACACTTCATACCCCGCGACCCGATCGTGGATACGTGGTTGAAGATGAGTGAGTGAGTGATAAGGCTTCATATTTGTGTTTTAACAGAAGCTCAAGGTATATCTCGAACCAATTCTTCAAACTAGCCATTCTAAATAACCCCTGTATACAATATATAAGCACTTGGTGAAAAAAATCTGACCTTGGACAACCCCCACCTCATAAAAATCAAACCACTTCCTCCCTGCATGACCATCAATCATTCTGCCAAGTTTTGTCCAAATGGGATCAGTACTCTTTGAGTTATGTCGATCTCAGAGATACACACTGGACTAAAAACAATACCTCCCACATGTGCTACCACAACCAGTTGTAATTATCTACTTCTTTTTGAAGGTGAACAGTGGTCACACATTTTACCTATTTATATTTATTCGTAAATAGTTCTCAATAGTTTTAATAATTTTCTAAAGTTTTAGGTCTGATAAATATGAAAATACTGTACATATTAAAAATAAAACATTTCTAATGAATAAACCATAATAAATGTGTGAGTAGTGGATCTTTAATAAGCATTCAGTATTTCAAAACCTTTGAATCCTCAACATAAAATTTATCTTTATCCCAGGAAAAGAGACTAAAATAGAGTTGTCTTTCTCTTTCTATGTGCCTGCAAGTTATTCTTAGTGATATTATTGTAGCTTCCTTTATTCCAAGGCCAGTCTGCCTGCTGCTATACACCACCATGCATCAGTCCAATGATTTCAGATGTTCTATTAAAACATGATTTGTGTATGCGTGCAAGCGTGCGTACATATTATGGTATTGCATTATATTTTTAAGCTGTTGTGGTGCGTTTTACATGAGTTACATGTGTGTTTTTAGGAAAGGCTTATGATAAATAGGCCAAGTGATAACAAAGCAAGAAAGAGGATTACTACCAGAAACTCAGTGTCATTCATTTATTTTCACTTCTTGAATGACATCATACTTAATGCAGCAGAACTAAAATGAAAATTATATCTGGAAATTAAACATTTAAATGATGTAACATCAGTGTTGCAGCTACCTCTGTGATCACACAATTTCAGACAAGATGACGAGGAAATATGTGTATTTTCATGAGGAAAGTGCTACCTGATTGGCTGGTAAGAAGCACATGAAATTCGGCATCTGTCAAAAAGAAACTTGTGCATATTTTGAAGTGAAGCAGAGCATGAATATGATTTTAAAACATGTATTGCAGTGCTACTGAAGAACTAGCAGCAAGCACTGATGGGCAGGTGCAGTTAGCTCTGTCGTCACTATGCTTATGAAGCGGAGTGAGAAGGAACATACTAACACTTGTTTTTACTTATTCCAGTGCTGACTGGTCAATAAATTACTTGATCTGGGCTGATTCCTTTCACTGCAATTGGATGGGGACATTTCTGATGATGATATTAATAATAATAATAATAATAATAATAATAATAATAATACAAGTGAAGCAGTGCAAAGCTCGCTCATGGTACGGGGCGTCCTAAACAGGAAGTGCCAAATTTCAAATCCACAGCAAAACATAAAATGTTCAAATGTCAAACACTTCCTGGATTGACAGACGGGATCCCATGGAATCTCGCAGGAATTCAGTGGCAAGCTCACACTCAAACAGGAAGTGCCAAATTTTCAGTCACAGTGAAACAGAAAATGTCAAATGTTGAACACTTCCTGGCATGGGTGGAGCTAGAGCGGAGGCCGGGGTTTCACTGGACTCCCCTGAAATTTGATTGGACACAGATGATTGACATGTCACGGCACCACACATCTGGTTGAAAGAGCTGCATTTTCAAATCAGTGAGTCACACTGACTGCTAGGTTCCTCCTGTCCAGTAGTTTGTGCTGTGTACCACAAAAGTTCTAATCCACCTTAGTAGAAGAAGAAAAATGTTTGCTTCAGATTTGAACTGAACATGTCATTTGAACTGTGGACGTCTAATGACACCAAACTTATATTGGTGAGTAAACGACCGTATTTTATGCCAGAAATGAGGTCCAGGTTGTTGAAATCAGCATTTCTCCTTTAATTCGGGTTGCCTTATATACACATGTTTAAGCTAACAGTCAGCAACTGGTTCATGCTCTGCTGGCTTATTAGTGCAGCAGATAACTGAAACAATCCTTCAATTGGTGATACAAGCATCAAATCTAGCACAAATACAGCTGGAGCAAAATTAATGGAGCAACTTTAACTTTTGACCCCTGTACTACACTACATTATTATCACTTTACTGAGGCATTGCTAGGCCGGTAGCGTAGATTTACATCGACGCTACCTGGATATACCCGCCCACTGTGCGTAAACAAATGACGTCATAGCGCGCAGCCCAAGAACTGTCCGCAGAGGAAAAGATGAAAAGGCGAGAAGTGTGTGTTGGTCCCAATATGGATATTCCGGATGATTTTATCATGGATAGTACGAAAATGAACAGCAGCCAAAGCAGCCAGCTTGATAAAGGACGCACTGGCGAATTTGGAGTGCAGCACGGTACCAGCCAACACGACAAAAGTTAAAGTGAGCCAACTTTTTATGGACGCGTTTGCTGGGTGTCGTGCATTTTGAAATGACATTAAACATTGTTAATGTGATTCCAGGTGTTGTGCATCTCAGTAAGTGACAATAATGCAAATAACATGCTGTTGTCGTGCGGTATGCATTTTGAGAGTCCCTCCGTCCATGCCCAGTTGCCCAAAATGACAGGGCAAACTAGGGCAAATATCCATCATTTTGGGCAACTGGGCATGGACATCGGGCCTCTGAAAATGCATAGTGCCCTCTAAAAGTATGTTATTGTATTAATATCATAATCATAAAGATTCCAAAAAGGTATACTTTGGACAATCTGTGACTGAATGTTATGGAGTTATGAGGTGCCATGCTAATGCTCCCCTGAACCATTTACTCAAAATAAAGTCTGAAGGACGTAAATGACATGGTGAGATGCTGACAAGCTTCACTCGTTCATGTCTGTGACATATGCATATTAATAATAATAATAATAATGACAACAACAGTGTCATGTGGGCATTACCTCATGGAGTAACTAAGCTGTCAAAGAAGTCTAAAACTAATTTTTAGCTCACCTGGGCCGAAGGTCCGGTGGGCTTATACTGTGGGTCATCTGCCTGCTGGCAGCTGTGGCGGCAGTGGGGTGTGTAAACATCTTCTTCTCCGAAACTGCTGGACCAATGAAGCTCAAACTTGGTGTGCATATTCCTACCAATGAGGACACCACAGTTTGTTTGTGGGGTTCTAATCTTCAAAATCCAGTATATAGCCATTTGTCAGCCATTTATGCAGCAGCTGAGCTGAAATTTACTATATGGGTAGCAATGAGAAAGCTCAAAAACATATCCGATGGGTTTTGCAAAATTGTCCGTTTTGGCCTTTATGTAACCCCTGGACTGTGATCACGCCCACATTTCCAGTTGTCACTTTAAACATCTTTTCTTAGAAACCATTGAACCAGTGAAGCTGGAACTTAGTCTGTATGTTCCTACCCATGAGGATACCAAAGTGTGTCTGAGGCATTGCGATCTGATTTTAACTATGGCTGCCATGGTGGCCATGTTGAAAATGGCACCTAGATCCATTGGTCAACAGTTTTTAAAGATATGGAGCTGAAATTTGGTATAACTGTAGCTAGTAGGTAGCTCCAAAACATATCCAAGGGGTTTTAAAGAGTTTTTTTTTTTTTTTCATTTTGACCTTGATACAACCTTTGGGGTTTGCCCATGCCAACTTTTCTAGCTAAAACTGTGATGTCTTATATCATCCAGGTGAGTGACAGTGCCCTGTGGCACAATTTTTGCTTATTGCCAGGGAGTTTCTCTGTGTACTATCTATCAGAGGTGGGATGAAGTCACTGTCAAGTCATTCTCAAGTCATGGATCAGCAAGTCTAAAATCCCAAGTTAAGTCTCAAGTCAGCTTGCAGACAATTGGTGATCATTATGACTTGAGACTTGCCTTGAGACTTGCCGATTCGTGACTTGAGAATGACTTGCTGGTGACTTTGTCCCACCTCTGCAATCTATTTAACAATAAAATGGATAAAAGTTGAGTTTCCACAACATGACCCCTTTAGATGGCATACTTCCAAAATACATCACTAAATCTACTTTTCACTCATCTTATGATTCCACAGACTCGGATTCTTGAGTTAATTTATTCTCCTATTGTGATTAGAGTTGAAAGAGATAATAAAATGTCTTTTCCTGTTTAACATATACTATACCGACAGAGGATCTACTTCAGAAGCTGACCTATTTCCTCCCAACAAGGTTCAGACAAACCAGGCCTTCCAGGAATAGCCAAATGTTTGCTGTAAACGTATCTTGCGCCTTCAACCTCAAAGCCATACATTTTTATTCCATATCAAGCAGAGATCTTGTTGTAAAGACAGAAAGCAGCAGTACAGGTTTTACATTGCACTTGTAATGACCTCGCTCTCGTCCCCTGTCGTTCAGGCTGATAATCAAAGAGGAGACTAAACGGTTCCTCTGACAAGCTTCCGGCTTTTGTACGACAGAGGAAATTTGTGTCAGGAAGTTTCCTTATGTTTGTGGGAAGACCACATCACTCAACTTACGAAGAATCAACTTTTCTTTGATATTACATTTTGTTTTCTGTGCAGCTGTTTGCCTTCATTGCAACATTTTTCTACATTTTGGCATGTGAGTTAGAAGGGCTTGTTTAAACCTAAGGTACCGTTCTGACAAAGGATTCCTTCCAAATCGATGGTGAAAATTTCTTGCAAATAAATAGAATTCTGGATTTGAAGGAACCAGCAGTGTGGCCAAGTGGTTAGTGCACTTGGATTCAGTGCAGAAGGATCCAGGTTCAAACCCCACCCCTGCCCATTTCTCCATGTAATGTCAGGAAGGGCATCCGGCGTAAAATCTGTGCCAAATCAACATGCAGATCCACCTCAGATTTGCAGTGACAACCCCGTGTGAACACAAGGGAGCAGCGGAAGGGACTTACTACAGCACAATCAGTTGTTGACAGGCTTACTGACTCGCTCATCTTCAACCGCTTACTCCAGGGTCACGGGGGGCTGGACCCTATCCCAGTAGTCACAGAACATGAGGCAGGGTTCACCCTGGACAGGACGCCAGTCTGGACAGGACGCCAGTCTATCACAGAGCCACATATAGACAAACAAACACATTCACACCCACACGCACACCTACGGACAATTTCAAGTATCCAATCCACCCGGAGGGAACCCACACAAACACGGTGAGAACACGCAAACTCCATACAGAATGGCCACAGGTCAGAAATCGAACCCATAACCTTCTTTCTGTGAGGCAACATTGCTAACTACTAAGTCACCATGCTGTCCTGTTGACAGGCTGTATTAATCCTCTGGGGCCGATGCCGTCGTATACGACGGCTAAGACCAAGCTTTACTAAATTATAAATAACTTTTTAATGATATGAGATAGAAACTTACTTTTTTGTTTGTTTGTTTGTTTGTTTTTTGTTTTTTTGCTGAAAAGTTAACTCCGCTGACTTTCGAGCCAGCCAGCGGCCAACTTTGTACTCCACATAGAAGCTGTGTGATGAATTTGGAATTGGTTGATGGAATTGGAATTGGTTCACCGTCACATGGTTTTCCAAAATCCAATCATAGGGCAGATTTACCTCACGTGAAAGGCCAAAGATCATTTTCAGGAGTGATGTGTTACTAGTTGGCCCGCTTGAATAGCCCCCTGGGTGCTCCAATGAGTACATACTATTAGTACATACTCAGTGTGCCCTGCACCATTACGCACAGCGATCAGTGAAAGCAGGAGCAGATGGAGAGCCTCTGATGACAATCTCACATGCTCAAACAAAGAGTGTGTAACTATCAGGATTGCTCCACTAGTTTGCATGTGAATGTTACTGGATAACTCTGTTGCTTTCTCTGCGTAAATCACTGTTTACCATATCGATGGACAACAAAATGCATAGACCATTTTGTATATATTCTTCAAAATGTGCATTTTATTGTTTGAACCTTTTTGTTGTACAGTCTTTCACACAAGACCTCAAATTACCTTTATAAAGTGTCAAAACAGTTGTTTGTTATAGTTTGCTGTGTGTTTTGAATAACTGTGTATGGAAAATTATTTTTCGCTTTATTTTTCCCTTGCCTATTTTTGATTGTAATACCTTTATTACACTTATAAAACACAACAAAACATATATATTCTGAAAGCACAGGTTGTCCTGAAAAAAAAAGAGACATAAAACTTGATTGTGGGATGCAGGGAGAGCTGTTAACAGCAGTGTTTTATAAAGTACCGGAAAATCACACTTAAGTAAAAGTACAGATACCCATTTAAAAAATGACTTTGGTAGAAGTTCAAGTCACTGAATGAAATGCTACTCAAGTAAAAGTCTTAAAATATCTAGTACTTATTGTACTTACTTATGACAAGTAATGTACAACTAAATGTACTCAAGTACTGAAAGTAAAAGTAAAAGTACAAGTAAATGTTAATAATCAAAAACGGACTTTTTTTTAATAAAAGTTTATCTAGGCTTGTAAATGACTGGTAGTATTAGTGAAAATACTGAAAATTGTGCACATCACACAAGAACACTTCAGAAACAAGGTTTCAAAACCTAAACGAGAGTAGGCTACTCACTAGGTGTTCACAGGAAACAGTTATTTATTTCTATATGTATTTATTTATTTTCATTGTTAGTTGGTTTTATCTTTTCTGTTGTGTTTTGTTTCATTAGGTGCTTTTTGTCTCTCTCTAAAACTGTATTGTAACATTATTAGTCTATTATTATTGACTATTATTGTTGTTGCTATAATATATGAATAAAAATAAATTAAAAAAAATACTATTTGTCTCTTTTACGACAATGAACACTGAGCCATTAATTATACAGAAAACAAATCAACACAAACGTGCTGATGCGAACAGCTTAACGCCATAGACATGCTAACGCGTTAGCATCGGTCCCGTTTTTAAGTTATAAAATATCTATCTAATATCTATCTATCAACTGTTTCATAAGACCATAACAGGTCAGTTTAGCATAAAAATATTAAATATTACTCACAGACATATGCTCTTCTGGGTTTTAGCGGGGAAAAATTAGGATAAAGTGAAATATATCAATCAATCCACGAATCATAAATCGAAGCACTGCTTCAACCTGCGAATCACTGCTTCGACTGGTTCAAGGTTCAAAGCAAAGCTGCGCGGCAGAAAAGTTGATTACAGTCCTGCAGTGGGTCTGTAATCAACTTTTATGCATGTAGAGATGCAATGTAGAGAAATGTTCATTTTCCTGATAAACAAGTGCGCAAGTGCTCAACTGCAAAAAAAAGCCTACCGGACATGCCTCGTGACAAATCGACCTGACTTCGTTGCAGTCACTAGTAATCAGTGGTGTCTCTGGGTGAAAACATTACTTTTTTCGTGTTTTTTTTTTTTTTGTTTTTTTTGTAACGAGTAACGGCATGGCGCATAGAAAATGTATCGGAGTAGAAGTAAGCAATTAAGATCGGAAATGTAGTGAAGTAAAAGTGAAAGTAAGCTGAATTAAAAAAAACTCAAGTACAAAGTCTCCCAAAACGTACTTAAGTACAGTAGTGAAGTATTTTTACTTCATTACTGTACAACACTGGTAACAGCAATAATAAAACATTTATGCCAGGCAAGTGAACTGTCCAAAAAATGCCCTCGGACCCCAGAGGGTTAAAGAAAACGGTAGCCATAGTTAGCATATGCAGACATGCTAATGTTGAATGACACTAAACATGGAAGATGCTAACTCTTCAGTTGACGCGAATGTGGATAATGTAAATTATAGATGACTCTAACCACTAATACTGCTACCCACACGTGACACTAACCACAAATGATACTAAAAGTGACATGTCAGGGTGCAGTTAACTGTAAACTGAATGTTTGGGTTGTTTCAATGAGACAATGGAAAATTCTCCCACCACCAGCGACACTGTAACGCTACAAGCCATCTAAGGTTGACTTTTTGACTTTTCTGCTTGACACAGAAGCAAGGACAAACTGAATGTTGATGTTGATCTATTCTATTTAATGTATTGCAGGACTGAAATGTAAGAATGGATGTACAATCACTCACTTATCTTCAACTCCAATTAAGGGTGACGGCAGTCATAGGGCATGAGGCGGGATACACCCTAGACAGGACGCCAGTCTGTCGCAGGGCCACATATAGATAAACAAACACATTCACACCCGCATGCACACCTACGGACAATTTAAAGTTTCCAGTCCACCTAACATGTGTGTCTTTGGATGTGGGAGGAAACCGGAGCACCCAGAAGGAACCCACACAAACGTGGGGAGAACATGCAAACTCCACACAGAAAGGCCACAGGTGGGAATTGAACCCATTACCTTCTTGCTGTGAGGCAACAGTGCTAACCACTAACCGCCCATGGATGTACATATATTAACAAATTAAGTTGACCACACAAAACATGAAATATCTTGACTTTACCTTAGGGGTGTGGGGTGGGGGTGGGGGTGGGGGGGTATTTGTCTCATCCCAACTTTTACATTTCCAATGTTTTTGTGGTATGATGTCTAACAACTCAGGTTTTCTTCTTTTCTCATCAGTTCCAAACTTTTAGTCTTGGCAGACAAGAAGAAGCCAACGCTGAGTTTCCTGAGTGGATCTGACTAATACCCAGTTTGTGCACAGGAAGTTCCTAAATGTGCACCTGTGTGCAGCTGTAGTGCACGTGTGTGTGTGTGTGTGTGTGTGTGTGTGTGTGTGTGTGTGTGTGTGTGTGTGTGTGTGTGTGTGTGTGTGTGTGTGTGTGTGTGTGTGCGTGCGTGCGTGCGTGTGTGCGTGTGTGCGTGTGTGCGTGTGTGCGTGTGTGTGTGTGTGTGTGTGTGTGTGTGTTTTCAGCACTACATCCCCTCTGTTTCCTTCCCTGCCCCACATGCTGGTGCATCGTGGGAAAATGCGAGGGGCACCTCCACACGCAAACACACACACACACACACATGGCAGCGGGGACGCTGCCAGATTTAGTGGGTGTTGTCAGCCCGATGTGTTGCACTGTTATGACCTTTGGGGTCATTAATGTCGTGCAGAAGTCCCCGGTCTTCTATGTTTAGACTGAATGACAGTTTGATAGCAGGTCTGTTCATGTGGGAGGCTGAAAAAGACACCCAGGTTACTTTTTCCTTAAGGTTCCGTGCAGCAGTGTTCGGTAGTTCTACGGTTTTGGTTGTGACTCACATAGGTAGCGCAGGGTTTGACTCCCACACACTTTGCTATAAGTTTTATGCGACACCATTTAACCTTTTGTTTATGCGTACGTGTGAGGAACACGTGTTTTCGACAAGCCTTCGTGTGTCGGAGACTTCGGAGGAAGTGGAAGATGGAGAAGGTTGGGTGCATCAGGGGAGATAAGTAACCCCTCACATTAGCCTCAGAGATCAGCTGCTTCCTGTTTATTGTTGCACCGAAGAGTTGTGATATGAAAATAACAAGTACTCAACCTTTGGCTTTAATGGAAGAGAAGCACATCCTGCAGCGGATGTGGTATTGATGATGCCTTCGTCACTCCTTATCGCACCTTTGTGACCTTCCACCGGGAGATAGAGGTGACGACTGACATCATGAAATCCTACCAACGGGCTCGCAAAGGCTGGGCTGAAGAGCAGCACAGAGACTCTGACCACTGCAGCACCAGGACACGTCATGTCTACAGAGGCAGCCCAGAGCAGTGGCAGGGTGCAGTATGCTGGAACATCTGTGCCGAATACAGACTGGAAGTACCAAAGTGCACGTGGGGAACGCACTCTGGCTCTGAAAGCTGCTTATTAGCAGCAATGGAATTTAGTGTTCATAACCATCTGTTCAGAAGTGTATAATCACCTACAAAAATGAATTGATGTTTCTTTAATAAGCTTAGAACAAGCGCTTCATACCTACATTGGAGCAGGCCCCCTATGGTCGCCGCAATGTTGCACCGCCATTTTGGTTCAGTAGTCCAAAAGGAAGAACACTAAAAAAAAAATGGCTATTGGATGAACTCAGTTCAATCATGTGCAGGATTTCCATGTAATAAATATATGTAGCCCAAACTCAAATAAAACACCTCCATACAAGATCATGGAACTTAATTTAGTTGGGACTACACATATTTATTAGATGAGTCAGTTTTTGAGTGTAACACTAAAACAAATGACTCATTGGATGAACTCAATTCAATTATGGGCAGGATTTCCATCTAATAAATATATGTAGTCCCAACTAAACTAAATTAAATTAGCTTCCATGGATGCGCTTTATTTTAGTTTGGGCTACATATATTTATTAAATGGAAATCCTGCTCATAATTGAGTTGGTCCAATGCATCAGTTTTTTGAGTGTACGTATTGCATTTTGCATTTTGCAACACAGCTGGGAAACTAAAGCAGTTGAGTAGTTTGACATAACCCCAATTGCAATTATACTGTGCCCTTCAGACCATGCAGTCTAGATCATCAAGAAAAGGATCAATATCTCACTAGGATACTGTGGGCACAACTGGACTGCATCAGTCAGAGAAGGTAAGAAACTGAGTTTTAAAGCAAAGGTTGGATTTATGTTGGGATGACTGAAATTCTTGAGCTCATGGGCAACAGTCCCATGAGTCCCCACCCTAGAGCCACCTACGGCAGGCAAACGGGCAGGGGTACAGTCACTTTGCAGCTGAGGAGTAGACTGACAACCAAATCCACAAATTTGGGCAATGGGAGGACAGGATTGGCTCAAGGTCAGCCAGGTGACAAGGTCAAAAATCAGGATCTAGAACAGGGATAAAGCTTCCAAAGCATGGCTTCAATACCTCAGGACAATCTGGCAATGTGTACAATTTTGTTGAGGGGAAAACAAATAATTGAAATTTGTTGGTTTTCCTTCAGGATACCCACAGTGCAGTGTGGTGTCACCAAAAAAGACAAAAAAAAGGGATTAAAAAAGAAAACCATTTAAAATGTCAGATTTCCAAGCACACAGTGTTTTAAAATCTCCAGACATCAGTTTATCTTCAAAGCAGTGACTCTGCTGTGTTTGTGGCTCTATGATGCAGCGTTCTTCAAATGTGGTTTTATCTTTGGGAAATCAGAGCACAGGAACTGGAGACCAAATTGAATCTGGAAAATAGTCAAGAATAACTTAAAAACCTCCTCAGTAACTCTCACAGCTGTCTGTGTCTGGACCTGCGGCAGAAGGGGTGTCCTCAAACTTGATTTATGTCCTGTCCGGTCTTCTCAGATTGCTCAGACTTGGATTGTTTGGGGTTTTTTTTTTTTTTTTTTTTGAATGAGTGAGTGAGTGAGTTTTGAATTGCTTTTCCCAATAAACTGCTTGCCGCAGAAGGACAGTAATGGTGATAAGGTATTGTTGAGTTCACAGTCAGTGCCACACGTGGAACAGGTCACAATATGTTTTTATTAGGAGATGATATCTGAGCCTTAGAGGGATTAGGGACAGGAGATGGAAACAATCCACCAGAGGTCATATCTGTCCATAAGGATATTTAGGATCCTCTGGCAAACTGACAAAAATCTTGAGAGACGTGGAGAGAAAGGAAAGTTGAAGCTCCATGAGAACAGATCGTGCCGTATGTGTTTTAACTGCCGATACCAAGAAGACAGAACAACAACAGAGTTATTAATGGGAGTAGAAAGAAACAACAAAGAACACTGCAGGCCTTTTTTAAGTTTAAATGACACGCTTCTCTCTGCTGAGGGACCGCATGACCCGTACACGTCTCTCAACATGTGACCCGGACCACGTGGTGCTAATTTGTTAACAAATTTAGAAAGACCTGCAGGCTTTATACACTTAGTAAACAAACTTAAGTCCACACTGCACTGATCACAAGTAGAGAAATCCATGAGCCACTGAGGATTCTAATGTTCTAATGATGACAGCTGTGCTTTATTCTAGAACTGAGGCCAGAAAGGTTTTGTTGTTGTTACTGTACATGTTTAGCATTCCTCCAAATAAATACAGCAAAAGGCCACAACTGAATATGTTCTGAACTTCATTTTCTATCAGTCATTGGTACACAGTAAAATCACCGGTGTTAAATGAACACTGACAGTGAACATATGGTCCCACTCTGGCCAGAGTAGAATCATATATACACTGACCGTGTGACCGTGTTAATTTAACACGGTCAGTGTTAGTTTTACACTTGTGATTTTACTGTGTACCATCAGTGGCAGGCACAGTTCCGCTAATCTGCTAACTGCTAATTAGCAAAGCTAACTTTTACGTTAGCGGATTAGCTTTTCAGGTAACTTTGAAAACCATAAGCGGACCACTTAGCTTCTGCTAAATTTAGTTCCATGAACTTTCAGTCCGCTAACATTTTTTTTTTTTGCTGGTAAAGTGAGTAAAGTTTAACAGTCAAAAATGTTTGTAATCCCTAAAATCATACATGCTAGTTCCTGTTGTGTGTCTGCAACAGTCAGACCGGTGTTCTGTGGAGATGAGTTCCTTTAGCGTAAATCGACAGTTAGTGTGTCGAGTGTAGCTCCACCATCGAGATGGTCTTCTTGTGGTCTGGCGACAGTGTTCTGCTTTAAAGACAGCATGTACATGCAAATCTTTACTTTTATACATGAAAAGATACTTAGTGCTGTATTTTTATGTAAAGACAAAACCTACGTGGGTTTTCTTCGGTGGGGAAGCTCAACACGATGGGTGAGGTGTAGATTTTACCTCACCAGTCGCGTTGAACGCAACACGGATGAGCCGGTCATGTTACAGTTTATAAATATAATACAGCGATAAACTGTGACTATTACTGCGATTTACTGCTTTTTATGAAGACGAGGACCATTTTTGGGATTTTAGTTATTTATTTTTCGTGCATTTGTGTTGTGTTTGTAAATGCAATACAGGGGGAGCCGTAGCTCCGTTAACAGTTTATAAATATATAATATAGAGATAAACTGTGACTTCAAATACTGCAGTTTACTGTTTTTGATATTTGTTTTTTGTATGTTCATTTTGTGTTTGTGATCCTGGGAAAGTATTGAGGCTTTTCAGGTTTCAAATCCCGCAAAACCTCAGAGAGGTCGCCGCACTGCGAGATCTCAGTAACATTGAGAACTGCATTGAGACGCTCTGATCATGCTGCACTTTAACCGCTGCACACGGACAACACCATTAACATCACAACATAAAACTATTTTTATACTGAGCCTAAAACTCTTGTGAATATATTCTCTGGGTTTTTAGAAGTTGTTATTGTGTTTGTTTTATGTAAACATGTGAGAATCACAGGCTGTCTCTCCGTTATTTTCAATGGGAGCTGCTGTGAGCTACAATCGCTTCCTGATCATGTTGTTCTGGGGGAAAGTGAAGTTTGCTCCTTAACACCTTGATTATTGTTCTTTCCAACACTGTTTGCTCTCTTTGTTCCAGACTAATATATATAATATGTCTGAAATTTGGTTTGCGCTTATTAAATTCCACACAGATTAAACATAGCAGATCACAGATTATTTGTTATAATTGTTTTAGCAAGTTTTCAGGATATCATTCATGCAGTCTCTTATTAACGTGATGAAAAGCATTAAAAAATAAATTTTTGTAGCATAATATTCATTTATTTAATATTCATGCCCAGATGGAACGTATCCTGTGGGCTATGTTCTCGACTCCTGGGGGTCTTGGTGTATTGCATGCTTGGCGCCTTTCTCCGTTGAGGACGTCAAGAATTTATTCATTTTTGGTCTTATGGTAGCAGGGCTGGTACTTTCTGGCTTATGTGCTGCCCTGATCTACTGGAAAATTGGTAAGACGGCGGCATCAAGAACCACAGCCCCTCGCTTGTCCGTCATGATTAACGAGGTTGGCAAGGCAGTGCATTCTCAGACTGCATTGACTCTTGAACTCAGACGCAAATTGGATGACATCTTGGAGCAGATGTGTGCCTTGCAGTTGAAGTTGAAGGTTTCGGAGGCCGGTGAATATTCTTAATTCATAATTGGAATGTTCTTAATTTATAATTGGGATTTGGTTGTTCAAGTGGACTGTTAAAAGTGTTTTTCACTGCTCAACCACAACACTCCAGGCTATCTAGCCTCAAGGACAAATTGCCTGACTGTTTTCCTCCAGAGGAATGTCTTCAGGCCTTGGTGAGATTATTCAGCTCCTTTCTTATCTCAACCCACAAAGACAATAAACTGACTTACACATGGACAAAGACTGAAGCATGCGCCATTATTCCCTTTATCTCCCTTCCTGTCCCCCCATCACACACCCCATCCCGGCCATCGCTCACGCCACCGCTTTCCCCTCCGGGGGCTGCGCGGTTTTTAGCTGTGGCAGGTCCCCGTTCCCCACAAGCTAGCGGCGGCGCGACTCCAGTTGCAGTGGCCTTCACCCATTTTGCCTCAAATCGGATGACGGACTGCTTCAAGTTTAGTGCACATAAACAATGTCAAATGTATATGTGTTGTCTTTAATTTTGATGTGTGCCATTATTACGGTACACAAGTAATAATTGTGGATTAATTGGTGTATCTTGTCTGAGGTAATTGGAGTGTAAATGTAATTGCCCTTTTTTGGGATCAATAAAGTTGTCTGAAGTCTGATTTACAATTGTCATCATGTGGATTCTTTATGTTTGGATGTATTCTTTATGGATTCTTTATGTTGTTTTGACTGCAGCGACTCTCTGCCGCGCAAGGGATTATGGGATACGTGAAAATCCCGAATGGGTTATGTGACTTGACCTTTGAATTTACCCAGCAGCCCCTGCAGTGCTTAAACTCGAAACTGGCTTTTCAGTAGCTGACAGTTTAATGTGATGTGCCCGTGACTATTGACAACGTACTGAGGCAATACTAAACGTTAGCGGTTAGCAGTAACTTCTGCTAAATGTTTTAGTGTTCAGCATTATAAAGTTAACTTTTCAGTTAGCAGATTAATGGTTATCAAAGCTAACTTTTCAGTTAGCTGTGCCCACCGCATAGTAAATCCATCTGGAGTAGGCAGTTCTCAAAAACTGAGTGACCATGCCAGAAGGAGACTAGTGAGGGAAGCCACCAAGACACCCAGACAACTCTGAAGGAGTTATAGGATTATGTGGTTGTGATTAGAGAATAACAGAGTGCAACTTTTCGCAGTTGCATCTCCTGTTATTGGTGTGTAGCAGTAGTAGTAGTACAGTAAATCTATACTCAAGTAAAAACATTATGAAAAATGACTAGTAGAACTGCTGATTTCTGTTTGTGAGAAACCTAATCAGGTAAAATTTAAAAAGTACCTAATTACTGTAATAAATTACTCAAAGTACACATTACTTTTTAGCTCGAGATCTGGCTTGAGGTGATTGTTAGATGTATCTGTGTTTATCTTTTACTATATCAAGTATTTGCTGTGCTTAAACACTTGTATTTTTTAGTGAGTTCTAGTTATCTGTTTGAGTATGCATGTCAGCTGGTCTGAACTGGTTTTATCTGATCAGAAAGTCCAGCAAATAATGGAGTTAGGTTCCTTCAGGTACCAAAGAACTGTGATGAAGACAATCGTGGATTCATGTACACTGACTGACTCCGGTTTAGACTGTTATCACTCCAGGAAGACACAACATTTATGTGCACCACATTGTGAAGCACAGGCACACACTGGTTGCACTTGGCGGAATGATTTGCTGCACTAATGCATTTTGTAGTTGTGTTAGAATAATTAAACCAAGAATGCACACCAGACTTTGTTGACCTGTTAATGTGCTCACAGTCTTAAAACTGCAGAAAACACGAAACACAGCCACTCAGCCTGTGCATATGTATTTCCTTTTAAGTGTAATTTGGATTCAGGGAGTGTTATTGTTGTACAGCTTCATGGTGGAGTGGCACAGAGAAGAGTTTTCTTAAAAAGGAGATGCATGAAAAGTTTAATGCTGCAACTGCATGCCAGATTTTGGAGTAATTACCCAAGGCCGTCAAATATGGAGATCCAGTATTGCGAAGGTTTTTCATCTGTCCGTCCATCCGTCTGTCTGTGCTCAGCATAAGTCCAGTCCTATTACTGCCAGAGTCTTCAAATTTTCAAGAAACATTCTTGGGACACAGACCTTGACGTATTTTAAGATGTTAAAAATATTTTGAAGAGCTGATGAATGAAGAAAATGAGCGAGAGAAAAGGCTGGATGATGTGGTGAGAGTAAGCCAGGAAATACAAGAGATTAGTAAGGAAGAAGTGAGGGCTGCTATGAAGATGATGAAGAGTGGAAAGGCACTTGGTCCAGATAACATTCCAGTGGAGGCATGGAAATGTCTAGGAGAGATGGCAGTAGAGTTTCTAACCAGATTGTTTAAGAAAATCTTGGCAAGTGAAAGAATGCCTGATGAGTGGAGACGAAGCTGCAGTAACTACAGAGGCATAAAGCTGATCAGCCACGGCATGAAGTTATGGGAAAGAGTAGTAGAAGGTAGGCTTAGAAAACAGGTGAAGATCTGTGAGCAGCAATATGGTTTCATGCCAAGAAAGAGCACTACAGGTGCAATGTTTGCTCTGAGAATACTGTTGGAGAAGTAGAGAGAAGGACAGAAAGAGTTACATTGTGTGTTTGTGGACTTAGAAAAGCTTATGATAGGATGCCAAGAGAAGAGCTGTGGTATTGTATGAGGAAGTCTGGAGTGGCAGAGAAGTATCTTAGGGTAGTGCAGGACATGTACAAGAATAGTGTGACAGCGGTGAGATGTGCAGTCGGAATGACAGACTCATTCAAGGTGGAAGTGGGATTGCACCAAGGATCAGCTCTGAGCCCTTTCTTGTTTGCAGTGGTGATGGACAGGTTGATGGATGAGATCAGACAGGAGTCCCCATGGACTATGATGTTTGCAGATGACATTGTGATCTGTAGTGACAGTAGAGAGCAAGTTGAGTCTAGTCTGGAGAGGTGGAGATATGCTTTGGAGAGAAGGGGAATGAAAGTCAGTAGAAGCAAGACTGAGTACATGTGTGTGACTGAGAGGGAGCCCAGTGGAATAGTGCAGTTACAAGGAGTAGAAGTGGTGAAAGTACATGAGTTTAAATATTTGGAGTCAACTGTTCAAAGTAATGGAGAGTGTGGTAGAGAGGTGAAGAAGAGAGTGCAGGCAGGGTGGAGTGGATGGAGAAAGGTGGCAGGAGTGATTTGTGACTGAAGAATATCAGCAAGAGTGAAGGGGAAAGTTTACAAAACAGTAGTGAGACCAGCTATGTTGTATGGTTTAGAGACAGTGGCACTAACAAAAGACAGGAGGCAGAGCTGGAGGTGGCAGAGCTGAAGATGTTGAGATTCTCTTTGGGAGTGACAAGAATGGACAAGATTAGGAATGAACATATCAGAGGGACAGCTCAGGTGGGACGGTTTGGAGACAAAGTCAGAGAGGTGAGATTGAGATGGTTTGGACATGTGCAGAGGAGGGACCCAGAGTATATAGGGAGAAGGATGCTGAGGATGGAGCCACCAGGCAGGAGGAGAAGAGGGAGGCCAAAGAGGAGGTTCATGGATGTGCTGAGGGAGGACATGCAGGTGGTTGGTGTGACAGAGGAAGATACAGAGGACAGGGTGAGATGGAAACGATTGATCTGCTGTGGTGACCCCTAACAGGAACAGCCAAAAGACAAAGAAGAAGAAGAAGAAGATCAAGTTGTAGATATTTGTTTACAGTTTGAGTTTAAGGAACATAATTTAGCAAATTTTTATATTGAGAAACCCGATTCACTTTTTGTATTTGAAATGGCATAAACAAATTTAAATGTGTGAAATGCCAAGGGTCTGAATACTTTTGCAAGCCACTGTGTGTATATATATATATATATATATATATATATATATATATATATACGAGGTCTGTGATGAAAAAAGCGGTCCTTTTTATTTTTTTCAAAAAATTAATGGATTTGATTCATATGTTTTTACGTCAGACATGCTTGAACCCTCGTGCACATGCGTGAGTTTTTTCACGCGTGTCGGTGACGTCATTCGCCTGTGGGCAGGCCTTGAGTGAGGAGTGCTCCACCCTGCCCGTCGGAATCTCTTTGTCTGAATAGCCGCTGCGGACGGCGCGCGTTGCTTTATCAACATTTTTTCTGGACCTGTGAGGAATATCCGAGTGGACACTATTCGAGAAATTAAGCTGGTTTTCGGTGAAAAGTTTAACGGCTGATGAGAGATTATGGGGTGTTTCTGTCGCTGTAAGGACTTCCCACGGAGCGGGACGTCGCGCAGTGTTTCCAGGCGCCGTCGTCGGCCTGTTTCGACCTGAAAACATTCTAATTTAAGGCTTTATTCACCCAGGATGTCGTGAGAGAACAGAGAAGATTCAGAAGAGGCCGCCATCAGGACTTTATGCGGACATTCCACTGTTTAAGGACATTTTTTAATGAAAGACGTGCGCGCAAATTCGCCGAGTCGTTTCCGTGACGACTTGGCAAATCTGTGTGCGCCGCGACAGGAAAAACACCTCCGTGTTGAAAACCATTTGTAAAATTCAGGCGGCTTTTGATGGCTTTCAACAAGTGAGTAACTGAGAAATTGTTTAACAGCTTGGGCATGTTCCAACTTGCCCATTAAGGTTTCCAACGGAGGTGTTTTTCCTGTCGCGACCCCCCGCGGTCGGGTCTGGCCCGACATGCGACTCTGCCCGCACGTTCTTTCATTACAAATTGTCCGTTAACAATGGAATGTCCGAATAAACTCCTCATGCCGACTTCTTCTGAAAGTTCTCTGTTCTCTGACGACTTCCTGGATCAACAGAGCCTGAAATGTGGAAGTTTTCAACTTGAAACGGCGAGACGCTGCCGCCTCGAAGCGCAGATCGCCGTCAGGCACCATGGGCCGTCCTTAATGCGACACTACCAGACCAAAATCTCTCATCAGCCGTTAAAATTTTTACCGAAAACCAGCTGAATTTATCGAATGGTGTCCACTCAGTTGTGCCTTACAGTTTTGAAAAAATTTTGATCAAACAAAGCAGCAGTCTCTGAGCCATTCCTAAACAATGAAAAAACGACGAGAGGGTGGGCTACTCCTCACTCAAAGACTGCCCACAGGCGAATGACGTAACCGACAGGCGTGAAAAAACTCTCGCATGCCCACGAGGGTTCAAGCATGTCTGATGTAATCACACGTGATTCAAATCCATATGGTTTTTGAAAAAAATAATAAGGTCGGATACTTTTATCACAGACCTCGTATAGATATATATATATATATATATATATATATATATATATATATATATATATATATATATATATATATATGATAGTGATAAATCTGTGATAGTGAGTACTTCTCCTTTGCTGAGATAATCCATCCCACCTCACAGGTGTGCCATATCAAGATGCTGATTAGACACCATGATTAGTGCACAGGTGTGCCTTAGACTGCCCACAATAAAAGGCCACTCTGAAAGGTGCAGTTTTGTTTTATTGGGGGGGGGACACCAGTCAGGATCTGGTGTGACCACCATTTGCCTCATGCAGTGCAACACATCTCCTTCGCATCATCCGTGAAGAGAACACCTCTCCAACGTGCCAAACACCAGCGAATGTGAGCATTTGCCCACTCAAGTCAGTTACAACGATGAACTGGAGTCAGGTCGAGACCCCGATGAGGACGACGAGCATGCAGATGAGCTTCCCTGAGACGGTTTCTGACAGTTTGTGCAGAAATTCTTTGGTTATGCAAACCGATTGTTTCAGCAGCTGTCCGAGTGGCTGGTCTCAGACGATCTTGGAGGTGAACATGCTGGATGTGGAGGTCCTGGGCTGGTGTGGTTACACGTGGTCTGCGGTTGTGAGGCTGGTTGGATGTACTGCCAAATTCTCTGAAACGCCTTTGGAGATGGCTTATGGTAGAGAAATGAACATTCAATACACGAGCAACAGCTCTGGTTGACATTCCTGCTGTCAGCATGCCAATTGCACGCTCCCTCAAATCTTGCGACATCTGTGGCATTGTGCTGTGTGATAAAACTGCACCTTTCAGAGTGGCCTTTTATTGTGGACAGTCTAAGGCACACCTGTGCACTAATCATGGTGTCTAATCAGCATCTTGATATGGCACACCTGTGAGGTGGGATGGATTATCTCAGCAAAGGAGAAGTGCTCACTATCACAGATTTAGACTGGTTTGTGAACAATATTTGAGGGAAATGGTGATATTGTGTATGTGGAAAAAGTTTTAGATCTTTGAGTTCATCTCATACAAAATGGGAGCAAAACCAAAAGTGTTGCGTTTATATTTTTGTTGAGTATATATATATATATATATATATATACGAGGTCTATTAGAAAAGAAACCGACCTTTTTATTTTTTTCAAAAACTATATGGATTTGAATCAAGTGCGATTACATCAGACAAGCTTGAACCCTCGTGCGCATGTGTGAGTTTTTTCACGCCTGTCGGTTGCGTCATTCGCCTGTGGGCAGGCTTTGAGTGAGGAGTGGTCCACCCCTCCCGTCGGAATTCCTTTGTCTGAGAACTTCCTGAGAGACTGGCGCTTTGCTTGATCAAAATTTTTTCAGAAACTGTAAGGCACATACAAGTGGACACCATTCGAAAAATTCAGATGGTTTTCGGTGAAAATTGTAATGGCTGATGAGAGATTAAGGAGTGTTACTATCGCTTTAAGGACAGCCCACAGCGCCGGACGGCACATCGCGCCCCGAGCCGCCGTCGTCAGCCTGTTTCGAGCTGAGAACTTCCAAATTTAAGCCTCTGTTGACCCAGGATGTCGTGAGAGAGCAGAGAAGTTTCAGAAGAGGTCGAGATCAGCAGTTTATCCGGACATTCCACTGTTAAAGGAGATTTTGTAATGAAAGACGTGCGGACGGATTTGCGCGTCAGCACGCAGCCGCTCATCGAATGACAGCACAGCAAAACACCTCCGTTGGAAGCATTACAGGACAAGTTTCAACATGCCCAGCTGTTAAACAATTTCTCGGATACTCACTCGACTGAAAGCCATCAAAAAACGCCTGAATCTTATGAAAGGTTATCAACACGGAGGTGTTTTGCTGTGGCGCCGTGCGATGAGCAGCTGGGTGGCGATGCGCGAATCCATCCGCACGTCTTTCATTACAAAATCTCCTTTAACAGTGGAATGTCCGGATAAACTGCTGATCCCGAGCTCTTCTGCAACTTCTCTGTTCTCTCACGACGTCCTGGGTCAACAGAGGCTTAAATTTGGAAGTTTTCAGCTAGAAACAGGCTGATGACGGCGGCTCGGGGCACGGCGCGCCGTCTGGCACCGTGGGCTGTCCTTAAAGCGATAGTAACACTCTTTAATCTCTCATCAGCCGTTAAAATTTTCAACAAAAACCGTCTGAATTTCTCAAATGGTGTCCACTTGGATGTGCCTTACAGTTTCTGAAAAAATTTTGATCAAGCAAAGCGCCAGTCTCTCAGGAAGAAGTCAGACAAAGGAATTCCGACGGGAGGGGTGGACCAGTGCTCACTCAAAGCCTGCCCACAGGCGAATGACGCAACCGACAGGCGTGAAAAAAACTCACGCATGCGCACGAGGGTTCAAGCTTGTCTGACGCAATCACACGTGATTCAAATCCATACAGTTTTTGAAAAAAATAAAAAGGTCGGTTTCTTTTCTAATAGACCTCGTATATATATATATATATATATATATATATATATATATTATATTATATTATATTATATATATTATTGTCAGCAGTTTTATAGATATATATATAGATTCTTATCTTTATCTATATATATAACGTGTGAAATGCCAAGGGGCCGAATACTTTTGCAAGCCACTGTGTGTGTGTATATGTATGTATGTATATATATATATATATATATATATATATATATATATATATATATATATATATATATATATATATATAAGACACAAACTTACAGTATCACCCGAATATGAAAGCTGCTGACAGTTGTTCCAGTCTTTAGCTGGTAAGCTTTCAAACTATGTGTTTTTTCCAATGCTGTTTAGATATTTATGGAGTGGTTTTTCTAATCGTGTTTTTAGCGTTCTGGTTTGTAACGAATGTGATATGCGTTTCGGACCAATTATCATGGTAACCGGTAGGATATGGGAAAATATCGGACCGGAAATCAGCCAATCAGAGTGCATGTAGCAACTTATCTATCTGCTGGATGTCTTCTCTTTGCAATTAATTGTTTTTTCAGTGAATAAAGTCCATTAGTAATGAAAACCAAAGTCAAAAAATGGCCATTGCTGCCATGATAAAACAAATTGCTACCATGTACCAATCCACGATGATGTTCTTTGGCTGTAAGATTAAATTAAAAAAATAATGAGCGTTTACATGCATGTTTCAATGAGAAGCTTAATACTTCTAAAACTTAAGAGCTGGTCATAGACTTTATGAAGTCTAGACCATGCCCACGGCAAGTGGAGATAGATGAAGTTGAAGTTGAGGTCGTGGGCACTTATAAGTACCTGTCCCTGCTGCTGGATGTCAAGTTGGACTGGACAAGCAATAGTGACCACTTTTGTCAAATGGGGCAAAGCAGGCTGTATTTAATTTGCCCTATTGACGTTTCAAATCCCGCAAAACCTCGGAGAGGTCGCCGCGCTGCGAGATTTCAGTAACACTGAGAACTGCAATGAGACGCTCTGATGACGCTGCACTTTAATCGCTGCACACAGACAACACCATTAATATTGCAACATAAAACTAATTTTATATTGTGCCTAAAACTCTTATGAATATATTCTCTGGGTTTATAGACGTTGTTATTGCGTTTATTTTATGTAAAAATGCGAGAATCACAGGCTGTCTCTCCGTTATTTTCAATGGGAGCTGCTGTGAGCTACGAGCTTGTACAATCGCTTCCTGATCATGTCGTTCTGGGGGAAAGTGAAGTTTGCTCTTTAACGTCTTGATTATTGTTCTTTACAACACTGTTTGTCCTCTTTGTTCGAGATGAATATATATATAATATGTCTGGAATTCGCTTTGCGTTTATTAAATTCCACGCACATTAAACGTAGCAGACACGGATTATTTGTTATAATTGTTTTAGCAAGTTTTCAGGGTATCATCAATCAATCAATCAATTTTTTTATATAGCGCCAAATCACAACAAACAGTTGCCCCAAGGCGCTTTATATTGTAAGGCAAGGCCATACAATAATTATGTAAAACCCCAACGGTCAAAACGACCCCCTGTGAGCAAGCACTTGGCTACAGTGGGAAGGAAAAACTCCCTTTTAACAGGAAGAAACCTCCAGCAGAACCAGGCTCAGGGAGGAGCAGTCTTCTGCTGGGACTGGTTGGGGCTGAGGGAGAGAACCAGGAAAAAGACATGCTGTGGAGGGGAGCAGAGATCGATCACTAATGATTAAATGCAGAGTGGTGCATACAGAGCAAAAAGAGAAAGAAACAGTGCATCATGGGAACCCCCCAGCAGTCTACGTCTATAGCAGCATAACTAAGGGATGGTTCAGGGTCACCTGATCCAGCCCTAACTATAAGCTTTAGCAAAAAGGAAAGTTTTAAGCCTAATCTTAAAAGTAGAGAGGGTGTCTGTCTCCCTGATCTGAATTGGGAGCTGGTTCCACAGGAGAGGAGCCTGAAAGCTGAAGGCTCTGCCTCCCATTCTACTCTTACAAACCCTAGGAACTACAAGTAAGCCTGCAGTCTGAGAGCGAAGCGCTCTATTGGGGTGATATGGTACTACGAGGTCCCTAAGATAAGATGGGACCTGATTATTCAAAACCTTATAAGTAAGAAGAAGAATTTTAAATTCTATTCTAGAATTAACAGGAAGCCAATGAAGAGAGGCCAATATGGGTGAGATATGCTCTCTCCTTCTAGTCCCCGTCAGTACTCTATCTGCAGCATTTTGAATTAACTGAAGGCTTTTTAGGGAACTTTTAGGACAACCTGATAATAATGAATTACAATAGTCCAGCCTAGAGGAAATAAATGCATGAATTAGTTTTTCAGCATCACTCTGAGACAAGACCTTTCTGATTTTAGAGATATTGCGTAAATGCAAAAAAGCAGTCCTACATATTTGTTTAATATGCGCTTTGAATGACATATCCTGATCAAAAATAACTCCAAGATTTCTCACAGTATTACTAGAGGTCAGGGTAATGCCATCCAGAGTAAGGATCTGGTTAGACACCATGTTTCTAAGATTTGTGGGGCCAAGTACAATAACTTCAGTTTTATCTGAGTTTAAAAGCAGGAAATTAGAGGTCATCCATGTCTTTATGTCTGTAAGACAATCCTGCAGTTTAGCTAATTGGTGTGTGTCCTCTGGCTTCATGGATAGATAAAGCTGGGTATCATCTGCGTAACAATGAAAATTTAAGCAATACCGTCTAATAATACTGCCTAAGGGAAGCATGTATAAAGTGAATAAAATTGGTCCTAGCACAGAACCTTGTGGAACTCCATAATTAACTTTAGTCTGTGAAGAAGATTCCCCATTTACATGAACAAATTGTAATCTATTAGATAAATATGAATCAAACCACCGCAGCGCAGTGCCTTTAATACCTATGGCATGCTCTAATCTCTGTAATAAAATTTTATGGTCAACAGTATCAAAAGCAGCACTGAGGTCTAACAGAACAAGCACAGAGATGAGTCCACTGTCCGAAGCCATAAGAAGATCATTTGTAACCTTCACTAATGCTGTTTCTGTACTATGATGAATTCTAAAACCTGACTGAAACTCTTCAAATAGACCATTCCCTGCATATGATCAGTTAGCTGTTTTACAACTACCCTTTCAAGAATTTTTGAGAGAAAAGGAAGGTTGGAGATTGGCCTATAATTAGCTAAGATAGCTGGGTCAAGTGATGGCTTTTTAAGTAATGGTTTAATTACTGCCACCTTAAAAGCCTGTGGTACATAGCCAACTAACAAAGATAGATTGATCATATTTAAGATCGAAGCATTAAATAATGGTAGGGCTTCCTTCAGCAGCCTGGTAGGAATGGGGTCTAATAAACATGTTGATGGTTTGGATGAAGTAACTAATGAAAATAACTCAGACAGAACAATCGGAGAGAAAGAGTCTAACCAAATACCGGCATCACTGAAGCAGCCAAGATAACGATACGGCTTTGGGATGGTTATGAGTAATTTTTTCTCTAATAGTTAAAATTTTGTTAGCAAAGAAAGTCATGAAGTCATTACTAGTTAAAGTTAATGGAATACTCAGCTCAATAGAGCTCTGACTCTTTGTCTTTGCTGAAAAGAAACCTGGGGTTGTTCTTATTTTCTTCAATTAGTGATGAGTAGAAAGATGTCCTAGCTTTACGGAGGGCTTTTTTATAGAGCAACAGACTCTTTTTCCAGGCTAAGTGAAGATCTTCTAAATTAGTGAGACGCCATTTCCTCTCCAACTTACGGGTTATCTGCTTTAAGCTACGAGTTTGTGAGTTATACCACGGAGTCAGGCACTTCTGATTTAAAGCTCTCTTTTTTAGAGGAGCTACAGCATCCAAAGTTGTCTTCAATGAGGATGTAAAACTATTGACGAGATACTCTATCTCACTTACAGAGTTTAGGTAGCTACTCTGCACTGTGTTGGTATATGGCATTAGAGAACATAAAGAAGGAATCATATCCTTAAACCTAGTTACAGCGCTTTCTGAAAGACTTCTAGTGTAATGAAACTTATTCCCCACTGCTGGGTAGTCCATCAGAGTAAATGTAAATGTTATTAAGAAATGATCAGACAGAAGGGAGTTTTCAGGGAATACTGTTAAGTCTTCTATTTCCATACCATAAGTCAGAACAAGATCTAAGATATGATTAAAGTGGTGGGTGGACTCATTTACTTTTGAGCAAAGCCAATAGAGTCTAATAATAGATTAAATGCAGTGTTGAGGCTGTCATTCTCAGCATCTGTGTGGATGTTAAAATCGCCCACTATAATTATCTTATCTGAGCTAAGCACTAAGTCAGACAAAAGGTCTGAAAATTCACAGAGAAACTCACAGTAACGACCAGGTGGACGATAGATAATAACAAATAAACTGGTTTTTGGGACTTCCAATTTGGATGGACAAGACTAAGAGTCAAGCTTTCAAATGAATTAAAGCTCTGTCTGGGTTTTTGATTAATTAATAAGCTGGAATGGAAGATTGCTGCTAATCCTCCGCCCCGGCCCGTGCTACGAGCATTCTGACAGTTAGTGTGACTCGGGGGTGTTGACTCATTTAAACTAACATATTCATCCTGCTGTAACCAGGTTTCTGTAAGGCAGAATAAAATCAATATGTTGATCAATTATTATATCATTTACCAACAGGGACTTAGAAGAGAGAGACCTAATGTTTAATAGACCACATTTAACTGTTTTAGTCTGTGGTGCAGTTGAAGGTGCTATATTATTTTTCTTTTTGAATTTTTATGCTTAAATAGATTTTTGCTGGTTATTGGTAGTCTGGGAGCAGGCACCGTCTCTACGGGGATGGGGTAATGAGGGGATGGCAGGGGGAGAGAAGCTGCAGAGAGGTGTGTAAGACTACAACTCTGCTTCCTGGTCCCAACCCTGGATAGTCACAGTTTGGAGGATTTAAGAAAATTGGCCAGATTTCTAGAAATGAGAGCTGCTCCATCCAAAGTGGGATGGATGCCATCTCTCCTAACAAGACCAGGTTTTCCCCAGAAGCTTTGCCAATTATCTATGAAGCCCACCTCATTTTTTGGACACCACTCAGACAGCCAGCAATTCAAGGAGAACATGCGGCTAAACATGTCACTCCCGGTCTGATTGGGGAGGGGCCCAGAGAAAACTACAGAGTCCGACATTGTTTTTGCAAAGTTACACACCGATTTAATGTTAATTTTAGTGACCTCCGATTGGCGTAACCGGGTGTCATTACTGCCGACGTGAATTACAGTCTTGCCAAATTTACACTTAGCCTTAGCCTGCAGTTTCAAATTTCCTTCAATGTCGCCTGCTCTGGCCCCCGGAAGACAATTGACTATGGTTGCTGGTGTCGCTAACTTCACATTTCGCAAAACAGAGTCGCCAATAACCAGAGTTTGATCCTCGGCGGGTGTGTCGTCGAGTGGGGAAAAACGGTTAGAGATGTGAACGGGTTGGCGGTGTACACGGGGCTTCTGTTTAGGGCTACACTTCCTCCTCACAGTCACCCAGTCAGCCTGCTTTCCCGGCTGCTCGGGATCTGCCAGGGGGTAACTAACGGTGGCTAAGCTATCTTGGTCCGCACCGACTACAGGGGCCTGGCTAGCTGTAGAATTTTCCACGGTGCGGAGCCGAGTCTCCAATTCGCCCAGCCTGGCCTCCAAAGCTACGAATAAGCTACACTTATTACAAGTACCGTTACTGCTAAAGGAGGCCGAGGAATAACTAAACATTTCACACCCAGAGCAGAAAAGTGCGGGAGAGACAGGAGAAGCCGCCATGCTAAATCGGCTAAGAGCTAGTAGCTACGCTAAGCTAGCGGATTCCTAAAAACACGCAAAGTGAATAATGTGTAAATAATTTAGAGGTGATTCAGCAGAAGGAGTTCTTTAGTTAAGGCACGTAAAGATTACACTGGGAAACAAATCGTAATCTAGATAACTAGATCAATCTAACTGCGCAGATTAAACAGCTAACAGATACAGAAAAACACCGCTGTGCTCCGGAACAGGAAGTGATACAATACCGCAGTGAGAGCCAACCACCAGTAGAGGCCTTGTGCATGCAGTTTCTTATTAACATGACGAAAAGCATAAAAAAATACATTTTTGTAGTATAATATTAATTTACAACTGTCATCGTGTTGATTCTCTATATGTTGTTTGACTGCAGCGACTCTCTGGCACGCAAGGGATTATGGGATATGTCAGTAGGGCGAATGAGGAGGCTACAACAACATCTCATCCTGTGGATGGTTTATCAGGTGTGGTGTGGGTGTGTGTGTGGGGGGGGGGGATATAATGAAGAGGAACACTTCAGAATTGGAGAAGTTGATCAGGTGGACCGGCTCTATGGTAGCCAAGGAACTTGACACTCTGGTGGCAGTGGCTAAAAGGACAGCACTGAACAACTACTGGCTATTCTGAATTATGCCAGACATTCAAATTCAATTTATTTTCATTTATATAGCGCCAAATCACAACAAGGTTGCCTCAAGGCGCTTCACACAAGTAAGGTCTAACCTTAGTAGCCCCCAGAGCAGCAGTGGTAAGGAAAAACTCCCTCTGAGGAAGAAACCTCAAGCAGACCAGACTCAAAGGGGTGACACTCTGCTTGGGCCATGCTACAGACACAATTACAAAACAATTCACAAAACGAATATACAGGAAATGTTGCCGGTGCACAGGACAGTTTCTGGAACAGATACCACAACCATCTCTGGATGGAGCCGCACTTCAAACAGAGAGAAAAGAAAAAAAGCAGAATCAAGCATCAGAAAGACAAATAGTGTAATTTGTCAGCATTAAGCAACAAGAAAAACAGAAAAAATACTGTGATCGCCGGCCACTAGTGTGTGTTAAGTCTGGACTTGAAAGTCTCTACAGAATCTGACTGTTTTATTGATGTAGGAAGATCATTCCACAGAAGAGGGGCATGATAAGAGATAGCTCTATGACCTGCAGACTTTTCTACAAGGTCAAGACAGAACTCAGACTACCAGAGCAAGAATTTTAGCTGAGGAAGCTTCTGCGATTTGAAGCGAAACGTCCTCGCATCAAGCAACCCAGTCCAGTTAAAGTTGCAAGCTTCTCTACTAGTAGCAGAACCTTAAAATCTGATCTCACAGGGACAGGAAGCCAGTGAAGAGACGTCAAAATGGGTGTAATGTGGTCAAACTTTCTGCTTCTTGTCAAAACTCTGGCAGCAGCATTTTGAACCAACTGGACACCACTAATGCTGGACTGCAGTAAACCAGTAAATAGAATATTGCAGTAGTCCAATCTAGAAGAGACAAAGGCATGAATCAGGGTCTCAGCATCAACCATAGACAGGATGGGACGAATCTTCACTATATTTCACAGGTGGAAGAAAGCAGTCCTAGTAATATAATGTGAGGGCAAAGGACAATGTAGGATCAAAAATTACCCCAAGGTTCCTCACTTTGTCAGTGTGATGTATGACACACGAGCCTAGGCTAAGCGTTAACTGGTCAAATTGATGCCGATGTCTCACTGGACTAAGAACCATCATTTCAGTCTTATCAGAGTTTAAGCGTAGGACGTTGCTAGACATCCAGCGACATCCTCTGCACATGCTTTTCAGTAAGCAGAGAAGCTTGCTCAGTGATCACTGACTGGGCTACGCCCCTGGGGCCATTATATCTCCACCCTGAGAGGAAAAGGGGGAGGAAGGAGGGTTGAAGAATGAGGACTAAGAGACCTGAAATATGCATTCATTCATTTGTTTCTGTGTAGGCTCTCAGTTGTCCAGGTGGTATCCATAGTAGAGAAGCTTGAATCTTCGACTGGACTGGGTTGCTTGACGCGAGGACGTTTCGCTTCAAATCGCAGAAGCTTCCTCAGCTAAAATTCTTGCTCTGGAAGTCTGACTTCTGTCTGACTCTTGTAGAGAAGAATAAAACAGAAGCCAACAAAAGCTGGAGTTTTAAACCTAACCAGACCCCTCCTACTGAGAGGCAGACTGCTATAGGTGACTAAACAATAGCTCTAATTAGCTAATTAGTTTAAACGAAGCAACCTTTACACAAAAGGCTATACCAACACCGCAGAGAGGGCGCCAGTGGACCTCAGTCTGCAGTTCACCTCCACCTCAAAGACACTAACCACATGTTTGAGGACAAGGAAGTTAAAATATTAGCCAGAGAGAAGAAATGGTTTGAGAGAGGGGTCAAGGAGGCATTCTTTGTGAAACGTTTGAAACCCAGCCTTAACCGGGGAGGGGGTCTGAGACACACGTTATCCCCTGTTTACAATGGGGTACTCAGGTCAAAGGAGTTTCAGTCTTTTGTTCATGGTAATGAGTCATTCACGTCATCAAGGGAGCCATCAGAAAGGCATCCATCCCATCATTAGAGGGACAGCTGTCCTGTCATTAGGTGTGCTAACTACAGCACAATAGTTGCTAATTAGAGCTATTGTTTAGTCACTAGCCTATAGCAGTCTGCCTCTCAGTAGGAGGGGTCTGATTAGGTTTAAAACTCCAGCTTTTGTTGGCTTCCGTTTTATTCTTCTCTACAAGAGTCAGACAGAAGTCAGACTTCCAGAGCAAGAATTTTAGCTGAGGAAGCTTCTGCGATTTGAAGCGAAACGTCCTCGCGTCAAGCAACCCAGTCCAGTCGAAGATTCAAGCTTCTCTACTATGCATTCATTCATTCATTTTCTACACCCACTTACTCTAGTCAATGGCCGCAGGGGAGTGGAGGAGTGCTGGAGATAGTAGTCATAGGGCGTGAGGCAGGGTACAGTCTGGACAGTATGCCAGTCTATCCCAGGACCACATGTAGACAAACAAACACAGTCACATTTGCAGGCACACCTACAGTCACCAATTCACTGAACATACATGCCTTTGGAAGTGGGACAAATCCAGAACACCACACAAACATGGGGAGACCATGCAAACTCCACACAGAATGTTCTTGCTGTGAGGCAACAGTGCTAACCACTAAGCCACCGTGCTGCCTATGTGATGAAGAAAGTCACTGTCTGTCTGTCTATCTATCTACCAAAAGAAATGACATGTTGGCAAATAATACAGTCAAAAAGGAGTATCCACAAAGAAAGCAAAACTTGGTCCAAAATCACGCCTTGGGGGACCCCAGGTTTTATATATGATCCTGAGGAGAAAAAATGAAAATTAGAACAGAAGAGCAACATACACATTAAGAAATATTTGCATGTCTTAGTTTCATTCCATACAAATTTTGGTCATTGCACAGCCTGAAACATTACAAGGGTTCCAATTAAGGATAATATTTGAAAATCCCTAGGCAGATTTCATAATGCACCATGGTTATGTTGCATTTTGACCCTTACATTTGTCCTCACAGATTTTAACTTTCTCTTCCCCTGAAAGCTTGGCAATCGGTAAGACTTGCATATTTAGAGTACCGGTACCTTGTCTGCCATCTAAACACCCTTTCTGTATGACATATTTATTTAATCATGCTTCAGTTCACATAGACAAAAAGCATTCTACAGGTCCAGCCAAGATGTGCGCATGTTTCCACCAAAAAAAACAAAAAAACAAAAAGAAAATACTGTATAGCCTCTATGGATATGATTCAAAACAGATGGAGAGAAATTTTGGATGCATGTATGACATTTGTTAAATACTCTCTGTAAAACATTTTGACTAGTGAGGAAATCATAAACACTACTTTTGCACGATTCAGGATCCAGGTATGCTGCTTGGAGCTTGCATTAGGATGAAGTGTTTCTTGGAAGCAAGCCTTAACTTTACAAAGAGCGCTGTATGAGCTACCAATGATCACCTACCACTAGGGAGGTATTCTCCAATTTGAACCCATATTTCACTTATTAGAAGGCTTGTTTTTTAGCATGCATACATCCACATTATAAGTTCCTATAGAGTCCAAGTCATTCCATTGACATTTGAAAATGCGCCAAATTATTACTATACAACTATAAACTGAAAACAATAGGGGTCAATACTGTCATAATTTATAGTCACAGTAGTTATTATGTCTAAAATGTGAGTAAGATCAGTCTGAATGGCCTAAGAAGCCAATACTCACAGCTAATTTATCTTTAGAATTTTTCCCAGTATACCTACTTCCACATGGATGTTTAATAAAATACATGTATACTTATACAATTCACCAAACATGAGCAGCTGCTTTTTTTATATTATATTTTGGCAAGGAGGCACTTTGATCAATTTTGTTGTCAAACCACAATGGTGGTGTGAGTTCCACCTCTGATTAAACAGTATTTGTTCAGAACAAGCAAGTACTTAAAATATGAGAAGGTTTTGCCCTGAATTATGTTAATGAGATGTTCAGGTTTTCTTCAACCTAAGCATATTTTTAGATATTTTGGGGCTTATCTTTTCACTCAGGCCAAAAAAGTAAAAAATTACTTAATCTGCACATTATTTTTTTTTTAGAATGCAAACACCGTGTTAGCAAGCAAAAGCTAACCAGCTAAGTGTCGTTGGATGTGGGAAAAAGAACCTAAGAGTAAATGCTTCTTGTTGCCACTGAACAGGCAAAAACATCATTAAAAGTGTCTGTTAGTATGGACCGCTTCAGTGTGAAGCTAAATGTGCACTTTTACTTCAATAAATATAAATGAACTTTTTTGAAACAAACGATTACAGAGTTAGCCTTACCTTAGCCTAGCTGTCCTCCTGTGTTGCAGCTGTCCAGAGTGCAAAACACGTTGTGTGCCAAGTATGGCTTATTCTGTAAGATCCATCCCCTCCTCATTTGTCCCACTATTCTGAAATTACAATTCAGTCATGCATTTTAACCATGGTAACGACTTACTTGTAAGGGGGAGTGTTGACTTCATGAAATACAGCACCTTCAGTTACTTTTCCCGGCCATTTCATCTTGATAACCTTGAGTAGCTGATTTAACAAGATAGGATAGTTACAGTCTGGCCTGTGTGCAGTAATCCACGAACACCTTTGCATCATTAATACTAATTAATCACTTTTCAAACAGATGACAAAGCCTTGAGTCCTTGGCAATCTATGGCACACGGTTTAAAGCACAAAGAGGAAATCAGACTTGTAAGACTCTAACTTGAGTGTGACTCAGGTCCTAATTTTCAGGACTAATGCCTTGATTTGGATTTGAGCACCAATGACCCAGACTTGGAGTTGGACTCTCAGTTTGATTGCATTCAGACTTTGAAGTTGGAGAACAGGAATGAGATTTATTTTATTTTATTTGTAAAAGACCATGATAATTTGGCACAAGGTACTGACAGCCATACCAGACTTCGGAATTTCAGTCTTCAGTTAGTTTTGTGAAGAATGTTAACTGTGTTGACGTGCAATTTGTTGCTGTTAACAAGTTGGACTGCAGCTGTGTTTCACTGCACTGCGCACACTGTAAATGACTAAATCCACTGCTGGTTATCGTTGTTGTGACTGTTGGTTACTATAATGACCTTTTCACGTGAATACAGAAGTTAAGTGTCATTTTAAAAATGGGATAAAACATTGCAGTTCTTTAATGTGAATCTGGTTATGGGTTTGTGATTATGGTCGGCTAAGCAGAAGTGCTCACACACACACCCACACACATCAACTAATTCATTTTGTAGGCATCCGATGTTTGCAAGATACACACACAAATACATATTTCGTAGTCTGACGTGTGTGATGACTACTGATGTGACTCATTCTTTGTGCCAAAGTACTTTGTGCAATTCCACAGGCAAAATGTGTGGTGGAAATCACAGCTAGAGGGGGCAAAATTAGCATAATTATTCCATTTGCTTAATCACACTCACACATGTGAACATAAACTAAATGTGTGAGAAATCGCAGTGAAAGCTTTGTGCTATCGCTGATTTCTTAAGAAAAATTACAATCACATGAATATACTCATTTGTGAGATTGGGTTTGCATAAAAAAATCATTTAAATGTTTTGGGACCCCCTTAAAACAATAATAATAAGTGGACATTTTCTCACTCATTCAGCTTCAACCCCTTACTCCAATTAAGGGTCACAGGGGATTGGAGCCTATCCCAGCAGTCATAGGCCGAGAGGCGGGGTTCAACCAGGAGAGGACGCCAGTCTGTCACAGGGCCACATATAGACAAACAAAGACATTCACACGCACAATTTAAAGTTTGCAAACCACCTAAGCTGCATGTTTTTGGATGTGGGAGGAAGTTGGAGCACCCCAAGGGAAGCCACACAAACACAGGGAGAATACGCAAACTCCATACACAAAGGACACAGGTGGGAATCGATCCCATGACCTTCTTGCTGTGAGGCAACAGTGCTAACCCACTAAGCCTATTGCCCCATTTTCCCAACCTGTATTTGGGGAAAAAAAAAACTTTAAGAAGTGGAAAAAAAAAAACTCCTAGGAAGTGCTGTTTGCAATGTTTAAATTTTGCACTAATTACCTACAACTTCAAGACACATTCATACATTTCAAGGACTCACTCAGAAAAGTAAGTGAGACACTATTGTTACTTAGACTGTGGATTGTGGTGATTGAAAAGCACATGTAAGGTTCAGTATATCAAAGGAAAGAAAGAAAGTTTTCTAAGTAGCATGTGCATTTGCACTATATGACATTTTAAGTGGTGACAGATGTGTCAGAGTGGAGCACTGGAAAGCTTCTTAGAATTCAACTCAGGGAGTCCACCTAAAAAAAAATTTAACCCCTTTTCTCTACATTTACAACCCCAGTTCCAATGAAGTTGGGGCGTTGTGTATATTTTTTTGCTGTTTTTTTTTTTTTTTGTTTTTTTGTTTGTTTGTTTTTTTTTGCTAAAAACAGAATACAATGATTTTCAAATCCTCTTCAACCTATATTCAATTGAATACACAACAAAGAAGATATTTATTGTTAAAACTGATAAACTTTATTGTTTTTGTGCAAATATTTGCTCATTTTGAAATAGATGCCTGCAACACGTTTCAAAAAAGCTGGGACAGTGGTATGTTTACCACTGTGTTACATCACCTTTCCTTGTAACAACACTAAATAAGCGTTTGGGAACTGAGGACACTAATTGTTGAAGCTTTGTAGGTGGAATTCTTTCCCATTCTTGCTTGATGTATGACTTCAGTTGTTCAACAGTCTCTGTTGTCATATTTTGCGCTTCATAATGCGCCACACATTTTCAGTGGGCGACAGATCTGGACTGCTGGCAGGCCAGTCTAGTACTCGCACTCTTTTACTACAAAGCCACGCTGTTGTAACACGTGCAGAATGTGGCTTGGCATTGTCTTGCTGAAATAAGCAGGGACGTCCCTGAAAAAGACGTTGCTCCAAAACCTGGATGTACCTTTCAGCATTGATGGTGCCATCACAGATGTGTAAGTTGTCTATGCCATGGGCACTAACACACCCCCATACCATCACAGATGCTGGCTTTTGAAATTTGTGCTGGTAACAATCTGGATGGTCTTTTTCCTCGTTTGTCCAGAGGACACGACAACCATGATTTCCAAAAACAATGTGAACTCATCAGACCACAGCACACTTTTCCACTTTGCGTCTGTCCATTTCAAATGAGCTCGGGCCCAGAGAAGGCGGCGACATTTCTGGATGTTGTTGACATATGGATTTCGCTTTGCATGGTAGAGTTTTAACTTGCACTTGTAGATGTAGTGACAAACTGTGTTAACTGACAGTGGTTTTCTGAAGTGTTCCTGAGCCCACACGTAAGATCCTTTACACAATGATGTCAGTTTTTAATGCAGTGCCGCCTGAGGGATCAAAGGTCACAGGCATTCAGTGTTGGTTTTCAACCTTGCTGTTTACATGTAGAAAGTTCTCGAGATTCTCTGAATCTTCTGATTATATTATGGATTGTAGATGATAGAATCCCTAAATTCCTTGCAATTGAATGTTGAGAAACATTGTTCTTAAACTGTTGGACTATTTTTTCTCACGCAGTTGTTCACAAAGTGGTGATCCTCGCCCCATCTTTGCTTGTGAATGGCTGAGCCTTTTGGAGATGCTCCTTTTATACCCAATCATGACATTCACCTGTTTCCAATTAGGTGTTCTTTGAGCATTCATCAACTTTCCCAGTCTTTTGTTGCCCTGTCCCAACTTTTTTGAAATGTGTTGCAGGCATCCATTTCAAAATGAGCAAATATTTGCACAAAAACAACAAAGTCTATCAGTTTGAACATTAAATATCTTGTCTTTGTGGTGTATTCAGTTGAATATAGGTTGAATAGGATTTCCAAATCATTGTATTCTGTTTTTATTTACATTTACACAATGTCCCAACTTCATTGGAATTGGGGTTGTATCACTTTAGGTACAGCTGGCTCATGCCATGAAGAATATACACATTTTTTTTATTTTTGCAGTAGCAATTTACTTCTTCTTCTTCTGCTTCTTGCAGTTCTGTTGGCGCCTATACTATATAGTACTATATAGGTCTATATATTGGCTTTCTTCATTCGAACCCACATGTTTCAACTGCTTTGATTGTTGTTTGGACTCTGGTTTGAAGTGATGTATCCAGGTTTCGTCCATGTACACGAGTCATCGCATGAAGTTATATGGATCTACCTCAAGAAGCCAAAGATTCCCCCTGGACATCTGGAACCTTGTATTTTTCTGATCAGTCATGAGAAGTGTTGGATCCCATTGTGCTGAAAGTTTGGTCATTTCCAGTTCTTCCATCAGAACTTAATGAACTGGGAAATGACTACAGTACTGGCTATGTGATCATCACTTACTCTTCTCTCAAAAAGGATCATATCATGGATCTTCTGGATCTTATCGGTCGAGGTGGCAGTTCTGGGTCTTCCTGATCTTGCTCCATCTTCTATGCTTGTCCTACCCCTCTTGAATGTGGCTGGCCAATGTTTAACTGTAGCATAATGTGACCGCAGGACCTTCGTGGCCGGGACGGCGGTGGGATCGAACCCATGCGGCTCGCACTAAAGACCATTCCTCTACCAGGTCAGCCAAAGGGGAATTCCCCATTAGCCAAGCTAGCGGGAACCTCTTTTCAATCAGGACCCGGGACCTTCATCCCGCTACAATAAGATGAGGTATCCTCCCCTAATGCCATTGGATCTCCTTTGGAGACATTCCCTTGTTCGTGAGATACTGTCCCACAGCACACCAACCAGCTTTTTCATTTTGCCAAGATGACACACTCCTTCTCACTTCACTGAAATAGTCTGTCTGCAACATTGCACCCAGTGAGCCAAAATTTCACACATTCTCAAGAGAAATGTTGGTTTCTCAGAATGCAAAAGAACCACACCCTAGTTTTTCTGGGTTAGGCTCAAACTTTTCAAACACCTAATCCCACTGAGTTTCATGCTATGCAGATGTCACCTATTTTCTGGCTTCTTTGCTCCTGGGTTGTTTCCCAATCTGCTCATTTTGACCATTGTCACTTATTTGCTGTCTGCCTTCGGTGTGTTATTACTACTGCAGTCCATCGTTGACAACCCATTCATCATACTCTGCAATCTTCTGTTTGCCCTTATGTCCGCATTGTCAACTCTTCAATGTCTACTGTGTGCTATTTATTCACTATTGCCCATCATCACTGCTTATACCTCATCCTCCACTCTACCTGAAAAGTATCAGCAGACTCTCAGACTGGCCTGGTACATCTCCACCTTCTTCACTAAGCTAAGGACTACCACTGTCCAGACATAAGACTACTGGTGTGTGCTGCCTTCACTTCCACTCATCTCCTGTCTTCCACCTAGGGCTGGGCGATATGACCTAAAATTCATAGAGGTATAAATTGAATCGCTTCACGGTAATGGTATATATTATGATATCAACTGAACTGTAAAAATTATAATGCAAGTGTTTCTGAATGGGTCCCTTAGCAAAGGTAAATTGATAAAAAATAAATCAATTAAAATGTCAACAAAAAGCAAAAATAGATATAATGTTATTCTGAACATTTTTGTGCAGATCACTCTACAGTAAATAGTCATTCATCTCTCATCCATCATCATGTAGTCCACACATCAATGTTTTCCTGGGTGGAGACAGTTTACAGTGGCCCAGATGTCACTATCTAAGCAATGAAAGGGAAAGAAAAGAAGTATATGGTACGTGTCAGTTCGGCACTAGGGTTGTCAGAGATGTTCTCTTGGAGGAGTTGGGTTTCCAGAAGCTTCTTGAAGATAGAGAGGGGCGATCATGCTTTGCCTTCAAGAAGCTCTTAAAAACCCTTTTTTTTTTAATGTACCGACTTTATCATCATGGGTTTCTATGGGAATTATCAAATTCAGATGTTTGGACGTAGCACAGTACTCAGTTTTGCCTTTCTCAAACATGTGCTACCTCCAGCTTTCAAATATGGCAGATCTGAGCTCATTGGGTTTAGTGGTTCTTCTCTGTGGATCAGGGGATCAAACCCTGGATATTTCTAACTGTGTGAGGTTTCTTCACGGGGAAAAAAAATCATTAAGTTCAAAACCTGAAGGTGGAAATGTCATCTCCATAGGAATACATCAACCAGAACTATAAACTCCTCAGTCCATCCAACTTTACCAGACTCCTAGCAAAGACCATTCATGTTGGGAAGTGAAAACAAATGAGCCACTTAGTTATCACCACAGCTGAAATAAATGATTAATTACTGTGTACTTTCACTAGTTAGGAATCCCACCTGCATCTATGTTCTGTGTATGATCATTCCAGCAGCCTGCAGAGATCTTGTTGATTTGGGGGGAGAAAGAAAGACATTTTAATACTGAGTGTAGATTTGCTTTTTTTACAATGACATCAGTGAGACAAGAGACAATTATGTTCATTATAAGGGCTTTGAGAGAAATCCTTCTATAAAACTTAATGAGGAGGGCTTCAAATTTCCCATTCCTCCTTTTGAACTTTCAGGCAGACAGTGAGCTGCCAGACCCTTTTAACTGCAGTCGAAGGTTGACATCACCATGACTTCACTGTGCCTGCACTCAGACTGGTCTGCAAACCTGGATACTTCAGCGTGTTGACATTTGCTGCAAATGCCGCATGGCTGCAGCTGGCAACCTTCTGGTTTTCTTATTGAATGTCCATCCTTCTATGTTGCAATCCCTCCCTCTCTGAATGTAATTGTTTGAGTTTTTCTTCAAAGGCGAGGTACTTTCTTTGGAAACGTCTCGGTGGCTTTGCGGAGGCAGCTTGTTTCATGTTGGTGAAGTGTGTCGGGGGGGTATTGAGGTTGCGGTGAGGGGATTTCACTTGTCTCTCTTCCAGGCAGCCACTGTATCGCTATATAAGCTCTTGTGATCACGGCTCCCACGGAGGCAGAGTAGCCACTGTGTTTCCCATGATTCTCTGCACAAGCAGATAGCCCTAAATAGAAAAGCAAGGTGGTATGTGCGCGCCCGTAGAACCGCAACCAGAAAATCTGCTGCACCGCTTAGGATACCCACCGGCTGTCCACATCACAGTGGCCACTGATGTCTGAGCTCTGTAATCACAGTATGCACGACTATTTTAGTGCAAGTTGACTATGGATTAGACAGCAAGTTGCCAGTGTTACCATGGAGAGGGTGGAAGTTGCTTGTAAGAAATAATAAACAACGTAAGATTAGACGTGGTGCACTGAGAGGCCACTGTGTGTGTTTTGGTGATGTCTAAATGTGAACTTTGGTGAGCGTCTGTTTGTTCAGGAGGTGGAGAAACATCACAAGATTAAAATGATAGAGGAACTTTTTTTTAAGATCAATTTCCTTTATTTGTGGGCAACACTGGTTGACCACCAGGGGGTAATAGGGCAACCAACCATCCATTCCAGGGGAAGGTGTTGTTGATCATATTTTTAAAATAAACAATTTTCCTAGCACTTTCACTATTTGTGTGTTTGCATGTGCTCAATGATTTGCATTTGATATTTAAAAAATAATCGCTATCTTTTTTAAAAAATGTTTCTTGAAAAAAATCATGAAAATTCACAACACAGCAGGAAATTATGTGTAGTTTCATATTATGGTGGTCAAACCATATTATTTTATTCATTTATTTATTTATTCACAAATAAGACACTCAAACATTCCCCTGGCTTCATAAACCTAACCAATAATATCATCCAGTGGTTAAGCATTGGGCTTGAGACCAGAGGATCATGGGTTCAAACCCCAGCCTGATCTGAAAATCACCAAGAATCTTTGGGCAAGATCCTTAATCCCCACATTTTCTTCCAATCTCTTAATGTTTGAATGTCATGACTGCTGACTTGGCTTGATTTGAAGATGTGCTCATTGAGTCTGTCTTGACAGGTTTTGTGTCTAAACTAGCCAAAATTGCATTGTTTCTTTGTGTCACATGATCAAATACACACTTTAAAAACTGTCAATGTCAATATACACTGCTCAAAAAATTTAAAGGAACACTTTTTAATCAGAGTATAGCTTCAAGTCAGTTCAACATCTGGGATATTGATCTGGTCAGTTAAGTAGCAGAGGGGGTTGTTAATCAGTTTCGGTTGCTTTGGTGTTTATGAAATTAACAACAGGTGCACTAGAGGTGCAACAGTGAGATGACACTCAAAACAGGAGTGGTTTTACAGGTGTGGATGTTTTCCCCTCCTCATCTTTTCTGACTGATTTTTCACTAGTTTTGCCTTTGGTTAGGGTCAGTGTCACTACTGGTATCATGGTGTGGTCCTCGGACTCTACAGAGGTTGCACAGGCAGTCCAACTCCTCCAGGATGGCACATCAATATGTGCCATTGCCAGAAGGTTTTCTGTGTCTCCCAGCACAGTATCAAGAGCATGGAGGAGATTCCAGAGGACAGACAGGTACTATAGGGGAGCTGGACAGTGCCGTAGAAGGTCCTTAACCCATCAGCAGGACCTGTATCTACCACTTTGTGCAAGGAGGAGCATGATGAGCCCTGCCAGAGTCCTACAAAATGACCTGCAGCAAGCCACTGGTGTGAATGTCTCTGACCAAACAATGAGAAACACACTTCATGAGGGTGACCTGAGGGCCGACGTCCTGTACTGGTCTCTGTGCTCATGGGCCAGCACCATGCAGCTCCATTGGCATTTGCCATAGAACACCAGAATTAGCTAATCCGCCACTGGTGCCCTGTTCTTTTCGCAGATGAGAGCAGGTTCAACCTGAGCACATGTGACAGATGTGAAGGGTCTGGAGATGCCGTGGAGAACATTCTGCTGCCTGCAACATCATTCAGCATGACCGTCAGTGATGGTTTGGGGAGGCATATCCCTGGAAGGACACATAGGCCTCTACAGAGCATGTCATAGGTATTAAAGGCACTGCGCTGCGGTGGTTTGAATCATATTTGTCTAATAGATTACAGTTTGTTCATGTAAATGGGGAATCTTCTTCACAGACTAAAGTTAATTATGGAGTTCCACAAGGTTCTGTGCTAGGACCAATTTTATTCACTTTATACATGCTTCCCTTAGGCAGTATTATTAGACGGTATTGCTTAAATTTTCATTGTTACGCAGATGATACCCAGCTTTATCTATCCATGAAGCCTGAGGATACACACCAATTAGCTAAACTGCAGGATTGTCTTACAGACATAAAGACATGGATGACCTCTAATTTCCTGCTTTTAAACTCAGATAAAACTGAAGTTATTGTACTTGGCCCCACAAATCTTAGAAGCATGGTGTCTACCAGATCGTTACTCTGGATGGCATTTCCCTGATCTCTAGTAATACTGTGAGAAATCTTGGAGTCATTTTTGATCAGGATATGTCATTCAAAGCGCATATTAAACAAATATGTAGGACTGCCTTTTTGCATTTACGCAATATCTCTAAAATCAGAAAGGTCTTGTCTCAGAGTGATGCTGAAAAAACTAATTCATGCATTTATTTCCTCTAGGCTGGACTATTGTAATTCATTATTATCAGGTTGTCCTAAAAGTTCCCTAAAAAGCCTTCAGTTGGTTCAGAATGCTGCAGCTAGAGTACTGACGGGGACTAGCAGGAGAGAGCATATCTCACCCGTGTTGGCCTCTCTTCATTGGCTTCCTGTTAATTCTAGAATAGAATTTAAAATTCTTCTTCTTACTTATAAGGTTTTGAATAATCAGGTCCCATCTTATCTTAGGGACCTCGTAGTACCATATTACCCCATTAGAGCGCTTCGCTCTCAGACTGCGGGCTTACTTGTAGTTCCTAGGGTTTGTAAGAGTAGAATGGGAGGCAGAGCCTTCAGCTTTCAGGCTCCTCTCCTGTGGAACCAGCTCCCAATTCAGATCAGGGAGACAGATACCCTCTCTACTTTTAAGATTAGGCTTAAAACTTTCCTTTTCGCTAAGGCTATAGTTAGGGCTGGATCGGGTGACCCTGGACCATCCCTTGGTTATGCTGCTTTAGACGTAGATTGTGGGGGGTTCCCATGATGCACTGTTTCTTTCTCTTTTTGCTCCGTATGCATCACTCTGCATTTAATCATTAGTAATCGATCTCTGCCCCCCTTCACGGCATGTCTTTTTCCTGGTTTTTTCCCTCAGCCCCAACCAGTCTCAGCAGAAGACTGCCCCTCCCTGAGCCTGGTTCTGCTGGAGGTTTCTTCCTGTTAAATGGGAGTTTTTCCTTCCCACTGTTGCCAAGTGCTTGCTCATAGGGGGTCATTTTGACCGTTGGGGTTTTTCATAATTATTGTATGGCCTTGCCTTACAATATGGAGTGCCTTGGGGCAACTGTTTGTTGTGATTTGGCGCTATATAAGAAAAAAGTTGATTGATTGAGTTGATACAGACTAGACAACTGCACCCTGACTGCTATCAGGTACTGGGATAAAATCCTTGGACCAGTTGTCAGACCCTACATTGGTCCAGTGGGTTCTTGGTTTCTCCTGGTGCATGACAATGCCCAGCCTCATGTGGGGAACATACAGGTAGTTCCTGGAGGATGAAGTAATTGATACCACTGACTGTCCCCCACACTCGCCTGACCCAAATCCAATAGAACACCTTTGCGATGATATGTTTTAGTCCATACAACACCACTAAGTTGCACCTCAGACTGTCCAAGTGCTAAATGATGGCCTGGTCCAGTTATGTGAGGAGATCCCCCTGGACGCCATCCATTGTCTCATTAGGAGCATGCCTCAACATTGTCAGGCATGCCTACAAGCATTAAATGATGTGGCATCCTATTGTTCCTAACACAGATATCCAGCATGACACCCCCCCCATTGAGATCTGATGTGTTTTCAAGGTGTTCCTTTAATTATTTTGAGCCGTATACATATTATCAAGTTATCATTATCAAGAAAATATTGCTTTAATTTATTTTTATGTTACTTATAGCTTTTACCATTTATATAGAATAACTTCTAGTTTGAAAATGGATGGATGAATTTAAAGTTTGCGACTGGCTGTTTAGAAAACATGACAGAGATGGGATGCCGTATTAAATGTACATATACTGAATGTTCTGCTCAAATGTTTAGTGTGAGCTCTTGTTGGAACACTGGTGTGTTTCTGAGGCATTAATCTGACCTGCTGATCACTGTGCATGTGCACTGCTTGTACCGTCTATATTTACATCCCTGATGCCTGATCAGGACATCAGAACTTACAGCTTCACAGAAACAAAGTTATGGCCATGTCAGGACTCGTACACAAAAGCATACTTTCACTTAACTTTGCCAGAAGATTACCACAGTGTAAAACACAATGGGAATTAAATTCTTCAGGCAACGATTGTCTTTTAACAGATTCATAAGGAAAAACCAGATTACTTAACATTCAACAAAACTGAGAACAAAGATTCATCACACTACCAGAAACATCCAAGCATGACTTCAATCAGCATCAGAGCAGGAGGGACACTTTGACCTTAATCACTCCCAGCCTGCACAGAAGGAGTCTTTTCTTGGTGATCATCAGACTGATGATTGCCCAATGATCCATGCCACTAGGGGTGTTACAACAGGGTAGAAAAACAGGCAAATGTCTAGAATTACTTACCTTTGTAGAGCAGGTAGCTCAGTGGGATAAGGAATTGGTCTAGCAATACGTAGGCCTGGGTTCCAATCCTGATTACACCACCTGTTTGTGCCCTTCAACAAGACATTTGGACACTCCCATTGTAAATGGGTAATGGCCTTGTCTGGTGAAATAACCTGCACTGGATGGACGTCACATCCATAGACTCTCATCAGCTTCACACTACTCGTTTTGCCGCAGTTACTTTGAAAAGTTACTTGTTATTATATCATTTATTATTTACTTTTTACAGTTACTTCATTAGCAGCTGTGGACAACATGTTGTTAGCTGCTTAATGTAACTAATAAAGTAACTAGTAATCTAACTTGGTCATTTTCAAGATTAAGTACTCAGAAGGGTAACTGCTAGTTACTTTGCTGATTACACAATCTTAAGAGTAACCAAGTTAGATTATTAATTATTAGGCAGGGGTGGTGGCCAAGTGGTTAATGCGCTTGGTTTCAGTTCAGAAGGTTCTGGGTTCAAATCCCACCCCTTCCACATTTCTCCATGTAATGTGGAGTTGCGTCAGGAAGGGCATCCGGCGTAAAACTTGTGCCAATTCAACATGCAGATCCACTTTGGATTTGCTGTGGCGACCCCGAGTGCAAACAAGGGAGCAGTCGAAGGGACTTACTAGTTACATTACTTATTAGTTACAACTTGTCTGCAGCTGCTAATAAAGAACTGTACAAAGTAACTGTAGCAACACTGCACATTTAGTGAAGCAGATAACAGAATATTTACAGAGGAATCTTTTGTGAAAGCACATTAGCCACCTAAATTTTCAATAGGCAGCCAAGGTGGGGTCAATTGAAGAATTACACAGGGGTCAAAATTTGAAAATGCTCCAATCATATCGAAAACTATACCACATTATTTGTCTGATCACAAAGATTCCAAAAAGGCATAGTTTGAGCTATCTGTGACTGAATGTTATGGAGTTATGGGGTAAAAAAACAGCAAGAATGGTGACAAAAAGTCAATTTCAGTTTGTACAGGGGTCAAAAGTTAAAGTTGCTATAATTTTGGTAAAAAAAAAAAGTGATGCAAAATATTGGTTGAGTTAATAGGATTAATGAATGGAATGGTTTTGACTGTGTTGAGTGTTTGGTCTCCAAAGTAAAGGTCAAACAAGGTCAACGTCCATTGGATTCTATGACATGTGACATATGTTACCCCGTAACGTGATAAGTAAGCATGAGACATGGTGCAAACTATTCCTTTTTAAAACCATATTATTCAGTCACAGATAGTCCAAACTAAAGCTAATTATAATCTTTGTGACCAGACAAATAATGTGGTATAGTTTTCAGTATGATTGGAGCAATGTCAAATTTTGACCTCTGTGTAATCTTCAATTGACCCCTACCTGGCTGCATATTGAAAATTTAAGGAGTATGTGTGCCAGTTTTGGTGTTTGTTTCCAGAAATGAACAACTGTTACAGTTATCTGCTCCACTAATTACAGAATCTGGGGATAAGCACCACAAAGCCTATATAGTAGGCATGTGGAGATTAATTGATATGAATCGGTATGCAGATTCAAACGTGTGCGATGCGAGTGCATCGATTCATTCAGTGTGCATCGATTCATTTGACGGGTTGAATCGCGATGGATAGCTCGCTGCCTGCTTGAATCGTTTTTTTTCCGATGCACATTGAAAGCACCACGGACGGAAGCCAGAAAGCACATTTCTACCACAACAAGCATGATAACATCAAAAGCCTTTTTGCTTAATGATTCCCTTATCAGTCCTTCAGTTCGGGACACCTGAGTGGCCGTTGTTTTTGAGGGTGTTTATTGGAAAATGATCATTTCTCTACGTTGATTGCAGACTGCCGTGGGTCTGCTCCAGAGATCAAGGATCCAGTGACCAATTTCATATTTATTTACTTTAAGACTCAATAAAATGTTGTTGACATAGAAAACCAGTAAAGCCTACTTTTAGTACAAAGAAAATTCACAAGAGGTATTGATAAGGGAATCGATAAAGAATTGGATCAATAAGCGGAATCGATAATGGCATCGACATCGATAAAATCTTATCAATACCCATCATTAATTGTATTGCACCAAATTACATTGTATCGCTTTGTGAGGTATTGAATCACTATCAAATACATATCAGATCACATCGAATCAGGAACAGGGATGAATCGTATCACATCATAACGTCAGTATCGTCATGTATCGCTATAGGTACTGTATCGAGGTGTGTATCGAATCGTTGTTAGTGATGACATTCACATACCTACTATATAGGCATTCTTGTTGCAACATTTATTCTGCTATGTTTCATGTTTTTTATATGTCTGTAGAGTTTGCACTGGGTTTGTCCTTTTCAAAATAAAAGATTTGGATGTGCACTGGCTGCCAAAAGGGCAGGTGGCAATGGGCCCCGGGGGAACGGAGGGATGTAAATGGGTCTGGTGGTAAGGTTGAACTCTTTTATGTATTATTTAATGTGTATTTGGCACCACTGTTTGTGGATGTGGAACTGCTTCCTCTTTGACTCCATCACTCAATTGGGTATAATGACAAGATGCCAAATTCATATGCAGTTATGCTCCATCAGTGCACACACGTGCTGAAGACTCATAAAGCTTGCCTTGCCGTTTTCTTAAAAAAAAAAAAAAACTAAAATTAATTTCAGTGTTTGTGGTCACAACTGTTGTATAAACCAGCCCAACTTAAAATAGCAGCATCTTTAATAAATAAAAGTATGAAAGCTCTGCCAAAATCCTTCCCGTTATTAATGTTCCATCACATTTATTGGACGGGACTTTGTTGCAGATATATAGATAGGAAATGGGCTCTCTGTCAGCACACCAGGAAAATAATTTAAGAAAGCTCACTTACATAAACAAAACTGTCAGTGATCATTCAAAGTGGAAAGTCACATTCTATAACATTGCCATATCTTTTGTCAGTTACTTCCTAAAATATAATCTTCCTTACAGTTTCAGCATAATATTTCAGCAATGGGAATCAAAGGGGACACACAACTTTTTCTGCTTTTTGGAAGAACATTTACAGCTGTTATGAAATTCTACAACATGATGGATATATCAACTATGATATTTGGCCTTCAGCTTTCCATAAATGTGTGCCAGTGATCCCTAGTGAAATCATTGTATGTTGATTTCAGACAGCCCGTTTGGATGTTAATTACTGCAAACAAAGAATCTTATGCGGCCTTTCAGTGATAGTAGTGTAAATTATAACAAATCATGTCAGCAGAACCCGGGTCACCACTGCAATAACATTAAGTTGCACTTGTAAGGTCATCCACATTTCTCATTTTTGTAACTAGAGAACATAAACTACCAGGATATGAAAAGATTTATTTTGTTATCACTTAGGTTTCTATTTAAAATTGCAGAACTATAGAAGAAGGACCTGGCATAAATCATTTTTCTCCAAGATGCTGATGTGATGTTATTTATTTCTCCATAGCAGTGCACTGGAATTATGGTTGTTGCATATGTTAAGTTGCAGAAATACAGCAGGCAGCTTAGTGGAATAGAAATTGGACTTCCAATATGCTGACTTGGGTTCAATGGACAGTCACATTACCTGTTTTTTGTTTTTTTGTTTTTTCAATTGCATGAAGTTGATGAGAGTCTACAGCTCCCCAAAACAGTCCAAATCAGGTTACTTCCCCAGACAATGTCAGTACCCATTTACAGGTAGGTGGACTGGAACAATGCAGGTGTAGAGTCTTGCCCAAGGACACAAACTGGTAGCATGAGCAGGAATCAAACCCAGGTACTGACATACTTACTTATTTGTATTATATATATATATATATATATATATATATATATATATATATATATATATATATATATATATATATATATATATATATATATATATATATATATATATATATATATATATATATACTTGTCTACCTCATCCTGCAACTTACATTTCAAAGTGATTTATAAGTCAAAAATACACTGCTATGTCATCTATGGCCAGAAGATGACACATCTACATATCTGACAACTGAAAGCTGCCCTCTACACTGATCTGAAGGAGGTACTGTCTGATCCACGCTCCAGAGCAGAAGGCGGTGGTAATGCACCCTTAAGCTGAAAGCCAACCGCCATAAACAAGAAGATATTTAAACGAGAAGGATGTCCTGGTTCTTACAGAAAGAGTGAAATTAATATAACATGCCCTCAACCTGAAAGACCACACTCTTGAATAAAGACAAGGAATAACCATTATACTTCTTGCCATTTGACTTATTTGAACTTTCTGGGACTGCTGGAACAAGGAACAAGGAAGATGCCTTGGCTAAGGTAAGGCTAATTCTGTTTTAAAAATGCAAAGTCATTTGTAAAAGTTTATTTACATTTATAGAGTTAAATGTGCACACATTGAGCTTCACATCCAAATTTTTGTTTGTTCACTTGCAACAAGAAATAGTTTATTCTTTAGTTCTTACTGCCTTATACAATAACATTAATTAGCCAATGAAGGTCATGGGCTAATTAACCAAAAAAAACAACAACAACACTGACGCAATGTTGCCATGCCTGCTGGAATGACACAACAGTCACGTGTGGGAACATACACTTCTGTGTGTGCATGTTGCCCTGTACATCACACCACAGAACCAGCCTGGTTCCTCAATGGCAGCCACCCGGGCAGAGAGCCAGTCTATCTCCACCTCTCAAAGTAACCATCTATCACTTACAGGCACTTAGCCTCCTCCAGGTGCTAGGGTCACCAACACTGAGGCATCTGCATACTGGCTCTTGTCCAGAGAAATGCACCATGCAGCCTAAATGTCATATCTGATGTTCCCTCATAATGCAGATAATTCTCCTCAACTTAGCCTCCCTAAGTAACTGTTTGTTTGACACAAAGTAGTTCCAGTTGTACCTACAGATCTTCCAAAGAGACCAAGAACCAAAAGCATCCAGTCCTCACCTTAGGTCACTGGTGTGTGTCCAAGTCTCACAACCATACAGTCAGACAGGCAGCACCAGGTCCCTAAAGACTTGGATCTTCATTTTCTGGCAGATATATAAGATATAGATATATAAGACCTAAGATATATCTTAGGTCTTTTATTTCATTTATATAGCACCAAATCACAACAAAGCTGCCTGAGGGCGCATCACACAAGTAAGGTTGAACCTTACCAACCCCTAGAGCAAGTACACAGGTGACAGTGGTAAGGAAAAACTCCCTCTGATGATACTGAGGAAGAAACCTCAAGCAGATCATACTCAAAGGGGTGACCCTCTGCTTGGGCCCTTCTACCAAAAAGGGTTACAATACAGAACACAACACAACAACTATTGACAAGAGTCCATGCGGGTGTCCAGTCCATCGTCAGGGAGGGGTGGGGGGGGTGGTTCACTGAGCCACTCGTTGGATCTGTTCCTACAGCAGAGTCTGTCCTGTGTCCACCACAGAAATCATCCAATCCAGCACGTGGATCCAGACACATCTCAGACAGAGAGAAAAACAGAACAAAATCAGTCGGCCAGAAAAACAACACTTAAGGTGTAATTCATCAGCATTAAGCAACAGAAAAGCAGAAGAAATACCAAGGTGATCACTGGCCACTATCCCTAAGCTATCTATGTTATGCTGTGATTTCCTGAACAAGTAGGTCCTATAGAGACACCGAGGCCCACTGGTGCCAGGGTGTATCTCTGGATTCTGTAGCATGAAGTGGATGCGAGTGTTTGACTCACCCTGCACAGGGCGCCAGTCCAACGCAGGTTACTTCCCTAATACCCATTTACAGTTGGGTCAATGGAGACCATGTAGATTAAGTGGCTTGTCCAAGGACATAGACAGGTAGCATGAAAGGGATGTGAAGATTGATAGGTCAGCTCCTTATCCATTCAGTTAGCCGTTTGTACAGTTTGGTTTTTCAGCATTTCCCATCATGCCCTTGGCGGCCACATGCACTTTCCAGAATGCACCACGGTGCCAGCAGAGTTCCACTGTCTCACAGTGCATGTAAACAATGGCAAAGCAAGGATGTGGATGGTGTTAATTTAGCAAGTTCACGGGTGATTATGATGATTATACGCTCTCCCAAGTTGAGAGGGTTATCTAGAGGAGGTGGAGCACCTGTGATGGACTTCTGCTGTGCTCCGATGTTGTCTTATTGTCCATACTTCACGAGATGTGTTTACACTGTGAGTGCTGAGTGCTGACACCAGAACTCTGCTGAAACCAACCTCTCTCATGAGTCACGGACCACCAGATGGCACGAGATTCACAACTGCGAAGCACCAAATGATGATGATGATGATGATGATAATGTTGTGATTTGGCTTTGTGTAAATAAACTGAATTGATTTTAATCTGATTCTTAGGTACTACTTGGGTCATTATGAGTTAAATGATTTGGATCAAATGCTGTTGCCTCAGGTGACTGCTGAGGTTTGCCATGAACTTTATCACATATAACCAGCTTGGCCTCTATAATCACCTCTGAGGTTGAGCGGCTACACACTCACTCACCTGCACTGCAACTAGTTAATTTCCTGAACATCTGACAGCCTTCGAGGTGGTTGAACAACAAAGACAGGAAAGCTCTTTGATAGTTATGAGCTTATTGTGCCACGTAAGCACTCTGCATGAGAAATATGGGTGCCATGTGGGGTTGAGGGTGTGAGCGGAAGCTTAACAGACCTTCTCGTTTGTAACACCATCAGATTCACTGCAACAGGCACCCGCCGAAACAACATTGATGGAGCCGCGGCCGTTGAGAGCTCCAGGTGTTCAGGGTGATCATTAAAGAAACTCTGCACATAGAAGTTCTTGTTCTTACAAAAGGAATGATACAATAATTCACTGTGCATTATGCCCAACAAATTGAATAATATGAAACACTCTTTTGAATGCTGCAAATACACTGTGAAGATTAACGAGGCCTCCATGCAATTACTCAGCCTTCATGATGATCGCTGTCCAATAAAACTGGCCCAGGCTGTGACTTTCACGAGGCTTATATGGATCGTGCCTCCTCATTCTTTCATTCTTTTATTTCTGTCTGTCTGTCACTCTGCTGAAATTTGCCAGCATTGTTCAGTCGAGGTTCATGATGAAGGTCTGTCGCCTTCTGATGTGGCGATCCTCTGAGAGTGATTTAAAATGTGGTGTTGAGCAAGACCGGAGGATAGAAAAAGGCTGGAGCAAAAATGTTAGATTGTTTATAATAGAAACTGAGAGAAGAATGATTTAAGAAAAAAAAAATCAGGGATGTCATGAAAATGCAGCCAAAACCAACATATAATGCACTCATTGTTTTCTGTATGTTTGTCTGAGCTGATCTCAGTGTCCTTGGCAAAGTTAGTGTATATTTGCTCAACAAAATCAGCTCCAACTGTATCAAGGCAACTCTATCCAAATGACACAGCCAAACATCCTGAGACCGAAGCACACGGTCTCACGGTGCTGGAAATGTGTGCATTCTGAGAGTTAAGAAGAAGACGACAAATGGTTCAAGACTTTGCTTATCATGCCCCAACCTTACAGAATAGTTTGCATATTGAAATTAAGGCAAATTTTATAATATTTAGTCAAATTTACAGTCAAGTATTAAAATTTGGACTAAAAATGTAATGCTTTCATGCCATTTATAAGTTGCTGATGTAATTCATTCATTCATTTCATAAACCCACTATTTCCGGTTAAGGGTCAGAAGGGAGCTTGAAACTTTATATGTCAAAAAATATATTGTATCTTCCCCTCTACTCTTCTCCCTGTACACCAGCAGCTGCAACTCCAGCCACCAGTCTGTAAAGTTCCTGAAGTTCCCGGACGATACAACCCTCATCAGACTCATCTCTGATGGAGACGAGTCTGCCTACAGAGGGGAGATCGATCACCTGGTGTCCTGGCGCAAACAGAACAATCTGGAGCTCAATGCCCTCAAGACAGTAGAGATGGCTGTTGACTTCAGAAGGAGCCCAGTCCTGGTCAACCCCATCACCCTGTGTGACTCCCCAGTTGCCACTCTGGAGTCCTTCCATTACCTGGGGATCACCATCACCCAGGACCTCAAGTGGGAGTTGAACGTCAACTCTCTCATCAAGAGAGCATAACAGAGGATGTACTTTCTGCAACAGCTAAGGACATTCAACCTGCCAAAAACAATGATGATGAACTTCTACACTACCATCATTGAGTCCATCATCTCCTCCTCCATCACTGTCTGGTATGCTGCTGCCACTGCTAAGGACAGGGGCAGATTGCAGCATGTCATCCACACAGAGGGGAGGTGATCAACTGCAATCTGCCATCCCTACAGGACCTGTACACCTCCAGGGCCCTGAGGCGAGCAAGAAGATAGTGGCTGATCCCTCTCACCCAGAAGACAAACCTTATGTAACCCTCCCCTCTGGCAGATGGCTGAGGTCCATCAGGACTAAATCCTCAAGACACAAAAACAGCTTCTTTCCATCCACAGCTAGACTTATAAATAATGCCAGAGACCCCCATTTACCCTACCTACACCCTCGCACCACTCCCACAAAGTATAGATTGATCATCCCTCCACTGAAAGGTACTGTACATCTGCATGCCTTTGCACAGCCCCATTCCACTAAGTTTTTTTACAGTGAACATAGTTTTGCCTATTTGTCTATTTGACTCCTTTACTTCTTACAGTTGTTATTGTTGTTTATTCACCAATGACACCAGATCGAATTCCTTGTATGTGAGAACTTACTCGACAATAAATTTGATTCTGATTATTTATCATCTATGGCCATGCATAGAGGTATGATAGTTTTAAAGCTGCCCTCTATACTGGTCTGAATGAAGTAGCCTGGAAGACATTGCCAGCTCTCTCTACCTCAGCAGAGCTGCCAGCATCAGCAAAGACACATCCCACTGCAGCAACCACCTGTTTGACCTACTACCCTCCGGACAAACAGACTCAGGGACAGCTTTCTCCCCAGAGCGATCACTGCACTGAACAATAACAAATCACTCTAATCCGCACCTTCAAGTTTCTTGTGCAATATCTGTAAACCATGTGCAATTTTCCCATGCAATATGATTCCACAGTTGTATATAATTCTCGTTTTACATTTTACTTGGTCCACATTTTATTTTATTTTATTATACCTTGTGCTTATATTAGTTCTACATATACTCTGAATAATTTACCGCTAAATTTCACTATCTTTTATTTGGCTAAAAATTACTCGCACCACGGAAAGTACCCTTTTGGAGTTGCACTCAAATGTCATTGTAATGCAAATTACAATGACAATAAAGGCAATTCTGATTCTGATTCTGAAGTACTTTTTCCAGCAGTCATTGGGTGAGAGGTGGTGTGCACCCTGGACAGGCCATTAGTCTGTCACAGGGTTGACACACCAGATGCCCTTCATGACACAACTTCAGCTCAAAACAGAGAAACACACACACTGGGGGTAAGTTTTTGTCATATTTCTATTAATAAGTCAGTGACAGAAAGTCACAGACTGTTCAACCACTTCCTGAAAGTACAACTTCTTAGCCAGAGTTTTCATCTTCCCTCATAATCTTTCACTCACAGCCAATCCTAGAGGCCGGAGAACATCACATGATTAAAACTTCAGTGCACTGTCTCAGCTCAGGCAGAGTGAGGCGCTGTGTGTGTGTGAGCTGCAGCCTGCATCTGTCTGAGATTATTAATGACACAAAAAGAAATGTTCATAAAATCAAAAAGAGCCTTCTCAAACACTGGAAAACATTTCCATTTTTATTCAGTTTTTCACAAAAGGAAATTGTTACAGAAAAATGTTGAGGAATTTTTTACATTTGTATTGCATAGAGCAACTGTGGCTTTATTGACACAAATGTTGGCATATCAGCGACTGATGGATTGTATTCCTGGATTAATTTATTTTATGTGAAGATAAAAGACATCCAGCTGACTTGGTATTTTACAAATATTTTTTTGCAATGTACAGGAAGCGCCAAACTCATAGAAAGTGAATGTTTGCTCCTAAGGTGCACTGAACGACACACTAGATCTGTTTATATGTTTGTTTTTGTGTTTGACAACAGTGACTACATTTTGTCTTCTAATTTCAAAATGATCATATATGAGGTCTGTGATAAAACTAACGTACCTTTTTATTTTTTTCAAAAACTATATGGATTTGAATCACGTGCGATTACATCAGACAACCTTGAACCCTCGTGCGCATGCGTGAGTTTTTTCACGCCTGTCGGTTACGTCATTCGCCTGTGGGCTGGCTTTGAGTGTGGAGTGGTCTACCCCTCCCGTCGGAATCTTTTTGACTGACAACTTCCTGAGAGACTGGCGCTTTGCTTGATCAAAATTTTCTCAAAAACTGTGAGGCACATCGAAGTGGACACCATTCGAGAAATTCAGCTGGTTTTCTGTGAAAATTTTAACGGCTGATGAGAGATTATGGACTGTTGCTGTCGCTTTAAGGACTGCCCACAGAGCGGGACGTCGCGACGCACCCTGAGCCGCCCTCGTCTGGCTGTTTTGAGCTGAAAACTTCCAAATTTAAGCCTCTATTGACCCAGGACGTCGTGAGAGAACAGAGAAGTTTCAGAAGAGGTCAGGATCAGCAGTTTATCCAGACTTTCCACTGTTAAAGGAGATTTTATTAATGAAAGACGTGCGGACGGGTCCGCGCGTCGGGATGCAGCCGGCGCGGTGCGGCGGCACAAACTGCTCAAATGGCTCAAACGGCATTCACAACATGGGAAGGTTGTTAAAGGCAAACATACTGGTAGACCAAGGAAGACATCAAAGCGTCAAGACAGAAAACCTAAAGCAATATGTCTCAAAAATCGAAAATGCACAACAAAAAAAATGAGGAACGAATGGGAGGAAACTGGAGTCAACGTCTGTGACCAAACTGTAAGAAACCACCTAAAGGAAATGGGATTTACATACAGAAAAGCTGAACGAAAGCCATCATTAACACCTAAACAGAAAAAAACAAGGTTACAATGGGCTAAGGAAAAGCAATCGTGGACTGTGGATGACTGGATGAAAGTCATATTCAGTGATGAATCTCAAATCTGCATTGGGCAAGGTGATGATGCTGGAACTTTTGTTTGGTGCCGTTCCAATGAGATTTATAAAGATGACTGCCTGAAGAGAACATGTAAATTTCCACAGTCATTGATGATATGGGGCTGCATGTCAGGTAAAGGCACTGGGGAGATGGCTGTCATTACATCATCAATAAATGCACAAGTTTACATTGATATTTTGGACACTTTTCTTATCCCATCAATTGGAAGAATGTTTGGGGATGATGAAATCATTTTTCAAGATGATGATGCATCTTGCCATAGAGCAAAAACTGTGAAAACATTCCTTGCAAAAAGACACATAGGGTCAGTGTCATGGCCTGCAAATAGTCCGGATTTTAATCCAATTGAAAATCTTTGGTGGAAGTTGAAGAAAATGGTCCATGACAAGGCTCCAACCTGCAAAGCTGATCTGGCAACAGCAATCAGAGAAAGTTGGAGCCAGATTGATGAAGAGTACTGTTTGTCACTCATTAAGTCCATGCCTCAGAGACTGCAAGCTGTTATAAAAGCCAGAGGTGGTGCAACAAAATACTAGTGATGTGTTGGAGCGTTCTTTTGTTTTTCATGATTCCATAATTTTTTCCTCAGAATTGAGTGATTCCATATTTTTTTCCCTCTGCTTGGTCTAAAAAAGTAACCGTTACTGACTGCCACAATTTCTTTTCCTGATTTCTTATAGTGTTTCTTAAAGCCAGAAAGTTGCCATTTGAAATGACTTTAGTTTTGTGTCATGTCTGTGATCTGCTTTTTTTCTACAAAATTAAACAACTGAATGAACATCCTCCGAGGCCGGTGATTCCATAATTTTTGCCAGGGGTTGTAGGTGTATTATCACTAAAGTCTTGAAGAATTTCAAAAAATGCATTTCATATTTTCAGATTTAGACACAAATTACATTGTTACACAGTGTTGTAGATAATTACATGTCTCCTATTCAAAAAGCTGAAATTATTCTGAACATTTTGGTATGCAACACATGGTCATTTTACTATATGAAAGTACCTTAAAAAGGAAATTACTGAAAATATGGTAAAATGGAGTAAATACCATTGGACTCCAGAGGGTTAGGGGGAAATTGATTTCAAAGATACAAACATAAGGTTGTAACATAAATGCAAACTATCTGGGCACACTGTACTTATGTGGATCTTTCGTTTGGGTGCAGTTGTATGTATATCTATCACAAACAATTTGCTTTGGCGCTGATGTTCTAAAGCAAATATACAGTGACTTTCCAAGGACACTGGGATCAGTTCAGGCTTTGGCGTAAAGAGACTTGCTTTTATGATTCTGATTTGCAGGTGGTTTTGATTGTAGAAACAGTATTATCTTCAGAGTCTGATCCTCTTTAGCTGTCTGGCACCTGCACTCGGACTGTCTCTTGTGTCGAAGTTACTGATGTTTGTGTCCCCACTTACCCTCTGTAGACTGGTTTTTATACTTTTATAGTCAAAACCAACAGATCTGAGGGTTAGTCAGTCATGTCTCATTTTAAATAACCGAATTCAAAATCTCTACTGCCAGGTTTTTGTTTTTGTTGCTATTTGCTTTTCTAAATGAAGCATCTGAACATCAGCAAAATTTCTGTCTTAATATGTTGAAATGTTTGTGGACGTATTCCTTTTGTGCCCCACTAGGTTAAAAATCAAGAGAAATATAGTTTAAATCAAGGTGAATCACATCTGATTCATATTCTCCACTGGATCCCTCAAATAGCCACAAAGGGCTGCCAAATGTCATGGTCTTCATACAACCAGGAGAGGCAGAAAAGTACTATATCAAATTTACAGCATGAAATTTCATTGTTTACATCTATAACATCATTCCACTTTTAAAGTGGTTTTATTATGAAACATGTCATCATCATCTCAAACATGATATAAATCCACCAAATTGTTACTGAGATGGTGACAAAGGATTGTTGATCATCGGTTTTGGTTTATGTATCTGTTGTCTTCCGGGTTCGTGTGAGCATGGTTTATTCCTTTCTTCTACATTTTTGTTTGTTCTACGTCTAGTTATGGTTTGAATTGTCATTTACATTTTATTACTTTGATGTTTCATTCTTTTTTTGTGTGTTTGGTTTGCATTTTGTCACCTCTACGGTTGTCACTGATTTCCGTGTTTTTATTTCTCTTCTTCTGCAGTTTTGGTTGGTTTGTTATTTACAATCTACTCACCCTTTGTTGTCTGTTTATTTATTCTATCACCGGGGTTTTGTCTGTTCAGTTATTTGTCTCCCTGAGTCCTGTTCATTCATGTGCATCCTGTAATTCCGCCTCCATGTTTGTCGCTCAGCGGTTATCAGTTCCACCTTGGTTATTTAAGCACTTCCTTATCTGACTGTTAATTGCCGGTTCATTGAGAATGTCTGCATCAAGGTCAATACCAGTGTCTCGGTCAGTACCTAATCTTTGTCATCTCCTTGATTTTCTCATGACTCTATGTGTAAATACCAGCTCCCTGTGTTTACCCCGTCATAGTCCTTTGTAGCTCTTGTTCAGTTATAATTGTTCCCATGTTTTTTTGCTTTCTTTGGGATTGTGAATATTTTTTGGGACTGTTGTTAATGTCAGGATTTGGGTCTTGCCAGCTTTTATTTCTTGGCTCTGTGTTCTTCAGTTACTTTTGTTTATTCTGTTGTGGGGTTTTTGTTCTGTTTGGGTCTGTCTTTCCTGTCTGTCTCTGCTGGCTCTTGGTGGTGGGTGTTTCCCTCTGTATGGCCACGCCCTCCTTCTGGTAAGTTCCACGCACACCTGTTCTCTATCTGCACCTCATCACCTGGGTGTATTTAAGCTCTCCATTGTGCCTTACTCCCTCGCCAGATTGTAGTGTCTTGTGCCTCTTTCCAGCTCTGTTCGTGTATTTCCTTGCCTTGCTTCGTTTGCCTCATCGTGTTTTTTTGTCTACCTGCCTGTGTACCTCGACCACGCCTAGCCTGATGTATTTGTTATTGTTGCTCTTTTTGGACTGCCTATCTGTGTACCGACCCCAGCCTGTTTACAGCTGTGTACCTGCGTCCTGCATTTGTGTCCAGCCCGTCAAACCTGATAGTTAACCTTTGCACATTTGGAACAATTTGTCACAATAAATCACTGATTGATATATATTCCCTGTGTCCTTGCTGCCTGCAAATTGGGGTCATTTTGACTCAGTGAGAATCGTAACAGAATGAACAGGCCACCACAGAACACAGCAGGCAACACCTCTGATTTGGTTGCTCTAAAGCAGGGGTGGGAAGCGAGGGCCGAGACACTGCAAGTTTTCCTTGCAACCAATCATCTCAGCAGGTGGATTGCTGATGAGCTTCTCCCCTGAACATAAACACCTGATTGTCAATGAAATCATCTGCTGAGACAAGTGATCATTAATGAAATCACCTGCTGAGGTGATTGGTTGTAAGGAAAATCTGTGGTGTCTCGGCCCTTCATGGCACATGATTTCTCACTCCTCCTCTAAAGACTATTTTTTCATAACTGAACTGTCTGTTCAATTGCTTTCACAGCAGTTACACTCCAGGTAAGAGGTATGGCTTTTTGAATGAGGCATGGAACCTCATTGAAGATAATGACTGGGTGTTCTACTACTTTCTGGAGCTGTATGGACTGCATAATTTGTTCGAAGCAGGTAGGCCCCCTGATTGGGTGTGGGACCCAGTGCCCTACCTGCCAGCTAAACTGGATGTAGCAAGCATAGATTATACACGCTCAGACTCTGAGGATGGGTTTTTGTCTGACTTGTCTGCTTGATGAGGACTCTCAAGCCCTGGACCTCAGCAACACAGCAGAGGTATTTTTCAAGCTATGAGATCTATATCTAGACCAGGGGTGCTCAAGTTCGGTCCTCGAGAGCTACCTTCCTGATACTCTTAGTTGTCTCCCTGCTCCAATACACCTGAATCCAATGAAAGACTCGTTAGCGGGCTTTTAATGAGCCTTTCATTGGATTCAGGTGTGTTGGAGCAGGGAGACAACTAAGAGTATCAGGAAGGTAGCTCTCGAGGTCTGAACTTGAGCACCCCTGATCTAGACTATTTGGATTGTACAGGTTCCCCCAGAATAACCTTGTCTCCTTTTTCTAGCTCGGAGGTGTTTCTGTGTGTAGATCTGAGAGCAGGCCCAGGTTCTTCCCAGCAGTCGGAGTGGTCCATGCTGAGTGGAACCCACCATGGAGGAGAAAACATACAACAGAAAGACAACTGGTAATAGGGCATTTACCCACTTGTAGAATGATTTTCCCGCAGGATGAAATATGTAATGTTCCACACAATGAAAGAGGACTAGGATGCCACTGTGACACATGGATCACACACAATCACCAGCAGGAAGAGCTCCTGGCTGCCACCGTCACTCATGGATCATGCACGATGTCCTCCTGTGCACAGATGCCCTCCTCAGTTCTTGGGAATGACCAGCATTCATCCACCGCTGTGCTGAAGGCCACCTCTGTGCACGTGGGATCCTGCTATGATCCTTTGTTGAAAATTAAAGATAAGCATGCACAAATGTGTCCATCTTGTTGACCATGCATGCACATGGCTCACAGCCAGCAGCATTAGACTTATTCCCATTGTGGTCCTAAATTAAAAGGGAAAAAAGGTAATCCCAGCTGGCACAGACAGGCGTATCCAGCTTGCTGAACGTACGTGCACGCAGGTTGGCAGTTGAGCCGCAGTTGCTGGACTCCCTCAGCCTCTCCCAGAAGGACGGTCTCTCCCCAATCATCTCTGCTATTTTGGGATGAGCTCCCAGGGCTGCTTGTGCGTGTCTTGCATGGGGAATATCAGATCCTCATTTTTGTCTCCGATCACTTGCAATGTACTTTCATCTACTGTCAACCTCTCACAAAGTTCTCTCACGATTCTCACATGCTATGAGTTGTGGGGACTACATTCAGAGGGCTTCCCCATGCCCACAATGGCTCTGGGAGTGTATGAGACTGTGTGATGAGGACATTTGTCTCCTTGCCAACTTTGAACTGTTCAGAATCCAGGAGTGATATGTGCAATGCTCTGCAACTCAAGCAGAGCATATCTTCACAGATATTTAGAGCACAAAGTAAATATAAATTAAACAAAAAAATACATGAACAGTGAAAGTACAAGGTTTGGGCTTTCCTGTCTGTGAGTACCAACATGTTGAATTAAGAATTACTGAAGCAGAGCTTCTAATATCAGGTCATCTAAGTTTGTTCTCAGTGGAAGAAGAATGATATGTCCTCTGGACTTCACACATGAATCAAGGTGCGTCGTTAGAATATGACTGTACTATTCGTTTTCTGTCATTTTACTTCAGACTTGTGATTCACAAAGGTAGAACCCTGAGGAAATCTTTGTTGACATGTAATCAATCTTTCTCTCATCTCGCTTGTGCGCCAGGGCTACAAAGATCCAAGTTTGTGTAAAAACTATACTGTCTAAGGGTTGACTCTGGCCAGGTTTGTGAGTTGTAAGTGCTGTGTTTCCTGGGATTTCCAGCAAAAACTTCAGAATCAAAGTGTCATACTTAGCAGTTCTAGCAGCATCTTTGCTCCTTATTTTCACAGCATTTTTAAAGTGACATCAGGAGAACGCACGCGCACCTCATTCTGCCGCACGTCCATGCATGTATGTGTCTGTGTTCAAAATGTGTGGAGGTCTGTTTTCTATTTAACTCCACTAAGGAAGTGTTAGCTTTTAAAAGACGTCCATGTGCAGGCTATAATTTAGAAAATCTCTGTTTAGGATGTGTGCTTGGATCTGGTGCGTGTGCTGGCACAGAGTGTTTTCTTAAATACAGAGAGCAGCGGCAGACCTCATCAAAGCTCTGACTACTGTTCCAAACTCATGCTGTCTGCTAAAACTACTCTACAGAGTATTTTAAAGGTCACGTCCACCCGCAAAACCTCCTCGACACACTCAGAAAACGAATAGATCGTGTGATGTAATCGGAACAACTGGATAGACAGCGTGGTCTCATCTTTTCAATAACAGGTGCAAAAATGTGAAAATTTGATTAATGTTTGTCTGTTTGGTCCCCCACTCCTCCTAGGTCCATTTGGCCCATGGGTTTTTCATCTTCAAGAGGCATTTATTAACAGTTGTGACTTATCAGGGCTATGAAATGAAAATTTTGAAATCCAAGGAAAATTTGCCCATAGACCAGGGGTCTGGGGGCCACTTTAGGCCCCCAGAAGCCAACAGTTTCTAGATAAGCTCAGATGCATTCTGAGCATCCAGAACAGTAATTTTAATGTTTTGAGAAGACCATAAAGTGGACACCATTTATCTTGTGCAATTTGAAACTGTGGATATAAGTACTTTATTCTGAGAATAGCCAGCATTGATTTTATTAACATCCTGGTGTAAATAAGGTATCGCCACATGTGTAGAACTCAAAAAGAATGATAGGTTGAGTTTTCATTTAAAAAAAACAACTGCAATGTAGTAAAATGTATTCATAAATATGAAAGAACAGGCTCTTAATAATTATTACTATTGCATACTGTATTTTTTTTCTCAAGATTTGTTTTTGCATAAGTTTGAAAAACAACAGATCATAAGTTTAGGATAAATTACTTATCATGAATTTAATTTTCGAAGTGGCACTAATGACAACACTCATACTGAACATAATTTCACTTGCATAGACTGATTTTGGAGATCAAGCAATAATTGCAAATGGGCTTTCTGAGGTCCCAGATAGCTTTTCTGATTTCCTTTTCTAACTTTCAGAATTTAGTAAATTAGCATATGGTCCATTGATACTTATGTGTAGACACTAGTCCCTAGAGGTAACTATTTTTGGTTTCAAATCTGGGCAAATGCAGTCCCAGAAAATTCCGAATGTGACAAACAAGAAACAGGTGTAAACAAGTCAATGCTGCTAAAAATACAAACTTGCAGAAACAAAGATACTATTCTGACATGGTTTTGCACATAAGACTGACATAGCATGTTTCAAGTACACACATATATGTCAGAAGGTGGGGGGGACATACCATATTCTGTCCCCCCGGTTGAAAAGGTGGGGGGGGGGACATGTCCCCCTTATCCCCCACCAAATTGCGCCCATGAATTTATGCATTAACTCAGAACAATTAAACAACATGAAATTCATGAAAACTGAAAAGACTGTTAAAGCATTTCAAAAACCACAGCTAAAGCTTGTAGAACATTTGCAAAATCATGGTAAAATATCATGAACATACCTTATAGTAAAAAAGTCAAGTAAATCCATTCAAAGCCACAATGACTTTTTTTTTTTTCAATGTAAGAAAGTCAAAATTAATTTTTTAAAAAGTCACATAATCTTGTGTGAAATCCTGTTTGAACAGCACATTGTTTTTTTCCAGGGAGAAAAAAATTCTTACCATGTTTCCTGAGGGCACAAGATGTAGTTCGCTTTTCCTGTTTCTTTTATCTTTCGTTTGTGTTCATCATGAAGGCGACTTTAAATTGAAGCCAGCATCAATTCCATGGATTCTTGAGTCCTTATCAGACTTTGTCACACCATCTTTCTCGCCATCTTCCCTCTCCGACGTCGCTCCGTGACACAGACATGCCGCAAAATTCTTTTAAAATTTTGATCGCTCTAAAAGTATGCAACCGTCTTGGAGCAGCCACACAGCGTCGCCGTAGCAACCGACCAGTCCTGCTTTATGACAACTGTTGTAACAGCCACGCTTTGAGTGAGGCATTTTTCCTCTGCAGAGTTCCGCGGATCCACGGACACTGAACTGTACCTGTTATACAGATCAGTGTCCGGATTTATAAAACTTGCATGATGTCGTAAAAAGGAACGCTTTGCGATAGACCTTTTAAAAACTCAGTGACAAATCACGATTACAGAGTAAAACACAAACTCCCATCAAGAAATCCGCGGAATTCCTAGGATTCACAGAGTTTTCACAGCCCTGCTTATAGTCCAGAAAATATGGTAATGAAAACTGAAAATGTAGCATTAAAGGATAAAAGCAAACTTACTCCATTCTTGCCGAACAGATAGCGATAAAAGAGTGATGCACTGAATTCTCTGTCAGTTCAAGTCCTCTGGGCAGAAACCACTGTTTGTGTTGTGAGTACTTCTGTTCTGTTGTGAAGCATTCCTGTGTTTAGGTGCACTGAGTGAATTTGCAGCAGACACATTACCAAACTATACTGTTTCATGTGCTGCAGGTTATGTTTCTTTGTGTTTTCTGTTTTTTGCAAGTATTTTTTTTTATTTGTGAGTTATTTATTTATTTATATTAGATGCTATTACCAGTTGCAGAATTGATGTAGTTGAATTTGTGTGTGTGTGTGTGTGTGTGTGTGTGTGTGTGTGTGTGTGTGTGTGGTGTGTGTGTGTGTGGTGTGTGTGTGTGTGTGTGTGTGTGTGTGTGTGGGTGTGTGTGTGTGGTGTGTGGTGTGTGTTATTTTGTTTGTTTTAATTTGTGGTTTTGCTGGTGCTTTGGCCCCTTAGCTATCATAGAGGTTTGGCAATGTCAAGATCATTGGGGTCAAAAGACAAGATTTTAATATTTGGCTTTCCTTCCTCGCTCCGATGTCCACCAAATGCGGCACACATATGAAGGAGGCTTCCAAAATTAGAGGTGGGTGGATCGATCCTAATATCGATAATATCGATACCAATGCTGGTATTGATACTGAACGATCCTCGTGTAAAAAGATCGATACTCAAGCTTTTTTTTCTCTCCCGCACGCACTGACTGCTGTGCACGCAGATTCATCAAAGTCTACTCTCTGTCTGTAAGAGCAGCGCTGCGCTATGTCACACAACATGGAGCAGTGCACCCTCACCCCTCTGGTCTTTTGTTGTTGCGCCATCACGCGGCTCACCGGCGCCAGCCAACAGCCATGCAGGTAGGCTCAGCCTGGCCCGCCCACTCAGCGCTCTCCTCAAGTCAGCCCTCTACCTCAGGAGATTTTGTTTTAAGTTGTGTTGAGTGATATTTTTTAAACAAAAATGTTGATTGTGATAAATAAAGTATTTTGTTGTCACGTACAATGTTTGGCGAAATTCTATCCTAGGTCTTTTGGATCCTTTGGATCTATGAAGCTTAAATATGAAAAATTATAGGTATCGGTATCGATATCGGTGATACTGGGCCTGTATTTACTTGGTATCGGATCAATACCAAAATTCCCGGTATCACCCACCTCTATCCAAAATTGCACATGCAAGATCAAATTTATAAAAGATCAATCATGGGAGTGAAGTCATTCTTTCATTTTCAATACCAGCTTACCGATGAAGGGGGCTGGAGCCTATCCCAGCAGTCATAGGCGTGAGGCGGGTACACCCTGGACAGAATGCCAGTCTATTACAGGGCCACATATAGACAAACAAACACATTAACACACCTACGGTCAATTAAAGTCACCAATCCACCTAAACTGCATGTCTTTGGAAGTGGGAGGAAGCCAGAGCACCTGGAGTGAACCCACACAAACACAAGGAGAACATGCAAACTCCACACAGAAAGGCCACACGTGGGAATGGAACCCATGAGCTTCTTGCTGTGAGGCAACAGCACTAACCACTAATCCACCGTGCTGTCCTTACTGTGAGAAAAAGTTCAAATGTTTTGGATTTTTTACACAAACCTAGCAGATATGGAGGAGGGCCTGGAATATAACCCAGGCAAGATCAAATTTATAAAAGGTCAATCATTGGGGTAAAGGTCATTGGACCAAAGTTCAAAATTTACTTTTTCACTCCAATATGCACCAAACCTTACACACATATGGAGGTGGCTTCCAAAATTAGGCTAGCAGTGTCAAATTTGCCAAAGATCAATCAATGGGTCAAGGTCGTGAGGGACCTGTCTGCCTGTCTATTGGTTGGCAGACAAAAAGACTCCTCTGAGGTCGTCTGAGGTCCTTTTGCTGACTTTAACCAAACTTGGTATGTCAATGAAGACCATCCTCAGATAATTTATTTTTGCCAGGGTCAAGGTCAAGGAAACTGATTTTCAACCAGATTTGAACCAAACACAGCACACATTTAGGTAAATTCCAGAATTACCCTGGTGAGGTCAGGCAGAGGTCTAAGTCATTGGGGTCTAATGTCAGATTGCCGCCGTCCTTACGACCTTCATGGCTATAAGTACTGTTACCTAGTATGATAAAAACCTCAAATCATAACAACTGTGGAATCAGTGTAAATTAATTTCCACATAGTTGTTATTCAAAGTTGCATTACTTTAGAAACACTGTGGTTCCACACTGCTTTTTAAACCAGTGAGAATATCACTCAGGAACCTTCCCAAAGTGGAAAGAAAAACATCAACAAATCTACTGTGACACCTTCACGGGTGCAATGATCTTCTGATTGTGGCACTCTCATGGCTGTATTATCCTGCTATTAAGTGAAGAAGCTGTGGAAATCTTTTCTTGCAGATAACTTTTTTTCTGAACAAAAGCTGCATACAGGGTGCAGCACATCCTTCCCCTGCCTCACCATGAACCTTAAAAGTAAGAAGTAGTAAGTCCAAACAGCCGAGGCCCATTAGTGATGGTGCTTATCGCTGGATACTGTAGTGTGAAACACAACAATTATGACTCCCCTTGGATGGGATGCCAGTCCATCACAAGTTACTTCCCCAGCCAACTCCGATACGCATGTGCAGGTAGGTGGACCGAGACAGTGCAGATGAAGTGTCTTGTTCAAGAAGACATATAGGTAGCCTGAAGTAACACACCTGTAACCAAACCCCAGGCTGTATATTCTTTATCCAATCCTATCCCACAGAGATGCTTGCTCTCAAAAGCAAGTCAACCTCCTCTTTCTCACTGCAAAAAAAACACAGGGAGCACTTATAGCAGTTTGTTTCATACAATCTGCATCTGGTACGAGTGTGAAGATTGTTTCAAATGTCAGGGAATTTGGGTCCAAAATGTTCTCTTTTTAAAGCTGCAGCATATGTCAAGTCTAAAACTGTCAACCTCGTCAAGATATTTTATACTGCTTTAAAAGGGTAGATTCACAAATGTTGGAGCTTAAGTTTGTGATGAATGTGTTTTGGTTTCATTCAGAGGAGTCATTTTCATATTATCAGTTGGAAGAAAGGATGATGTCCCTGTTTAAAGTATCTAGCTTCAACCCCCTGGTTGTGGCAGTTAGCATGTTCTAACTAAAATCCAGGAAACGGCTTGCAGAATTCTCCATTTCCAGGTGCAGGAAACCATGAGTCTAATGTTTCCCTGTAGGAAAGGAAAAGAAGAAGAAAGATTTGTCTCTAAATACACCAGTAAAGGCGATGAGCTTCAAAGAAAGACAATCTGACAAAAAAAAGTCAGCTTGAATGTGTTTGGATATATATGAATGGGTATAAACACAGCTGGGGGGGTGTCACGGTAAGGCCTATACAGCACACATTTAGACCCCAGGTGATTTCACTGATGAACTGATTCCATCTGCTCAAAGTGACGTTAATCAGTGAAATCACCTGGTTTATGGGTGGTTGCAAAGAAAACTTGCACCCTCTTGGCCCTTTCTGGAATCAGTTTGAGATTGCTGGTTTAGGGCCACACCTAAGGTTTGGGGGCTAGGTGGTATTGATGCAACTTGTCACAATCATTCACATAATCATCCAATGTCGTTATACATATTGAACCCTGCACGTACATGTATAGCTTACCCGCATGTGCACGCGGTGCTGGAATAGGCTTTGTTTTTTAATTTTATTTTATTTTTATTGGAGTATTTCCAAAGGATCATGATGCTCGTACATCCTGTCCTGCCACTGATGAGCCGTGCCATCTAATGGAATTCAGTTTTATTTGTGGCCCAGCTGTGCGCTCATGCTGAATGCATCATGCTGGCCACAGGAGAGCACACAAAAAGGATTTTCTGTTTTTATTTATTTATTTTTCTGATGGCCACATTTTAAGTTTTTTTATTTCTCAGAAATTTGCAAAAAAAAATCATGTTGTTATTATGGGGTGTTGTGAGTAGAATTTTGAGGAGAAAAATTAATTAACTCCATTTTGGAATAAGGCTGTATCATAATAAAATGTGGAAAGAGTGAAGCACTGTGAATACTTTCTAGATACACTGTGTGGTTGCTTAGCTACAACATTTCTGTTATGGCATGTGCTAACAATTCTGTGCCATGCTCCTTTTCTAATTTGTAAGTCATTTGTTAGGCACTGAGTCTGGTATACTTGAAATTTCTTCCAATAATAAAAAAAACTCAGAAGCAGAATGCCAAATGAAATTTGGTTGAATTTCACCCTGAAGGTTTTGCTGGATATCTGCTGGACATGAAAGGCAACATTCACACCAGAGGTAGAAAACCCCAGCTTCAGTGCCTGAAAGTCCCACCACATATTTGTTCCATCCACACACAAACCAGCTGCTTTTAATTAGTTCAACTGTTCTAACCAGCTAATTAGTGAAATCACCGGTTTTAGGTGCACAGGTAGAAGAAATACATGGTAAGAGTTTTACTCACTGAAACCAAGGTGACCCACCACTGATTTACACAGGTCTGCTGGGTCCAATGTCTAATACTAACCTGAGTTACAGTTACAGCATTTTTACTTGGTTTTGCTCAATTGAGTCAATGAAGAGACTTAAGATTTGTCGAACCTGTAATGTGGCTTTTTTTCCACTTATTTATATAGCACAAAATCACAACAGAGTTGCCTCAAGGCACTTCACACAAGTAAGGTCTAGCCTTACTAACCCCCAGAGCAGCAGTGGTAAGGAAAAACTCCTTCTGAGGAAGAAACCTCAAGCAGACCAGACTCAAAGGGGTGACCCTCTGCTTGGGCCATGCTACAGACACAAATTACAGAACAATTCACAAAATGAATATACAGGAAAAGCTGTTGGTGCACAGGACAGGAGGGTCTCCAGCACAAATACCACACCCATCCCTGGATGAAGCTGCCCTTAAACAGAGAAAAAACAGAATCAGGCATCAGAAAGACAAGAAATACAGTATAATTTGTCAGCATTAAACAACAAGAAAAACAGGAAATACGAAGGTGAGCGCCGGCCACTAGCCCTAAGCTTCACTAAAAGACCCAAAATTTATGTAAAGTTGAGGCAGTGGTATGCTCCGTTTCCTAATAAAATGAATTAAAAGAGTAAAAAGCATAGAACTATACTATGCCAGTATGCTAGCCATACGAAAGGGAAAATAAGTGCGTCTTAAGTCTGGACTTGAAAATCTCCACAGAATCTGAGTGTTTTATTGATGCAGGGAGATCATTCCACAGAACAGGGGCACAATAAGAGAAAGCTCTGTGACCCGCAGACTTTTTATTCACCCTAGGGACACAAAGTAGTCCTGCACCCTGAGAACGCAAATCCCTTGCCGATACGTAAGGTTTAATTAGGTCAGCTAAGTAGGGAGGTGCCAGTCTGTGAACAATTTTATAGACTAGTAGCAGAACCTTAAAATCTGATCTCACTGGGACAGGAAGCCAGTGAAGAGATGCCAAAATGGGTGTAATGTGGTCGAACGTTCTGCTTTGTGTCAAACGTCTGGCTGCAGCATTTTGAACCAGTTGGAGACCCCTAATGCTGGACTGCGGAAAACCAGAAAATAGAACATTTATAGTCCAATCTAGAAGAGATAAATGCATTGATCAGGGTCTCAGCATCAGCCATAGACAGGATGGGACGAATCTTCGCAATATTTCGCAGGTTGAACAAAGCAGTCCTCGTAATATTTGTAATGTGAAGGTCATTTGTTAATTTATTTAATTATTTATTTGTCATTGTAAGAAGGAAATTGAGAGGTCTCCATCTGAGCTGAATGGAGTATGAACTTTGATCCTTGCACACGTGTTTTGTCGATCTCATCAGCAAGATTCCACAGAGTGAACTTACTGTTTTTACCATGGAATCCCCCAAAAACAAATACCAGCAATAAATTAAGCTGTGATTTTGTGATATATCATAGAAATAAAAGTACTTTATAATAACTAGATTTCAACACAAAGTAAACTTGGTCAGTTTTTTTTTTTTTAAGAACTGAATTCTTAGGATGTCTCTCAAAGCAGCCGAATAAGCCCAGCGAAACACTTTTGGGGGAAAAAAAAATCAACGTAGACTCCAAAAGAGCCCCATTGAGATTCAGCTAAAGTCAGGAATTCAATTAAGTGTTAACAGCTGAAGAACAAATCTGCAGATATAAGATGAAGGAAAAAAAAAGTCGGCATACTGGCCAGAGAATTCTCCCATTAAGATGTAGCTTATTTGTCTCTGCATAGACTGTGGTTCTGCTGAACTCCAGGAGGTTCATGTCAGAGTCTTTACCTACTGTAGAGACAACCGTCAAAGCAAGGAGAAGTCTCCAGGACATATCATCGGGCTCACTGTCATTGGACGTTTTCCCTCTTGTTGTTGGAAATGAATAAATAAACGAGAGAGGACTCCTGTGGTGTGACCAGGACGATAAATTCACCATAATACTCCCGAATGTCTTTCATCCAAACTCCCATTTATCTTTGATCATCCACTGCTGTCCCAAATCTGGCAGGTCTCCTCTCTCATGCTTGGATTCATCTAACAGGCAAAAACAATACATCTCAAATAACTGCATTCAATAAAACGCACTGCAGATGTTTCACTTGACTCTACTGTTAAACATCCAGGGATTTACTCATTCGGGGAATAAAAATAAAGCAAAACAATAATATTTAAAATGTCAGTGGCTGCGGTTTTTCAGCCAAAAGCAGTTTATTGTAGAATGTCTAACATAACATTGAGCATCTGTAGAGAAAACCTCTCTGAAGCTATCTCTGTCTGCACTGAGAAAGGAAAAATACGAGTTTTCCTGTAATTAAAAGGAAAAAAATGAACATTTTTGGGTGCTTTGTTGATGCAACGTCTCAGTCATCCTGGTAGAAAATAGCTTTGTTTTGTTGAAAGCAACTTGTTCAGTCTTCAAGGCTCATTCATCGAAGTAGTTTCTGAGGTATAAATGGATCCTTTACCATCTAGTCAAGTTAGCCGCTTACCTTAGCCTCCTAGTCGGCCAACATTGCCACGCTACACTGAGTCATTGCAAATTGATTGTTGATGAGGAACTGAGTTTATTGCTGACAACAGGAATACACTCACCCACTCAGCTTCACTTGTCACGCAGTCACCCATTACACACCACTAATAAGCCATGCACATGGCATCTGTGTGATAGCCAGAAAAGCACCAGGTTGGTCAGAAACTCCAAATCCATGATAAAATGGTGAAAAAACAGACAAAGTTAATGAAACATTGGCGAGGAAGCAGCAGACATCACCCAGGTTACATACTATGTTCAACACCACTGAATGCCAAGCACACGCAGTGGTCACATGCTGGCAGTTGTCAGTATTGCCAGGTGAGTATAGCAAGTTAATGGGGCTTGAGTATTCAATTTTTCTGAAAATTGTTGAGTGAGGCTTATGAACTTAATCAGCTTAAAGAATGTCAACATGCTTTATAGCTCACTTTATTAAAAACTAATATAACCAGCTGTCCCTGGTCAGTGCAGAAGATCTGGCTGATACAGATGTGTTTTGGGATTTGGCACATTTTACAGCAGATGTCCTTTCTCACACAATGCCAGCTCCCCGCTCCAGGTATTCCAAAGTGGTCTCCAGGCCAAATACCAATCAGAATGTAGTCTGCTTCAATTTATGGGACAAGGTGTGCTCAGAGCACTAAGAAGGATAAGCTTTACAACAGGAGGCTGGAGATATCAAACCACAAAGTTCATGTGCAGAACATGTAGCTACTTTACCCTAGTGCTGTTTTTTTTAATCATCATATCTTCACCAAACTAGTTCAAATAAAGTTTTATGACTCTAAGGCCAAACCCATTCAAAACCACACGTGAGAACAGCCATGTGTCAGAAAACCAATATGGTGGATGAAACCACATAAATTCTGTTCAGAAACCCTGTTGTAACCAAGCTATGAAAATGCACAAGTGCTGCATAGTTGGCCATAGTCTACATGGAGTCTGACTGAAAATGCTCATCTTTGTCAAACAGCAGTGTTGTTGTAAGCTCAAAAACATCTATAATATAATAACCAAGTGGCCTCTGTGTGCGTTTATGCGTGCGTGCATATGGCTTTGATCACGGAGAAACTGGAGAGAGCTGAGATTTGCTGTTTGATATGCTTATGTAGTTTGGGTCAAGAATGAACACTGTGAAAACAGAAAGTTGATAGGACTAATATTTTTTTTATATTACCTAACCAGTGAACAATGGACATTGTACTGCAATGCACCATGGGTGTTTGGGAGTTTGGGGTTTAAAATGATGTTATTGTGCTTCATGTTAGTTTAACAGTGCTGTTAGTGTTATTGATTTATTGTGTTTTGTAGTTCAATTGGTTTAGTCAGTTTAGTTAAGTGTCATGTTACCATTAGTGAAAAGTGTAGTGCTTTTGATGTCTTCTGCTGCTGTCTCTGTTTGTGTGTTAAAACAAAAGCACCTGCTTGCAGCAGAATGCAGAAAAGGCAAAAAACTCTGCGTGCGTGCGAGAGTGCGTGTGCGCGAGTGCGTGTGCGTGCGTATAACTTCGATCACAGACAAGCTGTGGAGAGCTGACATTGGCTGTTTGGTATACTTATTTTGGGTTAGCGATGAACGCTGCCAAAACAGAACATTGATAGGACTAATACTTTGCAGATATTAGCTAAAAACACTGAACAATGGTGATAATTACATTCCGAACTCACACGCCATTCCAGCAGGAGGTGGGAAATCATCTATATATTAAAAGCGTGCATGCGTGATTTTATTTAGGAAGTCAATGTAAGTACTTAATATAATTGTAAATATGTTAAAAATACATGGATGACAATAAAGGGAAAACACTTATTTCCATTGTGGTCCATTTAAAAATCAAATGACAAAATAGAAGTCATAATGATAATAATAACAATAATAATAATAGTGTATACAGTATATGATAACAAGAGCCTAAACAATTTTTAAATACATTAAGACAATAAATTAACATTAAAAAATTACATAATTAACAGGAAATAAAAACTGTTCTAAAAACTGTTGAGGTCTAAGGTTCTAAAAACATGCTGGACTTACATGTCATTCCAACTCATTAGAAACTTTAATTTATTTCCACCCTTGAAAAATGTCAGCTACCTATTTTATAATCACTACTCAGTGCATACCCAAGGGCAGCATGCTGTAGTTTACTTGGCCAATTAATATTTTTTCTTGAGCTTACCCAGCAATCACGGTAATACCAACAATTTCAAGTTTTTGCTTTAACAGTGCTTTGCTGATGTGAACATTGTTTTTAAATAGAGATGGTGTGGCTGCATCTATTGCATTTGACCAGCCATTTCTGGACTTATTAACTCACATCTAATATATCAAACATGTCATGATCTTTCTGGCAGTTACATTTATGGATATCAGTCTTCACTGTGATTTTAAGAGAGTTTTGAGCTGTTATTACAATGAATGCTTGTTACTTCTGCAGAAAGCATACTAATGCAAATGGAAATGAAAAAGACTATTAATAGAGCAGTGAAAACCAGACTTGGCCACCGCTGGCCTGTAAAAATTAAGTCGCAGCAAAGAACAGAAGCGAGGGCTGCAGCAGAGAAAATCTGATAAATACAGATTTAACAGTCTGCATTCACATCACTCCACACTTTGTTCACTTAGTGTTCACCGGTGTGGCTCCACATACGTTTTACTGCCTCCGTGGTGACTAATATTTGAGTGAAACTGGAGAATGTCAGATTTGATACCTTTGTAAGTCTGTGTATGTGTGTGTGTTTAAGAGTAAATCCACAGCCAATGTAAGTAGTGTGAAACCACTTAAGCTACGTGGTGAGGTCAGTATTCCCAAAGAGACTATAAAGCCTCAACAAGGAGACCAAAAGAAAGAAGAATCATGATGATGATTTCAATGACAGTGAGTGCATGAAAGTTCAGCAACATAAATTTTGACATTTTATCCATTTGGTGTTCTTTTTAATCTCCAAAGTGATATAAGATGTGTTCACAATATCGCCAGAAAATACATTTTGCACGCGTCTACTCCATTATTGGTTCAGTGGTGCTTTGTGAAAGTCATACACAGAGGAATGGAGGAGCATAATGGTCAAGTATGGAAACTTGCACTGATGCTGTGCATCACCATGGAACCACCATGAGTCCCGTATGGCATCCACCCAAACAGTCAACCATTCTATCCTCACTTCTCGAAAGTAACCATCTATCTGCTATCTGCGTTGAAAGTTTGAATTTGTTGAAAGCTGGTGACCCAAAGCCTCAACTCACCTACCCACTCAATGAGTGAGTGGTGCAGAAATTAAAACCCCCTCATCATTTTCATGGATATGCATCCCGTAAACTCATGATTTGAAAACTTGTCCGGATGTGACTGTCACATTAGTAGGGAGGGGTGTTATTTCAAAAAAATTGGAAATCTCTAAATGTTTTCATGGAATATGGAAATATACACGGAATAAACCATAGCAGGATAAATTTTGGGTCATTTGGTTCCAAAAACCCATATGGACGGAGTGTTTGAAAATTTCAAGTAATGCGTGTGTCGTATATGTGCTGTGGACGTAGAAAACCACTCTGTTGCTTATAATTAGTTCATTGTGGCCATGTCATTCTTTACATGTGATGATTATACTCAACTGATGTTTCTGAAATAAAAACTACATAGATTTTGTTTGTTACAATTGATCGTAACATATGTACTGAAATTAGGTCTTTTGTCAATTACTCTTAAAAAAAAAACACCAGATAGGCTTATTGTTACTATAGAAGTTGAATATAAACTTGGGGTCAAGCAACATTTGGAGCCAAATTTCAAGTCTCTAGGTGCAGTGGTTCTCAAGATATGACATTTTCGTCTATATTTTTGGCGATTTTTGAACCCGATATCTTCACTGGCTCTGTCCATATGGGTTTTTGAAACCAAATGACCCAAAATTTATCCTGCTATGGTTTATTCCATGTATATTTCCATATTCCATGCAAACATTTATAGATTTCCAAATTTTTTGAAATAACACCCCTCCCTAACATTAGCCATCATGATGGTGACAAGCAGTTAGTTTTGTCGCTCAATGAGTATTCCTGGGACGTGCACTCGACATTTCTTAAGATTTGTAAAAAATTTCAGAGGGGTTATCTAGTTACAAAAACAGCATTTTTATAAGTGTTTATTTCACACTTACTTTTACAAAATATATGAGAAACATATTCGATGTATACAGAAACACAGCTTTGGAGCTTATTCCGCCATCTTGGATTATTTTGTTCAAGTGAACAACCAGCTGAAGTCACGCTGCCTAATTCACTTGGATTGGCAGTCGTCATTTCGTGTCATTCAGTATTTTTGTACAATAGACTTCAGGTCTCTTTTTGCCACTGATTGAAAATGAATGGCATTTTGTTGCTTTGCAGCTGTCGCTTGCTGTCACTAATGTGACCATACCTTTAACCCCTTTCACACCGGGTCAACATAGAGTTGCGTCATGTGGTGAAAAAATTAAACGTTTATTTTTCTCGCAGATTTGTGGCGTAGAGCACTGGATACAGAAAGACAGTAGTTTTCACGCAAGTTGAGGCAACGTTATGGTACTTAAGGTGACGGTATGCCACACCCAATGCCAATTTATGATTTCTGCTGTGCTCCATTGTTGCTGAGCTAGAAATCACACAGGATTATTGTTGAATCTTTTATACCATAACACAATGCAGTAATTATACCACTCGAGCACATATGAACAATTAAAAGGGAAAAAAAATGCTAATTACAGTCTGGCTGCAGCTCCTTGGCACTCATCTCAAGTTGTCTCACAATTGTGTAAAATAAAGTCCATTAACTCCTGCTCACAGACCGATCACCAGTAAAGAGGTCATGTCCACATCCAGTGTAACTCCTTACAGAGGATATCTCCATGTCCACTCACGAACGGTTCGCGCGCGCATGCCATCGCCATCGCCGGCTGCAGCTCCGCGGTCACAGGAGGAATGATAAACTATAACAGAAATCATTATTTTCCCTTTTGTATGGCTAGCATCAGTGGTGGGCACAGCTAACTAAAAAGTTAGCTTTGATAATCGCTAATCAGCTAACTGAAAAGTTAGCTTTTATAACGCTAAACTGATAAACCACAAAAAATTAGCAGAAGCTATAGCTAATCACTAACTGTTAACTTTCAGTATTGTCTCCAGTACACTCTCAGCTACTGACAACCTGGTTTTGAGTTTAAGCACCACCAATGCTTCTGATTAGAATCAAAGATGACGGCAAACACAACCAACCAACCAACCACCCAACCAACCAACCAACCAACCAACGAGCGAGCGAGCTCTTCAGTCTTTGTGCACCTTGCCCACTGCTGTAAGGAAGAGTCATTTCTCTTCACCACATACAGCATTTGAGCTGTGAGGGCGAAGTCCTCAAAGAGAAAGCAGGTTTGACTTATGGTTTTGATTTATAAACCAAATTAATCCAGATAATTTAACTACATTAATGTCAAGTCTGTCATTTGAACAAAGTGAAAATATAACACATATCTTTTCATTTTTAAATAATGCACTAATTTTGAAGTTTTGAACATTAACACACTGATGCCAAAATGCATTATGGGTGAACTGAGCCTCCAATCACTGATTGGTTGATTCTTGATATGTAAAAACCAACAGACAAGTTAACGTGTGTGTTGGGTTTTGCAAATAAATGTGTATTTGTAAAATATGTCAGGACGGGTATCATCATCAAGGTGCCTGCTACACTGGTGGGATGCATCATCACAGCACACATGCTTAATAACACTTGTTTCTGAATTTCCAGAACTGTGCAAGAAAATGATGACTTTCCTGTGGAGATCAAAGAATGAAAAAAACTACATTGGGAAAAGTCAGCTGTCAAATGCAGCTGTTTTGGCTTTTAATAAAGATAGCTTGTAGTGTGAAATCAGTGCAGGAAATTAAATCATAGTAATGACATAGCTAAATCCAACCATGTTTAGTCATAAGTACAAAGCTGAAAAAAGTTCATAGTTCTGGTGTGATGAAGATCAGGAACACATAGCTCACTACCTCACAGACTGGCACATGAACAGGAATAGCAGGAGTAGTGAATGATCACCACTTTAACTGATCTACAACTGAACCAAACCACAATTCTCCAATTTTAACACACAGAATGTGGCTAATATATCATTGTTATAGTCTTTCTTTCAGTTCCACCCTGATTTTCAAGTCCTGTGGTCTCCTACAGTCAACACAGCAGCCCGATTACCCTGACGCACTGAAGCAGAACCAGCCTACCAGAGAACGATGCATTGATCGTCTTTTCTGACCTTTCCTTTACGACTAGTCCAGAGATGGGGGTTTGTCAATCTTGAATTCTTGGTCTCACCAGTAATCGATGAGCCTGAAGGTAAGATTGTTCTGCACAAATGACATTCATAGTCTTCACATAATCCTAATGGGCTGTGCAGCATCCTGCAGCTTGGCCTTAATGTGACTATAAATATAGCTAAATAGAATCCACTGAGTGCAAAGCCTGCTGCCATCTTCAGTGAATGCAGGACCACATGTTTCCATTATCAGCAACATTGATTAATCTGGCTTGCACCGTTAAGCCACTGATCAATGCCTGTGTAGCATTTATTTCCACTTTCAAGATGAAATCTACTGGTGTATTTTTTGAAATATTTAACTTTATTTATTTAACAGTGTTCCGCCATTATATATGATCAAAATATGCATGACTTTGAGTTTACCTTCAAGGTCAGTCACAGTCAAATCTGTCTACAGATTCAGAAAGCCCACTTATTTTTAGTCATGTCTTATTGAAACTATGGGTCTGTCTCCTCTGGTACAGTAGTTATAGTCTCATCTATATTTGCACTGGTCCAATATTTTGACCTTGTGCTGTGACAATGACCTTCGTCCCCTAAACATCAAAAGTTAATGGGATCATCCATGAATATAAGGTCAAAAAATTAATTTGAAATCCGTCCACTGGTATATTTCATTTTTAGTCTGACAGACACATGCACATGAAAACAGGAAGTCATCCGACTTCTGACGGTGTTGCTGACTGAACAGTCCCCCCTAAAAATCGGTCCCCCCCGATGACACAGTTCACGGATTAACACCTCGTTTCTGCTTCAAACTGCCTCCAGTCATCATCTGTCTCAGCAACAGATATCTGAAGCTTTTGTACAACAATCATTTCCACATAAATTCAGCATTATTTCATCATAAAAGATGGTGGAAGCGATCAGAGCGTCGCGGCTAAATGAGCTGCTACCTGATGCGTACACTGCACGTCGGACATTTCAAAGTGTCACGGAATTTCGCCTCATCTCTGCAAAAAATTGACTTTAGAATGATTTAAGAGGTTTTACTTTGTCAGCTGATGGTTAATAATCCCATTAATCCATTTGATTGCTTTGGGTGAAGAGACTCAGTCTCAAATGTGCTGCTGTGGTCCGAAATGACGCATGCACAGATGCAAAAGGCGGACCGATTTTTAGGGGCGGACCATTTGGTCTGCGACACTGTCTTAAAAACTCACTATGTTTACATCAGTACCCCCACCCAAAGATGTGAGCTGATTCCAGTCACATGAGCTCTGTCATTAGAAAAATTTAACATAATAGGCGGTGGTTAGTGGTTAGCACTGTTGCCTGACAACAGTAGGTTTAATTCCCACCTGTGGCTTTTCTGTGTGGAGTTTGCATGTTTTCCCTGTGTTTGTGTGGGTTTCCTCCCACATTTAAAGACATGCAGGTTAGGTGAATTGGAAACTTTATAATTGTCCAGGACTTCCTTGCAAAACAGGTCTCGATCTCAATGGGACTAACCTGGTTAAATAAAGATTAAATTAGCACTATATATTTAGTGAGACTTTATCATAATAATTATGACTCTTTCTTTTGAGTCACTGTGAAGTGCTTCCGCTAAAGCTGTTTTGTGACTGTGTGTGCGTGTGAGGAAAATGTTAACAACCCAGAGATGTGCAGGGTGGGGGAGGTGGAGATTTGATGGTTAAACCATGTCGGCAGTCTGAAGCCTGGTTGGTCGGAGAGATGGAGATGGCAAAGGACAAGGAGGGCCTGTGGTTGAGCACAAGATCTAAATTTAGAAGAGATCATAAAAATCTCATCAATGCTCCAAAATGATGTGGCAAAGAGAACATACGGAGGAAAAAAATGAAGAAGTACGGATACAGGGAATCAACATTATTATCCCCCACCACAGAGTGCAGATTATGGATGTGAGAGTGGTTTCTTTTTGAACCTACATCCATCCAGGTGTCTGTCTGGATCATACAACCCCTGGCAATAATTATGGAATCACCGGCCTTGGAGGATGTTCATTCAGTTGTTTAATTTTGTAGAAAAAAAGCAGATCACAGACATGACACAAAACTAAAGTAATTTCAAATGGCAACTTTCTGGCTTTAAGAAACACTATAAGAAATCAGGAAAAAAAATTGTGGCATTCAGTAACGGTTACTTTTTTAGACCAAGCAGAGGAAAAAAATATGGACTCACTCAATTCTGAGGAACAAATTATGGAATCACCCTGTAAATTTTCATCCCCAAAACTAACACCTGCATCAAATCAGATCTGCTCATTAGTCTGCATCTAAAAAGGAGTGAACACACCTTGGAGAGCTGTTGCACCAAGTGGACTGACACTGCAAATAGTCCGGATCTTAATCCAATTGAAAATCTTTGGTGGAAGTTGAAGAAAATGGTCCATGACAAGGCTCCAACCTGCAAAGCTGATCTGGCAACAGCAATCAGAGAAGGTTGGAGCCAGATTGATGAAGAGTACTGTTTGTCACTCATTAAGTCCATGCCTGAGAGACTGCAAGCTGTTATAAAAGCCAGAGGTGGTGCAACAAAATACTAGTGATGTGTTGGAGCGTTCTTTTGTTTTTCATGATTCCATAATTTATTCCTCAGAATTGAGTGATTCCATATTTTTTTCCTCTGCTTGGTCTAAAAAAGTGCCACAATTTTTTTTCTTGATTTGTTATAGTGTTTCTTAAAGCCAGAAAGTTGCCATTTGAAATGACTTTAGTTTTGTGTCATGTCTGTGATCTGCTTTTTTCTACAAAATTAAACAACTGAATGAACATCCTCCGAGGCCGGTGATTCCATAAATTTTGCCAGGGGTTGTATAACACAAGATAAAACTTAAACTGCCAAACAGAACAGGCCAAACACTTGCAACAGTTTCAACACTTGCAATTTTGGAAGCAACTTTGCACAAAGGCATAATGCTTAGAATTAAATGTTTCAAAGCAACCAGATTCCACCAGGAGGAAGCATTTTGTAACAACTGCTTACTTCAGCCGGAAAACAAATAATCAAGTGGGACAGTGGAGACGGCGTTAATGTTGACACCGGTTGGAAACGTGCATGAAGACGGTCTGATCAGCTTCGTGATGTAGATGGATGCTTCACCAAAGAAGGACAACAATAACGCAATATGAAGAGGAAAGGTAACAGCAAGCAACGTTTGAAAATGTGCTGAGCAGTAACATTTAAAAAGCGACGGTGACCCTTCATGGAGGAAGCACAGCAGGGAATAGCAGTAATTACAGGTCAGGGACAGCGCACGTGGTCCTCTGACAAACTAAATACATACACGTGCACATCACAGAACATAAATGTGCACGCGTATGTACAGGCCATGTGTGGGGGGGCGTCCACAGCAGTGTGATATTTGAAGAAAAGAGGTGAAAGACAAATAAAAAGAATGAATGACTTCCAGCTGATACTAACTTTTCATACAGATGAACAAACTGTCTTTGGTTAATATTATAAGAGTCACTCAAATACTTCAATGTGTCTGCTTATGAAACATTTGGCCTACATTCACAACTGAAGACTGTCTGGCTGATATAAAATACAATTGTGCCTCACTATCAAAGATGACATCTGAAAATGGTTATTAAGGATAGATGCTTTTAAGGACCCTTGATAGGAGTAGGATAGCTCAGAGGGATCTACACTCACCGGCCACTCTATTAGGTACACCTTGTTGTGTGGGCCGCTGAAGAGGAGGTACTGCTGGCCCACCACCACAAGATGGCACCCTGCTTGAAGTGCGGGCTTCAAGCACGAGAGGGCGTCGGAGCAACCAGGAGTGACAGCTCAACTCAACTCAACTCAACTTTTTTTTATATAGCGCCAGATCACAACAGACAGTTGCCCCAAGGCGCTCTATATTCACTCATCATCCGTACCAGCTGTCACTCATCCACTACTCATCACCACCACCATAAAGGCCGGACTGCAACTCCACCTCCCCGCCGAGAAATCAGCTACCATTCAGGTAATTGTCTCTGCTGACTCAAAACGTTGAGTAATAATCTGAACTTCTTTTGCAGCCGTTTTCCTGTGGTGCTTGCCTTATCTGTGGGATTGGCGTTTGGTGTGATCAGCGATGGCTTCGCTTCACACTCCAATCAGATAAGTGGTTAGACAGAAGCTGCACGAGTGTGTGATTGGTGGTGGAGGTTCTCCCTCCTTACTGCATACAGACTGTGGGATTACTGAGTGTGCGGACTCACACTCATCAGGACTGTCTCTGTTTTCTGCCAGCAGTACCGGGTCTGACTGCTGAAGACAGTGGCCACCTGGGGCGCAGGGCTTGGCGGCTCCGGTGTTCTTCAGCTCCGTTGGAGGTGGAAGCTGTGTGGGGATCCGGCTCTTCTCTCTCCAGGCGTCTTCTATCGTCGAGCCTGCCCACACGTCACCTGGTGTATGATTGACAGTCCACCATATTGTTATTGTCTGTACGTCGTTGTGCGATTCACAACATTAAATTGTTACTTTTGGCTTATCCATTGTCCATTCATTAACGCCCCCTGTTGTGGGTCCGTGTCACGTCACTTTCACAACAGGATTTCTCGGCCAGCGTCATGGATCCCGAGGGGCGTCAACCATCGCTTGAACAGCCAATGGAAGAGGGAGGTGCACAGACGCCAGCAGGAGGCGTGTTGGGTGAGCTGCAGCACATCTTAACCGCCTTTACCGCTCGGTTGGACTTAGTTACCGAGCAGAGCAGTGTTCTCAATCGTAGGATAGAGGCTCTCACCGCCCAGGTGGAAGCGCGTGCTCAGGGCGCTGCTGCAGCACCTCCTCCTGCTGACCGTGTGCCAGAAACAGACATTCCGCTGGTCGTTCAACGAACCCCCCCACCGTCCCCTGAAGCATACATAAGCCCTCCGGAGCCGTACGGAGGCTGTGTGGAGACGTGCGCGGACTTCTTGATGCAGTGCTCGCTTGTCTTTTCACAGCGTCCCGTCATGTACGCGTCAGACGCTAGCCGGGTGGCTTACGTTATAAATTTGCTTCGAGGAGAGGCACGCGCCTGGGCTACGGCGCTTTGGGAGCAGAATTCACGGCTCCTAACGGTTTATACTGAGTTTGTGAGGGAGTTCCGACAGGTGTTCGACCACCCTCATAGAGGCGAGACCGCTTCAAGTGTGCTGCTGTCGATACGGCAGGGGCGTCGGAGCGCAGCGAAGTATGCAGTCGACTTCCGCATCGCGGCAGCGCGAGCCAGCTGGAATGCTGTTGCGCTCCGCGCCACCTTTGTAAACGGACTGTCTCTGGTCCTTAAGGAGCACCTGGTGGCGAAGGACGAGCCGCGGGATTTAGATGGGCTTATCGACCTGGTTATACGGTTAGACAACCGATTAACGGAACACCGACGGCAGTGAGACGAGGGGCGTGGTCAAGTACACGCCGTCCCTCTTCCTCCCGGGTCTGAAAGGGAGCCGACTTCCCCACGCTCCACTGCCAGCGCTCTCCACGTGACAACAGCTCCCCCTGCTGACGTTGCTATGGAGACGAGCAGGGCCAAAAAACGATCAGATCAGAGACAAAGGAGGCTGATCCATGGAGAGTGTTTTCTCTGCAGCTCTACTGAGCACACACAGAGAGAATGCCCCAAACGGTCAAAACAGCAGCACTCGTCCTTAGAGACTGGGCTAAGGGTGGGTCACAACACCCACGTGGGGAAACCCCGACGATCTGCACGAATCCCAGTCACGATCCTGAGTGGGGATCTAACCCTTCACGCCCCAGCACTGGTGGACACGGGGTCGGAGGGGAATCTGCTGGATAGCAGATGGGCAAAGGAGGTTGGGCTCCCTCTAGTGGCCTTACCGTCACCATTGTCGGTGCGGGCACTAGATGGCACCCTTCTTCCACTAATCACACACCAGACTCAGCCAGTGACATTGGTGGTGTCTGGGAATCACAGGGAGGAGATTGTGTTTTATGTAACACCTTCTACCTCCCGAGTGATTTTGGGTTTTCCATGGGTGTTAAAACACAATCCCCGGATTGACTGGCCGTCTGGGGTTGTGGTTCAGTGGAGCGAAACCTGCCACCGGAGTGTTTGATACCGGGCGCTGAGTACCCGTCCAGCAGGCTGTACAACCTCTCACGTCCGGAACGCGAATCAATGGAGACCTACATCCGGGACTCGTTAGCTGCCGGGTTGATCCGGAACTCCACCTCCCCGATGGGTGCTGGTTCTTTTTTGTGGGCAAGAAGGACGGCAGACTCCGTCCATGCATTGATTACAGAGGGCTGAACGAGATCACGGTTCGCAACCGATACCCGTTACCTCTGTTGGATTCAGTGTTCACGCCCCTGCATGGAGCCCAAATTTTCACGAAATTGGATCTTAGGAATGCTTATCACCTGGTTCGGATCCGGGAGGGAGACGAGTGGAAGACGGCATTTAACACCCCGTTAGGTCACTTTGAGTACCTGGTCATGCCGTTCGGCCTCACCAATGCGCCCGCGACGTTCCAAGCATTGGTTAATGACATCTTGCGGGACTTCCTGCATTGGTTTGTCTTCGTATATCTAGACAATATACTCATCTTTTCTCCGGATCCTGAGACCCATGTCAAGCATGTACGTCAGGTCCTACAGCGGTTGTTGGAGAACCGGCTGTTTGTGAAGGCCGAGAAGTGTGAGTTCCACCGCACTTCTTTGTCCTTCTTGGGGTTCATCATCTCCTCCAACTCCGTCGCCCCTGATCCCGCCAAGGTTGCGGCGGTGAGAGATTGGCCCCAACCAACGAACCGTAGGAAACTACAACAGTTCCTCGGTTTTGCAAATTTCTACCGGAGGTTCATCAAGGGCTACAGTCAGGTAGTTAGCCCCCTGACAGCCCTGACCTCCACAAAAGTCCCCTTCACCTGGTCGGATCGGTGCGAAGCCGCGTTTAGGGAGTTGAAACGCCGGTTCTCGACTGCACCGGTTCTGGTGCAGCCCGATCCCAAGCGCCAGTTTGTTGTTGAAGTGGATGCCTCTGACTCAGGGATAGGAGCCGTGCTATCCCAGAGCGGGGAGTCCGACAAGGTTCTCCATCCATGTGCCTACTTTTCCCGCAGGTTGACCCCAGCTGAACGGAACTATGATGTCGGCAATCGGGAACTTCTTGCGGTGAAGGAGGCTTTTGAGGAGTGGAGACACCTGTTGGAGGGAGCATCGGTACCATTTACGGTTTTCACGGACCATCGGAACCTGGAGTACATCCGGACCGCGAAGCGTCTGAACCCCAGGCAAGCCCGCTGGTCGCTGTTCTTCGGGCATTTTGACTTCCGGATCACCTACCGCCCCGGGACAAAGAACCAACGATCTGACGCCCTGTCCCGGGTGCACGAAGAGGAGGTCAAGACCGAGCTGTCAGACCCCCCTGAAACCATCATCCCCGAGTCCACTGTCATGGCCGCCCTTACCTGGGACGTGGAGAAGACCGTCCGGGAGGCCCTGACACGGAGCCCGGACCCGGGGACTGGTCCGAAGAACAAACTGTACGTCCCACCAGAGGCCAGGGCTGCGGTCCTTGACTTCTGTCACGGTTCCAAGCTCCCCTGTCACCCAGGGGTGCGAAGGACCATGGCAGTGGTCCGGCAGCGCTTCTGGTGGGCGTCTATGGAAGCCGACATCCGGCAGTATGTCCAGGCCTGCACCACCTGTGCCAGGGGCAAAGCCGACCACCACAAGGCCCAAGGCCTCCTCCAGCCTCTGCCTGTGCCTCGTCGCCCCTGGTCTCATATCGGCCTGGACTTTGTCACGGGCCTCCCGCCGTCCCAGGGAAACACCACCATCTTAACGATAGTGGACCGGTTCTCCAAGGCGGCCCACTTCGTGGCCCTCCCGAAGCTCCCGACAGCCCAGGAGACTGCAGATCTCCTGGTCCACCACGTCGTGCGTCTGCATGGGATTCCATCAGACATTGTCTTGGATCGTGGTCCTCAGTTCTCCTCCCAGGTCTGGCGGAGTTTCTGTAGGGAACTGGGGGCCACCGTCAGTCTCTCGTCTGGGTACCACCCCCAGACGAACGGGCAGGCAGAGCGGACTAATCAGGAACTGGAGCAGGCCCTCCGTTGCGTGACCTCCGCGCACCCGACGGCCTGGAGTGACCATCTGGCCTGGATCGAGTACGCTCATAACAGCCAAGTCTCGTCTGCCACCGGCCTCTCCCCATTTGAAGTGTGTTTGGGGTACCAGCCTCCATTGTTCCCGCTAGTGGAGGGAGAGGTCGGGGTGCCCTCGGTCCAGGCCCATCTGAGAAGGTGCCGTCGGGTGTGGCGTACCGCCCGCTCTGCCCTGCTCAAAGCCCGGACGAGGGCCAAGAACCATGCAGACCGCCGGCGTGCCCCGGCCCCTGCGTATCAGCCTGGGCAGGAGGTTTGGCTTTCCACAAAGGACATTCCCCTGCAAGTGGAATCCCAAAAGTTGAAGGACAGATACATTGGACCTTTCCCATCCTCAAAGTCCTCAGTCCAGCCGCAGTGAAGCTGAAGCTGCCAGCTTCACTGCGGATCCACCCGGTTTTCCATGTGTCACACATCAAACCTCACCACGTTTCACCCCTCTGTACCCCCGGACCGGCGCCGCCTCCTGCCCGGATCATCGACGGGGAGCCGGCTTGGACCGTGCGCCGGCTCCTGGATGTCCGTCAGAAGGGCCGGGGGTTCCAGTATTTGGTGGACTGGGAGGGGTATGGACCCGAAGAACGCTCCTGGGTGAAGAGGAGCTTCATCCTGGACCCGGCCCTCCTGGCCGACTTCTACCGGCGGCACCCGGACAAGCCTGGTCGGGCGCCAGGAGGCGCCCGTTGAGGGGGGGGTCCTGTTGTGTGGGCCGCTGAAGAGGAGGTACTGCTGGCCCACCACCACAAGATGGCGCCCTGCTTGAAGTGCGGGCTTCAAGCACGAGAGGGCGTCGGAGCAACCAGGAGTGACAGCTGTCACTCATCATCCGTACCAGCTGTCACTCATCCACTACTCATCACCACCACCATAAAGGCCGGACTGCAACTCCACCTCCCCACCGGGAAATCAGCTACCATTCAGGTAATTGTCTCTGCTGACTCAAAACGTTGAGTAATAATCTGAACTTCTTCCACAGATCCCGTCTATTTTATGACCATTACAGAAGAAAGCACTCACTCTCACTTCTGGATGGAGCCGCACCTCAGACAGAGAGAGAGAGAGAGAGAGAGAAACAGAATCAGGCAGCAGAAAGACTACAAATAAGCTTCACTAAAAGAAATAAAGTTGAGGTCGCAACCCGCTCTGTTTACTAATAAAATAAATTTAAAAGGGTAGGAAGCATAGTGTCATACTATGCCATTATGCTAGCCATATGAAAGGGGGAATAAATGTGGCTTAAGTCTGGACTTGAAATTCTCTACAGAATCTGACTGTTTTATTGATGCAGGGAGATCATTCCATAGAACAGGTGCACGATAAGAGAAAACTCTGTGACCCACATACTTTTTATTCACCCTAGGGACACAAACTAGCCCTGAAAATGCAAAGTCTGCACCGGTACGTAGGGTTTAAGTAGGTCACCTAAGTAGGGAGGTGCCAGTCCGTGAATAATTCTATAAGTTAAGAGCAAAACCTTAAAATCTGATCTCACAGAGACAGGAACCCAGTGAAGAGATGCCAAAATGGATGTAATGTGGTCAAACTGTCTGCTTCCTGTCAAAAGTCAAATGTTCAATCAGATTCAGGTCTGGGCTCTGGCTGGACCACTCAAGGACGTTCACAGAGTTGTCCTGAAGCCACTCCATTGATATCTTGGCTGAGTGCTTAGGGTCATTGTCCTGTTGAAAGATGATCCGTTGCCCCAGACTGAGGTCAAGAGCGCTCTGGAGCAGGTTTTCATTTTTATGATTTCTTAGTTAGTTTGTTCTTTTATTTTTTATTCATTTTCAAAAATAAAAAAAAAACCTTTTTCACATTGTTATTATGAGATATTGTGTAGCATTTTGGGGGAAAAAATAAATTTCATCCATTTTGGAATAAGAGTGTAACATAACAAAATGTGGAAAAAGTGATGCGTGCAAAAGAAGCTGGCGTGCAGTTCTTCAACAACTTGCATGGGAAAATGTGGGTTTATACAACTCTGTGCTTCTTCAAGTGCTGTCAAGAAACCTTATAGGTAGGGATTTACCCCTGACCCCTTCCAGTGAGCCTGCACACTTGATAAATGTAGGATGTATTTGTATTAGGTTTCCTCGTGTAAATGAAACATGAGTACATGCAAACGACTTTTGTGGTGGGCACGTTTTCTCGTGGGTAAATTAGGGTTAAGAAATGAAATACTCTACTGGTATATGATGAGTAAACCACAATTGAATTAACTGCAGTTCTTGGGGCGTAGCCGCCAATTATACAGTAGTATGTCCTGTATGCCTGCAATGGATCCTGGTGTGATCAGATCATCCACAGATCAGTTTAGACTGCAAAACCTTCAACTTCACCCTGACCTCGAGTCATGAAAACCACCTCAAATGTGCTTTTATATTATAGTGAATTATCTCCTCCCACGGAGCAGAATGCTGAGATAAAGAGAAGTCTGTTAACAGCTCTTTGGATCAACAACAGAGATGGTCTGTTGGTGATGTGATGTGGTGTGTTGCAGATTATACGTTCTGCTGATTCAGCCAGTAAGGAAACCAAGAACCGTCGATCCCCTGCCTCCAGTGCACTCTCAAACCGCCCTTTAATCCTCGGCGACCCCAGGCATGCCAAACACACACAAGCCACCCTGACTATCATCGTCCTCCAAAGCTGCTGCCCCATGAAAACAGTCTCCTCGCTTACCACACCTCCACGTCTCATCTGACCAGAAACCTCCCGTTTGGTGCCAAGCAAGCTCCGCTACAGTTGATCCTCGTGGAACCTCTCGGCGCAAAGCTCAGCGTCAACATTACCGTACAATCAAGCTGCAGTCATGGTTCTTAAGATTTGAGGATGGATGATCAAACGTCATTTGGATTTCCACACATCGTGCCAAATCAAACTGACACATCAGTCTTTTTCTTTTCTAAGGGGAAATACACACAGTCTTTCCACTTTAATTATCAAAAGCAATGAAGTTTTGTTTCTCTCAAGCATCTTCCAAAAGCTTTCACACTGAATTGGTTTGATCGTCGTGTGTACTGCGATCACATAGTTTATCTCGCTTTCTTTAATGAATTCACTTTACATTGTGAAATCAGAAACAGCTCATAAAACTGCATCACGATGGAGGCGTACTCTCTGTGCTTGTAACAGCACAGAGCTTGGACGGCAAAAATTTAGATGAGTGGATGAGTGAGTGACTGGGATAGTCCATCCCAGCCAGTATGTGTTGACAACACATAGTTTCAACACAAAGTTTCTAAAAGTACTGCAGTATTAAATAAGGCAAAATACATTCTACATGATAAATCACTACACATTCTGTACTGTGCATTGATTGCACCTTACAATAGTGTTCAGAATAATAGTAGTGCTATGTGACTAAAAAGATTAATCCAGGTTTTGAGTATATTTCTTATTGTTACATGGGAAACAAGGTACCTGTAGATTCAGTAGATTCTCACAAAGCCAACAAGACCAAGCATTCATGATATGCACACTCTTAAGGCTATGAAATTGGGAGATTAGTAAGAAAAAGTAGAAAAGGGGGTGTTCACAATAATAGTAGCATCTGCTGTTGATGCTACAATCTCAAAAGTATCATGTTCAAACTGCTTTTTTAGCAATCCTGTGAATCACTAAACTAATATTTAGTTGTATAACCACAGTTTTTCATGATTTCTTCACATCTGCGAGTCAACCAACATGTGACACCTTTCAGCTGTTATTCCACTCCAAGATTTTGCTGGTTTACTAGTGTGCTTGGGATCATTGTCTTGTTGAAACACCCATTTCAAGGGCATGTCCTCTTCAGCATAAGGCAACATGACCTCTTCAAGTATTTTGACATATCCAAACTGATCCATGATACCTGGTATGCGATATATAGGCCCAACACCACAGTAGGAGAAACATGCCCATATCATGATGCTTGCACCACCATGCTTCACTGTCTTCACTGTGAACTGTGGCTTGAATTCAGAGTTTGGGGGTCGTCTCACAAACTGTCTGCGGCCCTTGGACCCAAAAAGAACAATTTTACTCTCATCAGTCAAAATATTCCTCCATTTCTGGGGAAAACCTGGTCTTGTTAGGAGAGACGGCATCCATCCCACTTTGGATGGAGCAGCTCTCATTTCTAGAAATCTGGCCAATTTTCTTGGATCCTCCAAACTGTGACTGTCCAGCGTTGGGACCAGGAGGCAGAGCTGTGGTCTTATACACCTCTCTGCAGCTTCTCTCCCCCTGCCATCCCCTCATTATCCCATCCCCGTAGAGACGGTGCCTGCTCCCAGACTACCAATAACCAGCAAAAATCTATTTAAGCAAAAAAATTCAAAAAGAAAAATAATATAGCACCTTCAACTGCACCACAGACTAAAACAGTTAAATGTGGTCTATTAAACATTAGGTCTCTCTCTTCTAAGTCCCTGTTGGTAAATGATATAATAATTGATCAACGTATTGATTTATTCTGCCTAACAGAAACCTGGTTACAGCAGGATGAATATGTTAGTTTAAATGAGTCAACACCCCCGAGTCACACTAACTGTCAGAATGCTCGTAGCACGGGCCGGGGCGGAGGATTAGCAGCAATCTTCCATTCCAGCTTATTAATTAATGAAAAACCTAGACAGAGCTTTAATTCATTTGAAAGCTTGTCTCTTAGTCTTGTCCATCCAAATTGGAAGTCCCAAAAACCAGTTTTATTTGTTATTATCTATCGTCCACCTGGTCGTTACTGTGAGTTTCTCTGTGAATTTTCAGACCTTTTGTCTGACTTAGTGCTTAGCTCAGATAAGATAATTATAGTGGGCGATTTTAACATCCACACAGATGCTGAGAATGACAGCCTCAACACTGCATTTAATCTATTATTAGACTCTATTGGCTTTGCTCAAAAAGTAAATGAGTCCACCCACCATTTTAATCATATTTTAGATCTTGTTTTGACGTATGGTATGGAAATAGAAGACTTAACAGTATTCCCTGAAAACTCCCTTCTGTTTGATCATTTTTTAATAACATTTACATTTACCCTGATGGACTACCCAGCAGTGGGGAATAAGTTTCATTACACTAGAAGTCTTTCAGAAAGCGCTGTAACTAGGTTTAAGGATATGATTCCTTCTTTATGTTCTCTAATGTCATATACCAACACAGAGCAGAGTAGCTACCTAAACTCTGTAAGTGAGTTAGAGTATCTCGTCAATAGTTTTACATCCTCATTGAAGACAACTTTGGTCGTAGCTTAAAGCAGATAACCCGTAAGTTGGAGAGGAAATGGCGTCTCACTAATTTAGAAGATCTTCACTTAGCCTGGAAAAAGAGTTTGTTGCTCTATAAAAAAGCCCTCCGTAAAGCTAGGACATCTTTTTACTCATCACTAATTGAAGAAAATAAGAACAACCCCAGGTTTCTTTTCAGCACTGTAGCCAGGCTGACAAAGAGTCAGAGCTCTATTGAGCTGAGTATTCCATTAACTTTAACTAGTAATGACTTCATGACTTTCTTTGCTAACAAAATTTTGACTATTAGAGAAAAAATTACTCATAACCATCCCAAAGATGTATCGTTATCTTTGGCTGCTTTCAGTGATGCCGGTATTTGGTTAGACTCTTTCTCTCCGATTGTTCTGTCTGAGTTATTTTCATTAGTTACTTCATCCAAACCATCAACATGTTTATTGGACCCCATTCCTGCCAGGCTGCTCAAGGAAGTCCTACCATTATTTAATGCTTCAATCTTAAATATGATCAACTTATCTTTGTTAGTTGGCTATGTACCACAGGCTTTTAAGGTGGCAGTAATTAAACCATTACTTAAAAAGCCATCACTTGACCCAGCTATCTTAGCTAATTATAGGCCAATCTCCAACCTTCCTTTTCTCTCAAAGATTCTTGAGAGGGTAGTTGTAAAACAGCTAACTGATCACCTGCAGAGGAATGGTCTATTTGAAGAGGTTCAGTCAGGTTTTAGAATTCATCATAGTACAGAAACAGCATTAGTGAAGGTTACAAATGATCTTCTTATGGCTTCGGACAGTGGACTTATCTCTGTGCTTGTTCTGTTGGACCTCAGTGCTGCTTTTGATACTGTTGACCATAAAATTTTATTACAGAGATTAGAGCATGTCATAGGTATTAAAGGCACTGCGCTGCGGTGGTTTGAATCATATTTGTCTAATAGATTACAGTTTGTTCATGTAAATGGGGAATCTTCTTCACAGACTAAAGTTAATTATGGAGTTCCACAAGGTTCTGTGCTAGGACCAATTTTATTCACTTTATACATGCTTCCCTTAGGCAGTATTATTAGACGGTATTGCTTAAATTTTCATTGTTACGCAGATAATACCCAGCTTTATCTATCCATGAAGCCAGAGGACACACACCAATTAGCTAAACTGCAGGATTGTCTTACAGACATAAAGACATGGATGACCTCTAATTTCCTGCTTTTAAACTCAGATAAAACTGAAGTTATTGTACTTGGCCCCACAAATCTTAGAAGCATGGTGTCTAACCAGATCTTTACTCTGGATGGCATTACCCTGACCTCTAGTAATACTGTGAGAAATCTTGGAGTCATTTTTGATCAGGATATGTCATTCAAAGCGCATATCAAACAAATATGTAGGACTGCCTTTTTGCATTTACGCAATATCTCTAAAATCAGAAAGGTCTTGTCTCAGAGTGATGCTGAAAAACTAATTCATGCATTTATTTCCTCTAGGCTGGACTATTGTAATTCATTATTATCAGGTTGTCCTAAAAGTTCCCTAAAAAGCCTTCAGTTAATTCAAAATGCTGCAGCTAGAGTACTGACGGGGACTAGCAGGAGGGAGCATATCTCACCCGTGTTGGCCTCTCTTCATTGGCTTCCTGTTAATTCTAGAATAGAATTTAAAATTCTTCTTCTTACTTATAAGGTTTTGAATAATCAGGTCCCATCTTATCTTAGGGACCTCGTAGTACCATATTACCCCATTAGAGCGCTTCGCTCTCAGACTGCAGGCTTACTTGTAGTTCCTAGGGTTTGTAAGAGTAGAATGGGAGGCAGAGCCTTCAGCTTTCAGGCTCCTCTCCTGTGGAACCAGCTCCCAATTCAGATCAGGGAGACAGATACCCTCTCTACTTTTAAGATTAGGCTTAAAACTTTCCTTTTCGCTAAGGCTTATAGTTAGGGCTGGATCAGGTGACCCTAGACTATTCCTTGGTTATGCTGCTTTAGACGTAGACTGTGGGGGGGTTCCCATGGTGCACTGTTTCTTTCTCTTTTTGCTCTGTATGCATCACTCCGCATTTAATCATTAGTGATCGATCTCTGCCCCCCTCCACAGCATGTCTTTTTCCTGGTTCTTTCCCTCAGCCCCAACCAGTCTCAGCAGAAGACTGCCCCTCCCTGAGCCTGGTTCTGCTGGAGGTTTCTTCCTGTTAAAAGGGAGTTTTTCCTTCCCACTGTAGCCAAGTGCTTGCTCACAGGGGGTCGTTTTGACCGTTGGGGTTTTTCATAATTATTGTATGGCCTTGCCTTACAATATAAAGCGCCTTGGGGCAACTGTTTGTTGTGATTTGGCGCTATATAAAAAAAAAGTTGATTGATTGATTGATTTCTCTTTAGGCCAGTTGATGTGTTCTTTGGCAAATTGTAACCTCTTCTGCACATGTGGACTTTGTGGGGGATTACACAGGCGCCTTTTAACTGTCACAGCACTTACAGGTAACTCCAGACTGTCTTTGATCATCCTGGAGCTGATCAGTGGGTGAGCCTTTGCCATTCTGGTTATTCTTCTATCTATTTTAATGGTTGTTTTCCGTTTTCTTCCACACATCTCTGGTTTTTCTGTCCATTTTAAAGCATTGGAGATCATTGTAGATGAACAGCCTTTAATTTTTTGCACCTGCATATAAGTTTTCCCCTCTCCAATCAACTTTTTATCAAACTACGATGTTCCCCTGAACAATGTCCTGAACGTCCCATTTTCCTCAGGCTTTCAACGAGAAAAGCATGTTCAACAGGTGCTGGCTTCATCCTTACATAAGGGACACCTGATTCACACCTGTTTGTTCCACAAAATTGACAAACTCACTTACTGAATGCCACACTACTATTATTGTGAACACCCCCTTTTCTACATTTTTTTACTAATAGCCCATTTTCATAGCCTTAAGTGTGTGCATATCATGAATGCTTGGTCTTGTTGGATTTGTGAGAATCTACTGAATCTACTGGTACCTTGTTTCCCATGTAACAATAAGAAATATACTCAAAACCTGGATTAATCTTTTTAGTCACATAGCACTACTATTATTCTGAACACTACTGTATATACCATATGTGGTGGCTGCAGCAGATGGTTTGGGGGGGGGTACCTCATGAATCGTCATAGCCCAGGGGCCTCAGGTGATGTTAATGCACCCCTGTATGTACTCAAGATATTTCATGTTTCATGTTTTGAGTGGTCAAAACATTTCATTTGTTAAAATAGGTCTGCAACACAAAAAAAGTTTGTACGAGGGCAATGTAGGCTAGTAATGTGTCAATGAAATAAAAATGTTATTTCAAACAGGTGACTTCAACAGCTGATTGTAATCATGATTTGGTACAAAAGTAGTGTCCATGAAAGGCTGAGTCTTTAATAGCAAAACTGGGCAGAGGATTTCCATTTTGTCAACAAATGCATGAGAAAATTCTTGAAATTTTTAAAAACAATGCTTCACGAAATCAAGACTGGGAGGGATTTTCAACTTTCTCCCTTTAAGGTGCCAAGTGGTTAGTGGGTTAGCGCACTTGGTTTCAGTGCGGAGGGTTTCCGGTTCAAATCCCACCCCTGCCACATTTCTCCGTGTAACGTGCAGTCGCGCCAGGAAGGGTATCCGGCGTAAAACCTGTGCCAATTCAACATGCAGATCCACCTTGGATTTGCTGTGGCGACACCGAGCGCAAACAAGGGAGCAGTTGAAGGGACTTACTTACTGTGGATAATAACATTAAACAATTCAAGGAATCTGGAGGAATTTCAGTGTGTAAAGGGCAAGAGCGCAAGACTAAGATGAACACCCATGATCTCTGATCCCTCAGACAGCACTGCATCAAGGACCTTCATTCATCAATAGCTGATATAACCACTTCGGCAAGGGAATACCTTGGGAAACCTTTGTCAAACACAATATGGATATATATACACAAATGACACTTGAATCTTAACTGTGCTAAAAGGAAGCCTGATTGTAGTAGGATAATTTTCATGCTCAGTTTCATTTTGGGGCCGTTTGGACCAATCACCATTAGGGTGCAGCCCTCCTTCTTCTTCTAAAAGGGGATGTTTTCCATCTCATCTCCATCTCACTGTTTGGCTGGTTCTACCCATTTCCTGGTCATCTTGTTTCCTCCTCAACTGTTCCTTGTGCCGTACATTAGTTCTAACTAGAACATTTTTCGCTGTATTAGCATTTTATCTGCTCCGTTTAGAACTGGCTTAAACTGGTTGGTGTGAATGACATACAAGTGGTTGTTGGTCATCCCACTGCCATTGGAATGGAGTTCTCCTCTCCCTTAGAGGTGGTAGATGCCCTGATTGGTATGTAGATTTTGCAGTGTATTTAACAATATCTAATATAACATTTAATTCTAATAGTTTATTTTGTGAGGGGTTGTGAGCTAAACTGGTAGCCGCCTGAGGAGTGGCAGGAATGACAACTTCCATCTTAGAAACTCCTGCTGCTTTGCCATGCTTTGTTCATCAACTATTTTGAAACATTTTTAAACACTATTTGATTTGTCCTTTCTCGTGTTGAAACAATAAAACACTGTTAAGTGAATGGCTACAGTGCAGGGTCTGTTTTTGCTCTAAACACATACTCTTCTTATCTGGTTTTACGTGGCATATTCTGTCCACATTGATGTAAAATAATTCGACTACACCTCATCCAAGTTTTTTTTGGTTTGTTTTTAGTTGCAGAAGACAGTTGCACGTTTCTCCATTTTTAAACGAATCCAACGGCCCAGTAACCAAGCAGCCAAGCACTCTGATGGGATCCCTGCCAAGATGTTTATGTCCATTCATCATCCAGACACCAGTTACAGTTTAAGTCTCACCACCACCCGGAGACAGTACATCTAAGAAAGTATATTACACGTTTGTACCCACAATTGTAACCCGCTACAAAGACACACAGAGCAGGTATCCCAGTGGGATTAGGAGTTGGGCTACCAAAATGTAGACTTGTGTTCAATTCCTGGTCACACTACCTGTGTCTGTGAACAAGACACTTTCTGTGTATTGTCTCAGCTGTACATGAGTGCTGGCCTTGGGTGGGGAAGTAACCTATCTCCCATCCATAGGAAGCAATGGAGACCTTGGATGTGTACCAATGGGCATATATAGGATTGATTTCTACTGAAGGCTGCAAACTCCAACATTTTTGCATTGATTTGATTTTTGAGTTGAACACAGTAATATACAGTGGTACCTCTTAGAATGCCAAACAACAACTACAACTAACATAATACAGCTTGTTTTTGGAAAATAAAGCAATCATTCATGCCATTTGAGCTTGTGAAAACAATCCATTTACAACCCCTGGCAAAAATTATGGAATCACCGGCCTCGCAGGATGTTCATTCAGTTGTTTAATTTTGTAGAAAAAAAAGCAGATCACAGACATGACACAAAACTAAAGTCATTTCAAATGGCAACTTTCTGGCTTTAAGAAACACTATAACAAATCAAGAAAAAAATTGTGGCAGTCAGTAACGATTACTTTTTTAGACCAAGCAGAGGAAAAAAAAATATGGAATCACTCAATTCTGAGGAATAAATTATGGAATCACCCTGTAAATTTCCATCCCCAAAACTAACACCTGCATCAAATCAGATCTGCTCGTTAGTCTGCATATAAAAAGGAGTGATCACACCTTGGAGAGCTGTTGCACCAAGTGGACTGACATGAATCATGGCTCCAACACGAGAGATGTCAATTGAAACAAAGGAGAGGATTATCAAACTCTAAAAAGAGGGTAAATCATCACGCAATGTTGAAAAAGATGTTGGTTGTTCACAGTCAGCTGTGTCTAAACTCTGGACCAAATACAAACAACATGGGAAGGTTGTTAAAGGCAAACATACTGGTAGACCAAGGAAGACATGAAAGCGTCAAGACAGAAAACTTAAAGCAATATGTCTCAAAAATCGAAAATGCACAACAAAACAAATGAGGAACGAATGGGAGGAAACTGGAGTCAATGTCTGTGAGCGAACTGTAAGAAACCGCCTAAAGGAAATGGGATTTACATACAGAAAAGCTAAACGAAAGCCATCATTAACACCTAAACAGAAAAAACAAGGTTACAATGGGCTAAGGAAAAGCAACTGTGGACTGTGGATGACTGGATGAAAGTCATATTCAGTGATGAATCTTGAATCTGCATTGGGCAAGGTGATGATGCTGGAACTTTTGTTTGGTGCCGTTCCAATGAGATTTATAAAGATGACTGCCTGAAGAGAACATGTAAATTTCCACAGTCATTGATGATATGGGGCTGCATGTCAGGTAAAGGCACTGGGGAGATGGCTGTCATTACATCATCAATAAATGCACAAGTTTACGTTGATATTTTGGACACTTTTCTTATCCCATCAGTTGAAAGGATGTTTGGGGATGATGAAATCATTTTTCAAGATGATAATGCATCTTGCCATAGAGCAAAAACTGTGAAAACATTCCTTGCAAAAAGACACATAGGGTCAATGTCATGGCCTGCAAATAGTCCGGATCTTAATCCAATTGAAAATCTTTGGTGGAAGTTGAAGAAAATGGTCCATGACAAGGCTCCAACTGCAAAGCTGATCTGGCAACAGCAATCAGAGAAAGTTGGAGCCAGATTGATGAAGAGTACTGTTTGTCACTCATTAAGTCCATGCCTCAGAGACTGCAAGCTGTTATAAAAGCCAGAGGTGGTGCAACAAAATACTAGTGATGTGTTGGAGCGTTCTTTTGTTTTTCATGATTCCATAATTTTTTCCTCAGAATTGAGTGATTCCATATTGAATTCCCTCTGCTTGGTCTAAAAAAGTAACCGTTACTGACTGCCACAATTTTTTTTTTCCTGATTTCTTATAGTGTTTCTTAAAGCCAGAAAGTTACCATTTGAAATGACTTTAGTTTTGTGTCATGTCTGTGATCTGCTTTTTTCTACTAAATTAAACAACTGAATGAACATCCTCCGAGGCCGGTGATTCCATAATTTTTGCCAGGGGTTGTAGTAGAAAACACAATGTATATTGAAACTATCTACAACTGGACTGCATTTATATAGCGCTTTTCCATCTACATCAGACACTCAAACTGCTTTACAATAATGCCTCACATTCACTCCAATGTAAGGGTGCTGCCATACAAGGTACTCACTACACACCAGGAGCAACTAGGGGATTAAGAACCTTGCCCAAAGGCCGTTAGTGATTTTCCAGTCAGGCTGGAATTTGAACCGAGGATCCTCTGGTCTCAAGCCCAACGCTTATCCACTAGACCATCACCTCCCCTATGAAAATGGAATTGATCATAATGAGGATTTGAAAGTTAATGATCTCACCAAATGAGTCATGATGAATTAAAAAAAAAGATCTTTGTCATGTTCACAGCTGGTAATGAACGTGGACTCGTGCAGGCTGTTAATGTCACAAATATAACAAGACCAACACTGCCATCTAGTGGTGAATCTTAAGACAAATTTGAAATCTGAGTTGTAGCTTGGAGTGGAAAGTGATTTATTTATAAGACTCTTGAGACAGAAATTACAATGTGTTAAAGAGGAAAACTAAAATCATACACATTATACAATCCAAATGTATTTAAAGTTACAAAGTATAAATGGTAGAAATATGTTTTAAGAGTAACTTTGCAATATTTCACAGTTGTGGCCTTCCTAACAGTTGCAAGATTGGCACAAGTAAAATGGGATAACAGCATTAACTTACATACACCAAAGCATGTTATTTTGCTACTATGAATAGTTTAAGCATGGATGGAAGATATTCGCTATAATTTTGTGGAAAGGTTGTAGACACCTTGCAGTTTTAAATAGAAAGAAAGTCCTTCAGTTGAAATAGACTGCATTTCTATTGCGCTTTTCCATCTGATGCAGGCTTACAATGCCTCATTCACTCACCAAACTAACTTGACATGTCCAAAGGCACTTGTTGTTTGATTTTTTTTTATTTATTTTTTTTTATTAAAAAAAAAAGAAATTCAGTTACCCATTCAGTTAAAAGAAAAAAACTGCCCAGTGCATAACACCAAGATAGTTGTCAAATGCAATTTGGAAACAAAATAGCTAAAAACCTCATTAAACAAACTATTTTTTAAACAAGCAAGGCACATGCTAGCCCAAGTCCAAACCCGGCAGTGATTATAACTAGTGGTCCATAACGGATTGCAGTATTATCACAATACCTGTATGACATTTGGTGCACGTACTGGTAATCCCATCCCTGTATTTTCAATATATCAGCGCTGGATGCAACATGCATTTAGTTCGCCGTTTGTGCAGCAGCTCCGAGTTCAAAAACCAGTTTACATCATCTCTCTCAGTATGGTGGCGATGCAACAGTCAAGAGCAGCACATCCGCACCGAGTTTTACAGACTTTGCTTTTCATTCAATGTCTGTGCACATCCTCTGGCTGTGTTAGTACAGCTAAAACAGCAGCAGCTAAAACCAGAGCAACACAGTCAGGTTAGTAATCTTATCAAACATGTAGGTTGTGATGTCAATCTGGGACAGGGTAAAGCCAAAGAAAAGGTGAAAAATGTGCAAAAGAATACTAATATAGCACAGTCAGGATAACTAGAGTATTAAAAAACTGGATTACACATCAACACCACAATTTAGGAATGCATTAAAATGAAGTTTATACAAGTAGCATTAAATACATAAATATTTTGTTATTGTGATAGGTACAGAGTATCGGACATCTGATATATGGTATCAACTTTTGAGAAAAAGGGGGGGCTAGCAAGATGGCTGCCGATTAGACGTGTTTTTTGGAGCTCCTCGGGGCATGAACCACTTTTATATTTAAAACGTATTTTTTGTCAACATTAGAGCCTCCATCTATCACTTCAATACAGCAGAAGTCGCCCGACAGCATCTTTGATCAACTGAATCACATTAATGGCCGGTAAACGTAACGGAAAGGGTCACCACGCAAGCGGAGCTATGGCTAAAGCTAGCCATGCTGCTACCACAAGCTCATGCGAGATGGTTAGCGATGATGAGGACGAGATACCACTTGTATGGCAGAAAATCTCCAAATCCATCTCCAACTCTTTCAACGAAAGATTTGACAAGTTCGAGGAGAAGTTTCAAAGTCTCATGACCGACCAACAAGTGCTGATTGAGAGGGTGACGGATGTGGAAAATCAGGCCACGGCCCATGAGCAGCGAATTAAGTGTTTGGAGACATCGCTGACGGCTATACAGCAAGAAAACAGAGTGCTTCGCTCCAAGCTTGTGGATTTAGAGGGCAGATCCAAACGCAACAACATTAAAATAGTGGGCATCCCAGAGGATGAGGAGAAGGGAAGGCCTTCCGACTTTGTCTCCCATCTGATTCCTAAGTTACTTGGGGCGGAAAACTTTGACAAGCCTCTAGTCATCGACAGGGCGCACCGCGTACTTCAACCCAAACCAGCGGAGGGCTTGAAGCCGCGTATCATCATTACACGAGTGCTCTTTGCTCAAGATAAGGAGAAGATTATGCGGCTTGTGAGACAGCGCACGTTGGAGTACGGTGGGAAACAGATCTACATTTTTCCTGACTACACAATGGAAGTTATGGAACGACGGAGCTTTAAGGAAGTGTTGAGAGTATTGCGGGAGAAAAACATCCAGCACTCTATACGCTTCTCAGCGCGACTTCACATTCTTCATCGTGGGCAGGTAAAGGTGTTCAGTAGCCCTACTGACGCTAAGAATTTTATAGACAAAGACCTCTGTCAGATAGATAGTGGCCGCGATGTGAATGACTAATCTGAATTCTAATGGTTGACATTTCATTTTATTTTAAATGTTTCTGGGGGTCTACGTAGGACAGTAGCCAGCCTATTTTTCTTATTTTTTCTCTCTTTTTTTGGCCTGTGGCCCCAAATGGTAATGTGGGTAGCCCTGCTTCGTTTGGGGAAGCAATGGGTGGAGCTGTTTAAGCATAGGTTCTGTGTGAGTGTATTTTTTTTGTTGAAGTGTTTTCCTCACTGCCAGACAAACACTAGAATGTGTTTTTTGTTTTGTTGCAACTGTACTTTGTTTGATATTTCAGTCTGTTTTTTTGGTTAATAATGAGCAATATATTGTAGTTGATACTTTGTCTCTGGTCTCCTGGAATGTTCGGGGTCTTGGTCACCCTATTAAACGAGGTGTTTGATTTGATTCCAGATGATGATTCAGGTTACATTTTTGTTGGAGGGGACTTTAATTGTTACCTTGATCCATACTTGGACAGGTTCTTCACGGCTCCACCTCCCAACATTCTCTCTGTACAGACCATTAACAAGTTATCTAGTTCAAAAAGAATTGTGGACATTTGGAGACTGCAGCATCCGGTTGACCGTGATTATTCATTCTACTCCCATGTTCACAAATCTTATACACGTATCGATTATTTTTTGGTTGACTCGATTAATTTCCAACATAGTTGGCAGTAAGTCACAACATATTAATATCATACCATAGTCCTGTTAGTGTTACTCTCAAACTCTTGCTTCCCAAGCAAACCTACAGTTGGCGATTTAATCCTGTGCTACTCTCTGACCCAGCTTTTGGGAAGCACATTAGTGAACAAATTTCTGTATTTCTTGAGACCAACGACAATGGCGAGGTTAATGATTCAATACTGTGAGAAACCCTTAAAGTGTATGTCAGGGGACAAATTATTTCCTATGAGGCTAGGCAAAACAAATGTAGACGAGGTCGATTAGAGGAAATTGAAGGGGAATTACAAACTGCTGACCGTGTCTATAAAAGCACTCAGTTTCAGTCTGATTATAATAACATTCTCAAGCTACAATATGAATACAATTCTATATTGGCAGAACAAGTTGGCAAAACCTTAATAAAATTAAAACAGAAACATTTTGAACTTGGTGAAAAACCTCACAAGCTACTGGCACGGCAATTAAAGGGAGAGCAGACAAAGAGAGCCATCTATAAAATCAAGGATAAAACAGGGCAAATGCTGACAGATTTGCGGGATGTAAATGAGTGTTTTAGAGTTTTACTCTGACATCTACTCCTCCAAAGTATCTGCCACTCAAGTTGATTTCGACAATTTTTTCAAATCACTGTCATTCCCACAATTAGATCCATCTGTTAAACGATACTTGGATTCAGATTTTACTGCACTGGAAATACAAGAGGCCATTAAAGCATTTCTGACCGGAAAGGCCCCCGGCCCTGATGGCTATGGTCCTGAATTTTATAAGGCCTTTAGAGATTTGCTGACACCTATACTGTTGAGAATGATTTGCCATACTTTTAAGAGTCAAGAACTTCCATCTTCTCTACGCGATGCCAATGTTTGTGTCCTTCTGAAAAAAGACAAGGATGGCACAGATCCGGGTAACTACTATAGGCCCATTGCTTTATTAAATTACAACCTCAAAATAATAAAAGTCTTGGCTACAAGGTTGGGCAAGAGCATAGCTAGCATCATACATCCCGATCAAACGGGGTTCATTCCAGGTAGACATTCTTTTTGTAATGTCCGCAAAATCCTCAACATTTTATACGCAGATCATAAATATGCTGATGGTGCATCTGTATTGTGACAATAGAGTGGCCATACCTTTTCTCGACACTTAAAAAATTTGGTTTCAATGACATCTTTATTGAATGGGTCCGGATTTTATATTCAAACCACAAGTCTTCCATCCTCACAAACGGGAACAAATCCAAAACATTCACTTTACAGAGAGGTGTGCGTCAGGGGGATCCACTTTCACCCCTGTTGTTTGACATTGCACTGGAACCTCTTGCAATAGGAATTCGGGCTCATCCAATTATTAGAGGCATCACATTAGGCAAAGCGGAGACATGTGTGACTCTGTATGCTGACGATCTATTGATCTGCGTGACAGACCCCAGGACTTCCATTCCTGCTCTCTTGGAGTATGTTAATTCATTTGGCAACATTTCGGGTTATACAATAAACTGGGGAAAGAGTGAGTTTATGCCTCTAGTTGACAGCCTGCCTCAAGAATTTCTGGACACCTTGCCTTTTAGAGTAGTAAGCAATCATTTTACCTATCTAGGACTGAAATTGACAAAGAATCCTAAGCATCTTTTTAAAGCTAATTACGCAGAGCTAGTTGAGAGACTCAAAGCCAATACTGAGGCTTGGAGGATATTACCCTTAACCATGATCGGGAGGGTCAATGCGATTAAAATGGTTAGTCTACCCAGATTTTTATATCTGTTTCAGAATTTACCCATTTACATAAGTGCCTCATTCTTCAACAAATTAGATTCACTAATATTGCCCTTTGTGTGGGGATACAAAGCTCACAGGATATCTAAAGCCCATGTGCATAAATCAACGAAAGAAGGTGGCCTCGGCCTTCCAATTTTTAAGCACTATTACTGGGCAGCTAACTCCAGAGCTTTCACCTTTTGGAAACACAGTACCACTGGTGAGGAGGTGCAGGATGGCACCCCCTCCTGGTTACAGCTTGAAACTCCCACTGATGGTAACGTCACTCTGTTCATGATTGTTTTCTGACCACAAGTTGGATAAATTAAATCTAAGAACACTTTTGTCTTAAAGAACTCGTTGCGTATACTGAAACAGATTAAGATGGCCAATCAGCTTCCTAAAGACTCTATATATGCCCCAATCTGTCAGAACCCCCCTTTCATGCCTGGGCAGTTAGACGGCACATTTGCCGCCTGGAAAAAGAAAGGTATCACGACTATAGCCAATTTGTATATTGATGGTTACTTTGCCTCATTTGCCCAACTGAGTAATAAATATGACCTCCCCAATTCACATTTTTTCCGCTACCTCCAGATAAGGCACTATGTGAAGCAGAGGTTTGAGAATTTTGAGTCTATGCCAACTTCCTATCTATTTTACGACAGTCTATGTCTGGCTCTGGATTCCAAACATTTGATTTCATTTGTGGATTGCTTCACTTTTGTGCCCTCAGCTTATTTGCGGGAAGCTTGGTCTGGGGATCTGCATTCAGACATACCGGTAGAGCTATGGGATGTAGTCATGTCACGGGTTCATTCCTGTTCTATAAGGGTGATTCTTAGACTACGGGCACTTATGTCCTTTGATCATATTGTATGAAAAACAGAAAAAAGGGAAAATTTCACACTTATCTTTACAATTAAAGTGTGTTAAATTTGTTCTAGTAGTCTATGATGACTTTTTCACCTTTTTTCAGCATCATTATATGCAAATATTGCCATTTTGTGCTTGTCCCACCCCCAGACTCTTGATCTTCAATGATAAAAATGAATGGTAAAGAAACGTTTTTTCTAATGTTTTAAAATATCTCTGAATAAAATATCAGTAAAATAATCAAAACATAATTGGGGTATTCAGTGTCATACAACTGTTGTGATTTTTTTTAAACAAAATGTAGTTGTCCCACACTATTGCCGTAATTTCCACAACACTGTAATGTCCCTAAACAGTTTGTATGAAAGATTGTTTGGGTAGTTTCTATGGAGATAAACAGTGACATCAGAGCATATGTATATAGCACCAAATCACAACAGTTGCCCCAAGGCGCTTTATAGTGTAAGGCAATCATGTGGTGGAAATTACATTTACAAGGCCAATAGTGCCCGTAGTTAAAGAATCACCCATAAATGCTCGTTACCGGCTAATACAATATAAGGTCATCCACAGCCTGCATTATTCAAAGGCTAAGTTGAACAAAATTTTTTCCATCGGTGTCCTCTCAGTGTGATAAATGTAGTTCCGCTGAGGGGTCATTGGCTCATCTTTTCTGGTTCTGTCCTCAGCTGCTCAGCTATTGGTCTGCAATATTTAAATGGTTTTCTGATTGTTACTCTAAGGACATTCAACCAGCTCACAATATTGCAATATTTGGATGCTCCATAAACAGCCTGAAATTTTCCCCGGACTTGCAGCTGGCTTTACAGCTTGGCATGGTGGTTGCCAAAAAGCTTATGTTATCGTGGCAATCCACCACTCTGAGTTTTGAGCATTGGCTCAGGGAGATGGTATCTGATACAACTGGAAAGCATCTGCTTGGACTGGCCAGACAAACGTCACAGACAGAAGACGTGGGGACCCTTCTTGGCTCACTGTCAAATTACCACAGTATCTGGATGACAGACATTGTGGAAGCATACAAGGACAAATATTGCTTTACTCTATTATAAATGTAAGTCAGTTGCACATATGGTATTTTATTTCCTTTCTGGCAGTTGTTTTGATTTGTTGTCTTATTTGTTCATGTTCTTGTAATATTACTAAAATCTTGACAAATGTAATAAAAAAAAACTTGAGAAAAAAATTGAGCCCCAACTGTAGCCCTTAAATATGAAACTGAAAGTGACTCTAGCCTTTCAACACCAAACCAACTGGAATGTTTCAGAGCATTTGCTTCAAATCTGGTGATGCAACATCAAGGCCCTATTTAATAAAACTCAATGTTGCTGAGCAGCACAATGTTTCATACAAGTTTCTAAATATACCAGAGCAGCATTTGGCCTTCAGTGAAGTACCAACAAAAGATTTAGGTACTACCTGCAGACATTTCATTGCATTATTGCAGCTTTACTTTTCCATTTTGTCTAGTATTTGCCCATGGAGTTTAAACCATGCTTGTGACCGGGGTTGCTGGCTGGACAGTGTGCAGTGACGAGCACACATTATGTTCCAGTGTGCAGGAAGCAGACGTCCATGAGCTTCGAACAGCTGTTTGTCCAACATCCACAATTGAACTGGCACCTCCACTAACTATCCAGCAGGTGGCATCACATTTGATCCATTACACAGGCAAAGCAAAAGTTGCTCTTTCAATAGGGTGCATTCAAGTTATATATAAAAAAAGAAACACCCTGCATGAATTAAGTTTTAAAATGGATAAATTTTCATTGATTTATACATTTACGTTCCTCCACAGGACAAACAGATTGATAGTCCAACATGGGCTACTACAAGTACCTGGGTGTACTGTAAACAGATGTGGAGGAAAGCTCAGATCTTTCAATGTCTACAGAAATGTTGCAGATGTTTTAACACTCAGTGGTCTCTTCTACACCGTAGTGCACTGAGGCAGCAGGCACAAACAAACTCAAGCTCATCAAGAGAGCTGGCTGTCCTGCAGTGAAACTCGAGTCTGATGGGTATCAGGATGTTGATAACTGCTCACCATCTGACACCACCTCCCAACCTCTGCATACCAGATTGATGTCCTGTCAGTGCACCTTCAGCAAAACACTGAGGTCCTTCCTACCTGTGGCAGTCAGACCAACTCCTCCCCCTTCTGCAGAAATACATAACGATCAGTTTTCATACCCTATGTGCAATACTGTCAACATCTTGTGCAAGTGTGTCATTTTGCAATGTTCTACACATTGTTCTGTAAAAAGTCTTAAAAAAGCTGTTCACAGTTTTAGCACTGACAAAACAATTTCCTTTGGGATTCATAAAGTTCTTAGATGCATAAACGTTAAGGCGGGCAGTTGTACTAGCAGCCTGGAGTTTGAACAATGTGATTGAGTCTGCTACTGTAGTGTGGCAATCACATGGCTAACCAGATACAGACCATGGAGAGTTTGAGAGATTTGTGTTCTGTGATGACTAGTTTGTGGACCATTCAAACAGTTTCATCTGATGAGAATATTTAGCTCATTTAAATGTGTAAACGTCAGACTCCAGGCTGCTAGGATCACCTACCTCATGCAGCCATTGGTGCACCAGACTTTAGTCAATATACATGCATAAACATCTTTATGTTTAAGTAACTAGAGTTTAAAACAAAGCCCAAGCCCATTTATTCTTCATATTTGGTCCACAAAGTTCAGATGCAGTGAGGTCTGTCCTCATTCTTTTAACTTGGCAAGTTTCAAGAGTACAGAATGTTGTAGACTACATAAACTGGCTGGGACAGACATTTGTTGATGTTTAAGCTCTACAATTACAGAAGAAACTTTAATTTGAGGGGAATAACTTGTTTGTACTCTTGGCATATATAACTATATACAATATTGTGTACATGGGTCAAAGTGGGTTGATCAAGTTTGTCTCTTTTGGATTAAGTTTGCCAATTTTTGTAATTGTGGGAACACCTGAGAAGCAACACCAACATATTCAGGCAGCTCTTGTGTGCACCTGCATTCCCCACCCTTCCAAAAAAAAAAAAAAAAAAAAAAAAAAAAAAAAAAATCCCTACAAGCATCTTTATACAAAGCGCTGTATTGAAATGAAACTGGGAGGCATAAATAAAAGGTCACATACTGTAGAAAAAATTTTATTTATTTCCCTTTTCAAACCAATGCTTTGTAGGCATTACATTAACAGTTGTGCGTTTTAAGACAATTCATTGTAAAGTGCACATGTGCATTAGAAGTTTAAGGAAATCTTTAACTTCACATTGGAACAATTGTGTTGCAGCATATACAGAAACATTTGTGCACAGCCTGAAATTATGGCTCCAACATGAGCCAGAGGCATTTTGTGTAGAGTTTAAATAAAAAACCCACCACCAAACTATGTTAATGATGCTGAAAGTCACTACACAAAAAAAAAAAAAAAAAAACCTATGCCAGTAATGCCAGTCAAGCCACTCAAGTGATTATGAACAATTCTCAGCTTTCACACAAGTCATCCCATCTGAAACGCATAAACGTTCAGAAATAAAGCTGAATCAGGGGAAGTAAATAAATTAAACAAACCCAAACTACTTTAAAGCAATTCCTTTAAAATAGTTTCATGATTTAAATCTCTGAAATTGACCTTTAAAAAAAAAAAAAGCTATGCTCAATAAAAGGGCACCTTATGATAGAGCTGAAACAGACAGGCTCATACTCTCAAGTCCATCCCATTCTTCCCCTTCTGAAGCCCCCTACTCTGAGACTGCTCCCTGCTCTTCCTCAGACACTGAGAGGATGGCTCGCACCTCCTCTGCATCTTCATTGACTCTGAGCCACCACAACACCCTGAAGAGAAAGGAGGGAGAGAAAAAAAAAACAAAAAAAAAAAAAAAACACACAACATACACAGACATGTTTTAGTAAATAAGTCGCTTCAGCTGCTTCATTGTTTGCACTCGGGGTTGCCACAGCAAAACCAAAATGGATCTGCACGTTGAAGTGGCACAAGTTTTATGCCGGATGCCCTTCCCGAGGCAACTCCAGAGTCATTCTCCACGTTACCTTCACAATTAGACTCACTGGCTTTAATACATTTAAACTCATGACTCCAGTTTGCCAGGAGGCTTTTCCTTCATAGATTTTCTCCACAACATTAAGCCTTATTCTGTTTTTACCCTGAGTGTTTCATTTAATGAAGGGGGGGGGAGAAAAAAAAAAAACCACGTGGTCCAGAGTCTGACATGGGAATTCTTCACAGCACTTCAATTATGTTATCTTACAGCTTGGCTTCAGATTTTTACAAATCTGAAATAAAATTAAGTTTGGATCCACCAGGTTTCTTCCTAGAACTGGCTGCCCATATAAACAGTGATCAGGGAAGGGCCTTAGTGAGGGAGGTGACCAAGAACCTGATTCACTGTCAGCACCACGATTCTGCTAGAAAGGAGAAAACCTTCCAGAAGGACAACCATCTATGAAACAATCCAATCAGGCCTGTATGGCAGAATAGCCACATGGCAGGCCACCTGCATGTTTGCCAAAAGTTTACCTGAAGGACTCAACTGAGAAATCTCTGGTCTGTGTGAACACACTACTATACCAGTAGCCTCAATATTTTAACAGAAACTCAGGTAGTCCCCACTTGCTCCAACTACTTTCTTTTGGGTTCTCTCATTTGCCAGATTCATGTGAATAGGTGACCTTTAAACCACTAGCCTTCTTGCTGCCACACTTCAGTTTGCCCCTGCAGTATAGACAAGTACCCTTGTGACATTACAGATTCTATTCTTAAAGTAGAAAAGCAGTGGTGTGACCTCCAGGAGTCTCTTGTTTGAACTGACTCAGCTCCTTCAAGTGTCATACTGCGCCAGACCTTTACACATGAAATATTTAGGGATTTTATGACTGGAAAGCCAGATGGGATCAGTGTTTTGCTTTTTAAAAAAAAAAAGCCTATAATACATGTATCAAACAAGATACATATGACATGGGCTTAACAGAAACTACATTTTACAAGTTACAAAAAAAAATAAAAACTGGTGAGTTGGCAGATAAGGGAAATGTGTACATCAACAGCAACACTCAGAGTTGCACTGGGTGATACACTGGTAGTTTTCAACCCAGACTTAAAGTACCATTGAACCTACATTTTCCATCTCCTTGCTCTGGCACAAGCGAATCAGCTAATTCAGGTGTGCAGGTTAAATGGTACTTAAGGTGAGTACACATAACCAAGACGCGTTACGAATGTAATTTTTCTGTCATTCATGACACATTCCTGACATTCTTAATGTGACTTGACGCATCTGAATAGGTTTCTTAATAGTGCGTGATATTCTTGGAGCATGTTTTTGCCTGTCAAAAAAAAAAAAAAAAATCCACGAATGTCACAACCCTCATTTCGTCTCACGTCATGGAGGTTGCAACTGAGCGTATTGATCCGTCTTGAGTATTGATTGTTACTAGAACATGACAACGTTCGTAGTGGTGCCTGTGATGGTTCTTTGAGCCCAAACTGTCACACATTTTATGAAGTGACACGGAAACTGTCAAGTTTTGACATGACTTGTAATGTGGCGTCACATTTCACTGAGCGCCATGACGGCTCAGTTTTCTGTCACGTGCGCACAATTAAACTCTGCTTCAAATGTCGGTCCACAGTTCCTGCTGAAGCTCCTCAGGACTCTCCTGCAGGTGTTCCACCTGCTGTAACCGATGAGCAGGAGAACAAGTCTGAGCAAGAGGAGACTCTCGTGCAGCCAGACATCTGCCACCTCCTCCAGTTCGGCGGAGGAAGAAGCGCGCGCACACACACACACACAAACCCTGCACATTGACTGCTGACACCAAGTCGGCTAAAAGTCAAATTTCAATGCTCTTCAGCGCGCTCCTGCAGGTGTTCCACCTGCTGTATGTGCCTGATGTTTGGGGAAATGTGCCAGATGAGAGCCGCATGAAGCCACACATCTGGCGCTGTCCTTTTCCTCCTCTCTGCGCCACTCCATGGCATAGAGCCCAACAACGCATGCAGTTAAAGTTCTTCTGAAAAACCGGAGCGATCTGAATTCGGTTGGATGAATATGGGTGTGTGTGGAGACAATTCACCTCGTTCACAACATGACAGAACTTAACGATGCGCTGTTATGCACAATAGCGCGTAACACTATTCTTGACCATGCGTAATGGTTCCTGATAATTCTCTGGCAACATGTGCCATTAATCATAATGTGTGGTAACAGGTTGCAGCAGTTCCTGAGGACACCTGATGCCTCTGCCTCGAATAATCACATTCGCGATCAGCGGCCAAGAATGTGTACTTCGTGGCATTCGTGACTTGTCATGTGTAAACATAGCATTAAAACAAGTGGATTATGGCATTTATCAATTCAAAAAGAAAGTGTTGCTTGAATCTTTAGTCATGCTTTATAAGATCTATTTTATACCATATGTTAGGTTTCTTATTCAACATCCTCAAAGGAAGAAAAAGCCCCACTATAAACCCCATTTTAACTTGAAAATGCACTTTACTTTTTGAAATCATCTCTGGTCAATATTACAAATTAAGAGAAATGGACACCAAATGATCCAGACCTGTACAAGTTGTGCAGTTAGCCTTTACATTTACAGTGCATCTGGGAAGTATTCACAGCACTTCACTTTGTTACAGCTTTATGAAATTGATGAAAATTCATCCACCCCCCAAATTTCTGCCCATAATGACATGTGAAATAGACTTTTGCAAATTTATTAAAAAAGAAATGACATGTACATAAGTATTCACAGTTTTTGCCATGAAGCGCAAAGGTGAGCTCAGGTGCATCCTGTTCCCACTGATCATCCTTGAGCTGTTTCTACAGCTTAATTTGAGTCCTTCTGGGGTAAATTCAGTTGAATGACCATGATTTGGAAAGGCACACCTGTCTACATATAAGGTCCCCACAGTTGACAGTGCATGTCAGAGCACAAACCAAGCATGGAGTTGAAGGAATTATCTGTAGACTTCAGACAGAACAGTCTTGAGGCACAAATATGGTGAAGGGTACAGAAACATTTCTGCCACTTTGAAGGTCCCAATGAGCACAGTGACCATCATCCATAAATGGATAATGTTCCGAGCCATCAGTACTCTTCCTAGAGCTGGCTGCCCATCTGACCAATTGGGGAAGAAACCCCTTTATCAAGGAGGTGACCAAGAATCTGACTGTCACTCTGTCAGAGCTTCACCACTTTTCTGGGGAGAAGAGAGCCTTCCAGAAAGACAACTCTCCGCAGCAATCCACCAATCAGGCCTATATGGTTGAGTGGCCAGACAGAAGCCACTCCTTAGTAAGAGGCACATGGCAGCCCACCTGGAGTTTGCTGAAAGGCACCTGAAGGACTGACCATGAGAAACAAAATTCTCTGGTCTGATGAGATAAAGATTGGAGTCTTTGGCATGAATGTCACAGTGAAGCATGGTGGTGGCAGCATCATGCTGTGGGGATGCTTTTTTTCCCCCAAGCGGCAGGAACTGGGAGACTAGTCAGGATTGAGGGAATGAATGCAGTAATGTACAGAGACATCCTGGATGAAAACCTGCTCCAGAACACTCTTGACCTCAGACTGGGGTGACAGTTCATCTTTCAGAAGGACAAAGACCCTAAGCACACAGTCAAAGGAGTGGCTTCAGGACAACTTTGAATGTCCTTGAGTGGTCCAGTTGAAGCCCAGACCTGAATCTGTTTGAACACCTCTGGAGAGATCTGAAAATGTCTGTGCACTGACACTGCCCAAAGATAGGTGTACCAAGCTTGTAGCATCATATTCATGACTCAAAGCTGTAATTGATGCCAAAGATGCATCAACAACATACCGAGCAAAGGGTGTTAATACTTATGTACACGTGATTTTTATTTTGTAAGCTTGTTTAAAAAAAGTCATTATGGGTGGTTCAAGTAGAATTTTGAAGGGACAAAAAAAAAAAGTCCCGTAACAAAATTTGGACAGAGTGAAGGTCTGAATGCTTTCCAGAGGCACTATAGACCCATCTTTTCAGTTACTGACTGATTACTTTAAAGTAGTGCAAAAATCAAACATTCTACATATTATAGTCATTATCCTCTAATTCAGTTATTCAGAGCCAAATGCAGTGATTCCTGAATTGCAGGCTGCCACCAAGCTATTGCAAGTGGGTTAATGAGGTCAGAAAAGTGTTTCAATTTAGTAATAAAGTCCTTAAAAATTTTATACAAAATAAAACTACACAATTTAAGTGTTACTCTTCATTTCTGACCCAATTTAAGAACAAGTGCTTCTTGTGGGTTTTGCTCATTGCACCACGATTTGACACCAGACATATAGGGAAAGTATGTAGTGTTGTGGTATTCATTTGCAAGAACCCTTACAACTCCAAGTGAGTCAAGATGTTTGGCTGCATACATGACACCAAGGGTGAAGCTTATGTTCATCAGGGTTGAAGGCTTCCCCATTCTCATGGGTCACTTTAGACACCCACGTTTGCCTTTTACAAAAGGAGAAAAAAAAAAAATCTACCCCCCCCCCAATATACCAGTAGCCTTAATACTTTAACAGCAACTCAGGTTGTCCAGATTTGAGCCAGCTACTTTATTTTGGCTTCTCCCATTTGCCTTTTGTGACATACCAGATTCATGAGAATGTGAGCTTTAAGCCACTAGCCTACTGCTGGAAGGCAAGTGTGCCAACTGCTGCCACACTTCAGTCTACCCCTGCACTACAGACAAGTACCCTTATGACATTGAACACTCAACTATTCTTAAGAAACTACAGTAGCAGTGACGTGTGACTCCAGAAGTGTCTTGTTTGAGACCGACTCAGCTCTTTCAAGTGTAGCGAGACAAGTGTCATACTGCGCCAGACTTTTGTACATGAAAAATTGTGAAATTGAGTGAAAAGCCAGATAGAATTAAAGTAAAACCCTGATCTATGATGTCTAACTCATTAAAAATATGTATCAAACAAGACAGAATAAGCTTAAAGGAAAGTACATTGCACAAGTTATACAAAAAAGAAAAGCAACTGCTGACTTGGCAGATGAGAAGTGTGTACAACTTTATCTACAGCCACAGCAATGCATCATTGAGAGCTGAGCTGATGAGACTTTTGCTGTCATACACTGGCTTTCAACCTGGTCCTCAATTACCATCTAACCAGTAGTTATCAAAGCTAACCAGAAAGTTAGCTTTGATAACTACTAATTGATAAGTTAACTTTTCTAATGCAAAAATAAATAAATAAAAAATAGCAGAAGTCACAGCTATCTGCTAACTTCAGTATTGACTCTGTACACTGTCAGCTACTGATAAGCCAGTTTTGAATTTAAGCACCCCTGAGCTTGTTTATGCAACCTGCCTACTACTGTAAGCAAGTGTCTTACCACACGCAGTGACAAGACATCTGTCAGAAGACATGACAAGCAACACACTTCAGTCATGTTTCATTTATTACAAAATGGATTCCGGACAGTTTGTAGACATTAATGGCAACTCAAAGTGAAAATATTGCACATATCTGTTAAAGTAACATGCTAATTCTGAAGGTTTGAGTGTTAATTGACACATTTGTCTAAAGGCATTATGGGAAATGAGTCTCCTCTCAATCACTGGTTGGTTGGTTTATTCATTTGTAAAAACCAACACGTTACAGTGTGTAACTTGTGTATTTGTAGATGTCATTTCTCATTTGTGACAAAAAGGCATTTGCAAAACTGAAAATTCTGTTTGTGAAGTGTGACAAGAATCAAGACAGAAGTCAGACTACCAGAGCAAGAAATTTAGCTGAGGAAGCTTCTGCGATTAAAAGTGAAATGTCCTCGCGTCAAGCAACCCAGTCCAGTCGAAGATTCAAGCTTCTCTACTACCATTAATGTTGATAAACTGTCTGGATTAGTTCTTTATAAGTGAAAAGTGCCTTGCTTTTCATATCTCCTGCCACATGTGGAAAGTGACATTTTTTTTTGCAGCAGCCTGCCAGGGAGGGCTGAGCTTACAGCTGTCTGACTACTGCAAAACATACAGGAACTACCATGCATGATAAGGTTTACAAATGTTTCACCATTAACCTTTACTCACTATGCCAGAAAAAAAATCAAATAAAAGCTGGTGGCCTGAAAGGTAGCAGAACTAGATTTAGTGGATGCCAATTGTCTGCTGATGGTTTTCAGAGTTAGCTGAAAAGCTAATTTGCTAACAGAAAAGTTAGCTTTACTGATTAGCAGAACTGTACCAATCACTGCATCTAACCTACACATTTCCCATCTCCCTGCTCTGGCACAAGCAAGTTAGCTCATTCAGGTGTGCAGGTTAAATGTACTTTAAACCACTGCAATATGGCAATTTAAGAAGTCATTTTTGCTTGAAACTTTCAAGTGGTCATGTTGTATAAGATCTATTTTATGTCACGTTAGGGGGGGTTTCTTATTTAGCATCCCCAAAGCCACAAGTGACAAATAACCACTACGTATAAACCCCATTTTAACCATAGTCTATGCTCAATTACAAAAAGAGTAATGCACACTATATTGGTCTTCAGTGCCAATGAACTTACCCTAGAAGAACTAGAGGGATGAGACTAATTCCAGCTGCCAACAAGAATATGAAGCTAGGGTACCAGGCCACTGTAGCAGAATACACTTCAGCAAAAACAGTCCCTGCTACAGAGCCAGATAAAGTTTCTAGGCAAGAGATCCAGGCAAACAGTGCTCCTGGGGAGGAGAGAAACATCAGAAGTCACTGTTCTTACTTTGATAGTCATTATGAAAGGTCAATCTAACCAAAACTAGTGTACATCATACTTTCCCCATGAATGTGACTGTATGGCAGACCTTCCAGAATGCATGATTTTCATTCAGTGTCAATTTCCATGATTTCATTTACTGCAGGTACATCCACATACGCCACAAGACGGGTGCCGCTTCAATTGCCCATTTGGAAAATGGGTGAGACCTCATCAACAGAGCTGAACACAGAATAATTACAACTTAAGACTCACCTTTACTTCTCATGTTCGATTGGCTTTCCTTTGAAGAAATGTAGAAGCTTTAGAACCTAAATATATGGAAAAGACTACCAACCATTGCTCTACAACAGGGGTGGGCAACCGTGCCATAAAGGGCCAAGACACTGCAGGTTTTCCGTGCAACCAATCGCCTCAGCGGGTGATTTGACAACCAGGTGTTTATGTTCAGAGCAGAAGCTCATCAGCAACCCACCTGCTGAGGTGATTGGTTACACGGAAAACCTGCAGTGTCTCGGCCCACGATGCCCACCCTTGTTCTACAAGCTCCAACCACTGAAAAGGTAACAAGTGCAATTTTGACTCAAGGAATCCATGTTCTTCTGGCTTCCCCTTTTTGCTTTGAGTCACCACAACACATGTGCATATTGATTTGGCAGGTTTTATGCCGGATGCTGGACCTGGCATTACATGCTGAATGGGCACAAGTCGTCTTCAACAAAGAACCTGTTCAAAGCAAGTGAATTAGTCACTTGGCCCACCACACTATTCTTTGAGTGAATGAAGTCAAATTGCAATACTATCACATTATGGAACTGTATGGGACCTGAATGAGGCCCCACCCACTTCTCAGTGTCACGCAATATGTCTGGTCAGGGAACTCATGATTCTAGAAGCAGTTATCAGGCATCTTCTAATCTTAGGTCAAGAACAGGCATGATTACTGTAGAGCTGCAAGTATGACATTGCATATAGATTCACTTCTGATTGCCAAGTCTGGGAAGTTAGTGGAAGCCTAGCTCTTCATCTCAGTCACTGTATGGGCTGACTATGATCCCATTTGACTGGCTCAGGGCCCTTCAGATGATGCCACAGATTAGACATTTCTGTAGATCCTGTACAGTCCCAGACTTACCCTGCTCAGAATGTGGGACAGTTCCAGACATCATGGTACGCAGGACAGGAAATGGCATGCTAGACAGACTCATTGCCAACCTTGCTGTGACAAACAAGTGATAACATGCAATACAGTCAGGTAAAATACAGATCAAAACTCAGAACAGCAAATTTTAGATCCTGGCTGCATAACAAGTTACTCAAGTGGCAATTATGGCCTCTTATTTCCCAATAGCTACCTCTAACAGGATGCTTTTATTTACATTGTCTTCCATTTCATAGCAGACAGGATGAACCAAAGATAATGTAGGTCTTGGGTTGTCAACTTTAATTCAGTTTATGTAGTGCCAAATTGCAACACAAGTCTCCTAGGGAGTGTCAGAGTAGAGTCTGCTTTTACCCACCCTTAAGCAGTGATGCCAGTTAATACGTTACACTAATATGACCGCTTTTTCGTTAACGAGTAATCCAGTGTGCCAATCTTTCCAAATCAGATTAGTTATTTCTCCGACTTGCTGTGTTACTATTACTTTGTAATGGTGTGTCGATTGCAGCATTAAAACTGACCCGTGGGCAAGGAAATGTTGGGGTTTGACTTAACTGCCCACTTTCAGTTTGTGCAGCAGCTCTGAGTTGAAAACCAGCAGTCTGAGTGCAGTGACCACAGCACACCTGCACTGAGCTTTACAAAGACATTTTTTGCTTTAAAAGAAACAAAAAAAAAAGAAAAGCCTGCCTGTCTGTGTCAACAAAAAAAGATGATCTGCGATGCATTAATTCCTGCCCCCACCCAAAAGCACTTAGTCTCCTTGAGAAAGATCTGATGTAAAAATAGATAAAACTTTCTTGCCTGTCAACCTGGTCATGCTACATGTTACCCACTCTGTGCTCAGAAACCAGAGTGAACTCGGGTGGAAAGAGGGTGCCGGAGGGTTGTAGCACCCCACAACACCCGTAAGTTAGAGGTCCACTTATGAAGACAATTTTATACTACAACTAAAATGCTTAGAAAGAATTCAAGTTAGATTTATAAACTGTAGGTTAGAAAATGTACATTTTACTGTTAATTAACCATGAGGTCAAGAAGACTAGAAAGGGTGTCTATAAAGTCAGTATTTGCAAAACAGGTTATTTCCATGTTGAGGTAGCAGGGGGTGTTGGCAGTTGCTGAGTGTATCTGTAATCTAATTCTTTTGCATCTCTCGCTGATGTTGTAAAACACATAAAATCTACAAGTTGTCCTTTTGATGTTGTTCCAGCTAAGGTGCTGAAGGAGGTTTTTAATACTGTTGGGGCGGGTCTCCTAACTTTTATCAATGCTTGTCTTAGATCAGGGTCTGTTCCAGCTGCTTTTAAACATGCTGTGGTTCGACCTCTTCTTAAAAAACCTCACCTGGACTCATCAGTTTTATCCAATTTTAGACCTGTCTCTCATCTGCCATTTCTATCTAAGGTTTTAGAAAAGGTTGTCTTTTTACAGTTACAATCATTTTTAGAAGACAATCTCATCCTTGAAAAATTCCAGTCTGGGTTTAGATCGCGACACAGCACTGAGTCAGCACTTTTAAAAGTTCATAATGATATTACTCTGTCGTTGGATGCAGGGAATCCTGCTGTGCTGGTTCTGTTGGACCTCACAGCAGCCTTTGATACTGTGGATCACACAGTACTTGTTTCCCGGTTGGAACATTTTATTGGCATTCATGGTACTGCACTTGAGTGGTTTAGATCATATTTGGCTGAAAGGAGCTTTTCTGTCATGATTGGGGACCTTTCCTCATCAACTGCTCCTCTGTGCTGTGGAGTGTCGCAGGGATCTGTCCTTGGGCCGATTCTATTTTCTTTGTACATTCTGCCATTGGGGTCAATTATAACCCAGCACAATTTGTCCTTTCATTGTTATGCAGATGATCTGCAAATCTATCTGCCTGTGAGGACTAATGGGAGTGATGCTTTGTCATCATCATTTAATTGTATTCGTGATGTAAAGCAGTGGCTGTCCCGAAACTTCCTTTACCTGAATAATGGTAAAACTGAGATCATGGTGTTTGAGCGCACTGGGATACCAAATGTGGTAACACCAAATTTTGGTGCTTTGGCTAACTATGTAAAACCAGCTGTCAAGAATTTGGGAGTGATATTTGACAGCTGTTTGAGGTTTGATCAACAGATAAATTCTGTTGTCAAAGCTAGTTTTTTATAACTTCGCCTCTTGGCTAAAATAAAGCACTTTCTCAGTAGACGTGATCTTGAGACGGCCATTCATGCTTTCATCAGCTCCAGACTTGATTATTGTAATGCACTTTATGCGGGCATTAATCAGTCGTCTCTTGTGCGTCTCCAGTTGGTGCAGAATGCTGCTGCTCGTCTTTTGACAAACACTTCTAGACGTGAGCATATTGCGCCCATCCTATACTCACTCCACTGGCTTCCAGTTCGTTTTAGAATTGATTTTAAAATTTTAATGTTTGTTTTTAAAGCTATTTATGGCCTTGCACCTCCCTACTTGTCTGAAATTTTAACTTTGCGCACCTACAGTAGGACGTTAAGGGCGTCTGGCCAGCTTTACTTAGATGCTCCAAGGTCAAGATATAAACGCTGGGGTGATCATGCTTTCGCGGTAGCTGGCCCCAGACTGTGGAATGAGCTACCTCTTGAGTTACGTACTATTCCTGACCTAGCACTTTTTAAATCTAAGTTAAAGACTTATTTATTTAAACTGGCTTTTAACACTTAGTGGGGAGGTGACATGTTCTGTTATTTTTATGTTTTTTTTTTTTATGTGTTTTAAAATTTTATTTTATATGTGTTTTATTTTGTAAATTTGTTTTTAATGTTAAGCACTTTGGACACCAGTCGGTGCTGTAAAGCGCTTTATAAATAAATGTTGATTGATCTAGCTTTGATAATTTTAAAAGTGAGTCAACAGTAATGTAACCAAGTTACCGTTTCAAGGAATAATCAGGAATTGGATTACTTTTGCAAAGTAACTGTGGCAACACTGCCCCTGAGCAAGTACATAGGCAGTAGTGCTAGTAAAAGGGGTGGGGGGGGGGGAAAAAAAATCCTTGTGGCTATAGAATCCAAGTCTTGGATTTCAGTTGAATACACAAACCATTGTTATGTCTGCAATGAACAAGTCAAATTTAAGGTCCACTAGGTGGTTCTCAGCAAAAAGCAGTGACACGTTACTTCATGCCCAAAGATACACTGATGACCAGTTATGCAACGCAATACAACCTACTTTGTATGCAGATTATCCATCCTGTAGACAGAGTGGAGTAGGAGACACCATAAAACCACTTGCATTTTTGTATTAGGTATTCCTTAAGGAAGCCATGTTGTGAAATAGTTTGCAATGCTTAGAACACATGCCATCAAGCTTTTGATTAAGTCGGAGGCCCTGCACATTAAAGTCTTATTTGCATAGTAGTAGAACAACAAATCTACAACATGTGCAAGAGTTTATAAATCACTCATTTCTCAAAGCTACTCTAACAGTAAGGGAAGTGCAAGTGACAGTTTTGAGTTTAATTCTGGTTCCCATTAAAACAAAGTTAGGTGAAACTTAACTTCCAGAGGAACTTCAACATGTGATGTGAGCAGCGTTCTCCTTACCCATAAATATCATTAAAGTTGTTTTGGATAAAGCCACCAGCAACAACCCAATAGTGATTGACAAGATCCCCAGGAGGATTGTGACCAGCTGTGAAATCCTGCAGTGTGTTAATACATACACTCCCACAAAACTGATTGGGAACATTAAGGAGCTCATTGCAGAACTCCACCCAATCCAAACTTCATTGAAACATAGTGGCTCCTTCAGCTCATAAAGTAAGATCATGGCAAAGCCGCCCACAAAGGCAAAGTAAGATGTGACAATGATTGCCATCATGAGGCCCAAGGTGGTTTTGTGTCTGTAGCTAGCCTCAGAGAACACTTTGTAAACTCGGCGAAGTGTCCTTTTAATGGCTGCCCACTTTAGTACTCCACCCAGGTGACCTGCATCAGATGGTGCAGTCTCTACAGTCTCTTCTAAGATGAAGATTGCATAAAACAGGAGACAACATTGACACAGTGCACATGTAATGAAAGGCCAGTTAAAGCCTGCGGCTCTTATGAAGTAGCCTGATGATAATGCACCAATGCCAGCAAATGTGCCTAGCACCATCTCCACCATGGACATGCGGAGAGTCTTCATCTTCTGGCCATTACACAAGTCTGTTACATAGGAAAAACTGCCACCAACAAATGATCCAAAGCCTCCAAATAGAGAACTTATGAATGTGCCAAGGAGGAGCAGGTAGACATTCAGCTCAAAGTAGGACACCATCAGGATGTACAGGGTGTTTAGTAGTGTCCCAATAATTGGTGTGATGATTGAGAGCCTGCGTCCTCTCTGGTCACCACTGGCAACCAGTATCACTGCAATGCCAAAAGACAATATTGTCGTGATCCCACTGTAAAGGGAGAAGAGTGACGCCTGCTTCTGCACCACCTGTAGACAGAAGTTATATTTTAGTCAGCCTGCTTTTTATGCTCCGATCGATATAAAATGACATCTGATTCAAACCCCTGTGCTACTTTAGGAAAGGCTTTAAGTCAGGGGTGCCCAAGTTTGGTCCTCAATCTACCTTCCTGACAGCTGTTTCCCTGTTCCAACACACCTGAATCCAATGAGAGGCTCATTAAAAGCATGGTAACAAGCCTTTCATTGTCTTATGGTGTGTTGGAACAGGGAAACAACTAAGTGTCAGGAAGGTAGATTGAGGACTGAACTTGGGCAGCCCTGCTTTAAGTCATCTTTTGCCAAATATTACAGAAATAGTCCTCAAAAACAGCTTTAAGTTGACTTTTCACCATTTTTGAAGAGCAGAACAGCAGTTTGATGGCTACTGTGTCACACTGATTTCAAACTGACCTCTTGGGAGAGGGACTGATTGCTGCTGTTTGCTGTACAGCTGGATGAACTTTTAGGAAGGAAGGTTGTGGTGTTTGGCAGCATCTGCCAAAGCCTCCAATACACATACTGCTGTGCAACAGGATTGAAGAGAAAGATGGAGAAGGAATACACAGCAACCAGAGGCTCCACCCAGAAGAGCCCCATTATTCTGAATGACTGAAATATTCCCTGGAGAATTTAAGAAGAAATGGAGAAAAAAGTTACAAGTATACATAATTACTGCCACAAGAATAAGTTATGCAGTTGCTATTCTGCAATGGCCACAATACAAAACAAGCCATGCAAGTGGATAGACGGGGAAATAACCTACAGCACATACAGAGGAGGAAAAGCTCAGAGACTGTTTTGACAGCACTGACTGGTGCATGCTGCTTGAACAGTATGCAGAGGACAATGAAGGAGCAACTCAGTGTTGGATTATGTGAATTTCTTTCCCTCCCCTGATGGCTCCCTCGACAACTCTGCTGATGACGTGAATGACCCATTACCATGAACAAAAGACTGAAACTGCTTTGACATGAGTCAGGGTTTGCCTTTTAGAATAAATAGTTGTGTGCCTTAAGGGCACCAAAATCTGAAAAGTTTGATGCCCCTCAGAAAAGTTTGGTACCAAACCTACCGCTACGCAGCATAGCGGCAAAGCAACTGGGGGGTCTGGGGGCATGCCCCCCACAAAATTTTGATATAAAAGGATGCAAATTGTGCATTCTGGTGATATCTGGGGTGAAATTATGGAAGAACAAAAAACGAGATCCACACAGCCAGTTAGCTCCCAAACAAGCCTTTAATAACAAAGGTGATGTTTCGGGCCTCGCCCTTCATCAGACAGGATGAAATTATGGAAGGGAATTTATGTTTTTGGAGTAATTTCTGAAATTTTCTAACCTTGTCAGAAGGTGAGATGACCCCATGCCAATATGCACAGGCAGATTGGCATGGGGTCATCTCAGTTGCCAATGTTTTATTAAACATTCAGCCCATTAACAATCATGGCTGCCATGAGTGTTGATTACACTTGTTGTGAATACAGAAAATCTATTAGTCATGGTCATCTGCCATTCTCTGCAGCACTTCAAGGTGTTCATCAGAATTAAGCTCAGAATCTAAGGCAGCTCTTCCCTCAAAAACTGTCATAATTGTGTTTATAAACCAGTCACCATTTGCTTTTATTATACATCTGTGTAGTTAAATAAAATCTTCAGATGATTTGTTCGCGCGTGCACAGAGAAATAAAAAACTCCGCTGGCTGCTGTTCGCTCTTCCCTCAAAAACGCTCCATTTGATCTGTGTATAATAAAACGCGGCATTATAAACAGAACATTTTTTGATGACGTTTTGTGTATGTGTCGGTCTCAGAAAGTCAAATTCTGCGCAAATTGTGTTCAAATTTGATAGATTTCTGTACAGTTATGAAATAAGGTGGATTCCAGTCAGGAATGCAAGTCTAAAGAGTTGTGTGCCCGCCCCCAAAGTAGGGTGCCACGGGTTCCCGGGTAACCACTAAAATCAAACCCTGACCCGAGTACCCCATTATAAACAGGGGATAAAGCATGTTTCATGCCCGTGAGAGACGTCAAGGCTGTCTTCGAGTCACTGAGCAAGTTGTTGCTCAGTCACACCGAGGCCAAGATCAACAACTTGCTCAGTGACTCCAATACATACGAACATCTGAAGAGACACCCCACGAGCAGCTATAAGAAGAAAATTAGCTACCTCCAAAACCTGGAGAAAGAGGAACTCAGACAGGCAGACATACTACAGACTGTACCCTGGGGACGCCACTACGTGCATCTATGGACTGCCCAAAATCCACAAACAGGACGTGCCATTCAGGCCTTTTGTATGTAGCACAGATTCCTTCACGTACAATTTGGCCAAGCACCTCAAGTGGATAACTCAGAACACCATGTGGAGAACAAGATTTTGTGAACAAGATCAAGGACCTGCAGCTGGAGGCAGAGACTGCTGGAGGATGTGTCTCTACTTGAAAGGACCAAACTCACACCAGACCACATCTGCCAACTCTTCGAGATCTGTCTTAACACCACGTATTTCCTGTTTAGGGGGAATTACTACAGGCAGATTCATGGTTGTGCGATGGGGTCTCCGGTAGGCCTGAGCGATTATGTGATCGTGATCGATGATCGTGAGAAATTTCAGGTCAATTACGATGATCAGCTCTGAGCATATTTCTCGATTACATGTGCACATTGTTGCAATACACATAATACAGTTGGTGGCCCCAATGCAACACTACGATGCAAACCACCATCATACTCGATGAAGACGACGCACGTGGTCACATGCGTGACAACAGCCAATCAGAGACGACCTTTTACTTCTTCGCTTCTGTTTCGCGTTCTAAACAGCATGAGCGAAAATGGAGTTAAACGCGGAGCTGAGAGCAGCGAAACCACTGAGCTCAGTGAGCGAAACAGATGTCCGCCATGACTTGGAGTTATCCTCCGAAGATGACGCTATTGTTGGGAAGAAAAGTCACTCAACGTCGGTTGTGTGGCGTTGGTTTGGATATCTCCAAAGTGACGCGGAGCAAATTAAGCCGATGTGCAAGGTATGTCGGCGGTCAGTGCCCTCAAAAACCGGCAACACAACAAATCTGTTTAATCATCTGAAGAAGTACCACCCAAGTGATTATACGGAAAGCATGAACATGCGAGCGGAGTCCTCACAGTCTGCCACTGCCTCCAGCACACGTAGCATTAGCAGTTCTGCCGCTTCGAGTGGTGCAGCCACCGAATCAAAGCAGCAATCAATCGTGTCATCTTTTGCAGCCATTGCGCCATATGAGCAACATTCTAAGAGGAGAAAAACTATTACACACGCAATTGCTTTTTGCTTTGCAAAAGACATGATGCCTTTAAACTCAGTGGGGAAAGAGGGATTTAAGCATTTAATTAAAGTGCTGGACCCGAGGTACCAAATCCCTGGCAGAAAATATTTTTCTCAAACTGCAATGTCACAGCTTTATGATGAATGCCGAGGAAAGCTGGAGACTGAGCTTAAAGATGTGAAATACTTTGCAACTACCAGTGACCTTTGGTCAAGTTGCACATCGGAGCCTTATTTGAGTCTCACAATACATTACATTGACAAGGAGTGGGGTCTTCAAAGCAGGTGCTTGCAGACGGTGTATTTTCCAGAGGACCACACTGCCGAAATAATCAGTCAGGGGCTGGAGGACGCACTGGAATCATGGGGCCTGAGCCAAGACCAACTGGTGTGCATCACAACAGATAACGGAGCCAACATAGTAAGAGCTGTTGCTCTGAAAGGCTGGACTCGGTTGCAGTGTTTTGGTCACCGGCTGCACTCAGCTATAGGTGAGTAAAACAGAAAGTTGTTCCATATTAATGTTTAGCTTTCAAAATAACAGAATGATACTGGTTATTTTATTGATTTACTATTCTTTCTGATGCTATATCTATTTGACATATCACGTTTTTGGCTGTCCCTTAATTTTTGCTAATAGCTCCTGAATATTTTGAGATAAAGTATTTTTCTAAATTTATGCGAACTGATATGATATTGTGTTTATATTAAAAGTTTGTAATTTTTTTTTTTTTTTTTTTTTTTTTTTTTTTTTTACTGTTCTCCAGAGGGAAGCATGAAGGACAAGAGAATTGAGAGAGCCATCAGTGTGTCTGAAAAAGTGGTCAGTACTTTTTCTTACTCATGGAAAAAGAAAAGGGCACTAGCAGCTGCTCAAGATGAACTCAAACTGCCAAAGCACAGGTTGATTACAGAATCCCCTACCAGGTGGGGGTCTCGTCATGCCATGATAGCAAGAGTACTGGAGCAGGAGAAGGCTATTGCAAAGGTTTTATCAGATGATCGAAAAAACAGGCATCTGATTCCAACATGGCAGGACATTGATGTTTTGGAGTCTGTCCACAAGGCCCTAAATCCACTTGTTGACTTTACTGATGCCCTTTCAGGAGAAGCATATGTTAGTGTCTCGTGTGAAACCTGTCCTTCAGCTATTCAATGAAGAGGTCTTGAAGCCAGCAGATACTGACACAGACCTTACCAAGGCCATCAAGAGTTCAATCACCAGCTACCTAAATGAAAAATTTGATGATGCTGCTACTGATGACCTCCTGTGCATGGCAACCCTTGTAGATCCTCGCTTCAAGATTTACTACATCCACGCTGACAAAGTAGAGACTGTTAGGGCCAGTGCTGTCTCTCAAATGTTGGATGAATGGAAGACATCACACTGTAGGTCTACTACAGCAGTAAAAGCTACAACTTCAGCTACACCAGTAAAAATACAGAAGAAAACACTGGGGAGCTTTTTCAAAAAGCCCTACTCTGTTTCTACTTCTGGTCTAACTGACCAGCAGGCTGTTGAGGCAGAACTAAACAGTTATCTGCTAGCGTCAAATGCAGACAGTGAAACCAATCCGTTGGCATGGTGGAAGACCCACTCCGAAACATATCCCAAAGTTAGCCTATTGGCAAGGCAGTACCTGTGTATTCCTACCACCAGCTCCCCCTCAGAGAGGGCTTTTAGTACAGGGGGCAGTATCGTGTCCTGCCACAGGGCAGCTTTAAGGCCAGATGCAGTAGACAGGCTCGTCTTTCTGGCAAAAAACCTAAGCCTAAGTCCTAAATAATGTGCACTAGATAATTTCAACATGTGTAATGTTTACAAGTTTTGCACATTTTATTCAGGTGTTTTGTAGCATGTAAGATGATGCACATTTGAAATAAGCAAAGATTTAACAGTGTACGCTATGTAGCATCATAACTTGAAAATGATGTTTACATATAATGGTTTTCATTATCCCTGAGGGGCATTTCCAAAAATACAGTTGAATGAAAATAGTTTTGTTTTTTTTAATTTGCTCCATTTCCTTTGTATGTTAATATAATGTTGGGTTTACTGTTTGAAATTTTGACCACAAGGAATGTTGTTTGCAAAAGGCAATTGCAGTATTCAATGCTGCTAATATTTATATGGTTAGATGTTTGTTTTGCATTGAGTTTAACTTGAAACTAGCTAGTCTGCACTGTTATTAAAGATTATGAATGTTTGCAAGTAGCAATGATGCTAACAGCATATGTAGAATCATTACTTGAAAGTGATAATGTTTACATTTTTTCATTTTCCCCAAGGGGGCAATTTGTTTGTTTTGGGTCCTTCATACCAGCAAAAGCACTTGAGTTTAAGCTAGTTGCTGTGTTTTTCTACTTGTTTTCCTGTTGAGTGTATATATATATACATACATACATACATATACATACATACATACATATACGTACATACATATACATACACACACACACACATTTAATTTGCTTTGTTTTTACTTCATATGTTAAAATGTTGAAGTTTCTTCAGTTTTCATTGCAGATACTTTAAAACTGGCAGTTTGAAACAAATAAAAAAAATTGTGATAATTGAGATCGAACGATATGAAAAAAAAAAATCGTGATCACATTTTTTGCCATATCGCCCAGGGCTAGTCTCTGGTATCCCCCATTGTGGCCAATCTGTACATGGAGCAAGTGGAGAAGACAGCCTTGACGTCTTTCACGGGCATCTCTCCCAGTCACTGGTTCAGATATGTTGATGACATGGGTTAAAATCAAGCAACAGGAAGTTGAGGACTTTACAGAACACATCAACTCGGTGGACACCAATATCAAGTTCACACGTGAGGATGCCAGAAACATCCATTTAGCCTTCTTGGACTGATGTTACGATTGGAGAGAACAGGCAGCTCCAAACAGGGGTTTACAGAAAACCAACTCACACTGACCAATATCTGCTCTTTTGCTCAAACCACTCCCTTGAACACAAGCTCGGGGTGATCAGGAGGACGCTTCAACACAGAGCCCTACAGGTGCCCACAAATGCAGAGGGAAGGGCTAAAGAACAACTTGTCCGGAAAGCCCTCACAGTATGTGGGTACCCACGATGGTACCTGGACAAAGTCCCAGAGAACAAAGAGACCAGATAGACAGGAGACAGAGACAAGAAGAAGAGTGTCTCTCCCTTATTTAGCAGGAGTAGGGGAAAAACTACAAAGGATCTTCAGCCAGCACAAAATCCCAGTTTACTTTAAACCGGTTAACACCTTGAGACAGAAATTAGTTCACCCTAAGGACAGGATCCCTGGTTACAAACAGAGTAATGTAGCGTATTCTATCGAACACTACACAGGTGAGACTAAGTAACCTTTACACAAAAGGCTATACCAGCACTGCAGAGAGGGCACCAGTGGACCTCAGTCTGCAGTTCATCTCCACCTTAAGGAGATGAATCACACGTTTGAGGACAAGGAAGTTAAAATATTAGCCAGAGAGAAGAAATAGTTTGAGAGAGGAGTCAAGGAGGCATTCTTTGTGAAATGTTTGAAACCCAGCCTTAACCGGGGAGGGGGGTCTGAGACATGCTTTATCCCCTGTTTACAATGGGGTACTCAGGTCAAAGCAGTTTCAGTCTTTTGTTCATGGTAATGAGTCATTCACGTCGTCAGCAGAGTCGTCAAGGGAGCCATCAGGAGAGGGACAGCTGCCCTGTCATTAGGAGGGTGCTAACTAGAGCTACTGTTTAGTCACTAGCCTATAGCAGTCTGCCTCTTGGTAGGAGGGGTCTGGTTAGGTTTAAAACTCCAGCTTTTGTTACTTCTTGATTACTCTTCTCTACAAGAGTCAAGACAGAAGTCAGACCACCAGAGCAAGAATTTTACCTGAGGAAACTTCTGCGATTTGAAGCAAAACATCCTCGTGTCAAGCAACCCAGTCTAGATTCAAGCTTCTCTACCATCTTAAGGGACAGACATCTCCCATTACTCCTTCCCTCACGGGGGATAACTGCCCTCCACCTACTTCACACGCCCCCTCCCCTTCAGCTCTCCCTCACATCACAGATCGGGTGAGGAGGGAGCTGCAGAGGCTATACATCAGAAAAGCAGCCGGTCCAGATAATGTGTGTCCCAGGCTGCTGAGACCTTGCTCATTTCTAAGTGAGCTCGGGAGTCCTCTCCAGTATCTTCAACCTGAGTCTACAGTTGAGGCATGTCCCCTCCCTCTGGACAACATCCTGTGTTGTCCCACTACCCAGTATCAGGCATCCCAGAGATTATCACCCTGTAGCATTGACCTCATAATGAAGACCTTGGAGAGGTTAGTGCTGCAGTTGCTGAAGTCACAGGTACAGCAAGTCCAAGATATTCTCCAGTTTGAATACAGGGAGAGAGTGGGGGTGGAGGATGCTGTCCTCTACCTTCTCCATCACACCCTCTCCCACCTGGATGAAGGAGTTTGCACTGTGAGGGTGCCATTTTTGACTTCTCCTGCGCTTTTAATACCAACCAGCCTCACCTGCTGCAGGAGAAGCTCATTGGGATGGCTGTGGAGCCACTCTTGGTGTTCTGGATCATGGACTATTTCAGGGGTGGCCAAGTTCGGTCCTCGAGAGCCACATTCCTGACACTCTTGGTTGTCTCCCTGCTCCAACACACCTGAATCCAATGAAAGGCTCATTAAAAGTCCGCTAACGAGTCTTTCATTGGATTCAGGTGTGTTGGAGCAGGGAGACTGTCATGAATGTGGCTCAAGGACTGAACTTGGCCACCCCTGGACTAGTTAGGCCGCAGTATGTACGCATGGGACTTAACATCTCCAGCACCCTGAGCTGCAGTGTGGGAGCTACCCAGGGGACGGTAATGTCTCCTGCTCTATTCACACTGTATAGATCTGACTTCTACCATAACACCACAACCTGCCACATGCAGAAGTTTTCAGATGATACAGCTATTGTGGCCTGTATCAAAGAGGGGGAGAGAGAGAGTACAGGCAGTCGGTGGAGGACTTTGTGGCTTGGTGCCAAAAGAGCCAGCTCCAGCTGAATGTCCAGAAAAGGAAATGGTCCTGGACTTCAGAAGGAAGCCTCTAATGCCTCAGCCGGTATGCATAGAGGAAATGTGGAGATGGTACCATCCTACAAGTACCTGGGAGTGGTGGACAATAAGCTGGACAGCCAACACAGACATTTACAAGAAGAGCCAGTCCAGGCTGTACTTTCTCTGAAAGCTGGGCTCATTTAACATCTGCTCTAAACTGCTGCATATGTTTTATCAGTCAGTGGTGGTGAGCGCTCTCCTCTATGCTGTGGTCTGTTGGTGCAGCACCAGTAAGAAGAACATCTCCCACCTGAATAAGACCATTAAAAAGGCTGGGTCAGTGGTGGGACTGAAGCTGGCTCCAGTGGAAGAAGTGGTTGAGCAGAGGACTGTCCTGGATCAAGGCAATTATGAACAATGCCTCACACCCTCTACATGAGGCCTTCAGAGAGGAGGAGCATGTTCAGCAGCAGACTGCTGTCCCAGCGCTGCCCCACAGACAGACTGAGGAAGTCCTTTGTGCCTTGTGCCATTAGTTTGCACAATACTCCGACCTAGCAAGAGTCCTGTGTCTGTTTGTATAAATATTTTACAAACTGATACTGTTTTTAATGTAATGTTGTATTTTATTAATTTGTTGTGTGACTGTTGTGTTTGAGCAGTGGGCCAAATGTAATTTCCTTTGGGATGAACAAACTTATTTATCATACCCACTTTTACAACAGCGGACAGAGATTCAGTGTCTTGCCCAAGGACAGATGGGTAATGAAGATTACCCATTCATTGGCAGATATCGGATCGCAAATGAAAAATTGTGGCTTGGAGCATTGACTCCTCATCCAAGCATACACTAGTAACTGGTCATTCAATAAAATTCATTCCAGCAGTACCTGATGAGCCTTCAAAGAGCCCTAGTACCAGAGACTCTAGTCTCCAATCAGTTTACATTAAAAACAGTACATGAGACTCGGCTCTTCATTAGTTTAATAATTACAACCCCCATTTGAGATCTACTCAAAGGCCGTGGATATCGTTACGGTAACGATGTGTTGTTGGTTGTTAAGCCAAAAACTAAGGAGAAACATCTGTTGACCAAGGGAGTTAAACAGAAAATCAAACCCATCTCCTACATGACAGGCAGGGATACTTGCCACTATACTAATGAGGACCTAGCAGTAAATTACAGAACTGTGGCAGCTGCTGTAAGATTTAGAGTTACTGCTGCCACAACTGTAACCACTTCATAAATCTTATGGTTTATTCCTTGATTCACACATTAATAAGCACAGACATTTGCCAATGCCCACCCCCACACACAATGTCATGAAAAGACTAAAATCAAAGTCAGCACCTGAACATGACAAAAAAAAAAAAAAAAAAAAAAAAAAAAAAAAAAGACACTTCAAAGACAATTGTAACCTGTATTAATTTTCTATCCACTTTTGGTGAAGTCTATAAATTTCAGCCTTCAGTTTTTTTCCAGATAATGTCAAGAGTTTTTACTTCTTGTGCAGGACAACCTGGTTAGACACCAGGCAGTTGCTTGTTCATAATTAAGCACAGATGTTCAAGTATCAGATTTTCAGTTGTGGGGGAGTCATATTTTGATGTGCAATTCTACTTTAAATAAATTCCTTAAAGCAACATTTATACTGAAAAACAAGTTTAACCTTTGCACAGCTCTGAGGTGGTCTGGTTTGGGAACCACAGAATCTCGTCTCTGCTGTTTGCAGACAATGTGGTTCTGTTGGCTTCGTCAAATCATGACCTTCAGTGTGCACTGGGGTGGTTTGCACCCGAGTGTGAAGCGCCCGGGATGAAAATCAGCACCTCCAAATCTGAGGCCATGGTTCTCGACTGGAAAAAGGCGCTTTGCCCTCTTCAGGTCGGTGGAGTGTCCTTGCCTCAAGTGGAGGAGTTTAAGTATCTCAGGGTCTTGTTCACGAGTGAGGGACAGATGGAGCGTGAGATTGATAGAAGGATCGGTGCAGCATCTGCAGTGATGCGGTTGCTGTATCGGACCGTCATGGTGAAGAGAGCTGAGTAGGGGGGGCAAAGCTCTCAATTTACCGATCGATCTACGTTCTACGTCGAGGCCCCGGGGAAGACCCAGGACACGCTGGAGGGACTACATCTCAGCTGGCTTGGGAACGCCTTGGGGTTCCCCCGGAAGAGCTGGGGGAGGTGTGTGGATCGGGAGGTCTGGGCGGCTTTGCTTGAGCTGCTGCCCCCGCGACCCGACTTCGGATAAAGCGGAAGAAAACTGATGGATGCTCTTCCCATGTCAAATTTGAAAAGCCTTCTGATAAAGTCAGATTGCACAGCTAAATATTTGATCCAAGCTATTTTGAAGTTTCCTACCACATAAACTTGAGTGCCTTTATTGGAGAGTGGTGTCAATTTAGAATATTGGGCCATTTTGGGTTCAACTGCGCTGAACTACTGAATGAACCTTTAATGTTCAACTTTTTTTTTTTTTTTTTTTTTTTTTAATCATTTAACCACACACAGGTACTATCAAAATAAATAGTTAAGCTATCAAATTTACAATTTGATTTAATGACCGGTTCAATGGAAATACATTATGATCAGACAGGACATTTTATCCGATGTGAAGAAAAATCTGCTGCACAAAATGTTATATACAGTGTTTATTACATGCAAAATACAAAAACTTTGGGACTTTTGTCCGGTGACTGCGAATATCTGGTTATACAATGACTGTTTAGGTGAGTTTCAAGTGTCGTCCATCCCACAGCTGACCATTTCCCCAAAATTTTCTTCTGTTTGGATCTGAAGGGAATCTGTATGACGCTCTTGCTGTGTCTATTTGTGCCTCCAAATGCACAGCAACCCAACATTTTCAGCTAACAAATAAAATAGCTGAATTTACATGCATAGATTAACAAATGCTATTTTGAACCCAAGATGGCATTTTGCCACTCTGAACTTACGCAGACTGCACATAGACAGCTTATTAGAATGTCAGCAATTTCAAGTACACTCAACAAAAATAAACGCAACACTCTTGGTTTTGCTCCCATTTTGTATGAGATGAACTCAAAGATCTAAAACTTTTTCCACATACACAATATCACCATTTCCCTCAAATATTGTTCACAAACCAATCTAAATCTGTGATAGTGAGCACTTCTTTGCTGAGATAATCCATCCCACCTCACAAGTGGGCCATATCAAGATGCTGATTAGACACCATGATTAGTGCACAGGTGTGCCTTGCCCACAATAAAAGGCCACTCTGAAAGGTACAGTTTTATCACACAGCACAATGCCAGATGTTGCAAGATTTGAGGGAGCGTGCAATTGGCATGCTGACAGCAGGAATGTCAACCAGAGCTGTTGCTCATGTATTGAATGTTCATTTCTCTACCATAAGCCATCTCCAAAGGCGTTTCAGAGAATTTGGCAGTACATCCAACCAGCCTCACAACCGCAGACCACAGGTAACCACACCAGCCCAGGACCTCCACATCCAGCATGTTCACCTCCAAGATCGTCTGAGACCAGCCACTCGGACAGCTGCTGAAACAATCGGTTTGCATAGCCAAAGAATTTCTGCACAAACTGTCAGAAACCGTCTCAGGGAAGCTCATCTGCATGCTCGTCGTCCTCAATCGGGGTCTCGACCTGACTCCAGTTCGTCATCATAACCGACTTGAGTGGGCAAATGCTCACATTTGCTGGCGTTTGGCACGTTGGAGAGGTGTTCTCTCCACGGATGAATCCTGGTTCACACTGTTCAGGGAAGATGGCAGACAGCGTGTGTGGCTCTGTGTGGGTGAGCGGTTTTCTAATGTCAATGTTGTGGTTGGAGCGGCCCATGGTGGCGGTGGGGTTATGGTATGGGCAGGCGTCTGTTATGGACGAAGAACACAGGTGCATTTTAAATGCACAGAGAAACCGTGACGAGATCCTGAGCCCCATTGTTGTGCCATACATCCAAGAACATCACCTCATGTTGCAAGGATCTGTACACAATTCTTGGAAGCTGAAAATGTCCCAGTTCTTGCATGGCCGGCATACTCACCGGACATGTCACCCATTAAGCATGTTTGGGATGCTCTGGACCGGCGTATACGACAGAGTGTACCAGTTCCTGCCAATATCCAGCAACTTCGCACAGCCATTGAAGAGGAGTGGACCAATATTCCACAGGCCACAACTGACAACCTGATCTTCTATGCGAAGGAGATGTGTTGCACTGCATGAGGCAAACGGTGGTCACACCAGATACTGACTGGTATCCCCCCCAATAAAACAAAACTGCACCTTTCAGACTGGCCTTTTATTGTGGGCAGTCTAAGGCACACCTGTGCACTAATCATGGTGTCTAATCAGCATCTTGATATGGCACACCTGTGAGGTGGGATGGATTATCTCAGCAAAGGAGAAGTGCTCACTATCACAGATTTAGACTGGTTTGTGAACAATATTTGAGGGAAATGGTGATATTGTGTATGTGGACAAAGTTTTAGATCTTTGAGTTCATCTCATACAAAATGGGAGCAAAACCAAAAGTGCTGCGTTTATATTTTTGTTGAGTGTAATAACTGAGCTGATTCTCATTTACTTATTTTTGTTCTTTGGATTATGTAAGATTGATCACTCCTAATCTATGCCTGCCATGATTAGCCATTTGATTTATTTTCTCTTTTATTACTTTGACACTTTCTTCCCTTCTAGTCTCACTGGGACAAACACTCAATTCTAAAGATTATCATTCTTTAATCACAGTTTATACAAGTTTTGTAGAATCACCATCAGCAAGTACACACACACACACACACACACACACACACACACACACACACACACACACACACACACAATATGGCTGCCTCGGGTGGTGCAGGTAGCGTGATATGGATGAATAATATGGTAGGCACTTTTTAGCCACTCCAAGTCTGATGTGGAAATTTGGCAAACATCCCCAATCCATTATGTATTAAAAGTATTTTCAACCACAGGATATTTGGGAGGGGTGGTGGGGAAGTAAGTATTTGGGGGGGAAAAAAAGTCTTATATTTGAGGAAATAAAAAGCCCATGAAAGTTTGCGCATCAGACTTATAGGGTTGCTAAATGGTGCAAGTTATGCATTCATATCGCGCAATATCTTGCAAAATGCATAACCCGTGGTGTGTATATGTATAGCCAGTCTGCCACAAGACTGTTGTATTCGAGGGATGCTGGACAAAATAAGAAATGGTTCAAGTACCGAGTTACATTTTACTGACAGAAGCAAAAAAATAAACTCTTAATAAAAATACTGTTTCTAGCTGAACAAAATACTTATCAATATATAATAGAGAGAATTAATGGGTGATTCTTAGACTACGGGCACTTGTGTCCTTTGATCATATTGTATGAAAAATAAGTTTCACACTTTTACAGTTATCTTTACAATGATTTACAAGTTTAAGAAATTTGTTCTAGTAGTCTATGATGACTTTTTCAGCATCATTATATGCAAATATTGCTGTTTTGTGCTTGTCCCACACCCAGACTTTTGATCTTCAATGATAAAAATGAATGGTAAAGAAACATTTTTTCCTAATGTTTTAAAATATCTCAAAATATCAGTAAAATAATCAAAACATAATTGGGGTATTCAATGTCATACAACTGTTGTGATTTTTTTTTAATGTCGTCCCACACTATTGCCATAATTTCCACCACAACACTAATGTAATTCCACAATTTTCCAAATTATTAGAAAAGTTATTCAATAATAGATTACACAAATTCATAAATAAACATAAATTACTTACTGATAGTCAATATGGATTCAGAGCACATAGTTCAACATCACTTGCATTAATAGAATCAGTTGAGGAGATTACAAACGCCATATACCACAAATTACATTCAGTTGGAATATTTATAGACCTTAAAAAGGCTTTTGATACAATCAATCATGACATATTAATCAGTAAACTTGAACAGTATGGGATTAGGGGGTTGGTGTTGCACTGGGTGAGAAGCTACTTAAGTAACAGAAAACAGTTTGTGAAGTTGGGGGAATATACATCATGCTTGGACAATGCTTGTGGTGTCCCACACGGGTCAGTATTGGGTCCAAAACTGTTTCAAACTGCGGTACAAAAATATGTTTTTTTTCTAGGTATAGGGAGGAGGAAGGGTAATGAGGGTTAGGGTGTTTTTGTTTTTTGCTTCGGCTTGTAAATATATAGTATTTTGTATGTAAGTAGGTATGTGTAGGTGTATATTTATGTTTGTGTATATATATATATGTATATGTGTATATATGTGTATGTATATGTATGTTGATATGTATATATATTGATATCGGTTTAGGTGTGTAGGAATCTATGTGTATATGTGGCAAAGGGTATTACTGGTTGTGGGGAAGAAGGGGTAGGGATAAATAAGCTGATGCTTCACCCTACCCCTTTTCGGACATGTTGGGTACACAGTAGGAACTTTTTTGTTGTTGTCTTTACTGATCTATCTTGTAATTGTTGTTGTATCAAATGTTCGAAATAAACAGTTTTCATTCATTCATTCAATGTCCCTTTAAACAGTTTGTATGAGAGATTGTTTGGGTAGTTTCTATGGAGATATCAGTGACATCAGAGCACATGTATATAGCGCCAAATCACAACAAACAGTTGCCCCAAGGCGCTTTATATTGTAAGGCAATGGTGTGGTGGAAATTACATTTACAAGGCCAATAGTGCCTGTAGTTAAAGAATCACCCTAATACAAAATCTTTATCCAAAAAAAAAAAAAAGTTATGTGAACTTAACCAAAGTTACATCTAACCTTGGCAGTAACTAAGTTTTACAAACTTATGAGACAAGCGGTCTCACCATAGGTTGCTTAGACTAAATTCATCAAAACATGATCTTATTTTCTTGAAATTCTACAATATTCTTTAACATTTTAGTCCTGTCTCAGCTCAGACAGTGGCATATGGTAGAGGTGCAATGTATTTTCATTGCGGGAAGCCTTGCTTGCATCAACTCCATTTTCAGATAGGAGATCAACATTTGAAGACCTAATCCTGCTGAAGGTTCCATTTCCATACCACAGCACAATGACAGTATCACTGGTTGACCTGATCAGTGTGCTTTTTCTGTAGTGAGCAGGATCATTATTCCTGGTGATAGATATATCTGTTTCAGAAAGATCTAAACTGTCATGACATACACTGTTTTCAAAAATACCTCTACAGCACCACAGTGAAGGTCTTTGTGTTAAAAAAAAGAAAAAAAAAAGAATATACAGGAGACAGAAATCTAAATACAATCTCAATTGACATTTGGCAATAGAAAAGATGTTTTTCATTGAGCTAGGGTGAAAATCTTGAGGGTTTTTTTTTTTTTTAAACACAGGGCAGTATTTTTTTCATGCATTCAACTTCTGATATGGCCAGCTGTCTATTTTGTGACATAAGCACGCTGTATTTATGAATACGTATATAAAAACTGACTGTGTATTAACATTATGTTCACAATGTTTGTGTGAAATATCAAAATTTTACCATGAATAATTTGGAGTAGACAAGTATTAGAGGTTCTGCTTTTGGCTCCAATGTCTAAATTTTGTTGTGCTTTTCAACTTTGCTTGTTTGTCATTTGGCAATGATTTTTAGACAAATTGTAACACCTAAAAACTGAAGTTTTGAAATTTCAAATATGGTTTGAGAGTTCCATGCAAACTTTTTGGGTGCCTATTTAAATAGAAATGTATAACGGGGCAAAATAGGTGGCACTGTCCGAAATTTTCAACTAAAAAAAAAAAGCAATTTCATGCGATTTTCACCATATATTAGTATTTTTTTAATAACATTTTCATGACTACAGAAAATGTATAGCTCAAAAGCCAGCTATTTTCTGCTAATAACGCCACAAAAATAAAACATATCCAAAAAATTCGTTTCCTGAGATTTTTTTTTCACGCCCATGGCAGTAAAATGTAACTTAAATGCTTGGAGTTTGTCATAAACAGACACGCAACTAAATACAATAACCCTGATAAACAGGTTTAACTGAACCATTTATAAAAAAAAAAAAAAAAAAAAAAAAAAAAAAAAAAAAAAAAAACACGGCTTTGCTGACTACTAGTTGACCTTATTCGAGGGAGGTTGGTCAAAACGAAGATATTAAGATAAACGCACGTGTCGGTTAACATAGCAACCAACGCGCGCACCAGCTCAAATTGGTTACAGATTAACGACAGCTGTTTTGTGCTCGTTGGCGCCATTAAGATTAAAACACGCAACTGAATGCCGTAAACCGGTTTAAATGAACTCTTTCAAAAGAGTACAAACCCGACTTTCTCCGTAAGCGCTGCGTGTAGAACATCACTCACCTTTCTCCCACCACCACACCAAAAACAGTATATACAAACCACGGCTGCGGTTCCCTTTTTATACACAGCCTTCTTCTTCGTCTGTCTTCGACTTTGCAGTTTGCACACCAACCCGCCACCAACTGTTTGGGAGTCTGACGCATGCTATATTAATAAGGAAAAGGAAAGATAAGTTGCCTCCAAGCAGGTGGTGTAAGTGTAGAAAAACAAAGTAATCCCTGAAGTGTTAAACTGGTCTGTCCTAGCACTCTGATATCATCTAACATCATTTTTCTCTGTCTGTTACATGCTTGGCGCTCCAGTAACACGTGCTCATACAACACTGACGGTTTCATGTTTTCCAGTGATGTGAGTATGATTTAAACATGTGTCGTGTGATAACTACTTCTTCCCTGTGACTCCATCTCTCCTGTCTCCTTAACGCAACCTGTCCCTGAATTTTATGTGAAAACTGACCTTTAGATTCCCTTTGCCATTACTTTTGCCATGCTTTTTACATTTCTGTCTTGATGATAGTTTTGACTTCAGATTTACTAAGTGGAATGTTGATCTGTATGTCTGATTTCACCACTGCTTTAGACAGCTGATCTACTACTTCATTGCCCTCAATTTCAGAATGAGATGGAACCCACATGAAACATACTGAATTATTATGTTGTACTTTAAAAAAGCTTTGAAGACTCTCATTGATCAGGTCTGGCCTGCAAACATTTTTTTCCATTTGCAATGCTGGTAATGCTGCCTTTGAATCTGAATAGATGACATGGTGACTGAACTTCAGCTCCTCTACCCACCACAGTGCAAGCAAAATTGCTAGGAGTTCCACAGAAAAGACAGCTCCATGATCTGACAGTCTTTTTATAAATGACTTATGAAATTGGCGAATTTAAACCATTGCTCCTGTCTTTCCTGTGAGTGGATCTTTAGATCCATTTGTAAATATTTAAATCATATCTGTATATTTCATATTAAGGTACCGTTGAACTAGGCCATTCATCCCCACCGTACTTATTACTTTCCTTTGAAAGTTTCTCCATGTCAAAGTCTACTTGGGGCATAGGAAAAAACCAAGGGGGAACAACAGACAATGGTACTACACAACTATGCATGAGTATTTCCTACCCAACCAATACATTTCTTTAATTTTACCATTAAATTCATCTACACTATCAAAATTATCTTGGCATAAATGCTCCAACCGCACACTACAAATTGCATGATATGCTGCCCAGTTTGCGTTACTTAATTTCCATCTGGTAAAACTTGCCTCCACAAGATGGACTGTACCCAGTCCTATTTCACAGACAATTGGGTAATGATCTCTACCTATAGTAGTACCCTGAAGGACATCCCATTTAGAAAGCCCTCCTAGGTCTGAAGAAGCCAGAGTAAGGTCAATAGATGACTCAGTCAGAGGTACAATTGAAAATGAAGTTGATGACTGAAAAGTGTGTATTAGTATTACTTGTGTTGTAGAACCGTTTTGTATGATATGATTTGGTGTTGAGTCACTTATTAAACATTTTTATACAATAGTTATAGCTCTCAGGAGTCTGCTTTTATTCCATATTAACTAAAATTTTAAAACAGTTTTACAGATACATATACAGATTCTTTATTGGCATTGTAATGTGTACAATGAAAGGTAAGTTGCAAGCCTTTCAGTGCAAATATAAAACTGAGTAAACCATGCCCAGACTTGAAAGATCTGGAGAAGATGCCGACGCAACGCTCGAGTAGTCTCTCCAGGGCGTGAGCCTGGGCAGAATATATGAAGGTCCTGGATTGCCCAGTCGTCAGAACCCCCCTTGTAACCTCGATGATGTGGTCCAAAGGAGTGCGAGCACAATGTTTGGTATCAGGTTGGCTGCAGGATCTGCCAGGAGGGCATCAAGTTGACTGCCAATCCATCTCAGGGACTCCACTTTGGATTTGGGAAAGGTTTACTCCCTCGCCTTTTCCTGTCCAGAGGTGCTCACAAGGTAGTGAGGCTGTAACCCATAGCAGGGGGTTTGGAATCAGTGTTTTTCTTCATCTAGATGGGCTACCAACCAAGGCTGACGAGTCTCAACTACCCGAAGCAAGTGGTTCTAAGGTGCCAGTGACCCCCTTTGCCCCTTCTTCTGTCAGTAGAAACAGTTTCACCGGGCTTAGTAGCTAAGTCTCACATGAAGGCCAGGAGCTGGACCTAGTTATCAGAGGCTATTTGAGATGCACGCCATTGGGAGCACTTTATAAGCAGTGGGAGCTTGTCCCCACTACTACCCGCAGCTATAACAACCTTGAAACCAACCCTGAAACCTTTTCTTCTGGAGAAGAAAAAAATAAACATAAAATTTAAATGAATGAAAGAGGTATGTCCAGAGCGCAAATTAAAAAGAAAAAAGTTATAAGAACATAGTAGCAAAAAAGAGATTGCATATAAAAAAGAGAAAAGTATGTACAAAACTGGATATTTCAGTAGCAGTGTATATTGGACATAAAAGTGTGGCATGTGACATGGCTATTTGGTTCCAGTGGCAGTCAAAGCTCTAAGAGCAGTTGGGTAGAAACTGTTTTTCAGTCTATTTGTATTTGCTTTAATGGTCCTGTACCATCTGCTTGATGGCAGTAGCTCAAACAGAGAGTGGCAAGAGTGGGATGAGTCCTTTAGGATGTTGTTGGCTCTCCTGAGACACCAAAACCATGAAGGTCTCCCAGTGTGGGTAGAGGGCACCCAGTGATCTTCTCTGCCATTTTGGCAACCTTCTGGAGCTCTTTCCTGTTTGCCCCCGTGCACCTGGCAAACCACAAACAGAGGCATGTGAGGATGCTGTCCATGGTAGAGTGGTTAAAAAGACACGACCAATCTCTGGTTTATGTTAACTTTCCTGAGGATTCTCAAAAAGTGGATTCTTTGCTGTGCATTCTTTACCAAGTGTGTAGTGTTCCTGTCCCAGGTCAGTTTCTCATCTATGTAGACTCCCAGGAAACAGAAGTCCCTGCCTCTTTCCACACAGGTCCCGTCTGTTCTTAAATGTCTCCACAGAAACTGAATGTCTTATTGAGGCCGGGAGACCATTCCACAAAACAGAGGCACAGTTTCCAACACTACAACCCCTGGCAAAAATTATGGAATCACCGGCCTCGGAGGATGTTCATTCAGTTGTTTAATTTTGTAGAAAAAAAGCAGATCACAGACATGACACAAAACTAAAGTCATTTCAAATGGCAACTTTCTGGCTTTAAGAAACACTATAAGAAATCAGGAAAAAAAATATTATGGCAGTCAGTAACGGTTACTTTTTTAGACCAAGCAGAGGAAAAAAATATGGAATCACTCAATTCTGAGGAAAAAATTATGGAATCACCCTGTAAATTTTCATCCTCAAAACTAACACCTGCATCAAATCAGATCTGCTCGTTGACATTGACCCTGTGCCATGACATTGACCCTACATGTCTTCTTGCAAGGAATGTTTTCGCAGTTTTTGCTCTATGGCAAGATGCATTATCATCTTGAAAAATGATTTCATCATCCCCAAACATCCTTTCAATTGTCCAAAATATCAACGTAAACATCCTTTCAATTGATGGGATAAGAAAAGTGTACAAAATATCAATGTAAACTTGTGCATTTATTGATGATGTAATGACAGCCATCTCCCCGGTGCCTTTACCTGACATGCAGCCCCATATCATCAATGACTGTGGAAATTTACATGTTCTCTTCAGGCAGTCATCTTTATAAATCTCATTGGAACGGCACCAAACAAAAGTTCCAGCATCATCACCTTGCCCAATGCAGATTCGAGATTCATCACTGAATATGACTTTCATCCAGTCATCCACAGTCCACGATTGCTTTTCCTTAGCCCATTGTAACCTTGTTTTTTTTCTGTTTAGGTGTTAATGATGGCTTTCGTTTAGCTTTTCTGTATGTAAATCCCATTTCCATTAGGCGGTTTCTTACAGTTCAGTCACAGACATTGACTCCAGTTTCCTCCCATTCGTTCCTCATTTGTTTTGTTGTGCATTTTTCGATTTTTGAGACATATTGCTTTAAGTTTTCTGTCTTGACGCTTTGATGTCTTCCTTGGCCTACCAGTATGTTTGCCTTTAACAACCTTCTCGTGTTGTTTGTATTTGGTCCAGAGTTTAGACACAGCTGACTGTGAACAACCAACATCTTTTGCAGCATTGTATGATGATTTACTCTCTTTTAAGAGTTTGATAATCCTCTCCTTTGTTTCAATTGACATCTCTCGTGTTGGAGCCATGATTCATGTCAGTCCACTTGGTGCAACAGCTCTCCAAGGTGTGTTCACTCCTTTTTAGATGCAGACTAACGAGCAGATCTGATATGATGCAGGTGTTCGTTTTGGGGATGAAAATTTACAGGGTGATTCTATAATTTTTTTTCCTCAGAATTGAGTGATTCCATATTTTTTTCCTCTGCTTGGTCTAAAAAAGTAACCGTTACTGACTGCCACAATCTTTTTTCTTGATTTCTTATAGTGTTTCTTAAAGCCAGAAAGCTGCCATTTGAAATGACTTTAGTTTTGTGTCATGTCTGTGATCTGCTTTTTTCTACAAAATTAAACAACTGAATGAACATCCTCCGAGGCCGGTGATTCCATAATTTTTGCCAGGGGTTGTAGTTTCCAATACCACAAAAATCTACCTTCGAAAAAATTTTCAAGGTCAGAGTCCTGTTAGAAGTGGCTTTTCACAAGTTAATTTAGATGTGATCAAATGTCAGGAGTATGTATTTAGTTCATGCACTTGATTCCCCAACCAGTCCCAGCAGAAGACTGCCCCTCCCTGAGCCTGGTTCTGCTGGAGGTTTCTTCCTGTTAAAAGGGAGTTTTTTCTTCCAACTGTCACCAAGTGCTTGCTCACAGGGGGTCGTTTTGACCGTTGGGGTTTTTCCGTAATTATTGTATGGCCTTGCCTTACAATATAAAGCGCCTTGGGGCAACTGTTTGTTGTGATTTGGCGCTATATAAATAAAATTGATTTGATTTGATTCAAAGTTTTTTATGGTGGTGTTATGTTTTTTCAACTTTTTTGGTTTCTGAATTCTTTTTCAGATAATTTTCACAGAACATTGGTTATCTCTGCTATGTACAATTTCTCTGCTTTTTGGCAGTTGGTTTTGGACTGATAACGAAGACAGACAAACAGGCATAAGATTGGAACCTCCATCCAATTTTGGTGGTGTAGGTAAATCCATAACAGAAAAAGTGTGATTGGGGCACCTTTGATTGAGATACGAGTATAATGCAAAATGTACACCAAATGGACTTTTCAATATAAAATTCAAAAGTCTACAAAATCCGCAATCCGGATCAAACTTTGTCAGGCGATAGTGAGTGCCAGTTAGAGGTGAGCGGATCGATCCTAATATCGATAATATCGATACTAACGCTGGTACTGATATTGAACGATCCTTGTGTAAAAAGATCGATACTCAAGCTTTTTTTCTCTCCTGCATGCACTGACTGCTGCACACGCAGATTCATCAAAGTCTACTCTCTCTGTGTCACTGTGACACGTGCTGGGTAATCGGGAGAGTCCGGAGTTTTCCCGGTGGGCTGGACCAACCTGGGGCCGTTGTGAAGGGTGTTAGTATATGAATACATATATGACCACCACTGTTAGGCTACACAGCAAGACACTTGGGCTGCTGTATCTTAAAGAGAAGACATTAAGTATTAGAAATGTTTTACAATCATGAAAATTCACAAGAAAATAACTAAAGACTGCTTCTTTTGCAACGCTGTTATCTTTTCCAAAGCCTAAGGTGGGGACATACCATTACACGTTTAACACCCCTATGCATTCATTACAGTTAGTTCAGTCCAATCAAGCCCTGTGCGCTCAGAGGGGACTTGCGCTACTAGCAAGTATAGGAGGAGTGAAAAGATGGACAGAAAAAAGGCAGGTGGAGCTGAAAACGATAAAGAAAAAGAAAAGCTTTGGAGGAAGATGCTGCCAAGTGTGCAAAGCTCACAGATATTTTTCCAAGAAGACAGAGCGAAGAGGGAAATGGTAAATAGGGCCGGGGACAACAGGCTGCCTGTTATGTGCAACTGTGCAATAAAACCGTAAGGTTTAAAAGTTCAGAGCGCACGATTCATGTTCTCACACTGTACGGCCCGATGCTCTGATGCGATCTGTCTGCTCACATTGTACCTTCAAAAACCACATGTCGGGGTCGTGTTTCTTTTTTTAAGAAACATTTATTTCATGCCTATCAGCGCGCACAGTGAGTGAAATCAGGTGGGGAGACTGAACGCATATGCGCGCGCGCACACAGCAGACAGCAGCATGATTCATGAGGACGGTAAAAAAACAAAAACATTCATAATAGGTGCTGCTACTTACACTGTTGTATAAATAAACTATATTTCATACGGAGTCTTACAGCTGTGCTCATCTGTCGTAAATCCTGTTGTGTGTGTGTGCGCGCGCATATACATTCAGTCTCCCCCCACCCGATTCCACTAACTGTGCGCGCTGATAGGCATGAACTTCAATATGATATTAGGTTATTGTGAGGGAACGCAATAAAAAAACACAAGACTTTACATGAGATCACTGTTTGCTCTCTCCGGTGTTTGCTCATGCACAGTGCGCGAGGTAATCAGCGCGTAGACGCTTGTAGCAGAACCCTCACGAGCCACGACGGCCGACCAAAATATCAAACAGGTTTGATTTTCATCCGATCATATGATCCCCATCGGGAGGTGGTCGTGAGATGTTAAACGCAGCATGTTACTCCAGCGTAAGACCGCCGGGCTGCGAGTTTTGGCCCTTTTTCAGCCGATTTTTTCACTCGTGCGAGAATTTTTTTGGATCGCGCCGAGTTTCAGCTTAGTCGTGCGTCCTGCATCGTGCAGTCTACATGGAGTAGTGGTGGTGCACTGGTGAGTTAACAATACCGTTCTTGTTTTAACTAACTTTTATTTTTATTTTATCTATTATAAGCCACCCAATTTTCACAGTCAGTCAGCACATAAATGCTGGATTTAAATGCCACAGCAGAACTCTTATTATCCCTGTGCACTGGCAGTTTGTGAGCCGGTTGGATATGAAACTCCCGGGCTGAAAGATGTTCCCAGCACACCCCTGGTGTCACACAACATGGAGCAGTGCACCCTCCCCCCTCTGATCTTTTTTGTCACGTGGCTCAGCGGCGCCAGCCAACAGCCATGCAGGTGGGCTCAGCCTGGCCCGCCCACTCAGTTGTGTTGAGTGATATTTGTAAGTCCCTTCGGCTGCTCCCTTGTTTGCACTCCGGGTCGCCACAGCAAATCCAAGGTGGACCTGGATGTTGAATTGGCACACGTTTTATGCCGGATGCCCTTCCTGACTCAACTCCACATTACATGGAGAAATGTGGCGTGATTTGAACAGTGATGCCGGTAACGCGTTACTCTAATCTGACCACTTTTTTAGTAACGAGTAATCTAACGCGTTAATCTTTCCAAATCAGTAATCAGATTAAAGTTACTTCTCCATGTCACTGTGCGTTTCTATTATTTTTCATTGTGGGTCGATAACAGCATTAAACTTGGTCTGTGGGCAGGAGGTCGGGGTTCGACTGAACTGCTCACTTTAAGCGAGCTGTGAGCTTTTAATCCGCGTTTTTTTGCAGCTGCTCGACTCGTCGTCACCTCTTAAAGCGCGGTGATCAGCACACCTGCACTGAGCTTTACAAAGACATTTTTATACTTTTTTTCCTCCTTTATTTAGAATTCTGAGCTGAGCCGCTCCGTATCTGGTCGTTAAAAACAGCTGATCCTCCGCGACACGTCAACAACTAACACTATTTTCCACTCAAATGCACCTAAACTCTCTTTCTGAGGACCACATGATGCGAAAACTCAATAAAACTTTCTTACCTGTAAATCTGGTCCTGTTTTCTGCATAAATAAATGTTATCCATTCTTTGTGCTCAAACGCCAAAGCAGGGGCGAATCTAGATGGAATGGGGGCGTGGGGCAGGGATGTGCCCCCCCCACAACACCCCTAGATTAAAGGTGCAATTTTGAAGCCGTTTTTTACTACAACTAATATTGCTTAAAATAATAATTTCGACAAGTAAAATGTTTAGAGAGAATTTAAATGTTAGAAAAATGTTAGAATTTAATAGTTACATTTATAAACAATGTAGGTTCGAAATTGCAAGTTTTACTGTTACAGTGCTGTCAACAGTTAAATATGAGGTCAAGAAAGAGGTCTTTATTTTACTTTTTATAAAACAAGTATTTATTTTCATTGAAGTCAAGAAAGGGTGACTATAAAGTGAGTTTTGGCAAAACAGGTATCATTGTCATGTTGAGGTGGCAGAGGGTTGTTGTCGGCAGCTGGGAAAAGTAACTAAATAAGTAACTAGTAATCTAACTTAGTTACTTTTACAATTGAGTAATCAGTAAAGTAACTAAGTTACTTTTTCAAGGAGTAATCAGTAATTGGATTACTTTTTCATAGTAACTGTGGCAACACTGGATTTGAACCAATGATTTGAACCCGGAGCCTTCTGAACTGAAACCAAGTGCTTTAACCACTTGGCCACCACCCCTGATATTTATTAAACAAAAATTGTGATTGTGATAATAAAGTATTTTGTTGTCACGTACAATGTTTGGCGAAATTCTATCCTAGATCTTTTGGATCCTTTGGATCTATGAAGCTTAAATATGCAAAAGTATCGGTGTCAGTATCAATATTGGCGATACTTGCCCTGTATTTACTTGGTATCGGATCAATACCAAAATTCCCGGTATCGCCCACCTCTAGTGCCAGTCTGCACCTCACTTTCAAATACGAACGTGATTGGGGCATGTTTGATTAAGATATAATATAAAATATACATTAAATGGAGTTTTCAATGTTAAATTAAAATGGCCACAAAATGTGTAATCTGGATCAGATCGGGATCAAACTTTGCCATCCTACATAACCCTCTTAAATATGAAAGAAATTTGATTTTTTTTTTTTTTTTTTTTTTTTTTGACAGAGTTTAATTTTTGAAAATGAATGCGCAAGAACAAAAATCCGGATAGTCCTGTATTGTAAGTATTACGTTAACGCGCGGTGCCTGCGTCGGAATGTACCACTTTGCTGACAACAAACGGGAAGTTTTTTGTTGTGACAGATACAAGCCGGCGGGGGAGACGGTAAGATTAGAATTGTTGCCCTCTTCTTCTTTATGAATGACTCAAATAAAAAGCGGAAATTGAATGGATTTGCGGATGTATTGGTTGAAATGCACAAATTCGCTCCGTTTTACGTGTTGGTCATTGACATTGTACCAAACTCGGACGTATAAAAAAGCTAGCTCCGTAACTAGCATTTTTTTACATAGCGGTTGTTAGCGTGACATAGCTGTTTGATGTAAGCTGCTACGAATGAGTGATTGACAGTGAGCTGCAGTCGCTTAGTCTTTTTATGTATATTTATTTTTTTGTTTAGCTTAAAGGGCTACAGAGCTAACTGTTAGCGTTAGCTCCGCCCGCTGCCTTTGCATTGTAAAGTCGTGACTGTATCAGGATGGATCAGTCCGCCGGCGGCCTCGTGCCGCTGCGATGTTCAAATTATAAAATCTGTTACTTTATCATCTGTGTGAACTTCATGGAAGACGTAGCGTGTGTAAAACTACTTTGCTTTCATGCTGTCAGAGCCCGTTCATGTAACATGAGATCTTTTTCCTACCTGCAATATGTTATTGGAAACCTCGTAGTGTTACATTACATCTCCATCAGTCGGGAGATTTCATGTAGACATTCAGGGCCATAATTGTTTGGATTGTGGCACCATTTTTGTGCAAAGTGTCTACAGGTACGGAAGACTTATTACAAAATATGAATTCTACAGGAATGAGTTGTACAGAGCTACAAGAAACATTCATATACACTTGAGGAAGGAATTTCAAGTCCAGTGGCTTAGGGTTGGGTTTAACAAATCAGGGTTTGTCATGTGACCACTATCAGAGGCATTCCATCTTCCCTACCTGTAGCCATTGCCATCTGTGTAATTTTGCCTCTACATCACCACAGTAAATTTCAAAAGAATTAGTTGAGATGTGCGTCTTTAGTTCAAGGGATATACAAATAAATAAGGCCGTGGCTATTCGCACAGCGGCCGTGTCCATAACTCATTTGGTTATTCGCACGGCAAAACTCTGGTGGCAAAACTCGGAACGACTTGTATAAACAAACATACTGCATTCAATATGTCATAACTCCTTTGATATTTTTAGATTTTGATGATTTTCTTTTTTATTCGGCCGTGTCCATAACTCTCATTTCACTATTCGCACAGCAAGACTCTGGTGGCAAAACTTGGAACTACTTGTATAAACAAACATACTGCATTCAAGATTAATATTTTTCGATTTTGATGATTTTTTTTATTATTATTCGGCCGTGTCCATAACTCTCATTTCATTATTCGCACAGCAAGACTCTGGTGGCAAAAGGCCGACCCTGTTCGAACAGCAGCCGTGTCCATAACTCTCATTTAATGCAGTATGTTTGTTTATACAAGTACAGTAGTTCCAAGTTTTGCCACCAGAGTCTCGCCGCGCGAATAGCCAAATGAGAGTTATGGACACGGCCGCCGTGTGAATAGCCACTTCCAATAAATAATGAAAGAATGTTTCATTCAATAAAGCAAAGTGTTTACGTGTCATGTCTGACTTATTTGCTATGATCTAAGAAAGTTGAGTGAACGTCCATGATGTATAGTGATTCCACATTTTTTTGCCAGCAGATGTATAAACTGAGAGATAATAGCATTCTAGGGTCTGAAGTCTGACCTTCATGCACTTGATAAAAATAATGAAAACGTGCTAAATCATTGTAAATAAAGTAACACATCTTACGTCTCTCTGCCTTTTTAAAATGCATTATTTAATTTTTGGTAATAAAACTGCATACTTTCTTATTGGTGATGTCTTATGCTTTGGAGGAAGGAACATGTAATCAGGTTTTTGCAGTGTTTTTATTAATGAATAATCATTTACCACTGTCCTTTGTCATGTGCCACACAGTAGAACTACAATTGAAAATGAGGTTGGTGACATTAAAATTGATGAGTTTCTTTAATGAAATAGAAAATCAAATATTTGGTGCCGGTTGTTGGAATAGGAATGTTGAACATTTTAGTTTGTGTTCACACCAATGCAGAAAACAAAATGCAAACTACATTGTTATCCAAATTCGGTGACACCTTCAGTTTTTTCATAGTCGTGGAGAACTTGTTTTTCTGTCAGTCAGATCTTAGCTGCCCTCCCCATCAGTACGCGTGTAACAATAGCACATTGTATGGTACTGCAATGCAAAAGAAGAGGCGGTGTGCATTGTGATGATAAAAATTTGCAAAATCATAAACTGGAAGCTCTCACAAGCTCAATGGCTACAACAGCCTTGTCATTTTGTCCAAAGAATATTTCCACGCCCAGATCTGAAATTTGCAAATGCATGGAGGAATCAGATGTATATCAATACACTGTGAGCTACGTATAGAATTACACTAGATGTGTGTCTGATCTGTTTTCATTCTTTGTGGTTTTTAGGTTATAACATAGGTAATTTCACCTTGGCTCAGCAATGGCCTTCAGTAAGGGATATCGTATTTACCACAAGCTGGATCCACCCCCCTACAGTGTTATAGTGGAAACTCGGACCAGAGATGAATGCCTCATGTTTGAGTCGGGAGCTGTTGCTGTTTTGTGTAAGCCACCTTGATTAATTTCACAGTCATAGAAATGGACATTAAGTGAGCTATCTATTTTAATTGAACCATCAACCTACAGTTAAAAAGCATGCTGAAAGGGAAATATAGTTGGCCTAGAAACCTTGTGATAATCGAGCACATAATTATATGATGAATTTATAGGCTGCCGTTCATTTAAAGTTCATTTGAATTGTGTGACATTGGTTTTAGTATCTACATGTACAAATTTACTATATTTACGGGAGTAGAAGTCACACCAGAGCATAAGTTGCATCTGTCAAAAATGCTTCTTGAACAGATAAAAACATATTGAAGTCACAGTGGAGTGAAAGTCACACCTTTTTGTGTGTATTGTCCGCTCATTCATTTGGGAGTTTGGTGCATTGTTGTAGTGTATTTTCTTTATTGGCATTCATTCTTTTATTATTGGAGTTATTTTATTTAGTACCTTGATTCCTGGTAAAGATCTGTATAAATATTAGTACTCACAAACACAATTTTTTTTTTTGGTATTTAACTCACACTGGAGTATTAGTCCAGTCATTTTATGAAGAAAAAGGCGTCAACCCAGAACAAATTGCAACAGAAATTATTTTGGTGGCATTTGAACCGTGAAACTGTTTTATAAAACATACTAAAAGTCTAGAAAGATAAAAAAATCGGGAACACTCCCAAAATCCAAGATGCCCCCCCGAAAACATGCAAAAATTTGTTTTTTCCCAAATAACTCAAAAAATATCAATATTTAAGCACATAAATGTATTGATGTTAAATATAAACTTGGGTATTGTGGACATTTTGACACCAAAATTAAGTCTGTATCTGTAACGGTTCTTGAGATACAGTCTATTTGTAGTTTTACATACACTCAAGGACAGCAATTTGGTTTGTGTCCTATTACATTAAAAATATTGAAGTTAAGGCCCATAAACATATTGAAGTTGAATATAAACTTGTGCATTGTGGACATTTTGGCACCAAAAAATTGCTGTAGCTATTACAGTTTTTGAGATATGGTATAAAAATACATCTACACTCGACAAAAATTGATGAAATTGAGCATTATGTTGAAAACTAAGTACCATTTCTGAAATGTTCATCTAAAGAAGGTAATAATAATCTTCTTGAGTCAATATTTCACTGGAATATGAATAGAGAAGTTTCTCATATATTATGTATAATAGAGTGGATATCAATGTACAACCAGGGCACACTGGTGACATCACTGCTGTGTGGACAACCTGGAGAAAGCCTCCATTCTCTCAGATACAGGCGCTTTTGTGATAAGGTTGCAACAAAGACAACTCATGTGCAGCCACAGTGTTTGCCACCCACTTCGGCAGCTGCCAAGTTTCATAGTCTGAGAGTTTACTTGCAAGTTCAGGAATGGAAAGGTGAAGATGAAGGTGACAACATGCCATTGCAAGAATGGGGATGGAAAGTTTCTGATAGTCAGGTTGTCCCAATCATGACAGACTTGCAAGCAGCACCAGATTCTCTTCTGCATGCTGTGAGATGTAACTGCAGTACTGACTGTAGTACATTGCGATGTATATGTCGCAAACTTAACTTAGATTGCTCAGCAGCGTGTGGCAACTGCAGAGGTACAGGGTGTACAAATGCAGGCCAACTCAGTGATAACCAGGATGATGAGACTGAAATTTGAACAAGTAAAATTTCAAGTGTCATGATGTACACAATACTGATTTCACCTGAACTTTTATTATTGTCATGCTTCATTGGTTTTACTGTAAAATTAGTGTGTGATTACATCTGTGTCATTAAAAAAGTTAGTGCAGCTGACAAGCACTAAGAATATTATTATTACATTCTTTAAATGAACATTTCAGAACAGTTACTTGGTTTCAGCATAACAGTTTCACCATTTTTAGCCAATGTAGATGGCTTATGTGCTGTATCTCAAAAACTGTAAGAGCTACAGCCATTCTTCTGGTGCTAAAATGTCCACAATACACAAGTTTATATTCAACTTCAATACATTTCTGGGCCTTAACTGCAATATTTTTAACGTAATAGGACACAAACCAAATTGCTGTCCTTGAGTGTATGTAAAACTACAAATAGACTGTATCTCAAGAACCGTTACAGATAGAGACTTAATTTTGGTGTCAAAATGTCCACAATACCCAAGTTTATATTTAACATCAATACATTTATGTGCTTAAATATTGATATTTTTTGAGTTATTTGGGAAAAAACAAATTTTTACATGTTTTTTGGGGGGGGAGCATCTTGGATTTTGGGAGTGTTCCCGATTTTTTTTTTTTTTTTTTTATCTTTCTAGACTTTTAGTATGTTTTATAAAACAGTTTCACGGTTCAAATGCCACCAAAATCATTTCTGTTGCAATTTGTTCTGGGTCAAACCATAAAATGACTGGACTATATAAGTTGCATGACCTCCCAAATGAGTTTAAAAAACTAATGCCATTTATACTCTGGAAAATATGGTAAATTAATAGAGGTTCATATTAAAATAATATAAGTTTATTCATGTAGCGACCATGCTGCTTTAAGCAGCTTTTAAGCTTAAAATCGCTACTTTTAGACCTGATGTGTTGCAGAGTTGGATATTTAAGCTCATGCATGCTCTGTGGCAGATGTAACTGAACTTTAGTATGTGTTCGTAAGATACTCTGTAACCTACAGTGAGGCAAATAAGTATTTGATCCACTGTCAATTTTGCAAGTTTTCTTACCTACAAAGAATGGAGAGGTCTGTAATTTTTTGTCGTAGGTACACTTCAACTGTGAGAGACAGAATCTAAAAACAAAATTTCAGAAAATCACATTGTATGATTTTTAAATAATTAATTTGCATTTTATTGCATGAAATAAGTATTTGATACCTACCAATCAGAAATAATTCTGGCTCTCACAGACCTGTTAGTTTGTCTTTAAGAAGCACTCATATTCTGCACGCTTTACCTATATTGCACGTGTTTGAACTCATTACCTGTGTAAAAGACACCTGTCCACACACTCAATGAATTACACTCAATGAATTGCACTCCAACCTATCCGCCATGGCCAAGACCAAAGAACTGTCTAGGGCACCAGAGACAAAAGTGTAGACCTGCACAAGGCTGGAATGGACTACAGGACAATAGGCTGTTGCCATAATTATTTGAAAATGGAAGAAACACAAGATAACTGTCAGTCTTTCTCAGTCCGGGGTTCCGTGCAAGATCTCGCCTCATGGGGTAAGGATGATTCTGTAAAAGCCCAGAACTACACGGGAGGACCTGGTCAATGACCTGAAGAGAGCTGGGACCACAGTCGCAAAGCTTACACGAGTAACACATTACTTCATCATTGTTTAAAATCCTGCAGGGTACGTAAGTTCCCCCTGCTCAAGCCAGCACGTGTCCGGTCCCATTTGAAGTTTGCTCGTGACCATCTGGATGATCCAGAGGAGGCATGGGAGAAGATCATGTAGTCAGCTAAGACCAAAATAGAGCTTTTTGGTATCAACTCCACTTACCATGTTTGGAGGATAACAACAACTCCAAAAAACACCATCCCAACCGCTAAGCGTGAGGGCGGAAACATCATTTCTGGGGGTGCTTTTCTGCAAAGGGGACAGGACGACTGCGTCGTATTGAAAGAAGGGTGGATGTGGTCATGTATTGTGAGATACTGGCAAACAACCTCCTTTCCTCAGTAAGAGCATTGAAGATGGGTTATGGCTGGGTCTTCCAGCATGACAATGATCCGAAACACAGCCAGGGCAACTAAGGAGTGGCTTTGTAAGAAGCATTTTAGTGCAGCAAACAGAATATTTACAGACGAATCCTTCAAATGGTGATACAAGCACCAAATTTGGCAAAAGTACATCTTAGATATTACTCTTTTGTAAAAACTGACGGGCCACTTGAATTTTCAATAGGCAGCCACGTAAGGATCACTTGAAGAATTACATAGGGGTCAAAATATAAAAATGCTCCAGTCATATTGAAAATTATACCACATTATTTGTCTGATTGTAAAGATTCCAAAAAGGCATAGTTTGGACTATCTATGACTGAATTCTATAGAGTTATGGGGTAAAAACAACAAGAATAGTGACAAAGTTCAGTTTCAGTTTGTACAGGGGTCAAAAGTTAGAGTTGCTCCAGTTTTGTTCAAAGGTGATCCAAATTATTGGTTGAGTTAATAGGGTTTCAAAAAGGAATAGTTTGCACCATGTATCATGCTTAGTTATCACGTTACGGGGTAACATATGTCACATGAAAATTCAATCAGGTATATCTTACATATTATATTCTAATTCTAAGGTGGAACTATGCTAGTATACTAAGGTATATCTAAAAAGGAAGAGTAAAATAGAGTAGAAAAGAGTAGAGTAGAGCCACTTAGGTGCCTGGTCTTGAGAACCAGGGATGGTAGGTGGAAAGCTTTTTTTATCCCATGGGAACTCTCCCTACCCACCAAAGCGGCTCAAGAAAAAAGTATATATAATAATAAATAATAAGACATAAGAAAGATAAGACATCATATATATAACTATATTTAAATATTAAGGGTAATAAACAACATATACAATAAATATGGTACTATTATAATATACAGGCGTAGGTATTGAAACCTAAATTTTAATACAGGAGAAGATTTGGTCATGGTATTTTATTATAGAAACAGAAGCTATGATGTACTGTGTATTGTTATCTCTCTGAAGTAACTCTGCTAGCATAGTTAGGAAAATAAAAAGCATAATCTATATGCTATCAAATGGAAACCTAAGAACTAAGGTACTATATGTTGATATCTTTAAAAAGAACATATAGAATTCATTGGACGTTAACATTATTTGACCTTTACTTTAGAGACCAAGCATTCAACACAGTCAAAACTATTCCATTTATTAATCCAAGTAGCTCAATCAACAATTTGCACAATTTTTTACTAAAATTGGAGCAGCTTTAACTTTAGACCCCTGTACAAACTGAAATTGACCGTTGTCACCATTCTTAAGGTTTTTATCCCATAACTCTATAACATTCAGTCATAGATTGTCCAAACTATACCTTTTTGGGATCTTTATGATCAGACAAATAATGTGGTATAGTTTTCAATATGATTGGAGCATTTTTATATTTTAACCCCTGTGTAATTCTTCAATTGACCCCTATGTGGCCACCTATTGAAAATTCAGGTAGCCCGTCAGTTTTTTCAAAAGAGCAATGTCTAAGGAGAATTTGTACTGGATTTGGTGCTTGTATCACCATGTGAAGTATTGTTTCAGTTATTTGCTGCACTATTTCAAGGTCCTGGTGTGGCCTGGCCAGTCTCCAGACCTGAACTCAGTAGAAAACTTTTGGAGGGAGCTAAAACTCGAAACCTGAAAAATCTGGAGAAGATCTGTATGGAGGAGAGGACCAAAATCCCTGCTGCAGTGTGCAAACTTGGTCAAGAAGTACAGGAAACGTCTAACCTCAGTAATTGCAAACAAAGATTTCTGTATCAAAAATCATACAATGTGAGTTTCTGGATTTTTTTTTTTTTTTTTATTCTGTCTCTCACAGTTGAAGTGTATCTACGATAAAAATTACAGACCCAGTCCATTCTTTGTAGGTGGGAAAACATGCAAAATCGACAGTGGATCAAATACTTATTTGCCTCAGTGTATGTTTATTTGCTCAAAAGTTGAATAATATGGCACATTTAAGACATGAGATGGAACAAAGATTGTGTTTGTCTTCTAGCGGCAGCAGAGAAGGAAGCCATTAAAAACACCTACAACAAGATTTTTGATGCCTATGGAATTTTAGGTGTGCTCCGCTTAAACTTGGGTAAGTTACAGAAATAACTCTTATGTTGTACAGAACAGGCTCACATTCTTCCCTTATCATTCCTGACTCACTGTCATGGGTGACCGCCATCTCTTTGGTGAACCTGTTTACCTCTGTGACCATGATCTGTTATCACCAAAAAAGAAGTTTCAAAACAAAGCTCATTCTGAGAGATAGATGCGATTTAACTGGTTACTGATTTCTAAGAGAGGGAGATATGACAAAGTTTAAATATCCATTTCATTTTAATAAAGATTTCATAAGACTTAATGTTGTTGGGTTTTTAATCCATTTCATGCGTCATATCTGTCAACAGAAGGCTTGGTTGGGTGTTTGTGTTTGCTCAGCTTCCTTTTTTTTATGCAGGTGACTCTATGCTCCACAGTCTGGTGGTTGTGACAGGATGCAGCTCTGTGGGGAAAGTCCAGGATTCTGAGGTTTTCAGGGTCACACAGACAGATTTTATATCTCTGAAGAATGATCCAGGAGATGAGGACCGCATTGCTGAGGTGCGAAAAATCCTTAACTCAGGACATTTCTACTTTGCTTGGTCTTCCACTGGAGTCAGCATGGACCTGAGTCTTAATGCACATCGCAGGATCCTAGGGGATACTACAGACAACCGCTTCTTTTGGTAGGAGTTTTATGACTTTGCTGGCAGCAAATTCATTTAAGACAGAGTAAGAGTTCAGTGTTATTGCTTTTCCTGTGTATAAACCACAACTATGAATTAGTAATACCTCACAATTATCTTCCGTAAATAATGAGGAGCAAGTTTAACCATATCGAAGTCTGTCAGATCTGTGGTTTTGAATTACCATAAGTTATGACTTAAAATTTTTGATATGGCTTTCAAATAGTTCATTGACTATTCTGGTATTTTCATGAGTGGAATAATAATGCACATACTTTTCCAATCTGATTATTTCCATATTCTCCAAGTCTGTATTGGTGTGGATCACCATCGCTGATACTTATGCAGCATGAAGGTCCAAGTCTTGAGGCTGGGTGTTTCCAGTCTTAATGTGTGCTTGTGAGACCTGGAAGCTAACCAGTGTCCAAAGGTGATGACTGCAAGTCTTTGGTACCCGGTCTCTTTATAGAATCCTTGGGTACCAGTGGAATAGCTGTATAAAACAAATGGTTACTTGGGTTGACTTGGATGAGCATCACTTGTGTAGTGACATTAGCTACAGCATTTTGCCCATGAGGCACTCTTTTGTGCGCATGGTACAGCATACAGGTGCCTCAGTGTTGCAGGCTCAAGCAAAAGCCAAGGGAATGCTCGTATTTCATTTGACTAACACAGATTGATGGTAACTTTTGAGAAATGCAGATGGACCACTGATCTGCCTAGTTGAATGTTTTCCAGACAACTCAGCATCATCACATTCACCCATACCCCATTTTCTATTATCGTTTTTGCCAAGGTGGCGTATGTCTAAAATATGTCATATAATCCAAATAGATCTGTGAGATAAATATTGGCTTGGGAGCATTCACTGGTGCTCTGTTTTGCTGCATCCACCACACTATGGAGCTGCCCTGAGTCCTGACTGGCATACGGTTAATCCATGCCCACCTCTCAGAATTAGCCATTAATCAGTATATCAATTCTGCAGTAAAGCGGGAAGCATCAGGACCATACAGAAGCGAGAAACAGCCAGTGTATAAAAATTCTTGACGAGTGATCTCTATGTTGTTGTCTTCCTGTACATTTTATTTTGTCTGCCTTATTTACCGTCTTATTTCCTGACCTAATAGGAATCAGTCTCTGCACCTGCACCTGAAACACTATGGCGTAAGCTGTGATGACTGGCTGCTGAGGCTGATGTGTGGCGGTGTGGAGATCAGGACCATATATGCAGGGCACAAACAGGCCAAGGCTTGCATATTTTCCCGCCTCAGCTCAGAGCGAGCAGGCACGAGATTCAATGTCCGTGGAACAAATGATGATGGACAGGTGGCTAACTTTGTGGAGACTGAACAGGTGAGTCTTTTTTTTTTCTTGCATATATTTTGGGGTTTGCTTCCTGTTTAAACAATCTTGGAATAGAAAACTATGATGAAAATTAGCTTTAGCCAATACTACCTTGCTCTGCGATAGACTGGCATCCAGTCCAGGGTGTACCCCGCCTCACGCCCTGTGGCTACTGGGATAGGCTCCAGCCCCCAGTGACCCTTAACTGGAGTAAGCGGGTGTAGAAAATGAATTACTTAACGAATAATATTACCTAATTTTTATCTACAGTTGTGTTTAAAATGATAGCAGCAAAATATTGAAGGTGGTTTGACTTGACACATTGCATGACACAAAAACAAAACACAACATGCTGCATAAATTAATCCCAATGCGAATGACAAGAAATATAATCCAATTTGTGAACGTTTAATGAAAAAAGTTTACATTTACACTTTGTCTCGGTAGCTGTCTGCTACTCACAGATTAAAGATACTGTATAAAGATTTTAAGAATTTTCAAAAACCAAACTTTCTGAACTGTGGTGTCTTACACCAAGGTGTGAACTGAACTGTGACTTCTGTGTACTGTGACACACCTAGACTACAATGTGTTTTTGACTGTGTATCACTTCATCATATGACCTCTGTGTCATTCACACCAAGTAATCACAAATATTTTGCTGATAAACATATGCTTTAGATCATCCATATAGGATTTTGTTTTCCTTGACCTTGAGCTTTGACCAAACTGCTCCAAAATCTAAACACCTCTACATATATGTCCAAGTAACGTTGAAGGAAATGTGTCCAGCTGTTTAAAAGTTATTTTGTCCATAGTCACACAAACACACCAGTAAAAAAACAATACTCTGCTTGCCTCTTTGCCAACACACAGGGTAATTAAACAGTCAACATTTATTATAGAATTAATCATGTTAAAGGATGTGGTTTTATAAAATGATGAGAAATAAAAGGCCTTTCTGACTCCGGTTCAACTTTATAGCAAGTGTGTGTGTATGTATGTATGTATGTGTGTATATATATGTGTGTGTGTGTATATATATATATATATATATATATATATATATACACACTGAACAAAAATATAAATGCAACACTTATGTTTTTGCTCCCATTTTTGAGGTGGGCTGGATTATCTCGCAAAGAAGTTCTCACTAACACAGTTTTAGATTTGTGAACATTATTTGAGGGAAATAGGTCTTTTATGTATATAGAAAATGTTTTAGAACTTTGAGTTCAGCTGTGAAAAAAGGGAGCAAAAACAAGTGTTAGATTTTTTTTATTTTTGTTCAGTGTATAAACTTATCAGATGACTAATTAAGCTTCCTAGTTTAGCAAATGGATCAAATTCAGCCCCCCCCCACCTACATACACACACATACACACACCATTTTTTTTTTCACAGAAACATGAAGTTCAGCTCATGCTACACTTTGAACTACTGCATTGTGTTTGCTTTGCAGCTCTGTCACTGTTTACATCCTCTCAGACGTCTATAGAAGTGACTCAGTAAATGGAACAAGGTTCATAAGATTACTCTTGAGTTCTTGTTCTGCTGTGTTCACTTTTGTTATTTTGTTATGCTTTGTGTTATTCTGCCCACTCATGGTTTCTACGCCACCAGTTGTTGTGGGGTTTTTTGTTTGTTTGTTTGTTTTACAGTGCAAATCACTTAAACATGGTTTTGCACTTTCTTTGAACAGGTTATTTTCCTGGATGATAAAGTGTCGTCATTCATACAGATCCGAGGGTCAATTCCTCTTTTCTGGGAACAGCCAGGAATTCAGGTAATCGCAGAATTGCAGTGATTATATATTGTCTACAGCTTTCCTTTGCTTGTGAGCAGGAGGTTTGTTTGTTTTTTTACACGTTATGCTAATAGCCCTTGATGATAATAACGGTGGGTAGTCATGACCAGTTTGCTGCTGTTACCGCAGAAGGTCAGTTCATTGCCCAAAACAATCACAAGCATCTAAGTCTCAGATTAACTATGTTGACATTATTGCCAAATAAGGTCAAAATCTTCAGCAAATAAAATATGGTCTATTTGGATTTGGCGTAATAAGGAAACTGTAGAAGTCTCCTCATATTAACATTGATTAGATGCTGTAGATTTAATACATTTTGTTCATGCTGTGTTCAGAAAAAGTCAGTTAAGGGTGTGCTGTTGCAACTGAATGAGAATCGACACCCGAATGGAATGGCTGAGAACCCCCACCTGGTATAAACTTTATGAGCTATACCTGACTCTGTTGGTGCTGGCTCTTTGATAATGCAGAAAGTAGTTACTCTGTGCAATGCCGAAGGGTCAAGAGTCAAAGCCAAAGCTGTCAAATATTTCTAAGCTGAGATATCTTTTCCATGCACGCCTCATGTACTGTACATACTACCTTCCCAAGAAATGCCATTCTGAGGATTTAAAACGAGTACTAAGAACAATCAGTAATAGGTCTCTCTAAACCATTGGGATTCCTTGTCCAGACATTGCACAGACTTGAATTAAATAAGTTGTGGGGAATGTTGATGGCAGATTTAGTGGTTGGTAAAGGGCATTTTTCTGTTTTCCTCAGCTCCCAGACATCTTTGGTCAGGTGAGAGCCTGGTCTGAAAACATCCCCAACACTTTCCCTTTTGGTTTTTGCTAGAGTTGTTGATTGATATAGTGCACTGTGTGGTGAAATCATTTTGAGGGCCAAGGAAGAGCTTGACCACATCACTTGTCTAGCCACTCTGAAAGGTCTTTGGTTTGGTTAAAATACAGGGTAGTGGGCTTGGGGTTGTTTTCAGACAAAAATGTAGCCTGTCTGCTTTTAAAGCACTCTTTTGTCTCTGAAGGCTGCTGCATACTTCACAACGGACAACCTGTCTGTCTGTGAATCAGAATCAAGATCTCCTACGTTTGATGCCAAAAATAAAGAGGATGCCTAGATTTTACAATGCTTTCATGCCTACTCTGTTTGGTCCGTTTCAGTAAGACCAATGGTCTGTTTCCTTAGACACCTTGGTTCATTTCTGAAGGTGTGAGCACACATTCAGGTGCTAATGCTAGTCCAAGGACTAAACAAATCAACTGTTGGCTATAAAACTGGACTAGATTTTAATAGTCACCACATTTCCAGTCTCATGTTGAATGATCAGCCATGTGGTGGCACTTGACTGATGGCTTCTTCTAATAACACTGGTCAACACAATTTTTCTTTTTCAATGAATTTTGGGTAATTTGGGAGTGCTAAATCCCACTCTGATGTTAGTTTTTGCCAATCACGTCACGTTTTGGGGATATGAAAACATATTTCTTGTATCAAGCATTGAAGCAAAAGCTGCAGTCTCGCACACCTTTTCAGTGCCATAAATGACAGTACGGCTCTTTGTTCACATTTCGCGACCCTGGTTTAAAAGCTGTGCTTTTGAAGCTGCTTTTGTGCATGATAAGTGCCGTCAAACTTGTAAGTGAATGAGCAACTTTTGCGTAATCCATCAATATGGAACATGCGGATTGCAAAAAAATGTGATGTGATACAGGAAATCTGAGCTCAGATTCAACACCCCAAAATGACCCTAAATCAGTTCTCAAAGTCCATGCAAGAATTTATTTTTTGACCAGTGTTGTTATATGTTTATATATATATATATATATATATATATATATATATATATATATATGCCGTATGTGTG